>NC_037332.1:114252225-114899725 GCF_002263795.3 Bos taurus | reverse complement strand
CCAGAAGCCACACGACTGAGATAACAATTCCTCTGGTGTCCCACCTCCGGAAAGGGCCGCCGTTCCGCCCTTTCCAGTTGATGACCTCATCAGCATTTTTGTTACTCATTCCTGCAGCTGAGGTTTCTTACAATAGCCCATAAAAGTGCATTCTTGGGGCCTGAGCTGAGAGGCTGCTTCTTTTCCCTCCGAAGAATGTGGCTCATCTTCAAAATGTGGTTCTGAAATCAGTGGAGTCAGCAGGCTGGCTGCACGCTGGGGCCTTGGAAGGTGGGACATTTGTCCCCAGCTTGTAACTGGGGATTAGGAGGTGAGCGAGATACTGGGCTCCAGCCTTGCCATCTGCTGAAGCTCCGACCTCCGAGTGACAAACAGGGGACCCCTGTGCTCCTTTGGGTCCCAGTTCTGAGCCCCTGGTTCCATGGGGGTCTGCATGAGACCCACCCCACTGGCTCCATCCTCTTAACCTTCCCTCACTGATCACACATGGGCATCCTGACTTCTGGATAAAAGTCAGCACCACGGTCTCAGCCTCACTCTGACTCACCTAAGCCCTTGCTCTGACCCTGCAACTCTGGGTGAACCTCGTTCTTGGTCTCACCCTGACTCCGTGTCCCACGGGGCTCACCCTGGCTCCCCAGGAAGGACATGAGGCTGTAGTTCCCACTTTGTAGACGGATGAGCCTGGTCGTCATTCTAACCTCAAAGCTAACTGGCTTACTTGCCCTGTCTGAAGTCAGTTTCCCTGGAGAGAAACAGGAATGGGAATAGTTCCTATTCAGAGGCCCGATGCAGGAAGGAATTGGTAAGTTCATCCACGCTGCCCGTGGGCAAGCACCTCCCTGGCTGCAGTCTCGTGTCCTCTCGGCCCCGCACACGGCAGGGGCCTCTGCACGGAGGCCACAGGGCCTTCTCTGGCAAGAGGGTGAGGAGGAAGTGACAGCACCGCGGGTCTGAGCCTGCATCTCGTGTGCCTGCTTCCTCTCTGGGTCCCCTGCCACTGCCATGAGAAAGCCATGCCACGCTCACTGCTGGTCCCAGGAGGAGGCGCAGAGCTGAACCGCCCCAGTGACCCCCGCCCAGACGGCCTGGCACCCAGCCCATCCCAGGTGAGCGATGGAGCCTGGCCACGCCTAGAGCAGCCAAACCCAGACAACCTGCAGATCCACAAGAAGGAAGGTTTGCAGGTTTCAGCCCCTGGGTATTGGGTTGTTTGTTACACAGAGTTTCCACAGCAATAGGTGACTCACACAGTGGCCAGTGCAGGGGGAGAGTCCAGTAAGCGCTGACCGCTGTTTCTACCGCAGCGTCAAATACTGCACTGCTCCAGCCTGTTTGCTCTTCAGCCAATATCCCAGCTCTGGGGACTCTGAGCCCCAAATCACTCTTCCAGTCAAGAGCACCCCTGCCTCCTGAGAGGATGGAGATGAGACCCACAAAGATGGCCAAAAGAAGAACATGGGCTGAGGGTCAAGAGGTCAGCCCCAGTTCCAGCTGGGCAGCCCCGGGCATGTCCCACAGCCTCTGGGGCCTCAGTTTTCCCTTCTGTAAAATGGAAATACAACCCTGCCCTGCACTCCACCCCCCAGGAACGTGGAGTGAGAGAGAAACGGGGATAAGAGGTCTGGTGAGGCCAGACTCAGGAAAGAACTCTCTGCCAACATGAGAAAAGCTGTGGTTCAGGGGCCTAGCGGGTGCCCAGGAGCTCAGAGGGGATGAGGAGGTGGTCGAAGCCAACACCCAGCTAAAGGAGCCAGAGCAAAGCAGGAGGAAGGCGCAGCTGGGGGCACCCTGGCAAAGACCTGGAGATGGCAGAGGCCCAGGTGGCGTGCGGACCACAGGCGGGCAGTGAGGCTGTGGCTGGGAGGCAGGCCTGGAACATTCGACAGGGACCCTGGTAGGGGAAGGGGGTCAGGCTTGCAGCCAGAAGCAGGGTCAGATGGGGTTGCTGATATGTGGGAGCCAGGCAGAAACCAAGCTTGGAACTAGGTCAGGGCAACTGGGTCAGGGCCCAGGGCCCCCTCCCACCCCCCACCCCACCAGGGAAGGCCTTGAGATCTGAACCATCCTCAGGGCCACAGGTACATCAAAGGGATAGAAATCATTCCTTTTCCCAGAAATGCCCCAAGGCTGGCACTGGGAACTGGCACCCAGCCCTGCCTGGTGTCCCCTCTCTACAGAGGGAGAATGGAGTGCCCTCCTGCCCTGGGCTGCCTGCTGCTGAACCAGCCAGAGGGACCCTGGTGTGGACAGAGTCCAGAGAGGGCCACCTGGGGTCCTGGGTGGGCTGAGGGGACAAGGGACCACATGCCCTGGGTGCTTCCACCTTCATGATGCTCCAAACCCTTTTCTGTTATTTGTGTGGTCTGAGGGGCAGCAACCCACCCCAGTGTTCCTGCCTGGAGAATCCCATGGACAGAGGAGCCTGGTAGGCTGTTGTAGTCCATGGGGTCGCAAAGAGTCAGACACTTTGAGCGACTGAGCACCAAGGCCAGCAGGGCAGGGACTGTGAGCCCATTTTAGCCAAGAGGCCTGAGATACCAGCAGTGAGCTGGTGGTGGATTGAGGGCCAGAGCAGAGGCTTTGTCTCTCTGCCAAGTCTGCCGGGACACACAGCTCAGGACTGGAGTGAACCCTGCCCCCAGGGGCCTCGGTTTCCTCCTGTGGAGACTCGTGAGCATCCCTTCCCTTCACCGGCAGGTGTCCCACATGGAGAGGACATTCCCAGCAGGGGAACAGACTGTGCAAAAGCCCAGAGGTGGGAGAGCTTGAGGAGCTCAAGGAATTGCAGAGACTCCACATGACAGGCCTGGGGGAGGGGGAGGGAGGAGCCCCATGCGGGCCCAGAAGCTGGGAGCAGTCAGGCTGATGCCCTGTCCCTTCCACCAGCATCAATCTCACCATTGTCCTTCCCCAGCTCGGGCATAGATACCCCATCCTACCCCCGCCTGGGCTAATGCAGCCATCTCCCAACCAGCCCCCCAGACTCCAGGGTCTACGTGGGAACTCCTGACTGCCACGAGGCCAGAACCCCTGCCACCTCTGATCCTTTGATGATGCTATTCCCTCCCCTGGGGTTCCCCAAGCCCTTCAGTCAACTTCAGGGGCCACCTCTCATGCAAGGCCTCTCCTGATTCCTGCAGATGGTACTAACCACATTTTCTTGCATTCAGGTTCCCCACCAGACCACCCACCATGAGCCAACACATTTTACTGCAGCCTGGAACACCAGATATCACTGAGAGCACAGTGTTTATAGACTGAGGAGTCCTTGAAAGCAGGATCTGTGTTGGATCGTCTTTATGGCCATAGGGCCTGACACCAAGCAGGACCTCAGAAAATGAGGGATCAGGTGCATGGGTGCATGGGTGGGTGGACAGGTAGACGGATGGATGCTGGATGGATGGATGAGCGGATGGGTGGATGGATGATGTGTGGATGGATGGATGACTGACGAATGAATGAATAGATGGATGGATGGATTACGTGTAGACAGGTGATAAATGGATGGGTGGATGGATGATGGTAGATGGATGGATGAATGGATGGATGATAGATGGGTGGATGATGGATGGATGGAAGGATGGATAGATCAATGGGTAGGTGGATGGATGGGTCAGTGGGTGGGTGGATGGTGGATGGATGGATGAGTGGGTGGGTGGATGGATGATGGATGGATGGAAAGATGGATAGATGAATGGGTAGGTGGATGGATGCATGGTGGATGGATGGATGGATGGATGATAGATGAATGGATAGGTGGATGGATGAGTGGCTGGCTGGATGGATGGGTGGATGGATGTATGGATGGTGGATGGATGGATGAGTGGCTGGCTGGCTGGATGGGTGGATGGATGATGTGTGGATATGGATGATGGATGGATGGAAGGATGGATAGATGAATGGGTAGGTGGATGGATGGGTGGGTGGGTGGGTGGATGGTGGATGGATGGATGAGTGGGTGGGTGGATGGATGATGTGTGGATGGATGATAGATGGATGGGTGGATGGATGAATGGATGGTAGATGGATAAGTGGATGGATGGATGGGTGGATGGATGATGGATGGATGGATGATAGATAAATGAATGGGTAGGTGGATGGATGAGTGGGTGGCTGGATGGATGGATAGGTAGATGAATGTATGGATGGATAAATGGGTAGATGAACTGGGTGGATGAGTGAATCAGCAAGTCAATGGATAGGTGTAAGAGTCTGCAGGTGAGATTGGTGGGTGGATGGGCAGACATATGGACAACCAAAGTTTCCCTCACCCTTTACTTTACCTGTAAGTGAATGAATGAAGACTGATCATGCCAGTTTCCTAGATCTGAGCACTCAGAGGAAGAGGTGGAAAGGAAAATCTTTGCAAAAACTTACCATTTCTGCAGGAGAGCTGGGAGTGAGATAGAATTCCTTCAAGTGCAGGAAGAAGCCTTCTAGCTGTCCAATCAGCAAGAGTAAGATGACGCCATCTGCAAACTACAAAGGAGGGGACTGAAGACAGGTCACCTGGAAGATCCTGCTCTGCCTGTTACAGGCTGTGTGACGATAGAGGTCACACAGCCTCTCTGGGCCTCGGGTTCCTTTTTGAGAAATAGGGATGACATCCTGGACCTTGCGGTGTTGTTGTAAACAGCAGCAGGTATAAAGCAGTTATTGGCTGCCTAGCACACAGCACATGCTTGATAAGATGAGCCATTTTTACATTTTCTGTGAAATAGCCTCAAATCATTTTTTAAACCACATACTGTTCCATGAGCTACAGAGGCTCAGGAGAAAACAGAGTTAAGTGTAAAACTATTCCATCAGGGAAAGGCAGAGAACATCACACCGGGCTCATTTTGCTGGCTGCTACATTCGTATTTGTCTGTTCTGTCTGTACGTTCAGAGATAAATCCATCACCCCGGCATCAGCGCATCATATGCTAATATAATCCTATTCAATCTCTTCAAAGACACAAAACACAAGATTGAATATTGGAAGTAAGTCACCGCTAGAAGTCCTTAATGGAATTGCCTCGTAATAGGTCTGTTTCCATGCTGTTATTTTGGTCCCAAATCTTGCCTGCTAATGTGCCACTGAAACACCGGGGACTTTAATATCCCCCTTTATGCAACAGTCTCTAAATACCACTCTCACATGTGCCATTTATCCCGCAAACACCTTTATTTTACCAAGTGAGACATAAAGATGAAACAGGCAGAATGTAAACCCAAGACATCATCTGTTCATACCCACATAAAACACAATAAAACCACAACTTTCCATTGTGCGTCCACGGTGTGTCAGTGAAGTGAAAGTCGCTCAGCCGTGTCCAGCTCTTTGCGACCCCATGTACGGCACAGTCCATGGAATTCTCCAGGCCAGAATACTGGAGTGGGGAGCCTTTCCCTTCTCCAGGGGATCTTCCCAACCCAGGGATCGAACCCAGTCTCCCACACTGCAGGCAGATTCTTTACCAGCTGAGCTACCAGGGAAGCCCAAGAATCCTGGAGTGGGTAGCCTATCCCTTCTCCAGTGGATCTTCCTGACCCAGGGGTGGAACCCAGGTCTCCCGCATTGCAGGCGGATTCTTTACCAAATGCCAGGTAATCCACAAAACGCCCGATGGTCTCCATCTCACCTGCATGAGGTTCAGAGAAGTCCAGGTCCAAGGTCACACAGCTAAGGTGAAGGAGGTGTGCTCAAGCCCAGGGGCAACGTGGGCCCCCCTGGCTTCAGAGTTTGCCACCTCTACCCTGCTGTGTCACCAGACCACGTCACACACGGGCTTCTCATGTGGCCACCGTGCAAGGTGCTGATGGCACACAAACTGGCCTCAGCAGCCTGGTTCAAGTCCCAGGTCTACCACTTGGGCTTACCAGGTGGCGCTAGTGGTAAAGAACTCGCCTGCCACTGCAGGAGACATAAGAGACGGGTTCGATCCCTGGTCGGGAAGATCCCTTGGAGAAGGGAATGGCAACCCATTCCAGTATACTTTGCCTGTAGAATCCCATGGACGAAGGAGCCTAGCGAGCTACAGTCCATGGGGTTACATAGAGTCAGACACGACTGAGTGACAAGCACCACTTAGTCACTGTGTGACCTTGGATAAGTTCATTAACCTCTCCATGGTTAATGTGCTTATCTGTAAAATGGGATAGTAGCAGTTCCCACCTAAGGAGGCTGTTGGGAGGAGTCAGTGAGCTGACACATGCAAAGGGCTTTGCTCACAGCACAGGGTAGGGCTTCATCGGATTTGGCTCCAGGCACAGGGCTATATAAACCCTGTTCCCCACTGGCTAATGACAGGCTGTGTCTGAGACATCAGCAGCTCCAGCTAAGCTCACCATTAGCCATTTGATGACCTCGCCACTGGTCCCCCCAGACCATGTTGTGTAAACAGAAGCCAGGTGGCCCGAATCCTGCACCATCATGTCCAGTTAATGCCCCCGGGGTCCAGCAGGCTCCACTGCTGCGCTGAGGGGCCTGAGCTGGCCATCGGCTTCCCTGCCCCCAACTGTGTTAAGGGAAATCAGAGGCATAAAGTTCTGGTGGGAGGCCACGGTCCACCACAGGAGACTGGCAGCTCAAGATTCTACTCCTGCCCGGGACTGTTCAGCGTCATCAGCACTGTGGGCCAGGAGACTCGGGAGCCCTCGGACGCGGGGCTGTGCTGACACCCACGACCCCACCAGGCATACGTGTGTGCATGCTTAGTCTCTTCAGTCATGTCCAACTCTGCGATTCCAGGCTCCTCTGTCCATGGAATTCTCCAGGCAAGAATACTGGAGTGGGTGACCATGCTCTCCTGCAGGGGATCTTCCCGACCCAGGGATCGAACCCAGATCTCTTACATCTCCCGCACTTGCAGGCAGGTTCTTAAGCACTAGCACCACCAGGGAAGACGATGCAATTGGACAGGGGACCCTCGTGTGTTTTGAGTCATCGTATCGGATAGTCCAAGATTAGTTTGGGGGAAAACGAGCTGCAAGGCAGTTGTTTCACAATGCAAGTGATTAACAGCACACACAAACCCTGAGGTCCTCACTTCACAGGACCATTGTCCTGCCCCTGATTGGCTGAAGTCCTCACTTCACAGGACCATTGTCCTGCCCCTGATTGGCTGAAGTCCTCACTTCACGGGACCATTGTCCTGCCCCTGATTGGCTGAAGTCCTCACTTCACGGGACCATTGTCCTGCCCCTGATTGGCTGAAGTCCTCACTTCACAGGACCATTGTCCTGCCCCTGATTGGCTGAAGTCCTCACTTCACAGGACCATTGTCCTGCCCCTGATTGGCTGAGGTCCTCACTTCACAGGACCATTGTCCTGCCCCTGATTGGCGATGCTGCCTCCATGCAACACCCCCATTGGAGAGGAGGACCCCAGGTTTCTGAGAGGTGACACCCTGGGTCGCACAGGGTGGGCCAGGCTCCCGGTGGGCCCTGCCGAACCCTCTCCCTGTGGCCCTTCCCGACCCCGGACCCCGCAGCCGCATCCCTACCTGAGTGTCTAGATTCTGCACGGACAGGCCCAGGCGGTCTAGCTCCTGGTTGACGAACTTCACGATGGCCTGTCCAGGGAAGAACCGAGGCCCCAGGCCCCCAGCTCAGGTTCGCGACAGTCCCACTCAGGGTCACAGAAAGCTTCTCCCCGCCCCGCCCCCCCACCCCCTCCCCACCGCGTGGCACCCAGCACAGCAGCTGCAGAGTGAGGGCCAGATTCCTCCCCCTTTGCCCTACCCTCTCCCCCAGACCCAGGTCAGGTGGGCGGCAGGGGAGCGGGCGGCAGGAGGCGCTCTTGGAACTTTGATCTCTCTACCTCTTTGACAGCGTTCACCTTCTCTGGAGCCAGCTTAAATAATTCATCAAAGACGTCCTCTGCAGACAGATCCAATAAACACCTCATTACGATGCTATTATCTTTGTGCCAAACAGGGACTTCTTTTCCACCAAAGTTTCTCAGAAGAATCAGTCCAGAGAGAGATGTAGTTTTATCCCAAGTAAATAAGTAAGTAAGTGTTAGTTGCTCAGTCGTGTCTGACTCTATGACCCGATGGACTGTAGCCCACCAGGCTCCTCTGTCCATGGGGATTTTCCAGGCAAGAATACTGGAGTGAGTTGCCATGCCCTCCTCCAGGGAATCTTCCAATCCAGGGATCAAGCCCATGTCTCTCATGTCTCCTGCATTAGCAGGCAGGTTCTTTACCACTAGCGCCACTCAGAAAGCCCAGCTAGGCACACAATAGGTCTTAAATAAACAGTCATCGTTTCTAGCGTGGACACCACCCCATCCCCTGGGAACTCGCCCTGCCTCCCCGCAGTTCCCTGCTCCACCCAGCAGTCCACAGGAGCTGCCATGGGTGGCTGAAAAGGGGCCAGCCCCAGACTGACTCCTGGCCCAGAGGTCTCCTCCCCAGCATCTGTGGAGTGGCAGAATAAGGGCATTCAGCCCTTGCAGAGAGGCTGAAATCCCCGCGGTGCACAGAAGGCCAGCGCCCTCAGCAGCTGAGTCAGGCCCACGGGAGCATCTTAGCAGCTCAGGCCCCTGGTCCAGACTCAGAGGCGCCAAGTCCTCAGACTCAGGCCCTTTCCCACCAACTTCATTTCTGTCATGAGCAGCTAACATGCCTCCCTGGGGAGGCTGGTCCTCAAGGCACTGAACACCCAAACTGGGTAGAATTTGCCTCTTGATTCTGCAGCCAGCCACTGTGTGACTCTGAACAAATCATTTCACCTCTCCATACCTCGGTTCCCTCATTAGTGAGGGGGGGCATAAACAGCACCAGACCGCACTACGCAGGTTGAAATGCCCCATAAACGGACAAACACGGCAGAAATGCCACTGAGCCCCCCCAGACCTCTCGGCCTATGGTCAGTGAAACTGTGCCCCTGAAGGAGCCACTCCGATGACCCAGGCCAGAACACAATGGACACTCTAGACACGGTGTTAGGAAGCCTTGTTCCGTGTCCCTGCCCCTGGTCACTGTGTGACCCAGCCTCACGCAGCCCCCTAACAAACACTGCTCCCTGGGAAACCCCAGGTCCTCGGGCTGCCCATCCACCTGCCCACACACAGACATCTCACCAGACCAGCCTTCCTGGTACCTCCCTTCTCCCACTCAACCTTTCTCAGTCCTTGCTTTCAGAAGCCCCTCACAGGCCATATTGCCTCCTCTGCAGGTGAGTACCCGCTGTCTACACAGCTCTGTTCCAAGCAGGGAAGGTTCAGGGAGGCAAAATCATATTAAGATGGATGGATGGATGGATGATGAATGGATGGGCTGGTGGATAGATGGATGGATGGGTGAATAGATGGATGGATGGATGGATGGTTGGATGAGTGGATGGACAGATGAGTGGATGGATGCATAGATGGATGACCAACCGCCAGCTGGCCAGGTGGACTGACTAAGGAATAAATGAATGAAAGAAGGAATGGCTGAGTCAATCAGTCAATTGGTGAAGAACTCTGTCTCAAAAACAGCAGCCAAAGTAGTGAACAATCACTATTAAGCACTTTCTCTGTGCTAAGCACGCTCACAAAGTACCTTTTAACCCCTGCCACCAGCCTAAGAGATGGGTACCACTATTAACCCCATTTTATAGACGAGGAAACTGAGGCACAGACAAGTTCAGTCACTCGCCCAAGTTCACGTGGCTAATAAACGGGGGAATTGGCATTTGAACCCAGGTTTCCTGGCCCCAGAGCCCACACGCTGAACAACTCCACAGCTGTCACCACCGATGGGAATTAAAAATCTCTCTACCCATATAAGCAGCATCACGAGAAGGAACAGCCAAATCCACGGGCAGACAGACAGAAGGGAGGACAGAAAGACAAGAGGGCTGGAGACACACATGCTCGCATGCTAAGTCGCTTCAGTCGTGTCTCTTTGCGACTGATGGACTGTGGCCCGCCAGGCTCCTCTGTCCCTGGGATTCTTCAGGCTGAATACTGGAGTCGGTTGCCTCGCCCTCCTCCAGGGGATCTTCCCGACCCAGAGATCGAACCTGCATCTCTTACGTCGCGGACCACAGAGGAACTGTGAGCGCACCCAGTCATCAACCAGTCATAATGCCATGCCTGTCTCAGCACATACCCAGCAGAAAAAGATTTCCCTAAATTAGGAAGGTACTCACTTGATGGCTGGTCCTTGTCTGCACTAAAGAGAAAAATGTAGGGGGTGGGGGTGGGGAGAAAGCAAACACACGGTTAAAAAAAAAACAACAACTTCAGAGACATAGTGTCTTCGTGTGACAAGACCTGGCAGAGGCGAGGCTGACAGAGAAACTTGCGAGCTCCCTTTTCCCGGCAGCTCCGTAAGCAGGCAGGGCCCTCGTGGGAAGTAAATGGCAGAGGTCCAAACCCCCCGCTGAGGCTCCCACACCTAGAAATGCCTGAATCGTGTCGTTTTTGTTGCGCTGTTTTTGTGTTGCTGTTTTAGCTGTGCTATGCTTGCTAAGTCGCTTCAGTCGTGTCTGACTCTTTGCGACCCCATGGACTGTAGCCCGCCAGGCTCCTCTGTCCACGGGATTCTCCAGGCAAGAACACTGGAGTGGGTTGCCACGCCCTCCTCCAGGGGATCTTCCCCACCCAGGGATCGAACCTGTGTCTCCTGTGTTGGCCGGCAGGTTCTTTACCACCAGCACCGCCTGGGGGGCTGTTTTAGCTGTGGTGGGCATGTTACACGACGTGGTAAAAACGCCCAAGTCCTCACCTGAGAGCCAGCGCGTGTTTACCAATGAACACCCTTGGGTGTCACCACCCCCAACACGGCGCAGAACCTTCTAGCACCCCCAGCTGGTCCCCACCCCCTCCCACCCCACATAGGTCACTGCCGCTCAGAGGTGCCTGGCTGTGTTTTCATCTGGTCTGTTGTGTTTGCAATGAAACCGTGTGCACACCCTCGTGTCTGGTTTCTTTCACCACCTTTTTATTGTCACTAAGTGGTGGTTTTGCCTGGACTTTGCTGTTAAATGTTCCGCGCCGTCCCCCCCCACACACACCCTGAAAGCTCAGTTCTGCCTGTCTCGCCCCCCCACCACCACCCCCTATGCCCGGGGAAGGTTGGGCTCTCCCAGGAGAGCCAGGTGGTCCCTCCGACTGCCCGTGACCCTGGCAGGAAGCTGGGCCGAGAGGGTTGGGGGAAGCAGCCTGAGACGAAGGCCCAGGGCTCTGCACGGAGGCTGCTGCCAGGTGGGGCACACGGCCCTGTGCCGCCTGGGACACAAGCCCAGGGCCAGGGGTGGGCCCTCACGGAAGCGTCCGAGCTCAGCAGAGGCTGAGAAGCGTGGCTTTAGGGCTGCAAAGGGAGGAGGGGTGTGGCCACCATGACCACTGCTAACTGCACCCTCTCTTAAGTTCCCCAAACTCGTTCTCAGAGCCTAAAGCTTTGGCATAGACGGGTCAAGACGGATGATGTGGAAGGCATCTAGCCTCATCGAGTGGGAGGGGAACAGGCCTTCTTCCTGGGGTGTCACTGGGAAGGCAGATGCGCCAGGCCTCACTGGCAGGACGGGCCAACAGACGTCTGCTCCCTCCACCCTGGCCATGCCCGGCCCACACACCTCCGCCACAGACATTACCTGCCATTAGCTTGCAGGGGTTCAAGCCCGTCCCCCTAGCCTGGCCCCCGTGGACACCCAGGAGCTGTAGACCCGGAAGGACCTCAGGGCTGGGGGCACAAAAGAGGGGAAGGTCCCTTTACATGCATCATCTATAACCCTCACGACAGCCCCAACAAGTAGGAAAGGGGGGTCCTGCTTTATCAAAGGCATGAAGAAGCTCGGAGAAGGGGAGTGACTTGCACAAGGATGCAGAGCTCACACCAGGCTGAGCTGCGACCTCAGCCCAGGCAGGGCTGGCTGCCCAGTCTGCGAGCAGGAGAGAACTGAACTCGCGCAGCTGGGCCTCTGAGAGTCAAATGGGCGAAGGGAGCTGAAACAGCCCAGTGCCCTGCACACAGCAGGCCTTCGGGAAGAGTTAGACAAGAAAGGAGAACCCACAGCTTTCCTGGAAGAAACCCACTCTCAGGCCAACCCAGAAAGACCTTTGGACCAGATGGGGTGGGCGGTGAAAAGGGGAAGCCAGGCAGCGGCCTGTGGCAGGGTCTGGGGAAATGTGGGCCTGCGGGCAGAGCGGGGCCCCTCTGCAGCTCTGGCGGCTTTGCAAGGATGAGAGACATTCTACCCGGACCAGGCGGAGATTCTACAATTCACAGAGCGGAACCTGCGGCCCAAACCCAGGGGCCTGCTGCAGGGCCAGCCCCCCACCCTTCCCACCCCTGGAACCTGGACAGGTTTCCCAAAGTGTGAGCCCACGGGTGGCAGGGGGACCCTTGGCTGAGGTCAGTTACAATCTCCACCACAGGGGAGTCCAGGAATGCAAAATGGCCAGGTCTCCCTGGAGAGAGATGCAGCTGGGGGGTGTTGGAAGGCTTGAGGGGAGAGACACAGGGTACATGCACGGCTTCCTTTACCACCCAGGCTGTTGGGAGTTTTGGCCACAGGCCAGCTGGCCCCACGCCACTGAGACCCTTCTAAAGGCTCACCCAGCCTGCAGTTCAGAGGCGCCTAACAGCAGCCCCCCTTCTCCCTGGACCCCAGGACCCTGTGGTTGCCTTGTTGCAGAGCCCACATGCACAGCCCTGACCCTGATGTGTTTCCAACCCTGCCATGAAGCGTGTGCAGTGAAGGTGGGTATAGGCGGCTCTGCCGGCCAGGACTCCGCGGGCCGGCAGAGTGAGGGCCCTGCCCAAGAAGGTCAGGCAGGTCTGCCCCTGCCCCGGGGCCCACTGCCCACTCCAGAGAAAGCCCAGCGCCCCCGCCCTGCCTCACCCGCACTCAGTGAGCTGCTCCACCGATTTCTCCGACTTTAGGCCACTCTTGGTGCGCTGGGAGAGAGAACGGGGGACAGAATGGAGTAGCCACAGAAAATTCTAGGGCCCATGACTGCCGCCAGAGGAGACTGGAGGGCCCAAAGCTGCCCAGAGGGACTTAGTTCACCCTGCCGCATCTGCTCCTCAAGGCGGCCTCCCTCCTGGGCAGCCCTTGTGGGACCAGCTTAACTGTCTTTCTTCCCACGGGCCCTGAGCCCCACAAAGAGGGGGGACTGTGTCTGCCTCGGTGCCCAGGTATCCCCAAAGTCCACTCAGTGTCTGGCTCACAGGGCGTCAGTGGACATGTGTTTACCTGATAACATATAAGTGACTGGCTGGGTGAAAAAATGAGTGGGTGGATGAATGAATGGGTGAAAGGGAAGGTTAATGAATGAGTGGGTGGGTGAGTGGATGACTGAATGGATGAGTAGGTGGGTGAATGAATGATTGAGTGGGTAGATAAATGAACGGATGAGTGGGTGGGTGGATCAGTGGGTGGGTGAGTGGATAAATGAATGGATGAGTGGGTGGGTGAATGAATGGATGAGTGAGTGGGTGGATGAATGGGTGGGTGAATGAATGAATAGGTGAATGCATGAAGGAATGAAGTCACCTCTGATTTACATATAGCCATAGAATTCATTAGTGGTTTTGAAAAAGTCAGGATGCATTCTCATGAGTTTGGCTGGACTTGGCATATTCTGCCTTCTGGGATGAGGGAAGCTGGCTGCTCCCCAGGCGCCCAGGAGGTGGGGGTGGGGAGAGCGGGGAGCAGGCATGGGGGGCCCTGTTGGTGGTACTCAGGGTCTGTCTGAGAGAGAAGGCACAGACTCCTGGGCCGTCAGCTACAGCACAAGTCCATGTGCTGGAGAGGGAGTGCTCGGTAGATGCTGGAACCAAAAAGGTCCCTGGGGCCCCTCTCACACCCATGCATTGGGAGATGAGGCCATCACAGCGGGAGGGCAGCGGCGGTGGCCCAGGGTGTGAAGGCTCCAGAGGGCCGTGAACAGATGGTCACTTACGGCCCACGTGGTAGCCATCAGTCAGGACCTTCAGGACACCCCAGGCAGGTGTCATCTGCTGAGTAAGTGGGGCTGACCAGTCCACAGACCTCGTCGTGGCCCGGCTTGGACTCTGCATCTCTTGCCCACAGCTTCGGCCCAGCTCCCCCCACCATCCTGGTGGGACCTGGTGTTTCTCCCGGCTCCCTGGAACTCACCCTGGTTCAGCCCCCGCCCTGTGTGGTACCCACCCCCTGGTCCAGAGTGTGGTGACTCAGCCCCGAGATGCCCGACCTGCAGGCAGGCATCCTCCGGGGCCTGCCCTTACCTCCATGGTGATCACCTCCACCTGCACGTTGGTCGGGAGGGGCAGGTCGGGCTGGAAGCGCTTGGCCAGGGCCACGAGGAGATGCAGGGTGGCCAGCAGGTCCTTGTTGAAGATACCTGGGAGGAGACGGGGGCATGAAGTCAGAGCTCCCGGGATACCCAAACCTGGGGCCACGCGGTAGGCTCCTTATTGTCACAACCACCCTCTGCAGCCCGAGGAGCTCGGTGTCCAGTCATCAGGGGAGCAGAGGTCTGGAAATCTACATTCAGAACCTAAAAATAATCTCACTTTGCTCCAGTCATCCTTTCTGCAAATACAGCCCAAGGGCACAAGCCACGTGTGGAGGGAACTTTCACACACAGACGTTCACGGCAGCGCTGTTTAAACAACTGAATGTCCTACGGCAAGGCCCTGGCTGAACAAATTGTTAGATCTGAGCTGAACGTGACCTGATTTAGGGGCTTTCCTGGTGACTCAGACAGTAAAGAATCCACCTGCCATGCAGGAGACCTGGGTTCGATCTCTGAGTCAGGAAGATCCCCTGGAGAAGGCAAGAGCAACTCAGTTCAGTATTCTTGCTGGAGAAGTCCATGAACAGAGGGGCCTGGTGGGCCTGACAACCTGACTTGGGGCCAACATTACAAGCATCAGTTATTGAATGTGAGACTTGAAACGCAGTGGCGAGAATACCGACGGGGGCCTAACACAAACTGACATGGACTATACTGAACGTCCTGCGATAAAGCATGATGGGAAAGAACACTTAAAGAGGATGCACACACGTGTAACTGAGTCACTTTCCAGTACAGCAGAGATTAACAGTGTCATAACCAACCATACTTTAAAAAAGGAAAAAAAGGGGGTTGAAAACTGTTACCACCTCACCTTTCATACTGTTTCCTACACCTACTTCTGCTTTACTGACCACGCCACAGCCTCTGACTGCGTGGATCACAACCAACTGTGGGAAATTCTGAAAGAGATGGGAATACCAGACCACCTGACCTGCCTCCTGAGAAACCTGTATGCAGGTCAGGAAGCAGCAGTTAGAACTGGACATGGAACAACAGACTGGTTCCAAATAGGAAAAGGAGTACGTCAAGGCCATATATTGTCACCCTGCTTATTTAACTTCCATGCAGAGTATATCATGCAAAATGCTGGGCTGGAAGAAGCACAAGCTGGAATCAAGATTGCCGGGAGAAATATCAATAACCTCAGATATGCAGACGACACCACCCTTATGGCAGAAAGTGAAGAGGAACTAAAAAGCCTCTTGATGAAAGTGAAAGAGGAGAGTGAAAAAGTTGGCTTAAAACTCAACATTCAGAAAATGAAGATCATGGCATCTGGTCCCATCACTTCATGGGAAATAGATGGGGAAACAGTGGAAACAGTGTCAGACTTTATTTCTGGGGGCTCCAAAATCACTGCAGATGGTGACTTAAGTCATGAAATTAAAAGATGCTTGCTCCTTGGAAGAAAAGTTATGACCAACCTAGACAGCATATTAAAAAGCAGAGACATTACTTTGCCAACAAAGGGCCGTCTAGTCAAGGCTATGGTTTTTCCAGTGGTCATGTACGGATGTGAGAGTTGGACCATAAGGAAAGCTGAGCACCGAGGAATTGATGCTTTTGAACTGTGGTGTCGGAGAAGACTCTTGAGAGTCCCTTGGACAGCAAGGAGATCCAACCAGTCCATCATAAAGGAAATCAGTCCTGAAGATTCATTGGAAGGACTGATGCTGAAGCTGAACTTCAATACTTTGACCACCTAATGCAAAGAACTGACTCATTGGAAAAGACCCTGATGCTGGGAAAGATTGAAGGCAGGAGGACAAGGGGATGACAGAGGATGAGAAGGTTGGATGGCATCACCAACTTAATGGACATGAGTTTGAATAAACTCTGGGAGTTGGTGATGGACAGGGAGGCCTGGCGTGCTGCAGTCCATGGGGTCACAAAGAGTCGGACACAACTGAGTGACTGAACTGAACTGACCACCTCACCACCCAACCTTGGTCAGGCTATTTCAACTCCTTCCAGTCTCAGTTTTCTCATCTGGAAAATGGGCAGGATGCAGAGGTTGGAATGGCAGGAAATCCTACCAAGTGGCTAACTGGGTGGGACCTTGCACAGTCGTTTCTTACAAGCAGGCACTGCAGATGCAACTTAGATAAGTTAATGAAGCAGGTGGGCAGCACCCATCCAACAAGGCAGCTCAGCTCATGTGCAGTGCTTGGGAGTCAGGGAGCCACGGCAGCCTTATGGAGAAGGCTGCCTCTATCATCCTCGTGTGGGACTTCGAGGCAACCCCACCCCCCGGGGAAGGGCGCTGTAATTCTGCCTCCTTGCCTGCCCGCTCCCAGCCCTTTCCACACCAGCCCCACGCACTCTCCATGCTCCACTTGGCCTGTGGCTCCTCCAGCTGCAGGCTCTGGTCCACAGACTCCAGGACCGCTGCGAGCTTGCGCCTCTGGCTGGCCGCGGTTAAGGCAATCTCCTCCACGTCCAGCTTGAGTCCGCTCAGCTTCTCTGAGGACCAGAGAAAGAGGGGTGGGACGGAGGGAAAAGGTGGGAAAGGCTGGGGGAGGGCAGGCAGATGGGGCTCCTGCCAGGGGATCCACAGCCAGTCCGCTTCCTCTAGGCAGTCACGGCACATGCTGGTTGCGGGGCTAGGCAAGCCCTGCTCTCTGGAGACACCACCGGCCCACTCCACCTTGTCCAAGACCCTGTGCCCCACCCCCTTAGCCTCCCACACAGTGACCCCCGGTCCTCATCCCTGCGGGGCAGTGTGGTCTAGTGGTTAAAGCCAAGACCCCTGGCTCCTTCCCACCCCCCACACCGCTCTCTTCATGGTGAGACCTTGGACAAGCTACCAGGCCTTTCGGAGCTCAGTTTCCTCATCTGTAAAGTGGGGATGATCACAGAACAGCTGTGCTGAGGGTTAACAGCACCTGCTCCCTGGAGAGAGCTCAGGAAGCCGTGGCCAGCAGGCCTGTCCTGCAGCCGTCTGCCAAGGGCTCTGCAGAGGGCGACAAGTGAGCCCCAGGCTGGCCCACTCTGCCCCCCAGGACTTTCCGGGGTTGAAAGCAGAAACTTACGGAAAAGGTGGTGCAGGATGAGCCCGTCGAAAATGTCCTCCTCCAGGCTGCGGACCACAATGTGCTCTGGGAGGAGCTCGGCGTTGATCCAGTCCATCAGCACCTGCGGCCCCGAGGGACAGCTGACGGGGGGCCACTCCCCACCCGGCCTCTCGCCGGGCTCAGCTCTGCCCTCCTCCCGCCAGTCAACTCCTCCTCGTCCTTCAAGGCCAGGTCAAACATCGCCTCCTCTGGGAAGCCTGCTCTCACCTCCCAGGCTGTTAGGGGTCTGCTCTGGGCTCCAGCAGACCTGAGCACTTCGGGTTTTTTTTTTGTCCTGCGTAAGGTTTTGATAATACAGGGGTTTTAAAATCCTCTGAGGGGCGGTCAGAGGTGGTGCAGGTCAGGAGGTCTCCCTGGAGGAGGTAACAGAAACACCCCGTGGAGACTAGAGAAATACTGCAAGGAAACTGGAAGCCCCCAGCCTGTGCGCAGCTCACAGCTGAGAACTGGGCGGTGGCTGTGTGTTCCCGCCCCGGCAGCTGAGCCAGAGACGGAGCGCGAGAGCTGGGGTCTATGACCTGGGTCCAAGCCCGGCTCCGTCGCTGGCCACCGTGTGTCCCCCATGGGTCAGGCCACTCCTGAGGCTCTGCTCCCTGGGACGCAGGTGACAGCTCACCTCTCTCAACCACCAGGAGCCTTGCTGGGATCACGCACAGAAAGGCACACCGTTGGTGCTCAAGCAAGATCCCTTCTGCAGCCACTCAACAGGCCTCCCGGGAGCCTGTGGGGTTGCCACCCACCAGCTTGAGGTTGGGGAGGGGGTGGCCCACGGTCCCCACCCCAAGAAGGTAGGAAGACTCCTCCAGAGAAAGATGGTCAGAGAAGGTTGCCGCACCTTTTGCAATTCTTCAAATTTGGGGTTATTCCGGGAAGTGGGGGGAAGGAACTTCCTCTTCTCTCCTGGAAACAGAGTGGGGCATGACACATGGATGCGGGCCTGAAGGTCAGCCCTGGAGCCAGCGTCTCGACCAAGAGGGGAGACTGGTCCTACAACTTCACACGCACACACACACACACACACAAAGGCACACACATGTGCAGAAGGGCACTCAGACACACAGGCACACAAGTGCATTCACACACACACGTAGATACACAGTCACACATATGTACACATGCCATCACACACACACACGCCCTGACCACCAAACATCCCCAGAGACCTGGGCTTCCCAGACACGCCTCGTCCTCTGCACCCACTTCCTTAATCCAAGCGGTTCCTGCCTCCCCCAGGACACTCTTCCCCCTCACTTCTCTCATGAACACCAGCCCATCTTCAGACACCACAATATTCAAATTTGGGGAACATACGTAAACTCGAAAACTATTTCTTGTCTATCTGAAATTCACATTTAACTGGATATCCTGCATTTTATCTGACCCTCTTTCCACATACATAAGAAGGGGTCACAGACCAGTTAAGCCCAGATCCCTGGGCTCCAAGGGGCCGAGGCAGCGTTCAACCACGACTGCCAGGCTCCCCGGTGTGGGCAGGGCATTGAGGGCACCTGCTTCTCCACTGAGCCCCAAGACCTGGGTCAGCATCTCCTCTACGTTGAAGAACCATGGAACCCACAAATGGCAGGGCCCAGGCGGACCACTGAGGTCATCCAGTCTCAGTGGATGTGGGAGACACTGAGTCACCCCGGGGCTGGCTTTGCGAGCATCCACAGGACAGGACGCATCGCCTCTGTGTTCACCCAGCTGTGTCGCCCAGCTGGAGTCTTGCAGACATGCTGAAGACCTCTGAGTCCCACCCGGCCCGTGTATTCCTCACAGGAGGACAGGCTCCGGCAAAGGCCTGGTGGCAGGGGTGGGGCGGGGGTGGCGGTGCCTGAATGGCCGCGGCCCCTTCCTGGAGCATCCTTCCTGCCACTCTGAATCCCGCCATGTTCCAGCTCTGCCTGCCAGAATTGTATTTCCAGACCGACTATAAAACCAAAAATAAACACTTTTCCAAATCACGAAGCCCTGCCACCCTAACAGCAATTTTCCTCCTGATGCTTTCCAACCTGAAACCACTTATAAACCGAGAATGCCAGACAGTTAATGAAGTCAGCCCTGCGGCGCCGGGCTTGCGGCTCTGCAATGTCACCCTCTGTGCCTGCTTCCTCGTCTGTAAAAAGGAGGTGAGCGCGCCCACGATTACCACTCTTCAGAGTAACAGGTGAGATGCTGCGTTTAAGACGAGCTCAGCTCAGCCCCCGCACAGAGGGGACCACATAGCAGTCAGCATCCTCAACACTGTCCCTGTTAACCTGGAGAAGCGGGGTTATGCGGGATCTGGGGATAACTCAGTGGAAGGTTCCAGAAGCAGGGGAGTCAAGTATAAAGCAGAAGGTAGAAGCAGGGGCTGGACAGAACTGGGTGTTCAGCGGACCACCTGGCAGCCAAGGCAGGGCCTGATACGGCCCGGGGGGCGTCTCAGGATGCCGGCCCTGCCGCTCTGCCCCACCTGGCCCGCACCTTGTGAGAGCTCTTCCTCGGCCGGTGGGTCCTCCTTCCCAGGGAGATGCAGCAGGTTGTAGAGGGACTCTGGCTCCATCGCTGCCTTGCCGGCCCTGGGGAGGCAGGGAACCAAGGACGTCACCCCCGAGTCACCCTAAACTCGAGGTCTGCTGTTTCCTCTAGACACCAGGAGGTGCGGGGAGAGGCCGGGAGCTGGATGTGGGTGGACAAGTCACCGCACTTCCCGGGCAAGGGGCCAGGGTGCCTGCTGAGAGGGTCGCTGGGAGCCAGTGCTTGCGGGACGGCCCACAGAAACAGGCGGCGGCCGAGGTCAGAGCCTGTGTAGAGGCTTGGCGGGGAGAAGGGGTCCTCCTCGGTCGGGTGCGGAGCCGCCAGCCCACAGCCCCTCCTGCAGCACACAGGAACCTCCACCCACCCACCCTTACCCAGGCAGTAGGACCAAGGGGGCAACCCCCTGCTCAGAGCTTCTTGGATCCAGAAAACCCTCTGGCTGACCTCAGGGGGCAAATCTCCTGGAGGGGCAGGGGCAGCAGTGTGGCGGTGATCATGTGACAGGTGATGTCTGCAGACCAGGAGTTCCTACCGGGGCCGCGGTGGGGGACAGGCCTGTCCTCTCTGGGCCCTGAGCCTGAGTCAGGGAGCACAGAGCAGCCCCCCAGCCTCTGGGTGAGTGGACATGGGACTGGGGTGCAGGATGGGCTCTCGGGGGTGTGGGCTGGTCCTGCCTGGCTCAAGTTCTGAGCGAGCGTCTCCACAGTGGGGCTTATCATCCTGGCCTGTCAAGGGAGCTCAGGGGTCTCTCCGCTCACCGGGAAGGGCCAGAGTTTTCAGAGCCGGCCCTCCTCATCCTCGCTGCGGGGAGGGTGCCCGGCAGAGTCAGAGCCTCCTTCCTGCTCCCCTGGACTCACTTCCTCTCCTGCCGGGTGCGGCCCCGCCCACCACTTCCGCTCTGGCCCCTGGGCCTCCCATAGCGCTTTCAGCCCCAAACAAGACATTTGGGGCCGGGGGCCTCCTGCAACAGAAGCTGGTGGTCAGCTCCAGCCCCCGGGGAGGCCTGGCTGGAGTAGCAGGGCCCAGAGCTGCCGTAAGATGGAGGCACTCACAAGATGCTGTGACACGGGCAGCCAGCCTGGGGACTCCAGGGCACTGTCTGCGGCTCCGTCCTGCCCTAAATCGTGGGGGTGTGGAGAGCACAGCCACTGGGCCGACTCCATCCCCCCAAATTCCCAAGCCTCCTTTTGGACGGGCTTCTGTTCAAAGGACGGGGCCAGAGGAGAGGCGGGAACTAGGCCTGGGGGAGGGGGAGAGGTCAGGAGATTGGGTTCCAGGTGGGCTCCTCCTCCTGTGTGACTTTGGGCAAACAACCCAAACAAGAGGGCAAACAACCCAAACAGAGGGCAAACAAGCTCTCTGTTCCTGATGCTCCTTTACCAGGAGGGGCTGAACCTGATGGGCGCCAAAGGCAGCAAGTGTCCACAGAGCTGGGAGCTCCCTCCAGCCCTCAGCAGCCCTAGGGGCTGTCCCTTGTCAGACCTGGGCCTCCCTTTCTTCATTGGAAGACTTGGGGTGGCTGGTCTCCTTGGCTGAAGGTTAGGGGAGATGACAGGCTGGAAAGGGAAACTTTCCCTGGCTACACGAGAGCTGGGAGGGTGCCCTTCTGTCTGCCCGGGACTCTGGGCTGGGGGAGTGGCCGCCTCCAAGCCTAAGAGGCAGGGGGACCAGCTGGGCGCAGGGAGTGCTCCGCCCCGCATCGTCCCTGTGGGACCTCGGCTATCCACGAGGCCTCCCAGAGCCTCCCTCTCTGTGTGCTTGAGCTCAGGCTCAGAACCGAGGACTCACCTGGCTGCTTCCTCCATGCAGGGAAATGCAGGCCACGGAGCTCAAGCGCTGGTGGTCCCTGGGTTCCAAAGCAAAGCCAGTTCCGGTGCCCTAGGTCGGCAGGGGCCGCCCGGGAGGCAGGGGCAAGCGGCTCACTTCCTCCGGGGCCTGTGGCTTCTGCAAAGCCATCCAGGCTGCGTCTGCAGGGCGCTTCCTCCTGGCGGGGCTGTAGAACCTGGTGCTCTGAAAGCCACCGCAAGCCCCTCCGGAAGGCTCTGCCCCTGGGCGTATGGGCCCACTCACACCTCCACGCTCCCCAGACGCCTCGCCGGCAGCTCAGAGCTTCCATTTCTTCTTTCTGTCCCTCTCCCCTCCCGGATATGCAAACCAAGCCAGTTTCTGAGGTCCCACGAGGCCCCAGCCCCTCCATCAGCAAGCTGTCAGAGCTGCCTCCAGGCTGTCCCTCCAGCTTCTTGTCCCCGCCTGGCCAGGGCCCACCTTGTCCTCTCGCCTGGACCACACAGGAGCCTCCTAGCTGGGAACATACTGCTCGCTCAAACCCCACCTCCTACCCCTGAGTTGTTCTCCACAAGCAACCAGAGGATCCCCTTCACATCTCAACTCACTTAAAACCCGCCAGCAGATCCAGTAACCCTTAAAATGAAATCCAGTCTTCCCAGCCCAGCCCAAGGTCCTCATGGGACCTGCCGGCTTCCTCTCCATTCTCATCTCCTGACCTCTCCCATCCTCACGCCCTCCCAGCCTCGACAACCCTTCTGTTGCCTGAAAGAGCCACCTACCTTCCTGCATTGGGGTGGTCACACTTACTGTGCCCTCTACCTAGCTTTTAAAATGGCTGAGTCTGCATCGTTTTCATCAGCTTAAGTGCCTCCTCCTTCAGGAAGCCTTCCATAACTGCCTTATCTAAGAAGCAGATCCTCTCATGATCCCATACCACAGCCCCTTAAGGCTCCTGAGTCCTAGTGCCTAGAGCAATGCCTGGCACGAAGTGGGCTCATTGGATAAACATTGATGGCTGTCGTTGCCTAAGGGGATCAGGAAGTTTTTTCGAGGAGATGTGGGCTTTGATAGATGAATAAGAGTTTGCCAGTTGAAAAAGATGGGTAAGAATGTTCCAGGTGGAGGGAACAGCCTGTGCAAAGGACTAGAGGAACACAAGAAGGCGAGGTCCCAGGACAGCGGGGCGGACTCAAGCTGGTCTCTTGAGCTTGAATCTTTACGAGCCAGGCTGAAATTGAGAGTTTCCATAGCAACAGGTGACAGCGCTGGATGACCAGAGACTGACCAGCCTTTCTCTGCTGACAGATGCTGCAGAAAAGGGGGCAGAGCACGTGGGAAGCAGGCGAGCAGGTAAGTGGGGCTGCTCATGAAAGGTCATGAAAATGGCAAAAGGTATCACTGATGCTAGTATTTGCTGAGTGACTGATGATGAAGCAAGGATAATGGTCAGGGCTTTAATTTCACTAGGACCCAGCTTCGCAGGCAGATGCTCTTACATCCGTACATTACAGAAGAAGACACAGAGATGCATGGTCTAGTCTGCCGCTCTGTCCCACCTGTATGAGACTGGGGTTTGTCACAAAATGCAGTGAGAAAGAGGCTGTCACTCAATACGATTTTTAAAATTTGAATTTCATATAGAAAACTATATAATTATTTTATATAACTATATTAGAGTTATCTGTCATAGCTTGGACATCCCCGGTGTCTCAGCAGGTAAAGAATTCACTGCAGTGCAAAAGATACAGGTTCGATTCCTGGGTGGGGAAGATCCCCTGGAAGAGAGCATGGCAACCCACTCCAGTATTCTTGCCTGGAAAACCCCATGGACAGAGGAGCCTGGGGGGCTACAGTTCACGGGGTTGCAAAGAGTTGGATACAACTGAGCAACTCAGTATACATACACATCATAGCTTAATTTTCCTTAAATAATCCCATGGACAGAGGAGCCTGGCAGGCCACAGTCCACGGTGTCCTGAGAGTCGGACATGACTTAGCACTAAACGATGACCATGAACTATATAAAGGATGTAAATTACATTGCTGAATCTCAAGAAGGTTTGCTTGTTATTTTTTTTTTTTGACATCTTACTACATTTGCTTTTTCTTTCACTTTTTTTCTGAACCATTTAAAAATAAATTCCAAGGAGGGATTGTGACATGTCATCTCCAAATATTTCAGAATTTATCTCCTAGAAACAAACATATTCTTCCATAGGACACTCTAGAGAATTAACACTGAAATAGTAATATTTTCATTCACACTCAAATTTCCCCAAATGTTATTATGCTGTTTACAGGGGTTTTGTTTGTATGATTTTTACTCCAAGATCCACTCGGAATCATAGGTTTCTCTTGGTTGCACTCGGCCATCATGTCTTGTCAGGCTTTTAATCTGGAACAGTCTTCTATAACATGAATATTTTTAAAGCACCCAGGTTGGTTGTCTTGTAGAATGCTAATTTCACCATCTCTGTCATTTCCTGGTCTGCTTCTACTGACTGATTCTTCTTCTGGTTAGGGTTCACATTTTTCTGCCCTGTATTTCTAGTCATTTTTTAAACTGAATGCTAGATATCAAGGATTTTACGTTATTGGGCAAGTTTTGTTGCGTTCCTTTGAAGAGTCGCTCAGTCGTGTCCGACTCTTTGTGACCCCGTGGACTGCAGCACGCCAGACTTTCCTGTCCTTCACTATCTCCCAGAGCTTGCTCAAACTCATGCCCGTTGAGTCGGTAAGGCCATCCAACCATCTCATCCTCTGTCACCCCCTTCTCCTCCTGCCCTCTTCTTTCCCAGCATCAGGGTCTTTTTCAATGAGTCAGTTCTTCGCATCAGGTGGCCAAAGTATTGAAGCTTCAGCTTCAGCATCAGTCCTTCCAACGAATATTCAGTGTTGATTTCCTTTAGGATGGACTGGTTTGATCTTGCTGTCCAAGGGACTCTCAAGAGTCTTCCCTGGCACCGTGGTTTGAAAGAAGTTTTCTGGCAGGCAGTTAATTGTGAATTACTCTGATACTTTTAAATTGCTTTTAACCTTGACCTCCTTAAACTCTGAGCTCTGTCTCCTCAACTCAGTGAGACCACTGAGCTCGCTTTAAGTTGCACCCCAGTCCAGGACTCACGTCCAGGCAGGGAGCATAGGTGATGGTAGGGTTTACCTCATTTGTGTCCCTTTTATTAAGGTTCACAGACCTGCCTTGCCTCTATTCTAATGTCGAAAATAGTGGTTTCCTACATTTTCCCCAGTTTTCCAGTTATTTTTGCTGGAAAGGTAACTCTAAACATAGAAATCCTTCTCCCATGAGATACTTAATTAGAAAGAAGAGGTACATTTTCAGTGGACAAACATGATCAACATCAGTTTAACTAAATAATTAAAATAAATTAATATACTGAGAAATGGGAGGGATCCATGCATTATGTCTCCTGAGAAGATGCACTGAGAAGAACACCTGGCTTCTGCCAAAAATGCAGAACCCGAATCTCTTTTTTTTTATTTTTATTTTTTTAAACTTTATACAATTGTATTAGTTTTGCCAAATATCAAAATGAATCCGCCACAGGTATACATGTCATGAGGGAAACATCAGACAAAGGCACGTTGAGAGACATTCCAGGCGGTAACTGACCTGCATTCTTCTCCATCAACGTCACGAAGGGTAAAGAAAGATTGAAGAATTGCTCCAGATTAAAGGAGGCTGCAGAGATGTGACAAGATGTCAGTGCATTTCTTTGGGTAAAAGGACATTACTGGGACAGCTGGAGAAATAGAATTTAGGCCGGTGGGTTAGATAATGCTATTGTATCAATGTCGTTTCCGGTAATGACACTTGTACTGAAATTACGGAAGAGAATGTTTTGGTTTTTAGAAAACATACCTCAACATACTTAGAAATAGAAGGGCATAATATATGGGACTTATTCTCAAGGATTCAGGAAAGAGATAATTATCTAGATAGATAGACAGATGCTTGATATCCACATGACCGACCAACATCTAAATATCTGCATTTATATCTATATTGAGAAGGTAGAAAGGATAAAGCAAATATGGTAAAACGTTCATGTTTATGGGGATCAGGATAAATATAGGAATTCCTTATACCATTGCAACAATTTATTATAGGTCTGAAATTCAGTTCAGTTCAGTTCAGTCACTCAGTTGTGTCCGACCCTTTGCGACCCCATGGACTGCAGCACGCCAGGCCTCCCTCCCTGTCCGTCACCAACTCCTGGAGTTTACTCAAACTCATGTCCATTGAGTCAGTGATGCCATGCAACCATCTCATCCTCTGTCGTCCCCTTCTCCTCCCACCTTCAATCTTTCCCAGCATCAGGGTCTTTCCAAATGAATCAGTTCTTCGCATCAGGTGGTCAAAGGATTGAAGTTTCAGCTTCAGCATAAGTCCTTCCAATGAATATTCAGGACTGATTTCCTTTAGGATGGACTGGTCGGATCTCCTTGAAGTCCAAGGGACTCTCTGAAATTATGTAAGCACAAAATGTTAAATGAGGGACTTCCCTGGTGGCCCAGTGGTTGACTCTGCTCTCCCTTTGCAGATAGCACAGGTTGCATCCCTGGTCAGAGAACTTAAGATCCCACATGCACACGGCAAGGCCACATGGCAAGATGGGGAAACAATGGAAACAGTGTCAGACTTTATATTTTTGGGCTCCAAAATCACTGCAGATGGTGACTGCAGCCATAAAATTAAAAGACGCTTACTCCTTGGAAGAAAAGCTATGACCAACCTAGACAGTATATTAAAAAGCAGAGACATGACTTTGCCAACAAAGGGCCGTCTAGTCAATGCTATGGTTTTTCCAGTGGTCATGTATGGATGTGAGAGTTGGACTATAAAGAAAGCTGAGCGCCAAAGAATTGATGCTTTTGAACTGTGGTGTTGGAGAGGACTCTTGAGAGTCCCTTGGACTACAAGGAGATCCAACCAGTCCATTCTAAAGGAGATCAGTCCTGAATATTCATTGGAAGGACTGATGCTGAAGCTGAAACTTCAATCCTTTGACCACCTGATGCGAAGAACTGATTCATCTGAAAAGACCCTGATGCTGGGAAAGATTGGAGATGGGAGGAGAAGGGGACAACAGAGGATGAGATGGTTGGATGGCATCACCGACTCAATGGACATCAGTTTGAGTGAACTCCAGGAGTCAGTGATGGACAGGAGGCCTGGCGTGCTGTGGTTCATAGGGTTCCAAAGAGCTGGACACGACTGAGCGACTGAACTGAACTGATACGTTCTGATGCTCACCTGTCCACAGTGTGGACAGGCTATCAGGCAGCTCCTGGGCCCCGTGAAGCGTCCCATCATTCTTTGCGTGCTCCTTCTGGCCGTCTGGTGCGATGCCAGTGCATTTAAACAACCTTGAAGTTAGTATTGATTGAGAGCCCACTGTGTGCCAAGCTGAGTCCTGAGGATGCAGCAGGGAGCAGGGTAGACACCAGCCCTGCCTCGGGAGCTGAAGTGTGGACGGGTGTGCAGCTGTGGGAGGAAACGTGATGTGGGAGGAGATCCTGAACTGTATTCTACATATGCAGAAAATCAGCATCCTGCACACGTGTTAGGGAAGGCACGCCTATGTCAGCAAGGGAGCTGTGGGCTTAAACGTACAATGTGACTTCAAAGTTTCACTTTACGAGACCCTATCTGGTTGTCCTCAGCCCATTGCTGGGCCGAGCCACGGGGCCCTCCCAGGTCCACAGAGATGGGGGACATGGGCCAAATCCCTCTGCCTCCAAAGTCTCCCACCCCTCCTGCATCTTTCTAGTACATCACGGCCTTATTTTCCGCCCAGAACTTGCCCTGTCTGCACTGACTTTGCCCACTCCACCCTAGCTGCACACCTTTCCACACTTCAGCTCCCGAGGCAGGGCTGGTGTCTACCCTGCTCCCTGCTGCATCCTCAGGACTGAGCTTGGCACACAGTAGGCCTTCAATAAGTACTGAGTAAATAAGGTTCTTTATCGGCTCTTCCCTGTAGCTCAGACGGTAAAGAATCTGCCTGCAATGAAGAAGACCCAGGTTCGATCCCTGGGTCGGAAAGATCCTCTGGAGAAGGGCATGGCAACTCACTCCAGTATTCTTGCCTGGAGAATCCCATGGACAGAGGAGCCTGGCGGGCCACAGTCTGTGGGGTTGCGGAGAGTCAGACACGACTGAGCAACTAACGCTGCTGCTACTAAATATGGTTCAGGCTTCCCAGGTGGGGCCAGTGGTAAAGAACCCACCTGCCAGGGCAGGAGACATGGGCTTGATCCCTGGGTTGAGAGATCCCCTGGAGGGGTGTGGCAACCCACTCCAGTATTCTTGCCTGGAGAATCACGTGGACAGAGGTGCCTAGAGGGCTACAGTCTAGAGGGTCATAGAGTTGGACATGACAGGATCAACAGCATGCACTCACACTCACGTGAACACAGTTGAAATCCCTATTGTGCTGAGCCTGTGGAGGGCCCCACATTCCACCCCAGGGCAAGGGCTAACCCTGGCCGCTAGTGAGGGAAACAAGGATTCACTGAATCAAATTATGCCCACAGGAGCAGATTTCCACTTGAAACGAAACCACACAGAATCTGAGCTTCCCAAGCATAAGATGCTGTCCTTGCAGAAGGAACCATCCCCGCCCCTGCAGTGTGCATGACCCGAGCTTGTCAGCCTGGGAAAGGCTTAAACCAGATGACCTCAGGAGGTCCCTTCCTGCTCTGAGTTCTCAGGGTACTACACATTCTGCTGAGGTCAGGTGGCCACGCAATGTCATGGTTCCCCAAAGACTGACCACAAGGCAGAGACCCTGATGGGAACAGAGGTCCTGCCCCCAACACCCAGCAACAGCCCCGTGGGGAAGGATGGCTGGATGTGGAGGCTTTCCACTGATGCCATGGGGCCAGCCGGAAAGAAGAGGGAGAGAACTCAGAAAAGACGCCAACCAGAGCGAGTCCACCCCTACTCCAGGCGGACGCGAGGAACTCCATCCTTTTCCAGGAGTGCTCACTGCCTCTCCCCAGACAGTGTTTCACCTCGCCCAGCCACACCCTAGGCCCCTCCGTCATTGTGCTTGCTTCTCCCTGGGAATGATCCACTCACTTGTCTCTCTCTCTCCATGGCTGTTGTCCCTGGCCACTTGGACAAGCCTTTGAGGAACGTCCCCGGAATAAGACCAACCAGAAGACCCCTCCTGGGAGATAGGGCACCGTTGCTGGCCTGAAGAACTGTTGCAGGACGAAGCTTTAGCCTCATAAGTATTAATAGATAATCCCATCCAAGAAAACCACCAGAAAGACAGGAGCTGGCGAGTCACAGCAGGTTTCTCACGCTCAGCACCGGTGGACCTTTTGAGCTGGGGGAGCCTTCCTGTGTGTCCTGGCTTGCTGACCAGCCCCCTGGGACCACAGCCACCACCTGCACCTCCCCACCTCCTCCCGTTCCACAACCCAAACTGGGCGCTCTTGTTGCCAAGTGTGAGGGCTGGGGTGGCGGAGAGCCACCCTCATCAGTATTTTAAGGAACAGAGCAGTAAATATGGCGACAGTCGGGGGCTTGCTTCCGTGGCAGAGAATCCGCCTGCCAACGCAGAAGACGTGGGTTCGATCCCTGGGTTGGGAAGGTTGCCCTGGAGAAGGAAATGGCAGCCCACTCCAGGATTCTTTCTGGGAAAATCCCGTGGTCAGAGGAGCCTGGTGGGGTGCTAGTCCACGCGGTCACAAAGAGTTGGACATGTCTGAGCGACTGAGCACACGTGCCCTCTGGAAGACTGTGGGTCCGTGACCTCGCCAGCAGTCGCATGGGAACAAAGCCAAGCGTGAGCTCAGGGCTTTCTGCAAAGCCCCGGGTCTTTCCGGCAAGTTTATCCTTTTCAGCATGTTTAAATAGTGCTGTTGCCTCACCCCCCAGGCTAGCCGCACGTTCACAGTCCCCGTTTTAATTCTACATGGAGAAAAGTTTGATATACCTGAAGTGTCCCGCGACTTCTGTGGGGAGGGTTGATAGCAAGGCCAGCGTGGAACCCCAAAGATCTGGCCCCATCAGGGCTCACCTCAGGGTCCCTGGCCCCAAAGGGTAGGGAGGGGACTAGGGCCTGTAGCAGCTCGTGCCACTGGCCACTGGCATCTCTCGCTCGAGTTTGGAACCAGGCGCCTGGGCAGACTCGCCCGCTCCGTTCAGTAGTGTGACTCAGCCGCTGTGAGCCGCCAGCCTCTGCTCCCGTCCAGGAAACCCTCGGTGCAGCGCCCCCTCCCCGGGGACCCTTCCCCCCAGGATGCAAGCTGTCTCCTCCCTCGTCCATCAGCTGCCCCGCGGGAAGCAGGGCTGCACTGGCGTCACGGGGCCAGCGCCGAGCACGGGGTGGCCAAGGTATGACGGCTAAAGGCACGAAAGAAAGCCCGGCATGCAGACAGCGACAACGGCCTTTATTGGGATAAACCACCGCACACCGTCCGGAAAGCCGGCTCCCGCCGCCCGCCCGCGGGGCAGGTAACAACACAGCCAGGGTTTCAGTGGCTTTTATTTAATACCCAGAAATCCAAAGTAAACACCGCTTAAAACAAATCAAGGACACGAAGATACCGGCACACAAATTGGACAAGAGAATTTGGCTGCTTTAAAACAACACAGCTCTTGTGTCACGTCCAGTTAGGACCTCAGGGCACCTGGGGCTCTGGGCTCAGCACTTCGTGATGCCGTGTTCGAGGGGGAACCAGAGCTGCAAGCAGGCGCCCCAAAACCAGGGGAGGGGAGGGCGTTCAAAAGACAGGCCACCTGAACAGTAAGAGGAGGCATGTCATGACCTTTACCCATCACTGCATGGCTACCGATGACCTTGTTTCACTTAGTTCCTATGGATGAAGGTCCCTCTTCGGGGCAAAGGTGGGGAGGTCATTCACTACAAATGGGAATCAGTGGAGCAGGACGGGTTCTAGAACTTTCCCGAGTTAAGGACTAAGAGGGAAGCTTTGCATTCCAAGGAACTCCCAGCAAGTGTCAGAACAAAGTTGCTTCTGTTGCCCCAGTTACCCCAGAAGATGCTGCAGCGTGTGGGCCTCCGCAGCGGGGAGGTCCCGGGCCCTGACACTCGTGTCCTGACAGCTGTTGTCCCCAAGCCACCAGGAACGATGGGCGGATCCCAAGAGGAGGAATCTAGCCACTGCAGAGGTCACCCTGGCTTCGGCCTCAAAACTGCTTCCCAGCCCTCACCCCACATGCGCTTTCAATTCTGGTTCCGTCCAGACAGCAAAGGGAGGAAAGTGACGCGGACGGCCCGAGGGGTCCTGCACAGGTGGGCAGAAGGCACACCCACGCCTTCGCGCCAGTTTGAGAAAAAGTAATTTGGAGACCAGGGCTTTAAAGAGTCAGCATTATGAGATAAAAGTGCCTGTCTATAGTTTTCCCATATATTTATCATTCCTGTTACTCTCCTGCTTGAAACACAAGTGGGCTTGAAGTGGGCTCACTGCCCTGGGAGCTGAACCCCACCACCACCTCCCTCCCTAGAAGAATCAACGCCCCTCACCCCAACCTTCAGGACGTGGAACAGGCCGGGGGAGCTGCCCACCTGGGCTGAAGACCCCAGGCTGCTTTCCAAACCCAGGCCTCCCCTCCTTCACCCCCACTCCCACCCCTACCCCCGCAGGTCCCCAGGAACTGGCAGCGCCCCACCAGGCCCACGAGTGCCCACAGCAGGTGGAGGGGCCTCGCCTCCCTGGCACCGTGGTTCCACGCGTGTAATGAAGGCAGCACAGAATGTTCCAGCCTCGGCAATTTTGTCAACGTGGATCTTTAATGTCACCGCCTCCCGCAAGAGACGCTGTAATGCCGTTTTAATTATTTCTTTCCCCTGCTGGGTAACCTCCTCCATCAAATTGGCTATTCTGAACCCAGCCCCAGGCTGGCAGCCGCCCGAGCCCAGGCAGAACAGGCAGCTGTTCTTTAAGTCCTGAGCACTGGTACGCGATGTAATATTAATGACGTGCTCAACAGCTCTGACCTACAGCGGGAAGGCGAATATCACAGAAGACAAAGGCCCATGTTGCTGGGGTGCTGAGCAAACTCGGGGGTCCAGGTGTCATGAAAACCCCGACTCCGCAGGGAGGTGGGGGTGGGGGTGACCTAGCGGAAGACCCACCTGAGACCCAGCCTAGGGGTGCCCCTTTCTCTCCCGAGATGAGTCGGGCGAGGGGTGAAGGGCACACAAATGAGGGATCACATTTCCTTCGACAGGGCGCCCCAAGGATGCCACAGGCTGCAGAAAGCTGGGACTCGTGGAGGACAGAGGTGAACACTTCGCCTTCCCTCTTACGGCTGAGCTGTGCCCCACCCCTGACCCCACATATTGAAGTCCTAACCCCCAGGACCTCAGCAGGTGACGGTATTTAGGGACAGGGGTCTTCACAGAGGTAATTAAGGTACTGTGAGGTCATTAGGGTCCACCCCAATCCGTTCTGCCTGGTGTCCTTATAAGAGATGAGACACAGACTCACAGACGGGGGAGAAGCGTAGGAAGCGAGGGAAGACAGTGCCCGTCTACAAGCCCAGGAGGCTCTGAAGGCACCAGCTCCGCTGATACCACCATCTCAACTTCCAGCCTCTGGAACTGAGACAATAAACGTCCGTGCTCTAACTCACCCCCCAACCCGTGGCACTCTGTTACGGCAGCCCCTGCAAACTGAAACACCCTGCTTTCCAAAGGTTTTTGGAAAGGCATCCATCCTCAAAGAGGGCCTCTGGGATTGGAGACTTCCCAGCAGAGCTGTCTCCAGCTGCCTTTTAGAGCCAGCTCCAACACAGCCCACTCAGCCGCAGCAAGAGATGAAGAAACGCCTCAGAAACCCTTCCTCCCACGGACCGTGGCCGCTGGGTCCACTGGGTCCCAGATGTCTGCGCAAAAGCGAAATGCAAGCCACACGGAGCAGACAAGGAGTGAGGATGCAAGTGGACACTCCGGTCACAGCTGAGGCTTCCAAGAGGTCGGAGGGAATTTTTTTTTCAAACTGAAAAATGCTTTTTTTTTTTGTAAAAAGGCCTGGCTGCCCAGGAGAGTCCTGCCCAGGAGATGCCACCAGGGGAGCCGAGCCATCGCCCTGCTGCAAGGCTGCAGCGTGTTTCTGATGACTTGTGATCACTGACGACTGTCAGCTGGAAGGCCAGGCACCCCGCCCCCGCCTCCCAGGGGCTGAGGGTCGGGGTTCCGGTTTTTTTTTTTCTTTTCCATCTTTTGATCAACAATTGACTTGGCCCCTGTGGCACCCCAGGTGAGGCGAGGCTGCAAACTCGCAAAGCACTGGTGCTGGGAACCTGCATTTCTAAGGATGCCGCCCACTGTGGAATTACAAGGAAAGGAGGTGAAGAGAATCTACCAGAAAAAAAAAAGTGGGGTGGGGTGGGGAGCAACCACGGGCTGGGAGGGGAGGCCAGGGCACCTCCCGAAGCACGGTCTCCGCTGAGGTCACTGGCTCCACGCTGTCACTCCAGGTGCTTGTACTTGGTGAACAGGTTGTAAAGAACCCGCAGGGTGGATTTGAGATCCAGGTTTACCACATCTGCAGAAGGAAAACAGAGAAACCACTGTGGGTGAGAGAAGCTGCCCCAAGTCCTGGTGCCAGCACCTGGGAGACGTGGGGACACCCTCTACGTCCCCCGCAGAGCACTCTTGCTGTCCCCGCCACTCGCAGGCCACTTCCCGAGCCCCCAGGCCACCACCCCGTGGGATGAGCACTGGAATGGCGAGGATTCTCCTTCATCCCTTCCAGGACGGGCCCAGACAAGTCTGCGTGGTACGGGGTCTAGGACAGCCAAGGACACGTACTGGGGATGGCGGGCCATCCTGCGGGCCTCCTGGGGCAGGGCAGGCAGGAGCCATGGTCCTACCCCCTCGAGGTCAGGACCAAGGGGTGGCCCAGGAAGTCCAAGCACCTAGTTTGGTGGGAAGGGGCCCTGTCCCCCTGGGGGTTGAGGCGCCTGGTTCTGCTCCTCCCTTGCTCTCTGAGCTCCGACAAGGGCTTGGGGAGGGCTGCGGTCATGGGTCACGGGACAGAGTTCCTGTCCTCGGATGGGTGTTCGGCAGTGACCGCTGAGCCTCCCAGGGGGCGTGGGTGGCGGGTAATGAGAACACCCCACCCAGGATTCACGCTGTTACTGTCGGGCGGGGATCCAGGAGCACTGGCGTCACCTGCAAACCTGTTATAATCGGGACCTGGAGGGCCCGTTCCACAGCCCCTGAGTTGGAAGATGCTTTGAGAAGCACCCCCTCCACCCCACTCACCCACCCCAGGGCTTCAGTTGTCCGCTCAAGTTAAGAGACTCCTGGTAGAGGTCATTTAACACAGGAGGCGGGTGCGGCAGCGAGGAGGCCTCTAGCTGGGGATCTGCTGGCCTCCACTGCCACTCAGACCTCACAGGCCAAGATCGAGCCACGGCCCTGCTCACAGGCACCACTGGGCCATCAGGACAGTGACCTGACAGGCATCAAACTGCAGCCAACCTTAAATATCGTCTCAAGACATGAAGCAGCGTCTCAGTCTGAGCAAGGGCACCTGGTGGGCAATCGAACCCTGAGCCTGTGGGGCAGAGGCCGCGTCCTCCAAGTCAAGTGGTTGCTGAAGAACTGGCCTTGGTGGCTTCACCAGCACAGGACTCTAGGTCCCCGAAGCCCCGAGGGCAACAGGGAGCTGGGGTCGGCAGAGCCTGGCCTTTGAGCCACACACTCGGGGCCTGATGGGAGAGACACGGCCGGTCACCCAGCCCCTCAAAGACCTGGGTTACCTTCGGGGCGAGCCTTGGGCTTCTTAAGGCCTCCGTCCAGCATCAGCTCAAAGGCAAACGACACGTTGTGGACCTGCCAAGGAAGCCAGAGTTAGCGTCGGGGCTGCAACTGGTCCCAAGCCTGCCCACTGCCCCCCATCTCCACCAATTTTCTTCTAAGGGGATGGAAGCAAGCATGGACAGGGGAACCTTTGGAATAACTCGGCCCACAAGGACCAGGGGTGCCCAGGGCAGGACAGAGGGTGGGGAGAGGGAGGAGGAGGGAGTCTGCGGAGCACAACACACACCCGCCAGGTGGGCCTCACTCCCCTTCCCAGGGGGTTGGGAGACGCAGGAAGGAGTGGGGGTCCCCAGGCTCCGACACGCCCTCATGAAGACAAGTGACGGCAGCTTCTTTTCACAACTGAGGAACTGAGGCTCAGAAAGGGCGAGTCACCTCCCGAAGGCGCCCGGCCCTGGGCCCTGTCCCCAGCACACAGCAGTCACCTGCTGTCTGTCAGAAGGGCCTCAAGCCAGCTGAGCATGATGGCGTGCCCTCGGCAGGGGTATATCGGTAGCCCTGACCCACAGCAGGTGCCGTGGACCCTGCTGGACCTGAAGTCAGGCCCCTGGTGGATGCTGCACAGCCTGGTCCTGACCCTCGACCTGCTCGATGCCCCGGAAACGTAGGCACATCTGCATTCAGCCCCCAAGGATGCTCGCAGTTTGCTCACTTCTGTTAATGGCTGCTGCAGAGGTTAGACACAGAGCCATCTCTGCTGAGTTTCAAGTCCACCTGAACCACAGAGATACTGGTGAGCAACCAAATCACAGCCAGCCAGATGTCTGCATCGAGTGAAGGCTGGTGGGGGCTGGGGGAAGGAGGAGGGCAGGGAAACCAAAAAGTAAAATAAATCACAGATGTCAGAGCTGGAAAGGACTTTAGGGCTCTCCTGTCATCAAACACCCTTTAAACAGCAACAGTTTCATGATTTCCCTGCCAATGAATCAGAAACACCACAAGTTTGCCTGCAAAGTGGTTTAATGATTAACCAGGAAAAAGACACTTGGCAAAATACTCCTCTGTTAGTCAAGACCACGAGAGCTCGGGGCACAGCAGAGAAGCTTCCAGGCCACGGAGGCACTGGGTGGGCAGCACTCAGAGATGTAGAGAAGGCCACCGTCCGCTGAGTATCAAACAGGAGCCCAGCCCTGGCATGGGGGACACGCCCCAGAGTGGGTGCAGGACACACACCCAGACCTGGGTGAGCTGCGAATGACCTGAGGCTCGCGGGCCACGCCGAGGGGAGACAGGACGCAGGCTGTCAGAGTCCCACCTGCAGGGCCCGGAGCCAGCCCGGAGAGAGGGCTGAACCCAGCTGGGCCTTGGAGCAGGGACACGCAAGGGAGATGACCAGAGGGTCTTAATCTCCCACTTCCCAAAGGAGGTCCTGGGTGAGATGGGTGAGACCATCTATCATCTGTGCTGAGAAAGTCCCTAAGCTCCGAGAGGCAGGGCCAGGCTTCAGCCCACACAAGTCTGGATCGGAACCTGTGCCCTGCCTCTGGGAGCATCCTGCCTCTTCCACCATCCTCTGAGATCCGGATCCCTGAGTCATACACACAACAGGTTTGGAGTTGAGACAGAGCCAGGACGGCCAAGAGGGAGAAACAGGGTAACGGTCGGGTTAGACCATCAGCCCAACGTGGGAACAGACGTCTTCCGTGGCCCCCAGGCTGGCAGGATGCGCCCCCATCATGGGTGTGGAGCATGGTCAAGTCCACGAGGCCCCTCCCTGCCCCAGGGAAAGACTGGCTGGCAGGGGGATGGGGGTGTGGGAGGCGGGGAGGGGCAGGGGTCGGGCGAGCATCCTTTCAAGGCCCACCTCTCTGCAGCTGCTTGGCCTGACCAGTGATAGGTTTTGAGCAAGACTTTCCTCTGCTTTCTTCTCCGTCCGAGGAAACCAGCAGACAGGAAGCTGCCCCTTCCCCTTCCGTTCTCTCGCAGACCCAAGCCTCAACCCCACAACCTCGCTGCCCCTGCAGAGAAGCACCCCCGGAGCCCGGCTCCACGGACCTGGCACAGAGAACAGCAGACACCTCCCGACAGGACGTGGGGCCAGTACCTTGACCGTGATCCCCAAGAGTGAGACCCCACCCCAGGCCACACTCTGAACCCCAAAGCCCCCCACTGCTCCCAGGAGGCAGTCCACGCCCGGACCCCCAAAGTGCTTTCTCTCTGTGCTGCAAAGGAGTTTCAAAAAACCAGGTGGGGAGAGAGAAGGGCAGAGGGTCCCAGAAAGGAATAGGGTCTCTTGGTTCCGCCCCTGCTGATGATCCATCCGCACCCCGAGGACCCCTTTCCTCCCTGGGGACAGGGACTCCGATGAGGAAGCAAATGGGAAAGCACCCTGAAACTGCAAAGCCCTTTCTGGGATTTGTTTCCAGGAATAACCTTCAAGTCTCCAGAACACAGGCCACCCCCCCAGAGAGAGAGGGACACTGTGGAATCTTCCAGAAGATGACTACAGGCCCAAGGTACCCAGCAAAGTGACCAGCACAGAGCAAGGCTCAATGGTGGGGCTCAAACAAGAAGCGTGGGTGGCACCCACACCTCTGAGATGGCTTGATGGGGCTGCTCAGTTGTTTGCAGGAACCTCAGGGTCGGAGACGTCCCATCTCATCTTTCTAAACTCCAGTGTGATTGTTTAAAAGCACGCGCCCACGATGCATCTCGGATTTTGCTCACTGATCTGTCTCCCATCACTGCTACAAGGACTCTCAGTGCCTGGCAGAGTCTGGGGTCCCGAGGATGCTTCGAGAGGATCTCTCAGCGTGTGTCACCACTGCCCGGCCACACTGGGGACGAGGTGCCCGGCCCCAGCCAGAAGCAGCTGCAGGTCGGTGTAGCAGGGAAAGGCCATCATCTGCGAGGTGGTTGGAGGACCTGGAGGTTAGGAAGCCCCATGGCTAACGAGGAACCTCCCAGTGGTACCATGAGGCCATCACTTGTGGGGAGGAAGGCAGAGAATCCAGGGGTGGGGCTGGGGGCTAACACGGCTGGAGAAAGACCCTCCAGAACAACGGCTTCCAGCCAGGAGAGCTCTGGAAGCCACCAGGCCACCACTGGACTCTACAAGCATTGATGGTCTCACACCATGCGGGATGCTGTCCCCGACAGCAGCTACCCGCCTCCCGCTCAGAGGTGAAGGTGGACCGAATAGGCCTTGAGCCTCCCAGGCCAGAGGGTGATGGACAGAGACTCGTCTCATCTCAGAGAGAAGGAGGCCGGGGCTGGGAGGCGCCACCCCTGCTACTGCGCAGAGCCTGTCCCGGAAAGAAGCCCAGCTCCAGTCGGCCTGGCTGACTTCACCCTTCTCACCAGCCTTCGTGCTCATTTTTGTTCAGCTCTTTGTTCAGCCTCATGAACAAAGAAAAGATCTCTCCGGAACAATGCTTCTGGAAACTTCCCTGGTGGTTCAGTGGCTAAGACTTCTGGGAACCTCCCTGGCGGTTCAATGGTTAAGACTTTGCCTACCAGCGCAGGGGACATGGGTTCAAAAGATCCCATATGCTTTGCAGCCAAAAAAATCAACACATCAAACAGAAGCAATATTGTAACACATTCCATAAGGACTTTAGAAATGGTTTAGGTCAAAAAACAAACAGAAATCCTTCTGCAGCCGGCCACATGGGCAGGAAATGCAAGATGAACTCCATGACCAAGCTGTCTGTCTTCCTGCCTCCTGACCTGCCCCATGAAGCCCCGAGCACCCCCTCACCCACTCTGTGCACCAAGGAGGGGAATGTGCCAGAACCTCGCTGATCTGCTCTGATCCATCTCAGCAGGCCAGACGGCAGCGACATTTGGCCGCGAGCAAGCCGCCCTCGCGATGCCAGAAGCAGGCTGATTGGTAAACACTGGCCCGGCTTCCAGATGCATCTCTGGCTGCCGCGCCCGCTCGCCTCGTCTGCCTCCCTGACTCACGGGTCTAGCACTTTGGGAAAATAAAATGACAGATGCTCTCGAGCTCAAGCCATACGGTGAGTCCACAAGCCAGGTTTCTAAAGGTGAGGACTAAACACTGCTGGGATGGCTGGGCCTGTGGAAGCCCTTGGCAGGAGGCAAACACCCGGTCACAAGAGTGTCCCAAATGTGAAGGCCATGCCCTTTGACCCAAACAATCCTCTTTGAGGATTTTCCTAGAAAACAATCCACAGGAATGGAAACATATATTTACATTTACATATTCATGATCGTGGCATCCAGTCCCATCACTTCATGGCAAATAGATGGGGAAAAAGTAGAAACAATAAGAGATTTTATTTTCTTGGGTTCCAAAATCGCTGTGGATGGTGACTGCACAGCCATGAAATTAAAAGGCACTTGCTCCTTGGAAAGAAAGCTATGACCAACCTAGACAGCATATTAGAAAGCAGAGACATCATTGTGCCAACAAAGGTCCATATAGTCAAAGCTGTGGTTTTTCCATGTATGGATGTGAGAGTTGGACCATAAGAAGGCTGCTGCTAAGTCGCTTCAGTTGTGTCTGACCCAGTGCAACCCCATAGACGGCAGCCCATCAGGCTCCTCCGTCCCTGGGATTCTCCAGGCAAGAACACTGGAGTGGGTTGTCATTTCCTTCTCCAAGGAAGGCTGAATGCCAAAGAATTGATGTTTTTTTCTCCAACTGAGGTGTTGGAGAAGACTCTTCAGAGTCCTTTGGACTGCAAGGAGATCAAACCAGTCAATTCTAAAGGAAATCAATCCTGAATATTCATTGGAAGGACTAATGCTTATGCTGAAGCTGAAGCTCCAATACTTTGGTCACCTGATGTGAAGAGCCGACTCATTTGAAAAGACCCTGATGCTGGGAAAGATTGAGGGCAGGAGGAGAAGTGGGCAGCAGAGGATGAGATGGTTGGATGGCATCACCGACTCAATGAATATGAGCTTGGGCAAGCTCTGGGAGTTAGTGAAGGACAGGGAAGCCTGGCATGTTGCAGTCCATGGGGGTCAAACATTCGGACATGACTTAGCGACCGGACAATAATATATTCACAAGGATACCTTATTGTTTTAATAGCCAAAAAGAAACAAATGAACTGCCCTAGAGTGGAAAACAGGGAGACTGGCATCAGAGCCGCTCCATGGACATTGTGCAGCCACTGAAGATGGCGTCTAGGAAGCTCATGAAGCAGCAGGCAGACCACGCGGCACAAACAGGGGAAGGATTTGCAACTCTACTGACATTCGGCCACAATTATGAAGACCAGCATCGTCCCAGGGAGAGTCCAACGAGAACGTGGCACACATCCCCTGGATGCGTTAGGCACTGCCCACAGGGCTCCTTCCTTTCCTGAGGGTCACATGTCATCACCACACCATTTTCTAGGCAGGCTGGACTTCACAAAGAGCGGCCCAGGGATTCTACACTGCTCACTGGGATGCGCGTGTCCCGGGCCACTCCCAGGATGGAGACCGCGCACACACGTACCTTCTGATCGAAGCTGTCGGGGGTCAGGTAGAAGTTGTGCAGGGGTACGAAGTAATCTTCCAGGAGCCCCATGAGCAGCACCAGGTACACGCCGTCTGCAAACTACAGAGGAACACACGTCATGTTCTGGGCCGTGCACGGAGTCAGCAAAGGCTCTGCAGCCCCTCAAACGGAGGAAAAGTGCTTTAGAGTTAAAAAAAAATCCATCTCTTGTTGAGGAACTCGAGCCTGCAGTCAGGTGAAGGGCCAGGGTGCAAAGCGGGCACTTGAGACTGTATGTGATCACACGAAGTGTGGCCAAATGGGGAGGACCAGACCACTGACCTTGGGGATAACGCTGGGTCCCACCTCTCTGGGATGTCGTGGGGACCCTGTGAGGAGGGGGGCAGGGAGCACCGGACACGCAGGGAGTGCTCCACCTGTGCCAGCAGTGGGCACAGTTAATCCACAGCCTGCAGGGTGCCCTAGGCTTTGGTTTGGGGTTTGCTGCCCTGTTCTGCTTGCTCACTTGGTAAGCTGCCTGGGTGCCTTCTTCTAGAGGCATTCACAGCGGGACAAGACTTTCCCATGCCCTGTGATGGAGGGCTTTTGTGTGCACCCAGCACGCAGGTCCATCCGAGCTGGGTCCTAATTGGTAGGCTACAGTCTCTCCCCAAATCCCAGCCTCTCGACCTGCTACATGGCCCAGCAGCACCTCCCATGCACAGGAAGCGGCCAGGAATCTAGATCCAAAGACTTTGTTCTTCGCCTGGGCTCCCCCGTTCCCAATAAGCCAGGACAGGGGGCAACTGCTTCTTTTACAGGTAAACCAGTGGAGACCAATGAAGGCAGAGCAACTTGCCCAGGGGGAGGAGAGGACCAAGGTGCAGGAGGCGGGGCCTGATCTCTGGGACACGGACAAGCACGCGGGGCGGGGAGGGGGCAGGACCTGCCCGCCCACCCTCCCAGAGGGCATCTGCTGCAGATCAAGGACTCGTGACGAACCCAGCCTCCAGATTCTAAAGCTGTGTGGTCCAATTCAGTTTCCACTGGCCACATGTGCCCGCTGAAAATTTCCACAGGCTTTTGAATGATACTGACTTATTTTAAGTTTAAACATGTGGGGAGAAGCTCAGAGAGGTTGAGGAAGTGGCTCAGTGTCACAGAGCTAGGAAGCTGCCCTACAATCTAAAGTGGTTTTAAAAAGAAAGGAAAACACACACATACACACACCCAGAGCAAGAACCGGAGCCGTTTGCTTTGACTTCCAGGACATCAGAAGTTTAACAACAAACATATTTATGAAAATACTCAGAGCCCTTTGCAACAACAAAAAGAAAAATCTGTATTTTGGGGGCCGGGTATCTCTTTTGGTGGATCACTGGCTCAAAGTATTTTTAAGATATTACCTCATGTGTGTTTGCTAAGTCACTCCAGTCGTGTCCAATTCTTTGCGACCCTATGGACTGTAGCCCAGCAGGCTCCTCTGTCCATGGGATTCTCCAGGTAAGAATACTGGAGTGGGTTGCCATACCCTCCTCCAGGGGATCTTCCCGGCCCAGGGATCGAGCCCAGGTGTCTCATGTCTCCTGCACTGGCGGGCGCGTTCTTTACCTCTAGCACCATTTGGGAAGCCCCATTACTTCCTACTGTGCAGTGACAGAAAAAAATAATGGACACACAAAGCAGACAGAGATCAATGCAAATTTAAGCTTAGAATCAGCCTAAGATGCGTGGCTGTTGATACCAGCAGGCAGAGCCATCTGGGCAGTGACCATCAGGGACAGCTGGCGAGGATGTGGGTTCTCACCACCGCCGATGAGAGTTTCAGGTGGGCAAAGCTTCCGGGCCCTCTGTGTAACTACCCACCTTTGCTCTAACAGCCCCATTTGTAGGAGTTTATCCTGAGGAAGCAGATAAAGGTATAAACAGCTGTGTCCAAAGATACTGGACACGGTATGTATCTACCAGATCAGGAAACGTCCTGTCACAAGGACTGGATTTAATGACACGCAGAATAGGAGGCAGGTACTACAGCGATGAACACACACAGGCCAGACAACACGAAAGGCGTGCGACGAAACCCACTCACTCACACAAAAAGAGGCCCACACTATTAAGTAACACTTTACAAAACAGCTGTTTTGCAAAAAAAAACAAAAACAAAAAAACACCTGACCCACAGCCATTTCAAAAAACACACTCGTGCATACAAACCATCTAGCAAAAGGCACACCCAACCGTTAACTGCAGTTGGTCACCTCTGGAGAGAACGGTGAGGGAGCTGGGGCAGGGGCAGACTACAAGGATGGATCCTTTTCAAATGAGTACACTTCTGGACTGTTAATACATCAGGCCGCAAATAATCAGGCTAAACGCGTGATATTAGTAAACTGCTAAAAAAAAAAAAAAAAGTGTTCTTGCAAATAACACACAAATAAATATATACGTTAGAAAATGGGCCATTCAAACATAGAGCGAGTTGCCCACGAGGAGCCATCCGTGTGGAGAAATGATCTGGAGTAAACCCCCAGCGCCGTTATCTCTGGGTGAGGGGATTACGGGGGATTTTTATTTGTTTTGCTTATCTGCATTTTCAGACGTTTCTACAATGAACCTGAATTACTTTTTTAATTAGAAAAGCAAATGAGAAAAGTTAAAGAAAGAGAAAGGAATGAATGCAATCACCCAGGGGTTTAAGAAGGATCAGCTGCACATTAGAGAAACGGGCACCGAGAACGCGAAAGACGTCAAACTCAAGCACCCAGCTAATCCCGGGGAAATTATATTTTGTCTTTAATGCTTGCCAAGTGCTCAAAACATATTTTCACGCTGCAGCTTTCGCTCTGAGTCGGGGTGGGGAGGTATACTTTCTATACTTGCGGCGGGAGAAATATGTGGTGTGTATTCACTAGAGGGACGCCAGCCAGCAGTTGCTGGCTAAGCACTAAGGGTAGGACGGCCACGGACAGCAGAAGCAGAGGCGGCCAGGGATATCCCTGGTGGCCCAGAGGTTAAGACTCCTCGCTCTCACTGCAGGGGGCTGGGGTTCGATCCCTGGTCAGGGAAATAGATTCCACATGCTGTGCAGGCAAAACAATTTTAGAAAAATTTTTTAAAAAAGAAGCAGAGGCCGAGGCAGCCACATATTCTAGTCTGAGGGACACGCACACGCAGAGGCTCCTTGGTGGGGGTGCCGGCACCTTGGAGGGTGCTGTGGTTGAATTGCATCCCTGCACCAAAAAAGACACCGATGCTGGGAAGGATTGAGGGCAGGAGGAGAAGTGGGCAGCAGAGGACCAGAAGGTTGGAGGGCATCACCGACCCAATTACACGAGTGTGACCAACCTCCGGGAGTCGGTGATGGACAGGGAGGCCTGGCGTGCTGCAGTCCATGGGGTCATAAAGAGTCGGACACGACTGAGCGACTGAACAATAACAACAACCAAAAAAGATGTGTTGGAATCCTGACCCCCCTCTCGAACCTGTGAGTGTAAATTTACTTGGAAATAGGGTCTTGGCAGAAGTAAGCGCGTTAGGGTGGGCTTTAATCCAACACAATTGTGTTTTTACCAAAAAAGGGGGGAAATTTGAATACAGATCCATGTGAAAGCCAAGATGGAGACAATACATCTGATGACTCAAGAAAGGCCCAAAGTTGCCAGCAAGCCACCAGAAGCTGGGGGAGGGGCCTGGCACTGACCACCTCCCTGCCCCCCACCCCACCCCCTCCCAGAGCCTCGGAAGGAACAGCCCTGTAGACACCCTGATCTGGGATTTCTGGCTTCCAGAACTGTGAGGTTATATGTGTTGTTTAATGGGCTTTGTTCCAGGAGCCCCAGGAATTAAAACAGAGGGTATGGGAGAAGGTCCAGGAGGCTGGGGCTGGGACTATTTCAACTGCGTGATGGACATTCTCTGTATGACGAACACAACGCTGTCTGATTTTGTTCACGCAGCCCACCGAAGATCAGAGAGCTGGCTGGAAACCACACCAGACAAAGGATGCTTCAACCCAGAACGCGGCTCACCTGGGTCTCCAGTTCCGTCACCTCCAGATTCAGCTTGTTGAGGTGCTTGTTCACAAACGTGATGAGAGACTGCAAGGCAAAGAGACGCGGGAAACGTGAGCGCGAGATTCGGCTCCCACATCACGGGAAGGTCGCGACAGGTGCCATCTCTGGCTCTGTGAGACGCTTCCGTAACCTCCCCTGTTGGCTGGAATGAAAGGCTCGAGTCGAAAATGAAATGTTCTTACAATCACCCTTGGTTTTAATGGGATAAAACCTAAATCTACCCCAGCTGGTAAAGAAACGCACAACTCTGTCCACCAGCCCACGTGCACATGTACCATACTTAACAACCCTGCAGAAGAGTGATCTGCGCCCCCAGGATGGATGTGCTGACTCCCACTCAGGGGGAGATACTTAATTGCTTCAACATAGGCTAGCTGTAGCCTTGAACTACAAAAGACTGAGACAGAAAGGCTGCCCGGGGCCCCCTCCGTCAGAGTTTCAGTAAATGAAGAGACCTCAGAGACTTGCTGAGTCCTGGTGTGTGCCTACACAGGGCCACTGGCTTCTCCTCTTTGGTGAAAGTTTAAAACTTGTGGCCTGCAACTTGTCTCAGTAATCAAACCCGACTTTCATGGAATCTCAGTGTCAACCCCATCTCTCCCTACCCTGGACATGATGTCACTTCCTATTCATTTAACCCAGATATACTATGTGCCCAGCACTCTGACTGGTGCTGGGGATGCAAGACAGTAAGACAGAGCCCCACCCTGACGTCTGGGGCATGATTCTCCATACATACACCCAGTGGAGGTGATGGGGAATCCAGAGATGCAGCAAAGCAGATGAAACTCAAATGTCAGGGTGGTGGTGGGGTGTCGACGAGAAGCACGTGGATCCCTGGAAGATGAGGGCGCAGGGGAGCATCTTAGCTGGGGGGTGGAGTGGGCGGAGCAGCCACCCAGGCCGTGTATACCTGTGGGAGCCCTCCAGCACCTTCCAGCGGGGGCTGGAGGTGGGTGGGATGGGAGAGAGGAGTCGGGCGTGATCTCGGAGGGACCTGGAGAGCTGGACAGGGTCCCCCTGCCTTTATTCTGGGATTCAGGAGACACTAACACGACTCCCAGTGTGGGGGTGGGGAAGGGCCAGGCTGGAAGCAGGAAGGTGTCAGGGAAACAAAAGGATTCTTCCTTGGTCATAGCTGGGATCCCCACAATACGTCTTCTCAAAGAATGAATCAGATCTTCTGCAAGCCAGGGCTTCCCTGGTGGCTCAGCGGTCGATAATCCACCCGCCAATGCAGGAGAGGGTGGGTTTGATCCCTGGGTAGGGAAGATCCCCTGGAGAAGGAAGTGGCAACCCAGTCCAGTATTCTTGCCTGGAAAGTCTCATGGACAGGGAGGTCTGGCATGCTGCAGGCCGTGGGGTCGCAGAGTTGGACATGACTGAGCTAGGGAACAACAAGTTGTGCGTGCACTGGACGGAGTCCAGGGGCCGGGTGTGGCCGGGGTTGGGCTGGGGGCACTGCTCCGAGGGCCCAGAGTACGCTGCTTGTTATCCAAGCACGTTCAGTAGGCTTCGCCCCGAAGGCCCACTTCCGCCAAGTGCTTCAAGAACTAACAGTCTCATCATCCCAGCCTGGACTAACACGTTCCAAACGCGAGTTCCGTGGGAATGTAATGTGTTCTGTCTATCCCGATACATTTAAGTCAACAGATCTCACTGCAGACAAACACGCCTGGGGAAATGCACCCCACCAAGCCCCCGCTTAGTGAAGTGAAAGTCGCTCAGTCGTGTCCGACTCTTTGCGACCCCATGGACTATCCAGTCCATGGAATTCTCCAGGCCAGAATACTGGAGTGGGTAGCCTTTCCCTTCTCCAAGGGATCTTCCCAACCCAGGGATCAAACCCAGGTCTCCTGCATTGCAGGTGGATTCTTTACCATCTGAGCCACAAGGGGAAGTCCAAGAATACTGGAGTGGGTAGCCTATCTCTTCTCCAGGGGATCTTTCCCACCCAGGAATCAAAACGGGGTCTCCTGCATTGCAGGCAGATTTGTTGCCAGCTGAGCTACCAGGGAAGCCCAAGCCCCCTCTTGGAGAATTGCAAAGCATGTCAGCATATTACAGACTGAGAAGTCCTGCATGAAGCAACCTGTGTGGGAAAACTGTTCAAGATCGAGAGCCGTCTGCGCAGAGTCGAGGGCTTAGATTTTACAAGCGGAGATCCGTCCCACCGCTGCCTTCCTGAGCATTCTGTAGGCACTCAAATAACTTGATGTGTACTGAGTCTTGATTCCTCCGGGGGGAGAGAAAGCCATCTGCCTGGAAGCTCACCATTCCCCAGCCCCTGACTCCAAAGCCTTGTTCACGCGGTTTCTTCCATCAGAGGCTGACCAGCAGGCTGCCTCCCCTTTGCGCTCCCAGCTGGGGAGACAGGCCAAATGGAGCTCAGAACAGCTCTGCCAACAGCGCCTGCTTGTTTACCAGGCACGTGGTGGCTGCAGCTTCGCGGTAACGAGGCCAGCACGAGCCAGCAGGCTGACATGCTGAAAAACATTTACACACTGAAAAAAAGCCTTGATTCGGAATGAACTGCCCCCCAGCACTGGCAGGGTAATTCACTCCACAGCAGTGGCGGGGAGGGTGGCCAGGAAGATACCCAGGAGCAGAGATGCTGAGTTAAAAAGGTGCTAATTTTATGCACCGCAGTTACGCTTTTGACTATAATTACACTTCAATCCATGTGGCAAACATTTCAGAGATTTCAAACATTTTCCCACCTCCTTCCCGGCACGGAGTTCATGCTGTTAAAAAAAAAAAAAAAAGCACCCAGAGATGGAGGGAAACACCCTGACTGAGAACTCACCTTCTTCACAACACTGAGCTTGTCGGGGGCGTGGTCGAAGAGCGTGTCAAAGGCGTCCCGCTCTGCAGAGACACGGAGAAGGGTTTAAGGAGACGCGGGCGCTGCTCTGATCATCTCTGCATATCCCCGGAACCAAGCAGTGTCTAATCCCCCGGCATGTTCCACCTGCCTGGAAGCCTTTGCACTCCTGCCAGAGCCAAGAGGCAGGTGCTGACAAGGAGCAAAATCAAGGGAAAGACGCTTTGAAGGGTCCCTTTAACTCAGTTTCTGCCTCTGAACACAGAATACAGGGGAAGCACTCAGACATCACATCCTAGTCTCTCTCCATTTTCCCCACACACCTTGTTGATACATCTCGTGGATAAATCTGACCACCTCCCCAGGTAATCATGGCTGCCACCCCCAAACAAGCCCTCACCTGGGGATGGTGGCTACAACTTCCTGCTGAATGGGTTCTACGTCTGCACTCCCAACTCCTCTGATCCATTCTCCCCTGAAGGCCCAGTAAGCCCTTTAAAGTTTTGCTGTTCAGTCGCTAAGCTGTGTCCGATTCTTTGGGACCCCGTGGGCTGCAGTATGCCAGGCTTCCCACTTTAAAGTGTTAATTGGATCATTTCTTTCCCCCTCCCCACCTCTGCTTTCTTTCTATGAAGAAAGCTGAGCGCTGAAGAATCGATGCTTTTGAACTGTGGTGTTGGAGAAGACTCTTGAGAGTCCCTTGGACTACAAGGAGATCCAACCAGTCCATCCTAAAGGAGGTCAGTCCTGGGTGTTCATTGGAAGGACAGATGCTGAAGCTGAAACTCCAATACTTTGGCTACCTCATGCGAAGAGTTGACTCATTGGAAAAGACCTTAATGTTGGGAAAGATTAAAGGCAGAAGGAGAAGGGAATGATAGAGGATGAGATGGTTGGATGGCATCACCAACTCAATGGACATGAGTTTGGGTAAACTCCGGGAGTCAGTGATGGACAGGGATGGATGGCATGCTGCAGTCCATGGGGTCGCCAAGAGTTGGACATGACTGAGTGACTGAACTGAACTGGACCCCATCCCTGTGGGGACTAAAACTCTCCATCACTCTCTCATCACTCTTATAATAAAATTCTCTCTCTCTCCCATGGGCCCACAGGGTCCACAAGTTCAGCATCACCTCCCAACACCCACCCCCCCAACCTCACTCCACCCACTGGTACCTCCCTCTGTCACATGCCCACCAGCGGGCCTCTGCACCTGTTCCTCACCAGCCTCACCTCCCTGAGGTCGTCTGGGGGGCCTTCTACAACCACCTGTCTCTAAAAGAGCACCGCACTTCCACTCTCTGTCCTCTCACCCTGGTGCAACTTTCCTAGCGATTACTCACGGCTGTCAGTAAAGAATCTGCCTGCAAGGCAAGAGACCCAGGTTTAATCCTTGGGTTGGGAAGATCCCCCAAAGGAGGAGATGGCAACCCACTCCAGTATTCTTGCCTGGAGAATCTCATGGACAGAGGAGCCTGGTGGGCTATGGGGTCTATGGGGTCGCAAGACTCGGACACGACTGAGCGACTAAACCTCCACCATCACTCTGTGCGAGCACGTTCTGTTTTTCCTTCTCTGCTGGACTGTCTGCTCCTTGTAGCCCGGGACCACTGTCTCACTTCTTCACTGCACCATCACTGGCTGCAGAACCGTGAAGGGCCTGCAGCCAGTGCTCAGAACAAAGGAAAAGGGCCAGGAAATCCTGCTCAGAACCCCTCGCCAGCTGCTCTTCCCCAGGGTATCTGCCTCCATGGGAAGACCCCCGGGGCCGGAAGGGACCTATCCTGCCGCGTCCCAGGGACCCCGACCCATTCTACCTGCCTGCCACTCATGCGCCCAGCCATGCCTTCCAAATTAACACAGAATCAACCCCTTCTCTTTCAGTTGCAAGGCCACCAGAGGCTGGGGCGACGTGGCCGTCAGTGGACCAGACTGTCTGGGCCAGGGGCCTGCTTCCAGCCTGACACTGCCATGGCGGGTCACACGGAGGCAGACAGAGCCCACAGCCGCCTGGAGCCCAGGCAGGGGGGTGGAGGTCTCAGGGTGGGACCCAGGGCTGCAGGGGAGCCGCTGCCAGGACAGAAGGGGTGGGGATGAGGGAATCTGGAGGCCCGGGGGCCCCCCTTCGGTCCTCAAGGATACCCGGTCCCCCAAGGTGTCTGGGGGTGGTCAATGCTCAGAGAACCTCAACCAGCAGAGAGGCCCTCTATCCAAGCTGGGGCTGGGACTCAAACCCCCTGCATGGATTCTGGGGGAGGGCTGGGGTAGGAAGAGCCCTGCACCTGTCTGGAGGGGGCTGGAACCTGGAGCTAGAGATGACCCAGGGCCTGCTTCAGGATCGCATCAACTGAGAGAGGGGAGAAATGAGAAAAAGGCAGGTCATGACCGAGGGAGCCAGAGCCTGCGCCTCTCCTGGAGGAAGCATCCCAGCTACTCCCCCGAGGCTACCCCAACGGCAGGCACTCAGCACCCACAGGCCAGGGCCCCCGAAGGCAGCTGGCCCAGCCCAGGTAGCCTCCCCCTTGGTCTTGGGGGCAGGCAGCAGGAAGGAAGGTGACAGGCAAAGAGGAAGGTGTGTATGCATGGTGTGTGTGTGTGTGTGGTGTGTACACACACGTGTGCACAGGGCTGGGGAGTGTGTTTGCGGAGGGGCACCCCGCTTTTTTCACCTAAAGGCCAACAGTGACCCAAAGGCCTGACCCTGCAGGTTTTCCTTCCCCCAGCTTTTCTACTGCGGCAGCTGTAAATTATTTTTATAATCATCTAAGTCCGATTATACTCAACAAGACAGTCTGCTAAGAGGGAGGGAAAAGAAAGAAAAAAAAAGCTAAATCTTCACAAAGCAAAACACAAACTTTAAATGCAGCTTAAGAAAACCCCCAGGAGCAGAACAGCCTTGACGTCAGCCGGATATATTTAGCCGAGCCACCGCTGGGCCAGCAGAGGCTGGGCGGCAGGGGGGCCATCGCGGGGCCTGGAGGCCGGGGCCCCCACGCCCGCTTGCCTGCCCCTGGGGGGCGGATGGCGTCACGGCCGAGGCCTGGGGAATGACAACTAATCTGGCAGAGAGCCTGGGGCCCGTGACTTAGGCAAAGCGTCTCCCTCCATGAGGTGGGGGTGAAAACAGACCCCAGCTCACCACCGGTGTTAAGGATTAAGCGAGGTAATGAATCAAGGGCTTCCCAAGTGGCGCTAGTGGTAAAGAACCGGAATGCCGAAGCAGGAGACATAAGAGACGTGGGTTCGATCCCTGGGAAGGGGAAGAGCCCCTGGAGCAGGGCATGGCAACCCACTCCAGTGTTCTTGCTTGGAAAATCCCATGGACAGAGGACCCTGGCGGGGGGGCTACAGTCCATAGAATCGCAAAGAGACGGACACGACTGAAGCGACTTAGCACCCAGCACACACAGAGAAACGGACTTCCCTGGTGGCTCAGACGGTAAAGCATCTGCCTACAATGAGGGAGACCCGGGTTCAATCCCTGGGTCGGGAAGATCTCCTGGAGAAGGAAATGGCAACCCACTCCAGGATTCTTGCTGGAAGATCCCATGGGTGGAGGAGCCTGGTAGGCAACGGGCCTTGGGGTCGCAAAGAGTCGGACATGACTGAGCAACTTCACTTTCACTTTCACGCACAGGGTATAAAGGGAGAAGCAAGCATGTCACTGATGTCCTCTCGTCCTGCCCCCACCCTGACCTCCCCGTAGGCTCTGGGGACAGTCACAGGGATGAATGAACAGGGGGCAGCCCTGCCCCCAGGAAGGGCACAGGCAGTCCACAGATGGGTACCAATAAAGCCAGAAAGATGCAGGAAGCAGCTGCATCAGCCAGAGCCTCAGTGTCCACCGAAGTTCAACTTCCAAAGATGCTCGGCTTACTCCAGAAGAAGTGGGCCCTGTCTGAGTCTACGTTTTTGAAATCAGAAGCGTGTCCAAAAGTCCTGAATTTCTGGCTTCTCTTGAAGAAATGGGAGCCGAGGCAAGAGTGAACTTCCATTCGCCCTCCCCTACTCCCAGCATTGATGAGCCCCCCGTGGAAGTGGGGGCACAGACGCCCCTGTTTGCCCCCAGGCACCAGCACTCCCCGCCACACACAGCACAGAGGTGGCAGGGGTGGGGGCAGCCCTTCATCATTCAGTGTTCTCACCACTTCCTTCTTTCGTGAGACCCGTCTGGTCCCTGGGGCCCCGGAGCTTGGGGATGTGGACACAGGCCCGGGGTCAGAGGAGCCCTGATGTTCGAGTCCAGGCTTGCTAGGGCAAGAAGAGGAGGGTGTTCTGGGCAGAGGGAACAGAGAGCCAAGAGTGGGTTCCTGATGGTGTGGCCTGGGCAGGCGGCGGGGTGGCAGGGGAGGGTGTTGGCTAAGAGGGCTGGGTCCCTTGAGGGTAAAAGGAGTGGTGGAGGGTGGAGACCAGGAATGGTGTGATCCAGCTGCAGCCTCGGAAGCAACGGGGAGATGTGAAGGGGAGAGACCAGGGGCTGCAAGGAGTCCTGGAAGAAAAGGAAGAAAGCTTCTCCATCCTTCTCTCCAACTTCCTGAAGCCCGGGATGGGGAGGGGCGCCTGCAGAGAAGAGGCAGCCAGCAAGCCCGTTACCATGGAGACCGGGCTGCAGCTCCCCAGCTCCCCCGGGGAGAGAAGGGCCTCCTATCCACCCCAGCCGGGACAGCGGAGCCCGCAGAAGGCGGGTGGGGGGGGTCCCAGGGGAGGTGCAGCGCGCCCTCCCACCCCCTACCTCGCTCAGAGTGCTAAGGTGAGAAACTGAGGCCAAGAACTGGGCTCCCTGTGAAGGCTGCGCCACCCAGCACCCTGCCCCAAGGCAGACACGAGCCAAGGAGGGCCTGCTTGGTGTTCCTGGAACATGTGTGGTCAGGGCTGGCGATGCACACAGGGGACACATGCACCAGCCTGCAGGAGGCTCACAGCTCAAGGCACGTGTGCGTGCTCAGTCGCATCCCACTCTGACCCCCATGGACCAGAGCCCGCCATGCTCCTCTGTCCGTGAGATTCTCCAGGCCAGAATCCTGGAGGGGGTTGCCATTTTCTCTTACAGGGGAGCCTCCCAACCCAGGGATCGAACCCGCGTCTCTGACGTCAGCAGGTGGATCCTTTACCACTGGGCCAACTAGGAAATCCATGACTCAAGGAGCCACGTGCCAAGGGAAAGAGGGCAGGGCCAAGCAGGGGTCCCTGACCGTCCAGGCGCCCCCATGCCTGTCAGGCACAGAGCAAAAGCGTTCCCAGCGAGCAGAGGTGAGTAAAGAGATAATGGAGGGGAGAGGGGTCAGAGGACGGGCAGGGATTCGGGCAGCGGCATCAAGGAGGGCCTCCCTGGAGGAGGTAAGCCACGCGGGAATCTAGAGGGGGAGCATTTCAGGCCAGGGTACTGCGTGTACAAGAGCCGGAAGGGGAGTGCCGGGGTGAGGGGCTGCTGAGAGTGCAAAGTGGGGGGCCAGGAGGCCAGAGCAGAGAAGAGGGGTGTCCAGAGGGTGGTCTAAGGGGGCCTTGGAAGCCCCTGCGAGGGCTGCAAGGCTTTAGCTTTCGGCAAGCTGCGGGTGAACGGAGGGAGGGGTTAAGGAGTGCAGAGGAGCCAGCTCGAGGGGCCAGTGGGGGGAGGTGATGGGGTCTTAGGGCCACAGGGCCCGAGGGCTCCCGTGGGACATGGGCTGGCAGAAGCTGCTGCATGTCGGGGTAGCATGGAGACCCGGGGACCTGCGTCAGCAGGAGCCCAGAGCTGGGGGCGGGCGAGTTGCCTGTCACCCACTAATGGTCTGTTTTGCATTTCAGGAGCACAGGCAGCCCTGGACGTGATGAGGGCAACGACTCCAGGCTCCTCGGCCTCTCAAGTGCCACGGCGCACCCCCCACCACGCTCAGCCATTCCCGGGGACTCTCAGCCACCATCCAGTCCACCAGACCCCCGAGCGCCCCTTCTCAGGGCTGCCAGGGCCTTCCTGACTGAGCGTCTAGCCCCTTCTAGCATGGGAGGCTGCACACAGACCCCAGCGGAAACGATCCCCCCTGAAGCCCCCCGACTAGTCCAGGCGCCCTGGTCCTGTCCCCCACACTGAAGTGAAAACACAGGAAAGCAAGGCAGCCCTTGAAGACGCTCGGAGGGCCCACTTGAGTCCCCTCTGCCCTCGACAAGCCTGAAGGCTCAGGGAGGGGACAGCAGGGTGCCCTGCGCCCACCCCCTGCACACCCAGGGCAGGGCCAGGCGCCCCCACACCTGGAGCTGCACTCCCCACCCTATTCTGCAGCCTCAGCAACTGAACACAGGAGGATTCCTTTTCACTCCCTTTTTCTTTTAACGTTTTTTAATAATATAGACATAAAAAAGACCTCCAGTGCTACTTAAAAAAAAAAAAAGTGAAGACTGAATTTCCCCAGCACAGCTCAAGGACTACTTAAGGACACTTAAGGACATATAATTGCTGCATTTTCTCTGGTTCAAGACCTCTGGGAACTGAAGAGCCGCTCGTCCTCTTTGCACCCGAGTGGCAGGGGTACCTCTGGTCCCCATAATCACCGTGAGGCCGCAGAGGCCAAGCCCGGGGGTGCCCCCGAGGCGCACCCCTCACCCCGAGGCCCCCACCCACAGCTAGGGACAAGCTCCCGTGGCCGGCTCACAAGGCACGCAGAAAACTTCTATTTGGTCTCTATTTTCCTCCTAACGTCTGTACTCCCCTCTCTGCTCGCTGGAGAACACGGCATTTGGGGAGTGCTGAGGGCTTCTAGATTTGAAATATCACCAAAGCGGGGAGCCTGGCTCCAGCTGCCTCTGGCTGTGACTAAGAGCTGGGGGCTTCCCCTCCCGGAGGGCTGAGACGCTGCCATGAGCTGCCCTTGCACCTGCCACCCCTCCCTGAGATGAAGATGGGATGGTGGGGCTTTCATGGGGCAGGGGACAGCTCTATGGGAACAGCCACTGAAAACCAACAGAGAAAGAGTCGGGCCCTGGGCCGAGCAGACTGAACGTCTGTTATCTCACAAAATCCACCAACGACTCCGAGGACCCATTTTACAGATGGGGAACAGTGAGGTGAAGGAGGAGGCCAAAGGTCACCCAGCCGTGACTACAGTCAGTGCTGCCTGACTCTAAGGTCTGTTAAGCCGGAGATTTTAAGGTGGAAAGCTATGCATGAAAGCACATCCCAGGACTTCCCTGGTGGTCCAGTGGCTAAGACTCTGCGCTCCCAACGCAGAGGGCTCCGATTCCACCCCTGGTCAGAGATCTAGGTCCTTCCTGCATGACGCAACCAAGAGCTCGAACGCTGCAACTAAAGTTTCCACGGGCCGCAACTGAGACCCAGCACAGCCCAATAAATTAAATAAATGATCCATTTGGTAAAAAGTACATCCCATAAGGAACCTCTGAACCTCCGGCTAGCTAATGACGCTCTGTATTCACAGGGACATCCGCCCTCCCCCTTCTCCTGGTTCACTCCCGCCCACCTCACTTTTCCAATCCCCCCGCCCAGCCTCCCGACAACTGTGAGAAGCAAACCACACTCCAAAACCCACCCTGGGCCCTGCGGCCTCTGAGTGACCGTGTGAATCCTGGGGGCTTCCTGGGGCAGCCCCACAGTGCCCAGTGGCCTCAGACGCCCCATGCCCTCCCCACCCGCTCCCCCACCCAGTTACTTACCAAAGCGCCCCATCATCATCCTGCAAAGAAGAGCAGAGAGAAGCATCAGACGGTCCACAGAGCTGAGTGAGCCGCAGGGCAGAGGGTGGTGGGGATGCCCCATGGGCCCCCAGCTGGCCAGTCAGAGACGGAGTTGTAAAAATGTGAGTCCCACTTGGATAAGTTCTCTCCCGCTCTAATTACAAACAGGAGGTGCTTATGTGGATTCTAAATGTTTGCACAAGACCGGCAGCAAATAGACATCTCTAAACCATCCTTTTAATGCCATTTGTTGTGAGGGGGGAGCGGGCATTTAATCGAGGGAGTAGTTAACACGGATAACATTTCAGCAGAAAACAGGTGTTTTGGCACCTTGAGCTTAAACTTTAAAATAAAATGATTGTAATCCATCACATGCTCAGTCATGTCCGACTCTTGTGACCCCATGGACTGCAGCCCACCAGGCTCCTCTGTCCGTGGGATTCTCCAGGCAAGAATACTGGAGTGGGTTGCCATTTCCTCCTCCAGGGGAACTTCCCGACCCAGGGATGGAACCCGGGTCTCCTGAATTACAGGCGGATTCTTTACCACTTGAGCCATCGAGGAAGCCGCGAGTTTAACCTTTAAAATACAAGGGTGCAGACTACCCAGAGGTCACGTTCTGGAGAGTGAGGACAACGCACTTCCGGGGAAGCGGGAGACTAAAGGGTCCTGGAGAAACACAGGCTGGGCCCTGACTCGAGGCCAGAGCTGAAGCCACGAAGGATGGGCGGCTGGTTCCTCCCGGAGGATCTGAGAGCACAAACGCACAGGTGTTTCTATGCACCAGCTTCCTGAGAGGCAAAGAGACCTCAGCCTCACCCCCAAACCCCTCTAGACTCAAGTCCTTGCCTCCACCTTATTTAACAAGTAGTCTCTGCAGCGCCTACTATGCACAGGCCATAGAGATATGGAAATAAACACCCCATGGCCCTGCCGCAGGACACCTGATGGTGAGCGAGACTCCTAAGCCCACATTTCTACACAGCCCACGTGCACCAGAAATGAGACATACAGGAGATGCTACAGGAAGTAAAAGGAGCCAGCCACTCCTGCTTGGCAAACAGGGAGGGCTTCCAGGAGGAGGCGACCCATAGCACAGAGAAAACCTGGAGTCTGGGAGACCACGCAGGAGGCTGGGCAGCCTCTGCTGGAAACCTCTCTCTACCTTGACTTCGGGGCACTCCTACACCCCCGCCCCGCCCCACTGCCTGAAATTCCTTGAGAGCCACACTGTACATCTCACAAGGCCCCTGGGCTAGATTTCACATTTCTATGGACACGATCTTTCTTGTCAGCTAGACCACCATCCTGGGAGGAGTAGAACCGCATCCTCTCAGCCTCTGGGCACCCAACACGGTGCCCAGCGCACCGCAGGCCCTGTGGGTGCTGGTGACTGGTGTGAATCGTTGGGGCCACTCTCCCAGGGGCTGGCTCTGGAGACAAAGCTCCCACTGCCCCCTGCTGCCCTCTCAGGGATCCCTCATCCACTGCGAGACCAGTGAAGACAGACACAGCGTCTTCCCATCACTGCAGGCAAGTAAAAGTTAAGGATGTTGAAAGAGGAAATGGGGGAGAGGTGTTTAGACTGATCGGGAGGACCCGTGGTCCTCACTGATTCATCCGTCTATCTTAGCTCCATCAGAGGGAGGGAGCCCCCCACCATAAATAGGCCTGGCTGTTCCCACCCCCTTCAATGGGCCATCTGCCTCCTGCTCTCCCATCCAGGGGGACCCAGGACACGCTGTGACCCACAGAAGACAGGAACACAGCACACAGGGGGCCAGAGGCCTGCAGTTGCCCTGTCATTCTCTGGGGACCCTGAGGACACCGGAAAGAAGCCTCCTCCATGAGAGTGAAAGACACGGGGAGCGACAGAGGCCCCCACTGGCCAGCGCCAACCACCAGACTGTCAGCAAATAAAGTGACTGTTGATTTAAGCCCCTAGGTTTGGGGTGGTTATTTACACAACGATGGATAACCAAGACGCTAGCCCACTCCAGACTCCCCCCGCAAGCTGCCCTTCTCCTGCTCCCAAAGGGGTCGAGCTGCCTGCTTGAGACCCCTCCCCAGGCCAGGCTCAGCACCCCGTCCCCGTCTCCCCTCCCCTCCTGTGGGCCACAAACAGCTGTGCACACACATCAGGAAACACCCGTCTCTTCCGTCCACCTGACGGCTCCCACACCGGGGGTGGCTTCCTGTGTCGGCCTGATTTCTGAAAGACCATCCATGAATTCATGACACAGTAATTAATCACTCCCTGAACTGAGCAGGTGGGTGAGCTGAGACAATCAATTTTTAATGTCCTGTTTCATCTGAAACAGCTTTAATAGGGAGGCGCAGAGGCAGTGCATTTTAAAGGTTCTTTGTAGGGAGTCCTAAGGCCTCTTACAAACCACACGCAAAATAGATCCAATTGATTTGCTATTTTCAATAGATTTGAAGCTTTTCAGACTTCTTAAAAATCGCCCTCTGGGCCTCTCGAAAAGGCGAGATGGCTCAGGACTTTCTCAAAGGAAGTTCTAGCTTAGATGCGTGACTCTCTCCCTCTGATGGAACTAAGCTAGATGGGTGAATCCATCAAGACCATGGGTCCCCTGGACCAGTCTAAACACCTCTGCCCCGTTCCCTCTCTCAACATTCTTAAAGTTCACCTTCCAAAGTAAGGAATGACAGTCCACATCTTTGGAGAATAACTTACTTCAAAACATTAAAAATGTGGACGTTGTTAGCATGCCTACTACAAGGAGTTCACTGTTATAAATTTCCCCTCATTCTTACAAGAGATTTTGAATGTGATCAATTATATTTTTCTTTATTATTCCCTGTCTCACTCCAGAAAAGACTTCCAGCAGCGTAAAGAAGTTTTAATTCATATGCCACAGGTATTGACTCATTTTTCTATTTAGGGAGAAAATAAAACATATGGAATTTCTCATTTAAACACCAAAACAAACTGCTATCTTGCCCTTCTTCAGCAAGACAAACAAACAAACAAAAAAGAAAACAAAGAACAAAAATCAAAACCAAAAACACTTTGAGGAAAGTGCGCGGAAGACAGAAAGCTAGGGTGGACGCTTGGAGAAAATTCCATCCCAGGGTCAAGGGTCACGCAGAGGAAAACGGCTCCCACATGTCTGAGGGTCTCTGGCTGGAGCAGGGCCTGGGGGCGGGGTCCACTTACTCGGTGGTCGTCGTCAGCTCCTCGGTGACATGGCTGGAGTGCAGCAGGCCTTCCCGTTTCTGAAAACCCCAAAATGAACAAGCAAATCAACCCCCGGGTAGGCAGGCAGAGCAGGAGAACATCACTGGTGGGGCAGCCACTCCTGGGGGTGGGCTGCAGGTGACCACAGGGGTGGCCCTTTAGTGGCTGGAACCTCCCCCCCCACTACCCCCCAGACCCTCTGCTCTCCACACTGCTCTTAGAGCACGCAGCTGTGGGGGTCTCAGGAGAGTCAGCCCAGCTCTCAGAGGACGCCCTGCAGCCGGGGAGGCAAGGAGCATAAAGGAATATGCATGACACGAGGGAGGCACCAGATTAAAGAACACCCGTGCACCGGGCTGAACAGGGTCTCCCAGGAGCCGTGTCCATTCAGAGCCTCAGAGCGTCACCTCATCTGGAAAGAGGGTCGCCGCAGATGTAATGAGTTAAGATGAGACCGTAATGGACTAGGGTGAGTCCTGGCCGAAGACTGGAGTCCTTACGAGAAGAGAAGAGAGAGACACAGAGGGAAGAGGCCACGTGAGGCGGAGGCAGAGACCGGAGGCACGTGTCCACAAGCTGAGGAAAGCCAAGCGTGCCGGCAGGCGCTGGAAAAAGGAAGGAAGAACCCTGGCCTAGAGCCTTCAGAGGGACCCAGTCAGCACCCCGATCTGGACTTCAGGCCTCTGTTATGTGAGAGGACAAACGTCTGCTTTTTTTAGCCACCGCTTTGTGGGATTTTCTTCCAGCAGCCCCAAGACACTAACACGGTGTGTGACACACCTGTTCTGGAGCCTGGCAGGTGCGGAGAGGCGATGATGGTGGTGGAGGGGAAGCCCGTGCGTCCCAGGGCGGAGCTCGGCAGTCTAACCCAACCCCACTGTGAGCCCCTACTTGAACCCCTCCACGGATGGGGAGCTCACTTCCTGCTGGATACCTCTCCAGATCCAAGCTCCCCAGGCTCTCCTGAGCTCAGCCTCCAGGAAACTCTCACCCCTGGATCTAGTGAATGGAGATAACCAGCATCAGGCGGCCGTCATCTTTCCCATGGCTTCACCCTGGCTGATTCTCAGGAGCGCCCGCGGAGGGCTGGGGGTGGGGGTGTGGCCCAGAGACATGTTATCCACTTGCTCAGACATCAAAGGCGTATCAGGCTCCCACCGTGCTCTGGATCCAGAGCCGGGTATGAGTCAGACAGACTGAATATTTTGAAGTCCATAGTAGAGACTCTTGAGAATCCCTTGGACTGCAAGGAGATCAAACCAGTCAATCCTAAAGGAAATCAGTCCTGACTATTCATTGGAAGGACAGATGCTGAAGCTCCAATACTTTGGACACCTGATGCGAAGAGCTGACTCATTGGAAAAGACCCTGATGTTGGGAAAGATTGAAGGAAGGAGGAGAAGGGGACGACAGAGGATGAGATGGTTGGATGGCATCACCGACTCGATGGATGAAAGTTCGTGCAACCTCCAGGATGTAGTGAAGGGAAGCATGGCGTGCTGCAGTCCACCGGGTTGCAAAGAGTCGGACAGGACTCAGCAACCGAGCAACAAGAGCACAGCAGAGTCTCAGTTTTGGGGAAAGCGCTGGAGCTCAGGGAAACCAAGTGGCCTTCCAAGGCCATGTTTCCAGGTGCAAACGCAGCCTTCCCTCACTCCTTCCCTCCATGAACTGCCACGCTTCTCCCATCTCCCCATCTCGACTGGATAACCGGGCGTGGAGGGAACAGGCCAGGGGCAGCTCTAAGGCCTGAGGCGGGCCAGTCCCCGGGGCCTCCCCACCCGCTTCATTTCTCTCTGGCCATGGCCCAGAGAATCCTCCCGTGACCTTGGTCAAGGAAGAAAGTGCCAGCAAGTGCCTGCCTGGGCCAGTAACACATTCTGCAAACCCCAAAGATTTTCTTGGACAAAAGTGCAGGCCTGAAAGGAAATATCCTGGTTACTGAGCGCAGAGAGTTCGTGGAGCCCGGAGTCTGACGTACGTGGGTTTGGGAACCACGTTCTCATGTGTCCTCGGGAAGCCTTTCCCGGCCGAGTGCCCCGGGTGAGCATCCAAGATGAGGGGACAGGCACGGGCCCCTGCCCATCACCACCTCTGACCGCAAACGCTTCCCTTCGGGAAGCAGACATGGCAGAGCGGCAGGTGAGCCTCGCCTGGGGCCCCAAGGGGCATTCCTGCCCATCAGGTCTGGGCCAGGCTGCGGGGGTGATGGAGGGGTCAGACGGCTTCGAAAAACACAGGATCAGCCAGAGCCTTGCAGACCGCAGAGACCATGAGACTGATAAGTTTAAAAACCAGAAGGGAGTGTGGCGCTGGACGTCTCCACGAGAGACATCAGGTTCCAAGCGTAACCTCAGTGCTCTGGCAGAAGCAGCTGACCCTTGAAGACCCCAGCCTGCTCTCCTCCAGCGTCCCCCATACCAGGGCGACGGCCCAGGACACAGTAGGTGCTTAATACATGTTTGCTGGACGAGACTGCACACACAAAGCCAAGGCAGGGCCTATGCCCTTAAATTCAGAGGAAATCGACACGGAAGGTCCAACTCCAATCAGGCACACCCTGATGCCCCATTACATTTTCCCAAATGAAGCAAGCGAAATGACCCTCAAAAAGAGATGATGGGGGATGATGGATGTAATTGGCAGCGAACACAGAGAGGCTTTGATTGGGGTACCAGAGTATCTATTTCATTCCTCTGGTCTCAGCCCTCTCCACTGAGTAATAAGCTCATTCAAGAGGCCTGAATTCCAGCTACTTGGCTTTGCACAGAAATGAATGCTCTTTTCAAAAACATGGAAATTAAACCTCCACGCACTCAAGCCTTTGAATCTGCCTCTCTTGAAATCAATGCCATTGTTCCTGCTCCATCATTTACCTTGAAGCCAGGGCAAGGCATGCATTTTGTCAAGAGGAAAAAAAAAAAAAAAAACAGAAAATAGAAGGTAGCCTCTTAGGGGAAAAAGAACAAAAAGCAGGCGAACCGGAAGAGGAACGAGGAGGAGTGCGTCTCGGACCCTCTGGGGAGGAGCCGTGGGCAAGCGGGCTGCCAGGCTGACGATACTCACCCGCACGACCACCACTTGCACGGAGACGTGTTCCGGGAGGTGAATCGGGGCCCGGAAGTGCATGGCCAGGGCCACGAGGAGGTGCAGGATAGCCACTAGATTCTTCCCGTGGATCGCTGGCAGGGGAGGCAAGAAGGGGACCGTTTAGATCACAAGACAGGAACCCCAGGCCCACGTCCCAAAGCCAGTGAAACCAACCCCAAAGGGCCCGCTGCAAAGCACAGGGAACTATACTCAATATTTTGCAAGAGCCTGTAAGGAAAAAAGGGGGCTTCCCAGACAGCTCAGTGGGTAAGGAATCCGCTTGCAGTGCAGGAGACGAGAGTCCGATTCCTGGGTCGGGAAGATCCCCTGGAGGAGCGTATGGCAACCCACTCCACCATTCTTGCCTGGAGAATCCCATGGAGAGAAGAGCCCGGGGAGGGGGGCTATAGTTCATGGGGAGGCAAAGAGTCACACACGACTGAAGTAACCGAGCCCGCATAAGGAAACAGAATCTGAAAAGATGTGTATGGGTAACTGCATCCCTCTGCCAAACACCTGAAACTAAGCCAACACTGGGAATCAACTATCCTTCGATTTTTAAAAAGAAAAAGGGGAGAGAAGGCAAGGGAGATGCTGAATGCAAATGAGAGCTCAGGAAAACCACAGGCGGAACCACAGGCCGCGGAACCGTGGAGTGAGCTGAGAAGCAGCCTGTGCGAATTTGCTTCATTCAGTTCTGGCTTCTCATTTTTTTCTTTCCTATTGGCCTCAGGTGACTTATGCAACCGCGTTCAAAGGCACGCTGTTCGTAGAAGGAGTGAACCGGGTGGTGGGGAAAGAGAGCGCGTGGGCAGGAACGTACAATGGGCACAGGAGGAGACAGAGGTTCAGGAGAAACAGGTCACCTGGCCGCTAACCCACCCCAGCCATGCGCATTCTTATCTGGGCGCTTAACGGTCCTTCCTCTATGCCACCAACCGTCTCCAACAGGGAACGCCAAGCAGGGCAAACGGAGCTTGGGGGTGTCGGACGTTGACTCCAGCCCTGCCTGGGGCCCTGGCTGCCAACCCAGCCCACCAGCTCTTCTGCAGGATGTGGGCCAAGGCGTGGTTATCACTCGCCCTGTGCCAGGCTTTACTGATTTCCTCCCCCAGCCTCACAACCCAGGAGGCGGGTCTGTCCTGGGTCTCCATGCGGAGAAGCTGGGAGAACCGGACTGCAGTCTTGGTCTCACCCAAGCGCAGGGACCCCACACGGCAGGGAGAGTGTCTAAGCCGCGCCCTGGCAGCCTCGCCCTGGGGGTAAGGCTGGGCGGTGCGCAGCTGGGTCAAGCCCTTTTCCAGTCTCTCATGGTCAATGCTCCACTCCTCCGGGTTTATGTTCCGGCCGGAAATACTACGATGCACGTATTCTTAAAGCAGCACGCTTGGTGACGTATTCTAGGGACCAGACTGAACCCCTCCCGAGGTCCTGCCTCGGCGAGTCACCAGTAGTACAGCTGACTGGGTGTTGGTGCCACCGGTATGTGGGGTGGAAGAACCCCTCAAGCTTCTGTCTTATAACCCAAACCCCCGCCCTGGCTCTGGAAGTCTCCCTTGACCAACCAGAAACAACCCCTCTCCACTCTAAAGCCCGGGGACATCAGAGCATCGCAGGTGTGACTTCGCCCCTTATCGGTGGGCCCCCGGGACCATTGCCTTCCTCCACTCCTGGCTGCCTCTCTCAGACCCAGAAGGTGACCCGGGTGGACCCGCAGACGAATGACTAGGCGGGTAGCTCAACGGCCAGGCCCCCCAGCTCCCTGTCCCTGACCCGCTGGCCGCTTACAGTCCACGGTCCACTGGAGCGGCCGGCTGTGGGGCCGCAGCAGCTCCTGCACCGCCTCTAGCACCGTCTGCAGCTTCTGCTTCTGTCCGATTTCCGACTGGGTCACCTCGGCCACGTTCAGCTTGCAGTCTGCCAGCTTTTCTGCAACGAGAAGGACAAGGACAGAGTGTCAGGAAAAGCTGGAGGGACTCAGGGCCGCCTAGTCAACCGGCTGCCATGAGGTCTCCCCACCCCCAGCATGGCGGAGTGGATCGGATCACCCCCGGCCGTGAGGCCCACCAGGATGCTGAGCCATGGAACTCTCAACTTGCAAGTCACCGCCGTTTCTTAGAAAACTGTGCCAGCAGGAAAAGGAGGGGCAGGGAGGTCAAGGATTCAAGCGTGGGTGTCCCACCTGGGAACATTCTATGCACAGAGAATGGACAGGATGATTCGAGGTGCAGCTGGGGAGGCGAGGAGGTGACCTGCAGGGTCCGGCCCGGAGGTGAGGAGGCTGGGCCAGCGGGCTCCGGGGGGAGGAGGACTTTGATGAGAACACAGGAAGGCCTCAGATGTGGCCCCTGCCTCCTTGCACCTTGCATGCCCGCCATTGTTCTTTTTCTAGTGCTCGGACACCACGGCGAGAAGGATTATGAGATATTCAGGTCCCTGCGACTCTTTTCTCACCAAGAGGGAGCAGTCAGGAGGAGCCGACAAACACGGTCACATCTGCTCCAGATTCGTTTACGGAGACTAAGGCTCGACTTCCCTGGTGGCTCAGCTGGTAAAGAATCTGCCTGCAATGCGGGAGACCTGGGTTTCTTGTCTGTGTTGGGAAGATCCCCTGGAGAAGGGAAACGCTCCCCACTCCAGTATTCTGGCCTGGAGAATTCCATGGAATGTATAGTCCATGGGGTCACAAAGAGTCGGACACGACTGAGCGACTTTCACTTTCACTAAGCCTCGGGCTTCGAGCCTTCATTCCCCTCCTGGGTGGGGCCAGAGGGACCCCTCACTGCACTCCTGTTGAGGGGCAGGCGAGAAGGGCTCCTCATTCACTCATTCCCAGACTCGGGGGTTCCCCGATAGGTCGCCTCTGCAAAGCAACAGACAGGACATCACAGGACATAATGAGATCAGGAACCGGACGGTGATGAGAAAGTGCTGGGCACAGGGCCTGACGTGCTACGAGCCTCGGGCACGGAGGTACCTAGGGCGGTGGCACTGCTGTGAGGGAGGTGCAAAGGCCGTCACATCCAGGCCAGGCACAGGCAGGGCTTCTGTTTGGCGAGTGGTCCCCAGCAAGGTTCTGTTTAAGGTGTCTTCTCTGGAGGCCCCTACTACTTCAACACAGTCTCCCCACATCCTCCCCTCCCTCAACCAGCGCAAGAAGAAGCAGTTTAATAGCCCCCTTCAGGATCCTGTGATGACACGGCAATACCTGCTGGGCTCAGGACACGCCTTCACTTATTCATTCATTCATTTATAGAACAGTTACTGAGCACCTGCCATGTCCAGGTGCTGTCCTAGAGCCGGAGGCAGCACAGACCAGAGAGGGCTCTAATGGGGGGGTCATGGGGGGGTCAGCCACAGCTGAAGGGCATCGGCTTGTGTAGGGCAGGCTGTGCCGGAGGCAAGACAAAGCAGCTCAACAGAGGACGGAAGTGACTCTCGTTTACGCATTTTCATCTCCCCCCATCTGTATCTAATAGGTCTGAGCTGAACAACCCACCGCTGTCTGTCTACATGCGTGCTCACTTGCTCTGTCAGTCTGACTCTCTGTGACCCCCATGGACTCTGCCAGGCTGTAGCCCGCCAGGGTCCTCTGTCCACGGGATTTTCCCAGCAAGAATACTGGAGTGGGTTGCTGTTTTCTCCTCCAGGTTGTCCATATGACCCTCCAAGGTCCCCAGGCGCTCAACAGCCAGGGACAGGAGGGAGCAGAGGCCCCTGGGGAAGGAAGCAGGGCTGCAGAGAGCCTCGCCCACCGGGGAGAGAAGGGGAGCCGGGCACGTCTCTGCGGTCCCTTCCAGCCAAACCTGCAGACGGAACGTCCCAGGGGAGGAGAGGTCGTCGATGGAGAAGGGAAGGAAAGGGCAGGAGCCCGCTAGAGCTGCCATCACAAAGCACCACGGGATGGGTGACTTAAATGTAGAGATTGCTTCCACACCGTCCCGGAGGCTAGAAGTCCAAGATCAAGGTGTCAACAAAGTCAGTCTCCTCTGAGGCTTCTCAAGGATGTCGGCTTGCAGACATCCTCACCTGGCCTTCCCTCTGTGTGTATATGCATCCTCATCTCCTCTTCTTAAAAGGACACCAGTCTGAAGGGTTTAGGGCCCACCCCAGTGACCTCACTTTAACTACAAAGATGCTGTCTCCAAATACAGTCCCATTCTGAGGTCTTATGACTTCAGGAGGGACACAGCTCAGTTGATAACAGAAAACAAGGCAGTTGGTTGAGGCTGATGCTGCCTGAAGCCACGTCTCAGGAAACTCCCCCTTGTGGGACAGAAGAGGTCCTTGGCGGCCCGTATCACCCGCATCCATCTGCCCACTGATGGGGCTTGCAGGAGCGGCTCAGGGCTTTGGCGTGGCCAGGACCCCTCTCTCCAGAGCCTGGGAAGAGCCAGAGGAAGATGGGGTGGGCTCTTGAGGGGGCAGGAAAACATGGGCGAATACGGGGCTCTGGATACTTATTACAGGAGGAGGCGCCTGCCTTTCCTCCAGGAGAGGAGAGAGCCTGAGTCCGAGCAGGACGGCAGCCAGCCCGGGGGCCCCTCACTGCCCATGGGTGGTCCCCCCGGACAACACTGCCCACGCAGGAGTGTCACCCCCTGGAATCTGCCCTGGCAGAGGGTCTGGCAGCTGCTCCCGGAATCCACTCTTAGGGAGAGGGATGTATTCGGGGGCCTAGTGGTGACCCACAGCTGGGTCTGCTGTCTGTCCTCATCTCCCTCCCCCTGGCTCCTCCCCACTCCTGGCTGGACCTTTCAGAATCCTGTCCTGGTGCTTCCTCTGACCACAAACACCCCACCCCGCCCCAGGGCTCTGTCCCCAGACCTCTTCTCTCTACAGAGTGAGTGAAAGTCGCTCAGTCTTGTCCCACTCTTTGTGATTTCATGGGTTATACAGTCCATGAAATTCTCCAGGTCAGAACACTGCAGTGGGTAGCCTTTCCCTTCTCCAGGGGATCTTCCCAACCCAGGGATAGAACCCAGGTGTCCCTCATTGCAGGCGGATTCTTTACAAGCTGAGCCACAAGGGAAGCCCAAGAATCCTGGAGTGGGTAGCCTATCCCTTCTCCAGGAGATCTTCCTGACCCAGGGATGGACCCCACGTCTCTCACATTGCAGGCAGATTCTTTACCAAGCCCAGAAATCAGGTTTTGGCCTTGACATTCAGCCAAGGTCAAGTTTTAGCTTTCTGTCTTTGGAAAGCAAAGAGCTCAGTGCCTCCATCAGTGTCACTGCTGGCAGCCCTGGGCCCCAGGGTCAGTGATCCCGTTGGTTACTGCCGCACCTCATCAGCGCAACAGCATCATTAACATGACCCGGCAAGACCTTGTGAAGTTCCGTTAATATCTGGATAGTCTCCTCCATTGTTCTCTTCTTCAAACAAAGTGGTGTGTCAAACCACTTGACACACAGGAGATTTCAGAACTGCCTTATCAAGGAGCACTTATGCAAGATAGTGAAACAGGATGGAGCTGCAGCTCCTCGGGAATAAAAAGGCTGCCTGAGCCAATGCCGACCTCTTGTTATACATTACAGATAACCAAACGGATGCAGCAGGACTCACGGACATCACAGCCCCTTTGGAGCAAGTCTCGCATTTGCTGAGACCAACAGAAGAGGGGACCCAAAGGGTGTGCCTGAAGCAGACAAGGACCTCCTACGAGTTACCTCCTCTCAGATGCGGCTGTGGCCCTACTCCAGAGAGGGTGCTGGCATCCTTTCCCGGCATCTACGGCTGAGATGCGGAGGCACCTTGAGAGCCAGACTCCCAGGATCACATCGTTAGATCTAAGGCTTAGGGACACAATTTTGTCAAGTGGCTGGGTGATGCATGCAAGAGGAATCAGAAACAGAAGAGTGAGTGAGCACCACACTTTTATGTTTGCTTCTGAAAATATTAGAAAGCATCTTCTTTGGGCGGTGAATAAAGCAGAGGTTCAAAGGACTATTTCAATAAAGCAGCATCATCACCAACAGCTAAGTCTTCAAGTCCAGGAGTCGGGGGAAGCTAGGTCTTTACATAGAGAAGGAAGGAAGGAGGCTGATGACCCTGGGCAGCTTCACCACCAGCTGTGGTGGACAGGGTCAGCCCAAGACCCACGCCCTCCTCCGTCCTCTGCTGAAAGTAAGCGTCTATCATCACAGATGTCCATTTCAACGGCCTTGAGAGCAATCAAGCACACGACGCACTGAGAACCGCTGTACCGACAATCAGCTTGAAGCAACAAAGCTCCAACCACCATTTTTAATAGTCAAATGGTGACAGTGACTAAACAATCTTGACAACGATTCAGATTTGCTCTTACATCAAAGAAGTTCATTCTAAGAGGTGCGCTCTCTGCTTAGCCAAACAGAGGCTTAATCCTTGGTCCAGGGCGTTCAGCCAAACACTGAATCTGGACACTCCCTGCGAGTGGGGGCACCTGGTCCCATGGTATTAACCATCTCAGCCGTGCCCGCCTCCACTCTCTCCCTGCGGTTGGTCTGGGTAGGATGGGCATCTCAGCCCTGGCAGATGGCACACCGGTCTCCCCATCCCCACCCCCCTCGCTACTCCTGAGGGCTTTCTCATTCACTGGTTGCTCAGGCCACAATCCTGGCCATCAGTGTTCATGTCTCTGGCAGCTTTAACCTCCAAAATATCCTCTACTTCCACCCCACACCGAACCACCCCAACCAACGCCCGGGGCGCCATGACAGTGCTCTGACTGACTCCCCCATCTTCCCCTCCTGACCCCGCTCCCTGCCGTTCTGCACTCAGAAGCCTAAGCGACCTTTTAAAGCACAAACTGCGATCTCAGCACGGCCCTGCCCACATCCTCAGGGGGCTTCCTGCCGTGTGTAATAAAAGCCTCTGTCCACCGGGGCAGGTGGTCTGCCCACTGCCGCCTCCTGCAGCCTCCTTCCGCTGCTCTCTAAACACTACAGACTCCTCCTCTCTTCAGAGTCCGGGCCTGGAAGGTTCTTTCCATGCCAACTGGTGCAGAAGTCGGCTGGGAGGTCAGCTCCCCTGGGCGCTGCCCCAGACCGCCCAGCCTTTGCAGCCCACCCAGCTCCGCCCCTTGGAAACCTCTCTGATTCTCTCCATAGTGCTTGGCACTCTCTCTCTGTTGTGGCCACACCATGCGGCTGGTGGGATCTTAGTTCCCAGACCAGGGATGGAACCCACACAGCCTGCAGTGGAAACACGGAGCCCTAATGAGTGGACTTCCAGGGACGTCACAGGCATTGTCTTAGACCGTCAATTTGTGTCTTAGAGCATCAATTTGTGTTCACAACAGTTCTCTCTCTCCCCTCTGGCAGAACAGGCATCGGTGGTGGGGGCATGGGGACCTTCCTCTCTTATCACCACTGAGTCTCCACACCCACCACCCTGCGGGTGAAAAGGTGTTTATTCAGCAAATGGAGGAACAACCAGAAGAGACACACCTTCTCCTTCCTCACACGCTTTCCAAGGACTGACCGAACAAGGACACCACGTCTTCAGAGCCGGGTACGTGACACGGTCCCCACGGCCTCTCAGGCCTCCCCCCCCACCGCAAGATCACATTGTCTGTAAGCACTGCTGTGCAGAGTGTGCAAACCAGCCCGCGGGGGCCGGGCTTGAGGAAGGACACAGAGGCTGAGCCGAGTCCACGACCCGGGCAGCTGCAGAGGCTGCATCCTGCAGGTCCAGGGGCAGTCCCCTCCCCATCAGTCTTCTTTCCCTCAGGATCTCCCACACCAAAAGCACCCCCTAAATCCCAGGTCCCTGATTCAGACCCCCCTGCCCCCAGCACATCCCTGCGGAGCAAAACGCGACCCCACCCCAGTGCTGGTCCCGCCTGGAAGGAGTGACCCTTCAGGTGGTTTGTGGGGAGACCCCTGCACAGGACAGCACATGTCTGTGGGGTCATTAAGGGGCAAGGAGAGTGAGCAGGTCTGCACCCCACCAGGGCTGCCATGGACCATTAGGAGGTGAGTCCCAGTGAACACCAGGGCTGGGGTGGACCATTAGGAGGTGAGTCCCAGTGGACACCAGGGCTGCCATGGACCATTAGGAGGTGAGTCCCAGTGGACACCAGGGCTGGGGTGGACCATTAGGAGGTGAGTCCCAGTGGACACCAGGGCTGGGGTGGACCATTAGGAGGTGAGTCCCAGTGGACACCAGGGCTGGGGTGGACCATTAGGAGGTGAGTCCCAGTGGACACCAGGGCTGGGGTGGACCATTAGGAGGTGAGTCCCAGTGGACACCAGGGCTGCGATGGACCACTAGGAGGCGAATCCCAATGGACAAGGGAACACTGAGTCTTCCAGGCCACCCTCACTGGGACCCAAGAGAGGGGACCTGGAGCCCAATCGAAGCTGAAGGCCCAGGGACGCCACCTGGGAGCCAAGGGCTCAGGCCCACAGCTTATGGACAAGTGACCGATGTCACCACGTAGAGCATGGCGTGGTCCAGCTCCGGGGCCGCCCCTCCCAGGGACTCACCCAGCAGCTTCTGCAGCACCTGCCCGTCGTACAGGTCCTCCTCCAGCTGCTTCACGATGATCCTCTCCTCCACCAGCACGTCGTTGATCCAGTCGATGAGGACCTGCGGGGGGACAGGCGTTACGGCCTCGCTGGTGCCTGGAGGGCCAGGCAGTGACTAGAGCGCGTGCAGAGGGGGAGACGCCCCCAGGTCAGGCGCCGGGCGAGTCCAAGGGGAGAGGCCAGCTGCTCGCTGCACCCCCCACCCCCACCAGGCTGCCGGGGGTCCCGCAGGATTCACAGGAGGCCAGGCGGAAGGTGGCACTGGAGGGAAACTGGCTGCCTCCCAGAGGGGGACTTGGGTGTGTGCGAAAACTCAGCCGAAGGAGATGATGGTATTCACCACAGCGTGGGAGGCGAGGGGAGCAAATGAGGAACCATCAGTAACACACACGGCCCGAGGCAGGCCAGCGAGCCATAAAACGTCCACACCAGTCCTGCCCTTAATATCCACGTCAAAACCACACGGACCTAAAGCTACAAAGAGCGGGGGACCCGAGTGGCCGCTGCTCACGGCTCTGAGAACCGCCTCCCGGGGCACACTACTTTTCTAAGGCTTTCCTGAGATAGAAGCCACATGCCACACAACGCACCCTGTTAAAACGTGCGACTCGGCGGTTGTCAGTAGACTCACAAAGTTGTACAACGGGCACATCGCCCTCTGAAGGACAGTTCCGTCCAAAGGAAACCCCGTACCGTCAGCAGTCACTCCTCCTTCCACATACCCCCGACCAGCTCCTCCCAACCACAAAACTGTGCTCTCTCGAGGGTTCTGCCTGTTCTGGATCCTTCATATGAATGGGAACCGCATCGCACGTGATCTTTCGGATCGGGCTTCTTTCCCTTGCTGCTGCTGCTGCTAAGTCGCTTCAGTTGTGTCCGACTCTGTATGACCCCATGGACAGCAGCCCACCAGGCTCCTCTGTCCACGGGATTCTCCATGCAAGAACACGGGGGTGGGCTGCCATTTCCTTCTTCTCTCCCTTAGCATGATGTTTTCAAGGTTCACCCACATTGTGGCACATGCCGGGGCCTTGCTCCTTCTTACGGCTGAGTCACAGTCCGTTGCTCAGAGAGACACACTTTACAGATTCATTCACCAGGTGATGGGCTTGTCACCCCTTTGGGCCTGGTGTCAGCCGAGCTACGACGAACACGGGCGTGCAAGCTTTACGTGAACACACGTGTTGATTTCTCTAGACCAGCCTTTTCTCAACAAGCTTGCCTTCAATTCACAGAGTTTATATCATAAAAGAAGACAGTTTCAACTGTGAAGATACCTATGGAGACACAGGATTCCCACTGAACAGAATCTCATTTGGCTTACGCTGCTTAAGGCGCTTCTCCTCAAAATGAAAGCGATGCCCTGAACAGACTTGATCAAAAATGTATGTAGTCCACGGCTTCCCTGTGGAGCAAAACCATAAAACTGTCTAATTGGTCCCAATGACCTCCTGGAGATGGGCACTGGAAAGAACACAAATCCAGCCTAAAGTGTCCTCTGTCACCCTCTGATACCACGCCATCTGCAAAACCGGCCACGAAGCAAATTTCTGTGGAGTATGTTCTATTTTCCCTCTAACTCAGAAATATTAAATCAGACACACAATCCCATGAAGAATAGAAGTAAAAGTAAATTAAAGGGAGGATGGGAGGAAGAAAGAGGTGCGCAGCCCTGTGGCATCCTGGTTCTGCCAAAGCCACCCCAGCAGGGGGGGTGGGAGGGAGGTGGCTCCACGCCGCAGCCCTCCTCTGTCCGCCTTCTTCAGGGAGGGAGCACCGGCCTGGGAGGCTGGGAGCCGGACGTTCCCGCCCAGCGGCCTTCTCTCCCCGCCTCCAGCATCCTTCTCCCATCACCCAGCTCCCGCCTCCTCTCTGACCACCTTCTCAGTGTGCTTGTGTGTGTGTGTGTGTGTGTGTTTGGGGGGTCCCCATGACACCTTCCCATCGTCCGGATCTTCAAAGGAAATAGCCCTGGACAGCTCCTCTCCACTCTCTTCCAAGGCCAGCTCATGCCATCCCATGACATCCAGTGCTTCCCTCCCGGTCCCAGTAACCCCCTAAAGGTCCAGCCCCGTCTCTGCCCCATCCTCCTGCTAGTGTGTTTCATGAGCATCTCTGACTCAACGTGCTGCTTCCCCCCACAGACTCCCAAATCTCCTCCTTATCTGAGAAGCAAACAGGATACTGTGCTCCAACTTCAGGAGCCTGGATGCCACCCCTTCATTCCTTCATCCCACTTCCTGACTGCATCCACTCCTCACCATCTCCTCTCCCACCCCTTCGTCCCAACCCCCTCCCTAGGCCATTGCCACAGCCCCGCCGACCAAGCATGCTGCCTCCTTGCTGGTGCTCTTCAGATCCCCAAGCTCCTCTCACCCCGGGCTTTTGCACACGCTAATCCTTGCAGCCTGAATGCACCTCCTCCTGCCTCCCTCACTGGCTGGCCAGCTCTCACTCATCCATCAGGTCTCAAGCTCCGTGATCATCCTCTGAGCACTCCCCACACACCCCACCCAGGCCACACTCCCCAACACGGCTCTCACTGCACTCAAGGGCCTTTCCCCAAACCTGTTCACGTTTGCAGTGAGAACACAACTTCATTTGTAACTATCTCCCTGCTGGACTTGAAGCTCCATGAGGGCAGAAACTATGACCTCTTGTCTGTGGCTCTGTCTCCAGCACCCAGTGCTCACCGCCTGGCACTGAGTCCATCAGTCAACCTGCTGAGCACCCACTGTGTGCTGGTCAGTCAACCTGCTGAGCACCCACTGTGTGCTGGTCAGTCAACCTGCTGAGCACCCACTGTGTGCCGAGCCGAGTCCGTCAGTCAACCTGCTGAGCACCCACTGTGTGCCGGGCCGAGCCCGTCAGTCAACCTGCTGAGCACCCACTGTGTGCCAGTCAGTCAATCTGCTGAGCACCCACTGTGTGCCAGGCCAAGCCCGTCAGTCAACCTGCTGAGCACCCACTGTGTGCCGGTCAGTCAACCTGCTGAGCACCCACTGTGTGCCGGGCCGAGCCCATCAGTTAACTTACTGAGCATCTTCTATGTGCCAGGCTCTGGGAATAAATCAGGTGAGGACTCTATCCTTGAGGATCTTACCTTTCAATCAGACATTACAAGACAAACAAATGCACACACTGTCGGGTTGTGATCGATGTTACGGAGAAAAATAAGTCAGAACAGTGTGTTAGTCATTCGGTCGTGTCCAAATCTTTGCAACCCCACAGACTGTAGCCTGCCCGGCTCCTCTGTCCATGGATTTCTCCAGGCAAGAGTCCTGGAGTGGGTTGCTATTTCCTTCTTCAGGGGATCTTTCCGACCCAGGGATCAAACCCAGATCTCCCATACTGCTGGCAGATTCTTTGCCATCTCAGCCACCAGGGAAGCATGGGTGGCACAGAGGTAAAGAGCCCACCTGCCAATGTAGGAGACGCAAGAGACGCGAGTTCAATCCCTGGGTCAGGAAATGGCAACCCACTCCAATATTCTTGCCTGGAGAATTCCATGGACAGAGGAGCCGGGCAGGCTACAGCCCATGGGGTCGCAAAGGGTTGGAGGTGACTGAGCAATCACACACACACGTCAGAATACAGTGGAGAAGCCTGACAGGCACAGCTCGGCCAGGTGACCAGGTCAACATTACAGGGTCAGTCATGTTGTCACATGTACCCTGGTGGGATGAGATGAGGGACCTTCACCTCTGTGGTCTCCCGCCCCAAACCCATGACTCTGAGAAAAACATCAGACTAAACCTAATAGGAAGACACCCTACAAAACCCCTGCCCGGCCCTCCTCAAAACCAACATGGTCATCAAAAACAAGGCAAGCCTGAGAAACTGTCACTCCCAGAGGAGCTCAGGAGGCAGGATGACTAACGTCACGTGGGTTCCTAGACGGGACAAGAAAAAGTATCTCTGCTACACACTAAGGAAACTGGAATAAATGGTGCTCGTTAGTCAACAGTGATGTATTCATGCTGGTTCATTAATACAACAAATGTACCATGTTGATCTAAGATGTTAATAACAGGCGTAAATTGGGTGTGGAGATACGGGAACTCTTACACTATCTTTGCTATTTTTCTGTAAATTGAAAATGGTTCTAAAAAATAGTCTCTGAAAAAAATTAGGCAGAGTTTGGGGCTAGAGAGGGCAGAGGGTGGCATCGTCAACTCAGTGGACGTGAGTTGAGCAAACACTCAGAGATGGTGAAGGACAGGGGAGCCTGGCGTGCTGCGGTCCACGGGCTCGCAAAGAGTCGGACACGACTGAGCGACTGAACGACAGCAGCACCAGAGCCAAGCAGTCACATTGGACCAGCTCAAGGGCCGGCACTGAGGACGTTTCTTATGCCAGGCCATGGGGCCAAAGGAGGCTCAACTTGCCCCCTCCTCGCTCCGGGAGTGCAGGTCCAGCCGGGGGACAGAGATGAAGGGTGAGCACCAGGCATCATGAAGAAGGCTGACCTGAGGGGTCACAGGGCCCCGGGATCAGAGGAAGCAGCAGTATTCAAGGGTGGGATAGGAAACGGCTGAACAGAAAGTGGGTGCCTGTGGGGGCGGGAGCAGGCAGGCCTGGTATCCAGGGTGGTGAGATCCCGGCCACGGAGGAGCGATCTGCTGTCACAGCGTGGACCCAGCAGAGAGGTCAGGAGGGGCCGGAGCCCATGGAGAGGCCACCAAACAGCCTCCACGCTGGGCTGGAGTCCCAGACAACCACAGCTTGGCCACGCTGCTACCGGACCAGGGGCACAATTCCAAACACCACGCTTTTCCCCCTAAGACCCGAGACCCGGCAGGTCACTGGTGGTGGCTCTCAGAGGCTGAATACCCAGCGTCCAGACCCCCGAACCCAAGACTCTTGTGTCTATGAGTCCACAGGGCCTTTTCTGGACACTTAATGAGATTTCATTGGTTTGTAATTTTTTTGCAAAGTATATGATTTAAATTTAAGGCATAAAAGTAAGTGCAGGCTTAGAGATCCTAACCCCCTTTTTGATCTCCGAAGCCCCCCTTCCGGCTTCACTCCGGTCAGAGGGATTCCCTCCCAGTTCTCCCTGCTTCTCACCTGCCGACCCCCTGCCTGAGCAGCTTTCCCTTCCTCCCGAACACCCTGCCCTTCCTTGGGCCTTCACAGCTGCCACAGAGAGACTGGGAGCCTCCTGGGGCCAGGGACCCCCGTCTGCTGTCTCAAACTGCCCCCCCACAGCACCCAGCAAAGCCTGACAGATGCTATAAATACCAGGTATGCGTGCCTGCTCAGTCACTCAGCCGTGTCCAACTCTTTTGCGACCCTGTGGACTGTAGCCCACCAGGCTACAGTCCATGGCGTTTCCCAGGCAGGAATACTGGAGTGGGTTGCCATTTCCTCCTCCAGGGGATCTTCCCAACCCAGGGATCGAACCCACGTCTCTTGGGTCTCCTGCAATAGCAGGTGGATTCTTTACCACTGGGAAGCCCAGGTAAACAGGGACGGCTAATGAGGCTCCCAAGGTGGTTGATCACTTTTGGCTAACAATTTAAAAGATTTCGTAGGCAGAAGTTTAAAGTGCCCCCTAAGACCTCAACGGTCAGGCCCATAGGATCCCTCGGACAGCGCAATGATGGGGCTGTACCCTGTGATCAGGCTGTTATGGGACATCTGACCTCAAGAAACAGAGATTGTCCAAGGGCCTGACCTCATCAGGGGAGCCCTCTGACTTTGGTTCCAGAGGTCAGAGATCCAGAAGCCATAGAGGGATCCAGGAAGGGGAACGCCGGCTGTGACAGTGGAGAGTGAGGTGGGTGTCTGCAGGAGCAGAGTCAACTTCCGCCACCCCAGAGCCTCCAGTAAAGCACTCAGTGCGACTGGCACCCTGATTTCAGCCTCAGGAGACCCTGAGCAGAGGACCCGGCCAACCACACTGATCCCTGGACCTCAGAACTATGAGCTAACTAATAGATGTTGCTTTGGGCCACTGAATTGGTAAAAATTAATTTACACAGCAATAGAAAACGAATACAACCAGCAGCAATCCACTATCACAACGCCAAGCACGAGCCTCACCGACCAGGAACAGTATTGCCTATAAAAACAGTGCGCTGCTGACGTCTGGGGTCTGCGCTCGAGACCCAGCTCCACTGGGGTGTTTGCTGTGTGACCTGGGGCCAGCCACTTCACCTCTCTGGGGCTTCAGAGTCTTCACTGAAAAGAAGACAGATCAGTTCCCACCCCCTGTGCGCTGTGTGACCTGGCAATTTCCTTCCCAGAAGTTTCTCCCAAGGTGCCAGTCCAAACATGCTCCTAGACATTTTCTAGCTCAGAAGCGATTCCAAATTTTGTGTGGAAAAAGCCGAATGCACAAGAGAAAAAAGCCTGGAGGGATGCAAATTAAACAATTGCCACTGCCTTCTGTTTGATTTTTACATCTTCCAGGTTTTCAGCAGTGTATATTATTCGGTAATTAGAAAGAATAATAATAGATGCCATTTATAAAAATTAATCACTATCCAGATGGCTTCTCTGCCAAAACTGACAAGCAAATCCTAAAATGCAAATGGAAAGTCAAGAGACCCCACAAAGCCAAAACAATCTTGAGAAAGAAGAAGAAAATTGGAGAACTCACACTTCCTGATTTCAAATCTTCCTACAAAGCTAGAATACCAAAACGTGACACAGAGGTCAGTGAAACAGAAATGGGAGCCAGAAATAAACCTCACATTACAGTCAACTGATAATCCGTGAGTGGGCTGAGACAATTCAATGGGGAGAGAACGGTCTTTTTAACAAATGGTGCCAGGACAACGGGATATCCACATGTGAAAGAATGAAACTGAACCCTTCCTTTATACCACATGCAGAAATCAACCCAGAAAGGATGTCCAACTCTTTGCAACTCTATGGACCCACCCGGTTCCTCTGTCCATGGGATTCTTCAGGCAAGAATACTGGAGTGGGTCGCCATGCCCTTCTCCAGGGGATCTTCCCTACAAAGGGATTGAAACCAGGTCTCCTGCATTGCATGCAGATTCTTTACCATCTGAGCCTCTAGGGAAGCCCATGATATATCCATATGATGGAATATTATTCAGCCATAAAAAAGGAATGGAGTTCGGACACATGCTGCAACACAGATGCATCTTTAAAAACACGATGCCAAATCAAAGAGGCCACACACAAAAGCCACATATTGTATGATTCCCCCTAAATGAAATACCCAGAATATGAAAATTACAGAGACGGAAGAATTCTACAGAGACAAAGTGGTTGCCAGTGGCCAGGAAGGGGGATTCAGGACTGAGTGCTGATGGATATGGGGTTTCTTTCTGGGGGTGATGAAAAGTCCTCGCTTGATAGAGGTGATGGTTGAACAACTCTGGGAGGACACCAACAACCACTGAATTGTGCAGTACGGGAATTCTACCTCAGTACACCTGTTATTAAGAAGCTAATGTCTAGAATGCAGGTGTTAGCATCTGCCTCTGCAGGGGTCATAAACCTCGGTGATCTCACCAGTGTTACTGTCACCAGCCCTGGAGCTCTCTGCGTGTCAGAAGCCCCTTTCTGATTTACTCAGCACAACCAGCAGCACCTAGCACATAGGTGTTCAGCACTTAGACACCGTCCTAGGTGTTTAAGCTACAAACATGACCTCTGTCTCATGTGGGTCACAGATGCTTGCTGGTCCTCTCACAGCCACCAGAGGGCGCTGGTTCCTGCCCCACCACACCTCCACCCACTGAGAGTCAAACCCAGATTCACCTTCTGCCACCTCTCTGATCCCACCTCTGACCACCCTCGTCCTTGCTGTCGAAGCTCCATTCTGCCTCCCTCGTTCGCCCTCATACCTGCCCGCACGTGCTTCCAATGGGGTCTCTGCACTTGTTGCCACCCTAGGTACCAAACAGCAGGTCTCCGCCCAAACGCCCACCCTCAACCACCCACCGAAAACAGAAGGGAGAGGAAACCACCCGCTTCTTGCTTTAGGTTCCTCCCAAGTGCTCACACCACCAGGTCACATATTCATTCGTCCCTGGACACGTCCGTCTCCGCAGCTGGACCACCAGCCTGCTCAAAGCCATCGCCCCCGGGGGGGAGATTAGGAACAGAACCTCGAAGGTTCTCAAACCAACTGCAGAGCTGCCTGCAGACCAAAAGGTCTCTCGGGCACGCAGACCTTTGCCTCACCCAGGACACAGACCTGTTGGAAAACACACAGAGATGTCTCTGCTATGAGGAGACTAAAGCTTCAAAAATTCCCATTTGGATCTCTGACCTGGTCAAAGTGCAAATACAAAACCGAGACAGAAAAGGGATAAAAGTCAAATTTCACCCAACAAGCCACAGAGGTCAGCTCTGAGAAGCAAAAGCAAACCGGCCGCCCCACTTCACTGCCGCCCCAGCAGAGGTGCAGTGACCCCGGCCACCACCAGTCACATTATCCTTGTACCGTCCAGGTCACCCGTCTCAATCCTCTGTCTCACAAAAGACTTTTTAAAGATGGCAGCTGTCCTTATGTTTTCGAGATGTACTCATTTGCAAACCCCAACTCCCGCAGGCACGTGTCTAGGACGTGATATTAATGGTGCCCTTGGCACAGGGCTCTTTGCATGGACCTTCCACAAGCTTGCTTAAACTAGAATAAAAAATTACTTCCCTGAGTTCTGTCTGAATGATAATCAGGACCTGCAGCCTGTCTCCCCCAAAGCTATGACAGTTATGTTTTAATCACTTCCAAATACGCTTGTCATGGCTTAACTCACTGAGGATGCAGGCTCATTATAACCTGCAGACACATCACCAGGCATCTCTGCCCAGCGAGGACGGCATCGTCTTCTGCCTGGAAGACCATCCTTGTGCAGCTGACTTTCTTCTTAGGGGCGAAAGGAGGGAGCAAACAGAACTTAATAACCCAGAAGAGTCTCGTCCAATAAACTGGGAGATGAGACGGGAGATCTGCTCCTGGGGAGAAATGCCAACCCAGGGACGACACCGCCTGCCAGCCTTGGACCAACGCAGCCACCAGGGTGGAGGCCCCTCTCTGGCAATTTACTCTGGAAAGCACAAGAACTGCCATTCCTTCTTCCGAGGATCATTAAAAATACAAAGGATCTCATCTGTAAACTGCTATCCTGCCCGGGCAGCACCAGCTATTCACCCTGTAAGAGAGTCAGGGTGCTCCTGGAGGATGCCAGCTCAAAGGACCGCAGGACGAAACCCGTGCAGAGAGGAGACAGGAGAAGTCTTTCTTGAACCCGCAGGACACTCACTTCTAAATTCGAACCACAGACCTGCCGGTGTGCCTCCCTCCCGACTCAGCCCTGTTCACACCCACGTTTCAGTGCCCAACACAGCACCCTCCAGACAGCAAGCACGTAGCATCCGATGTCACCCCCATGCGTGTGGATGGGCACAACGGTTCTCCTACTGCAATCCGAGCCAGGATTTGAATCCAGGAAGCCGACTCCAGAGCCCACCACGCCCACCCCTTCACACTGCGTCATACACAGTAGGTGCTCAAAGACGGTGCTTCAATGAACCGCCTCGCTCCTAACGCCCGGCTTAGCCAGAGCCCAGTGTGCCTGTTGGTTGGTTTGTTTTACGGGAAGCAGAGAGCAGCTCACCATGTTTTAAATGGTGACAGCCCGGAGGAGGGAGGTTCAGAGAGGCTAAGTCGACAGAGAGAGACAGGACAGCGGCCCAGACGAGAGGTTAAAAAGTGCAGGCGATGGAAAACAGAGAAAAAGCAAGGAGTCTGTGCTTCCTCTGAAAGGTCCCGCTGGTCCCAAGGCTGGGGTGTGGCCAGCTGTCAGGAGGTCAGCCGGACCTCACCCTGACCTGCTCAAGCCTGCACGTGGTCCAAGCCCAGCACCGAAAACAACCGCTTCCGGGCCGAATCCCAGCAGAGGTCCCTAGGAGGCAGTCTGCGCTGGGACCTGCTCAGATTTCATCAACCAGAAGCCTGGATAATCAGAGTCTAGGGCTTCCCAGGTGGCGCTAGTGGTAAAGAACCTGCCTGCCAATGCAGGAGACGTAAGAGAGGTGGGTTGGATCCCTGGGTCAGGAAGATCCCCTGGAGGCGGGGATGGCAACCCACTCTAGTGTTCTTGCCTGGAAAATCCCACGGATAGAGGAGCCTGGCAGGCTACAGTCAATGGGGTCGCAGAGTCAGACACAACTGAAGCGACTTAGTACCCACACACAGTGCAAGGTGGGCATTCTGAAAAGCAGTAAGGATCACACAGGCAAAGTGGACGGAGGTCTGTCTGAACCACCAGGCCTGGCCATCTGCTCCCCTCACCCAGCTCCCCAGGGCTCCTGGCGAACCACCTGCATCAGTATCCATAGGTCCCCCCAGCCCTTGCCCCTCATCCCAGACCTTGCCTTCTCAAGATTCGGATCCTGGAGGTCTGAACTGAGGCAAAAGGCCTGTCCTGCCCATGGGCTGGGCTGCACCCTCCCCCACGTGGTCCTGATGCAGAGTCTCACAACCAGCCACCAGCCCAGCTCCCCAGGCAGCACCACGGTGCGCGGTGACCTCAAGGCACCGGGATTCAGCAGGGAGCAAAACACGGACAGTCCCTGATGGCTGGGGGCACGTTCCAGAGGGAGGAGAAAGAACAAAACCAAACAAATAAACAGGCAAGTATTCCAGGCAGCAGAAATTTGAGGCAAAGAGGGCAAGAATGTGGAGGGTGGGGCGGCACAGGCAGAGAGGGAGCCAGAGAACCCATCCCTGCGGAGGAAAATTCAAGAGAAAACCAAAGGCTGAAAAACAGCGCTCCAGGCAAGAGGCTGCGGGCGCAGAGGCCAGGCACGTGGTGGGGTCCCGAGAGCCGCCCTGGGGTGTGATCTCCAAGCCCCTGGCACGTCCTGCCCAACAAAGCATCCTGGTTTACATGGGGACCTTGGCGGGCAGGAGAGGACCAGTGTCTGGGAGGAGTGGGCTCTCAGAACTGCCCACCGGGTAAGAGAGGGAGAAGAGGATATTCCCCACCCTTTCCATCTTTAGTCCTCCTTTGCCCCCCAAGGTATTAATGCCCCACATCCCCAGCCCCTCCAGTTGGCACACTCTACAACCCAGACGTGGGCCTGTACCTGAACTGGGAATCTGGGGGACGTGGAGCTGCCAAAGCCTCCTCGGGACCCCGTCGGGCTGGCCCCGGATGCAGAGATGCTGTGGTCACTCCATGTGGGCTGACCAAGGACGCGCAGCTGCCCAGCACTCACCCCAAAGAAGCCAAAACTGCCTGCAGTCTTAGGAGGCAAAGCAGAGGCGGATGGGGCTGAGCGAACCTGGAAGGGGCAGGAAGCGGCTCTGGATCCCATACAGCAGGGAGGTGGCTTGTTTGTCTTGCATCCCTGGGGTCCAGCGCAGCTCCCTGACCCCCAGCCAGGGCTCAGGAGATGAGGCCTCAAATGGACAGACTCATTCAGGATCGGACACTTCACACCGGTTCACAGGATCACCTGGGGCAGAGGCGGGGAGTTACTTCTCTCTGAGTCCCCATGTGGATGTAAGGATGATACCCAGCTCCCTGGGACTTGTTTCAAGGAGTTGATGCTCACGGGCTGTCAAGCTTTGCTCAAATGTCGAAGAAGGAAAAAATCAGAGCAGGCACGTGATGGTTCATTTTAAGTATCAGCTTGGCCGGGATGGACGCCAAGGCAGCTGATGAAACATTTGTTCTGGGTGTGTCTGTGCTGGGGTCTCCAGGAAGAGATCGGCATTTGACTCGGTGGCCTGAGTAAAGCAGGGGGGCCCTCCCCAGCATGGGGGGGTGGCATGCAATCCAGGGAGGGCCTGAACTGGACAAAAAGGTGGAGGAAGGCTACATTCTGCCCTCTTTGTGCCTGGGGCATCCGTAGCCTGACCTCTCGGACCCACTTTCCTGGGCCCCCACTGGCAGAGGGCATATTAAGGGACTTCTCAGTCTCCAGCATCACGTGAGCTGATCCTTATAATAAATCTCTATAGAGAGACAGAGATATAGATAGAAACACATGCAGACAGAGAGATAAGACAGGTAGAAGGAGACAGAGAGAGGTAGAGAGACAGGACCACCTCCCACGGGTTCGGTTCCTCTGGGGAACCTGACAAGCACAGACATCCCCTTCTCCTACTTAAATGCCACCCACGCTGGTCCAGTGGTTGAGAATCCGCCTTCCCGTGCAGGAGACGGGGCTCCATCCCTGGTTGGGGAACTGAAATCCCACATGCCGTGAAGCAACTAAGCCCGCGCACCACAACCACTGAGCCCGCGTACCGCAACCAGAGAAGCCCACGTGCCGTAACTGAGACCCGACACAGCCAGATAAACAAATAACTAACGTTTTACACACATCGCCCGAGGAGAACACCGTGGTGGCTGAAATGCAGGGTCATTTTTCCTCACCAACATTCTTCAGTTCAGGAAAAAACCAAAGTGGTATTTGGCGGGGGGGGATCTAAACCAGGCAAATCTAAACGAGGCGATTTAAGTCGTTCAGCACCAACATGCTGGGATGGGCCCTAAAACAGGCTGGAGAAGGAAACGGCAACCCACTCCAGTGTTCCCGCCTGGAAAAACCCCATGGACCGAGGAACCTGGTGGGCTACACTCCACAGGGTCGCAAAGAGTGGGACACGACTTAGCGACTGAGCACACGACGCACGCACTGAAACAGACATTCTCTGTCTCGATGTTTTAAACAGCCACAACTTGCAAGGCTTCTCTTTATCCTGAAGAAGCCCTCGTGAAAAGGCAGTTGTGTCCCAACCGCAGCGGTTAAGGGGGAGAAACTTTTGAAGAGCCCCCTTTGATGGGATGTGTGAGTGGCACTGTCCTAACTGCATCTGCCCAGCCCGAGTCTGCTGGGTCGGGGCTTACAGGGTGAGGATGCGGACAGAGCCCTTGCCAGCCGGGGGATTACCTCTGAAGCCCTGCTGAGGTTGAGATCAGAGTGGTCAAAGTTCAATCTGCGCTTGGAGCCTGACTAACGCTACCAATGAACCCTCACAGCTAGGCGGGGCTCGAGAGACCCCTGGGGAGAGACACGTGGCTGCAGCGGCCCCGAGGGAGCCCAGAGCCAGCGCCCGTCCCCCACCCCTGCTTCTCTGACTTTCAGGAACTAGGTGGCTGTCCTCTCGCCTCGCCAGTTCCCGAGCGTCCAGACGTGGCTGAATCTGCCCACTGCCCAGAGCAGGGGTGTCACCATCCGATGAGGACCCACAGGAGCATCCAGAAGGACCCACGGGCCCGCTTTTCAGAGCCTCCTCTGAGCTCCCCTCTTGCTCCAGAGTCTGATGCCTTGATCTCGTCTGCAAGGTGCTATGAGAGTTCACTGCGGCTGCTCGTTCCCAATCTTAAGAAAAGGGTCCCCGCGTCCTTGGGTACAGCACAGGAGGGTAAGCGGGCCATCTGAGAGCCCCTGGGGCCGGGCACCCCTGGGAGACGCTCCAAGCCGTCCCGTCCACCGAACGCAGCATCGAGGCCCCTTGACCAGCCCCCCGGCTTCACTCCTTTGACCCAGAAGAGCCTGAACCCAAAGTCTTGCCCTCACAGGACAGGCCAACCAGGAGGCTCACCCTCACCTTGACCAGCTCCTTGAATCTGGGGTCGTCCCTGGAGGTGGGGTCGATTACCGTGCGTTCCTCGTTCTCCTCTGTGGGGACAAAGGACAGACGGGTTAGCGTTGGTGGGGGCAGCTGGCTTCCCTCACACAGATGGGGGGATCGAGAGCAGAGACACCCCCAAGGTCTTCTCACGGAGCAGCCCTGCAGCCAGGCACACGGCCGAGGTGGGCGGGCCTATCTTCCAGGAAGCCATGGGGCACCTACCCTGGTATTTTGGGAGAAGCGATGGGGTGCTGGGGGAGCGCTGATTCAGATCCGGAGAAAAGTCACTATAAATAAACCTGAGGAAGAGTTGTCCTTCACCAAGAAAGCTTGCTGCTACGTACGATGGTATGGACAAAAACATTTGGCGGGAAGGGTACTGAAAAAAAAGGGCATTTCACAGCAAAGCGTGTTTATCCATATTCTGTTTCTGTTTTGTTTTTCCCTCCATGGTTTGGCCTTGACCATGGACGATGGGCACCAGCGAGCTTGGACAGAGAGGTGACACGGGGTAATACGTGGACACGCATGCACGCTCTGTTGCTCAGTCGTGTCCGACTCTTTGCGACCCCATGGACTGTAGCCCGGCGGCTCCTCTGTCCATGGGATTTCCCAGGCAAGGATACTGGAGCAGGTGGCCGTGCCCTCCTCCAGGGGACCTTTCTGACCCAGGTATCAAACTTGCATCTCCTGCATCGCAGGCCACTGAGCCAGCAGGGAAGCCCAGTAAGTGGACAGCCGAGGGGAAAGACTGGCAGACACCAGACACAGAACAAAACTGACCCTGAGCATTAGAAGGAAAGAGAAGAGGCACGGCCTCTGGCCCTTGGGACGTGCAGGTAGAGAGGACCAGGGTCCCGGGGCCCACACAGGCCCCACGCCTGGGACTGTCCACGTCGGTAGGGATGACTGGCTTTGAGGGACAGAGACTTCACAGCAGCAAAGTTCAAAGCCTGACAGAGGCCCAGCACTACTTTTGGTCGTGCAGACTTGGTGCTTGAGAAGGAGGCTCCAAGTAAGCTGCAGGGGCCCACACAGGGCCCTGATGAGGCCCTAGCAGCCTCCCACCGCTCCCCGGGTCAAGGCCAGCATCCTCCACGCAGCCCCCCAGGCCCTCTGCAGCCTCTGTCCCCAGCTCTCCCCGGCGCCCTCAACCCAGTCCCTCCAGACTTCGCTCGCCCTTCAGAAAGCCTCTCGCCACCGTCGACCACAGGGCCTAGGCACTTCCTACTCCATGTCCAACACCTTCTCCCCCCACTCCACTCCCCAGTCGCTCAGCTCTCAGCTCCCAGTGCTGACTAGGCTGGTTCTTATCAAAGTCACAAGAGCTTCAGGGGCCAGCAGGACCTCACAGAGGGAACTGAAGAGCACTGACTCCCAGCCAGGAGCAGCGGTTTAGGCAAACGGTAAGACAGGAGAGTTCGGGCCCAGGGAAAGGCAGGGTCAAGGCATCACGACAAACAGCAACCTGCCCCTCGTTTCCTAAGCATTTCCTAAGTCTGTTTCCTAAGCGCTTCTGTTGGTCTAAAGCAGGTCCTCAGCCAGGAGCAATTGTGTCCTCAGGCCCCCAAGGGGCCGCAGCGATGTTTGGAGGCATTTTCATCATCCTCACTGGTGGTGCGGGGTGGCGGGGTAAAAGCTACAGGACTCTAGTGGGTGGAGACCAGGGATGCTGAGCAAAACCCTGCAACACGAGGGACAGCCCTCCATTAAAGAACTGTGTGTTTAGTCACTCAGTCGTGTCCAGCTCTTTTGTGACCCCACAGACTGTAGCCCATCAGGCTCCTCTGCCCAAGGGATTCCCCAGCAAGAAAATTGGAGTGGGTTGCCATTTCCTTCTCCAAGGGATCTTCCCAACCCAGGGATCGAACCCGCGTCTCCAGCACTGGCAGGTGGATTCTTTACCACTGAGCCGCATAAGGAGTCTTCGTGACATCAAAGAATTATGCTGTGTCAAATGTCCATAGTACCCAGGGTCGGGGGAGGTGATTTCCAGACAGTGCTCGTCGGTTTCCCCCGGGAGAGAGTCACCTGCCTGGGCAGCAGCTGCAGCCAGCCTGAGGACACAGCACGAGAGGGTCTTCAGAGGGCTGAGGGGAAGCCCCGGAGGACCCACGCGTCTCCAAGCCCGCCCAGCACTTGGCCGCAGGTCGGCCGTCTGGACGGCCTTTGTGTTTCTTTCTCACCAGCTCCCGCTGGCCTGGCCTTGTGCTGGGAACCACAACAGAGGCATCCACCAGGACTTCCCTTTGAACCAGGGATTGAAAAGGAGCAGAATGTTCCAAGACAGCCTTCCAGATCCGTCAGATCCCAAAGCACGCGCTAAGGAAAAACGTGTCCAGGCCGTCACCTCATCAGTGTTGGCAGGGACGTGGTCCCAGGGAGGTGGGCGCAGGGCCAGGACCACTCGGCAGGCCCCACCCAGCAAGCCCCTGGTGTTGGGAGGCCCCTCCAGCTTGCATAGAGATGGGGCAGCTATTAATACTTTTTCTGATTTTCTGTATTTTTTAAAATTTTTTTGGACATGTATGCACTGCTTTCTTAATCTTTCTTTTTCGCTGCACGGGGTCCCATTGCTGCGTGGGGGCTACTCAAGTTGCGGTGCGTGGGCTTCTCATTGCGATGGCTCCTCTTGCTTCCCTTGTTCTCTTGTAATTCCCCTGTTACAGGCTCTAGGGCATGCAGGCTTCCGCACTTGCAGCACAAAGTCTCAGCAGTTGCAGCTCTTGGGCTTAGCTGCTCCACAGCAAGTGGAATCCTCCCAGACCAGAGATCGAACCCATGTGCCCTGCATTGGCAGGTGGATTCTTATCCACCGGACCACCAGGGAAGTCCCTGTTCTGTATTTTCAGATGCTTCGACATCCCAGGGCCTTAGGGACTTACGGGGACTCCCTGCTCAGAGCCAGCTACCTCCCAAGACAGCAAATGTGTCCCCTCTGAGTGCCTTTCAATGGAAACAACCAACCCAGAGCCCACCCCCCGCACCAGCCAGCTCTCTAACTGAGCTCCCATGGGGCTCTTACACACCCAGCCAACAGCCCCTGCCCTAATCACCTGAGACCAGGTACAGACTCCTCAGGGCAGTTCCTGTGTCCCAGAGGTCCCTGAAACTACCCGAACCAGCAGATCAAACCTGCTCATGAACTCTGCTCACCCACTCTGTCCTGTGAAAACCACAATAAAGGTGTCTGCTCGTCCTTCCCTGACACTGCTGCCCTCCCCTGGCACCCGGGGAACCGTGAGTGCAACAAACCATCTTTTCAAGGACAGTTGGCTCCCCGATCTCTTGGCCCGTCATACTTAAATACTAATAAAGCTGACATTTGCAACCAGAGAGGCCGAAACCTACAAGGGAAAGCTCGCTTTGTTCCTGCAGACTTTTTTCTAAACACGACCTTGAGCTGAGAGCCCGGCGTGAGGTCTGATCACAAGGCTCCTCGTCGGCCCTCCCAGACCGACCGCACACCCAGGGAAGTGCAGCTTGCCCAGGACAAGGAGCTGGCGGAAGCGACAGTACCGAGCAGGGAGTCTTCGGGGTGGACCTCCACTGGGGCGGGGCACATGGGCGAGTTGATGGCATTCTTCCCTTCTTCCTGGAGGTCACTCACTGTCAAGAGAGAGAGAAAGGGCAAAACCAGTGAGTATAAATGAACTAGCACGACTTCACACGTTGGCAGTGGAAACAAAGAGAAATCAACTCGTGTTTTTAAGGCATTTAACAAACATTCCTAAGTGGCTGGTTGCCCAGAAAGAGTCCGAGGAAAAATGCCCCGAACCAAGAATACATTCTACAACTCCTCGCCCACGCCGGAGAGTGCCCAGTTCCGGCCAAGCCCTGCCACGCTGTTCTCACCGCTCTTCAGAACACATGACTAAGACACGGAAGCTTCTGGATGCTTCCAGATCTTGCCCAGGGCTGCTGGGGTGGACACAGCTTGGATCGCGGTGACAGGGTCTGAGAAGGCAGGGTCCCTCCCCCGACTCGGACAGTTGTGGACTCCGGGTGTGAAGACCCTCCCTGCAGGCACACAGGCAAGCCCAGAGTCAGAGGCGGTGCTGCTGTCCGTGGCCAAGTTCACGGGACAGAGTCCTGCTGGCCTGACGCCCGGGGATGCCCAGGGTCAGGAGCAGTGGAACACACGGCAGAGTCTAACAAACTGGACCCAGAGACCTGGAGTCTCCTGAAGCTTCGCAGGGACCGCAGCGCTGGCTCCGCAGTGAGTGGGGCGGCCTCCATCCACAGAGCAGAGAAGGTCCCTGCCGCCCCCCCACCCCACCCCTGTGCTAGAGACCCTCCAGGAAAGTAGCTCGAGTCTCACTGGCCAGGACGTCACCCCGACACCGGGGGGCTCACAGCCTCAGCCTTCAACACCACGTTCCTTCCACTGGTCCCCAACTGCGTCAGACCCGAGACTCCAGCCCCCAGCCCCCATGCAGTGGGTGCAGGGGGCCCTGGGATCTGCCCCCTTTCCAGCCCTTGGCTGAGAACCGCTGGGCAACAGTCCGCCACCACGGACCACACAACCAGCCTCTCCCTCGGTGATCTCCCAGGACAAGGGCCCCGGCTTTCTCCTCCGTTTTGTGTATTTATTTTTAATAGTCATTGATCTACAATGTTGCATTAGTTTCCAGGCCTTCTCCTCTGTAATGAAAAGGCCTCAGAGGTGGAGACCTATTTCCCCGTTCAAATCGAGGTCACCTTGAACACCTCCAATTCTGGGACCTGGAGGGGCAGGGGCACAGAGAAGCCAGGCGACAGGCACGATGGCCTCGAGCAGGCAGGCACGTCTGGGAACCTCTCTGCCTGTCTTCTCAAACGTCAGGACCCCCGCAAGGACTGAATGCAGTGATGAACGTGAGACCCTGAGGTCGGAGCCGGGCACGCCCTGGGCTCCCTGGACTCAGCCACAGACCCAGCTCTGGGGCCAAGGCCGCCTCTGCCCTGCATGAGGATGACGGCAGTAGGGCCCAGGATGCCGGCTTCCAACGTCAGGAAGACCCTGATACAAAACTAAAAAGCCAGGGGGTGGGCCGAGGCTCTCCGGCACACACACAGTCTACAGCAGCAATGCTTTACACAAGAATTCACAGCAAAAGGTGGAAACGGCCCACGTGTCCCCCGACAGATGAACAGGCGCACCAATGTGGTCCAAACACACAACCGAACGTGATCCACCCACAGAAAGGAAAGGCATTCAGGCACATGCAGCCACGGAGCCATGAGGACACTGTACTGAGGAAAATAACCCAGACACGAGACGGCAAGCCCTGCGTGGTTCCACAGACACGAGGTCCTGAGAGCCAGATCCAGAGCGACCGAAAGTAGAATGCTGGGTGTCCTGGGCTGGGCACAGAGGGCAATTATGGGCAGTCAGGGGGTAAGGGGGGCAGAGCTTCACTTTGGGCAGATGGAAGAGGTCTGGAGGTGGATGGGGGTGACGGCTACGCAGCATTGCGAATGTACCCACTGAACTCTGTGCTTAAAAAGGATTAAAAGGGTAAATTGTACGTTGTGTGTACGTTACCACAATTTAAAAGGAGAAGAAAAAGTGGGCCCCTGCCAACAACAGTCTGGAAGGCCGACGCCCTGCAGCTGGAGGCGTCACAGTCTCTCCCCCGCCCGCGCCCCACATCCTAGGAGCAGAAAGCCACCTTTTTATCCCCGCATCCCTGGCCGAACTCTGTGCAAGAAGCAGACACGTGGGAAACACCTTCACGAGCAAATGGGTTTGAGACGCACACACGCCCACCCGGCTCCCCAATCCAAAGATCCCCAACCGGTCACTCAGACCCCCGAGAAAACAGACCGAGCTTCAGCAATTACTTTTCCTGCAGAGTTTCCAAGTTACAGAGTCTTTGAACCAGCGAAGAGCTTTCCAAGGCAGAAAAGGGAAGCGGGGAAAGGAGGTTTTTCACAAAAGTCCTTGAAAGGGGACGTGGATAGTGGCCGGGGCCCCTTACTCCTGCCTCCTGGGCCGATGTCACCAATGGAGAACAGAGAGGCCAGGGAGGTCCCTCCCGGTCAAGTCCGTCTGCGGTGGTTCTGTTCTCCGAGGAAAAAGAACGGAAGACCTGGGTGTCACACAAGCAGAGGACTGCATAGGCGGGCTTCAAGTCCCAGGTGAGCCAGGCAGCTGAGTCCTTACAATGAGCCCGCAGGTCCTCCCAGAAGCCCCAGACCTGCCTCTCAGGTCATCCACTCTCCTGGACACCGGGCCTGGGCCAGAGCGACCAGTGGTGGGTGGGGGTGCGGGGGTGAGGAAATAAAGAGATGCTTCCGGAAGTCCTGCCGCCTGATCTCAGCAATAAGGAGGCGTGGAGGGGGGAGGGCGCGGGAACGGCATTTTCAAAGCAGAGAAACTGGGTCACATGAAAACAGAGAAATTTTCACACCGCCCTTGAACATCAAAGATAACACTAAACAGGGCTCGGGATCTGGCGGCTTTAATGGATGAGAAATGCTCGCACAAACCTGCCCAGAACTCAGGGCCAACAGCACATTCCTCAGGCCCGTGAAGCATAAAGCCCCAAGGAACAGAAGTACGGTCTGTGACCACCGAGCCCCGGGTCAGATCTCACCGTACCCTCTGCGGACGTGTGGCCTCCAACAAGACCCTTCACCTTGCCCAGCCTCAGTTTCCCTGTCTAGAACATGGGAAGGCAGCAGCACCTACCTCATAGGGGCTTCTGAGGAATGAGTTCATCCCAGGGAGAACCAGGGAAGGCTTCCTGGAGGAAGCAGTATCTGAACTTGGCCTTGAAAGATGGCAAGAACCCGGAAAAGGGACTTTGGGCATCCATGCAAAGCCCATGGACGACAGATCAGAGAAGGGATTCTGGAAGCCCTACGTGGCGGCCGCATCCATGCTGAAACCCAGCAGGGTTCTTCCGGACTCTGCTACTATGCACAGCCTGGGAACCCTGGGGGACACAGCCCCTTCACCGAGGAGCCTTCAGTCCGAGTCTAATGATGGTTTTATGAGGGTCAGTCTGGAGTCTGGAAGGAGGGCGCCCCTTGAACTACGGCTTTTCCCCGAGGCCCCCACTCCGCCAGGTCAGTTCAGTTCAGTCGCTCAGTCATGTCCGACTCTGCGACCCCATGGACTGCAGCACGCCAGGCCTCCCTGTCCACCACCAACTCCCAGAATTTACTCAAATTCATGTCCATTGAGTCGGTGATGCTATTACACCATTTCATCCTCTGTCGTCCCTTTCTCCTCCCGCCTTCCATCTTTCCCAGCATCAGGGTCTTTTCAAGAGTCAGTTCTTCGCATCAGGGGGCCAAAGTATTGGAGTTTCAGCTTCAGCATTGGTCCTTCCAATGAATATTCAGGACTGATTTCCTTTAGGATGGACTGGTTGGGTCTCCTTGCAGTCCAAGGGGCTCTCAAGAGTCTGCTCCAACACCACAGTTTAAAGGCATCAATGCCAGGTCAGTGGCTTTCCGCTAATCCCAGGAATATCTTGGCTTTGAAAGCACTGGTCCATTTGCCAGAAAGTCAGACACTTCAAAGACCGGAAATGCCAATGATCTTGCGTCTCAGAGATAGATCCGCCAGCGTGTGGTATGCACGTTGGGTGTGGGCGTTCAAAGGGCCTGGGGTCCAAAGTCCCAGGGCCAGGGACTCACTGTTGTGCTAAGGGTCTGCCCGTATCCACACTAAACCCAGCAAGCAGTGCGTTCCCAACCAAGGTTCACCTTCCCGCAGTGATACTCGGCTCTGTGGGCTACATGGGCGACACAGGGCTGCGGAGGAGCCAGGAGGGCTGGAGGCTGGGAGAGGCTCAGAAGGCAATCCGGGAGAGGCCCTGATCGCTCCGGTGCCCCTGTGGGGACAGCCACACCTCACCCAGCCCCGGGATGCAGAGCGGGCTACGCAGACCACCGTCGCCAAAACCCAGGAGCTTTCAGAATAAAGCTGGAAATTTAGGGTTTGGGGCAGAATCTCCCAATTTATAAACGCAAGCAAGTAATTCAAACTCTGTGGCCCAGACAGGGGCCTCCAATTTGCAATCCCAGGTCACAGTAAATGTCCAGCCCACACTCCTGCCTGTCGATGGGAGAGGGCCAGCGTTTCCTGAGCACCTACTGAGTACCAGGCACCTTCCATGCCTTCCACTCATCTAATCTCCCAACGCGTCTGTGAGGGAGTGGCTGGCCCTGGCTTGGTCCTTGCTGGGCCAGTGTCTATGAAGGCATTTGATATATACCAACCATGAGCCCTGCAGGCAGGACTGAATCATTTCTACCTGGTCTTCACTCACTCTGCCCAGCTATGTCCTATCCACCTTCAAGCCTCAGCTTGCTGGCCGCCTCTTCCAGGAAGCCCTCCTGGGTGCTCCTCGCCCATTCCAGGCTCCCTTCTGCCCAGCTCGCATCCCACTGCTGCTGCTGCTGCTGTTACTTCAGTCGTGTCCTATACCCACCTCTTTCCTGGACCATCTGCCCATCAGTGATGGCTCGGCTCCTGCACATAGTAGGTGTTTACATTTGAGAAGCTGCACAGTGAGGGGCTTGGAACCTGGGAGCCAGTCTGTTGTTTAACTGCTCCATGCCTCAGTTTCCATCTGTGAAATGGGCCTGATTCACCCCCAGAGACGGAGAAGGTAATGACCACGCAGAACAATGTCTGTCACGCAGCAAGCTCTCAGTAAGCACTAGCTTCCAGCTTCTGCCAAACAGAAGGAGGCCTATGTGTTTCCAAACCCCATCTTCCTTCCATCACCCCACCCAGAGACCAGGCAAGGTTTAAAACACACACCACCTCTCCTGATTGGAATGACAAATGCATGAAAAGGAGAAAAGAGAATCAAAAACTAAAACCTCAAACGTCTCACAAAGGGCCTGCCATTTACACCCCAGGCTGAGCGCAAAGGTTCCATCCTTGATTTTTTTTTTAATCTTTTTCTTCCTACGGGTTCCACTTATTTATTTATTTATGCCCAGGCTCTTTCCCCTCCAAAAAAGGCTTTTAGGCAGCTTTTTCCTTTTTTTTCCTTTCCCCTTTTGACATTATTAAGAAAACACAACTTTGAAAGCAGGCTGCTTTTTAAAGAGCAAGGTTACCCTCAAGGGAAAACACAGATCTGAAGACAAAAAGGTTCCTTGCTCCATGAGGGGCACTGGGGCGGGAATGGGGAGCACAACTCACCCCCTGTAAAGACGGGGTGCAGGACTCTCCCCTGGGGCTGACCTGCTGGGGGTTCAGCGAAGATGCGAAGACCCCACGGTAGGCGAGCCACAGCCCTTGGAGACCGAAGTGCTGACACTCCATTCTGGAAGCCTTTCCAAGTGCGTCCTTTCAACACGGCAGACACGTCTGCCACCGATGAGGGCTTTTACACCATATATACCCACATCCTGGTTTTCCCAGAGAACAAAAGGACGGGGGGAGAGTTTCCAGCGGGCCGTCTGAACCAAGATCAAAGAGAAACCCCAACAAAAGCGGCCGCATGCCCACCCCTGGCTCCCCAGCTAAAAGAAGAACTTGGAAATGGCAGGAAAGCTGTCTCAATTTGGGGCACTTAACCAGCCCGTTTCAAGACGTGCCCACTTGCAGTTATGACAGATCCTACTTGAGGAAACGGAGTGGTCCTCAGAGCTGCCAGGAAAGACAAAGAAGGATAAAGGAGGGGGTGTTCCACGTGACTCCATGGACCCCAGATCTCTGCCCCTGCCACCCCTCCCCTCCCCAGACCCCTGTCCCTCCCACCCCACCCCTCCCCAGACCCCTGTCCCTGCCACCCCACCCCTCCCCAGACCCCTGCCCTCCCACCCCACCCCACCCCCAGACCCCTGCCCTCCCACCCCACCCCCAGAGCCCTGCCCCTCCCACCCCACCCCTCCCCAGACCCCTGTCCCTCCCACCCCACCCCCAGACCCCTGTCCCCCCATCCCACCCCCAGACCCCTGTCCCCGCATCCCACCCCCAGACCCCTGTCCCTCCCACCCCACCCCCCCAGACCCCTGTCCCCCCATCCCACCCCCAGACCCCTGTCCCTGCCTCCCCAGCCCCCAGACCCCTGTCCCCCCATCCCACCCCCAGACCCCTGTCCCTCCCACCCCACCCCCCAGACCCCTGCCCTTGCCACCCCACCCCCCTAGGCTGGGGAGGGAGAGTCAGGGTTAACTCCATGTGTGTTAGAAGGACCCAACAAAATCTCTGTTAAATAAAGCTCTCCGTCCACGGGACACAAAAGCGTCAGGCACGACTGACGTGTGTGACTTCGCACCCACACATGCTTCCCCGGGGAAGGGAGAGCTTTCTACGACTCTCCACCAACTCTCAGCGCTCAGAGGGATTGCTTCTTCACAGAAGTTACACAGTTTATCAGAATAACTAAGTTCATCAGCCATGAAGGTCTTCCTAACAGAGCAGCTCTTCTAAAAATAAATGAAGTTGTATTTCATGTGGGGAGCTCACAGCTCAGTGGAGAGACCATAGGGCCCAAATGAGACCTTAATAAGCACGATGACACCCACAGACTCGACAGCTGGTTGGGGGGATCCAGACTCGACAGCCCTGCCTGACAGCCAAAGACCAGGTGATCAAATGACCGGATGGTCATAACTCAAGAGGATGAGCTACTTCCGCCGTATCGTCCTCGTAAAGGCCTTGATACAGGAGGCCCAACCCTTCCCGGGAAGTCAAGGCTCCAGCTCCAGGATTCTCGGGATTGCGACAGATGGATGCCTGCATGCTGTCCAGGGTAAAAGGCGGGGAGTGCTAACAGTGCCAGAGACAGCCGCTGCCCTTCCCGACCCAGACATAGGGAAAGAGACTTTCAGCCATCCACACGGCAAAACGTAAAAGGAAGAGCCTCTTAACCTTTCCAGTGGCGGATCTGGTTTGTTTTTACTGAGGAAGACAAGCTGGCCCCGTCTCGGGGATGCCAGCCCAACGTAACGAGCTCGGAGCATTTATGTACGTTTAACCCGCCGCAATTTCTCAGGGCAGGATGAGTGTCTGACAAGACCCTGGGAATAAGGAAGCACTGTGACTGCTGCCCGCACCATGGGGATTACTCAGCCTGAACAGTCTGATCGATGGGGTTTGCTCTGCTGCAGTACAAGGTTCCATGTCATTTCTCGAGACGAAATAAGTTGAGAAGCAAAAAGAAATATGTGAGCATTTCAACAAGGCAAAGCCCGGCGGAGGTCAACAGGCGTAGCTGACCCCACAGCAAGAGCCCGCAGCTGAAGAGCGGTCTTGCTCAGCCAGCCTCTGGTTTTACAGCAGCCGAGCTAAGGACCGCTGGTGGCCCATGAGGCCGGCCCTGGTCCTGGGGGGAGGCTGGTGTGGGCGGAACACGTGGGAGGGTGTGTCCTGGCCCTTCCGCCCAACCGCCTGGCTCAGCCCCGGGCACGGAGGAGACTCTCGAGGAACAAATGGACAATTACTTAAGTGCAATGCATGTGATGGTGTTGAGTTTGGCTTTTTTTTTTTTTTAAGAATTTTTTTTTTTTCAATGAGGACCATTTTTTAAAGTCTTCATCAAATTTGCTGCAATACTGCTTCAGTTTTAAGTTTTGGTTTTTTGGCCACAAGGCACATGGGATCTTCACTCCCTGATCAGGGATTGAACCCGCGCCCGCCCCTCCCTGCAGTGGAAAGTGAAGTCTTAACCCACTGGACCACGAGGGAAGTAATGTGATGGTGCTGACTTTTAAAAAGCAGGTTCCAAAATACGACAGCATGATATTTATGCAAAATACGGAATCAGAAAACTCAAAACTGAGAATACCCTGGTGGTCCAGTGGTTAGGATTCTGGGGGGCACAGGTTCCATTCTTGGTTGGCGAAACCAAGATCCTGCATGCTCCATGGCACAGCTAAAAAAAAAAAAAAAAACTCAAAAATTTATTTGTAAAAAAGAAAATGCAAAGCTATGTATTTCTATTGTACACAATGAATTCATAGAAAAAGGAACGGAAGGATGTGCGCCAACATGACCAGAACAGCATCCCCTGTGAGAGGGCCGAGACGTAAGGACAGGAGGAGGCCAGGGAGGCTCTGCCATGACGGCGTTCACACGGTACTCGCAAAAATTAGAGCTAAAAGAAGGGACAGCAAACGGATGCTCTATAGCAGGGACTCAAAGGAGACAGCAGTTCTGCAGGGAAAGAGATCAGAGGCCTACCAGAGGAGGCGAGGCTGCCTGTGGAGCTGATTCTAGGGCCAAGACTGCAGGCGAAAGGCCCCAGTGTGTGGGCGAGAGCAAAGAAGAAAGAAGCAGCCACCAAGACGTGGGACTTAGAACCAGCCTCTGCAGCGGCGGCATCTCGGGTCCTGCCCTTGGGGCGACCGTGGACCGTGCCTCACTAGGATGGCCAGCCAGCTTCCCACAGACCCTCTCTTAGCCTCTTCCCACCCCAAGTCAGCCTCTCCCCTTCTGCAGGTGACCATCTGCACTCCACTTCTTCTCCTCTCCAGCATCCATGTGCCTGTCTTCTGGTGAAGCAGGGCTCAGGTATTCTAGATCTCAGCCAGCGGGTACGCTGACTCCCCAGAACACAGTCAGGGAGGGGACTGGCCCAGTGAGAGCTAACAGCTGCAAGAAGACTTCCCTAGGAATGCAAAATGATGGGCACTCTTTCGCCTTGGCCTTGACCTAGAGAGGATGTAGGTGGAAGCCACCCCCATCATCTTACCACCACTCAGAAACTGGCAATGAAGGCACTGGGTCCGCAGAGCTGAGGGAACAGAGTTGAGCCGTGCCATCTGTCTGCTGGATCAAGCCTCACCTGAGGCTGGTGACCTCAAGGCCTTTCTATCAAATGCACCAGTGAGTTCCATTTATTCTTAATCCCCTTTCAGTTGGATTCTCTGTCATTTGCAGACTGTCTGGCTGTCACTCCCTGGTAAAGGGAAGCCCAGAACTCCCACTGGCTCCAGGATAACCAAACCCGTGAGAATGGTACCCAAAGACTCCTGGTGAATGAACCCCACCCCCCGTCGAAGGGCAGATACAGTTCCCATGCTTTTTCATCTCCCAGTGAGGTCACTCCTTTGCCCCAGCTGTTTCACCACCAGAAATGCCCAGCCAACTCCACCCGGGACCCCAGATTCTTCAGGGAAGCATTCTCTGCACCCTCCACCCTGTGGGCAGAGTTAGGGTGCCTCCTCCGGGTCCCCTCAGCTCCCAGCGCGCATGACAGCTTCCATCCCTCACCCCCCGAGAGGAAATCGTGCTGTGCCCACTGCCCTGTCCCACTGGCCAGGCACTGTTCAAAAGCTGGCACACGACAAGCATCCGATAAACATTCATAGAATAAATAAGTGACTGTAAATGCATTTACGCAGGTAAAATGGAGCCGGATAGAGAATGTAGGTAAGAGACGCAAAGTCAGAAGAACTGGAAACAGGCTGTTCTTGCGAAACATTCCACCTCCAGCCACTTAATTGGGTGGAAAAAGAGCGTTTGCATTAAGGCTTACATTAGCCCGGCAGTCGTGGGTCACCAAGAACCCAATTACTGCGATGCGGCTGCACGGAGAGTGAGGACCCAAGAGGAAGGAATTTGCTCTGCAATTAGGGACTTACTGGGACAGGCTGCCCCTGGGGCAAAACTCCCAGACCTCGCCCGCTAGAACACGCTTCCACCAGCCACCTGCTTTCACATCCCCAGCGGGGCCCCCAGGAAGGAAGCGCTCCCCCAGCTCCAGGACCCCAGGTCTTCCCAACACTGAAGCCTGCTTAGGTGCAAACACAGAAAAGGCTGGAGTTCTCACAGATCACTCCCTCTGCCCAGAAGCAGTCCTTTTCCTCCCCTGAGCCCTGCGTGATCAGAAAACTGTGAGAACCACAGAAAAAAATGAATTGTCTTTGAGAAGGAGAGCAGGAAGAAAGACTTCTAGGTGAGCCTTCAACAGCAGGTGTACCGTACAAACCACCCGGCGAGCAGAAACCAGGACACCGGAGGAGACCCGGGCTTCTTGCTCATAAAAGGATGGCTGATCCTTTAGGGACCAATGATGACTTGATCATTTTTTCAGACCGAAAGCAAGAGGGTCAACTGATTCAAGTCACCTCTCCGAGGTATCAGGGAGAAAGAATCCCCCAGGGGCCTGAGACGGGGGATGGGTCTGAGGGTGTCTGCTCCTGTCCCCCACTCCAGTCCACCCCATCACCCCCGCCCGTGTCTCCAGATGTTCTCAAATGCAGGCCCATGGAGTCACTCCTCTGCCCACAGACTGCCCTGGTCCTCCACTTCTCCCAACGCAAAACCCAAACCCCTCCCCATGCCATCCCACCCCCAACCACTGCAGAGCTCGGGGCCAGGTGTGGTCACCCCTCCCGTCTTTGCCACCAGTGCCCCGCCGCCCCCAGGAGCACCGTGTCCAGTGGCTGAGCCTGGCTGCAAAGCCCACTGCAAACACCCCTTCTTTCCTGGCCCTGCTCAGAGGCGCCCAGGCCCAGGGTCGGTGCTGGTGCAGACAGAATAGCAGAGAGAGGGGAGAATTTGGAGACTCATCACAGAACATCCCGTGACCTTGGGCTTTAAGTCCTCCTGCCTTTCACCATCTCACCTCTGCAGAGGGGTTAGAACCAGACCTCTCGTAGTGACCACTCCTTTAACGAGGCGGCGCGTCCAGCAGCAGCCACGTGTAAGTGTGGGTCTCTCCCGTCCCCGTCCCCTTACCTGCACCTGCGCTGGGCAGCCAGGAGCGCTGAGCATCCTACAGAGTCACCCGCTCGACAAGTCTGAGGGCGCACCAGGCACACGCCAGCTCAAGGTCGCGCAGCCCAGAGCTCCCAAGTTTACCCATCGAGTGGACGTGCAGATGTCCTCCTGGTCGATTATGAGCTCCCAGAGGCAGAGGTCAGGTCCATTCACCTCTGTGTCCCCAGAGGTGGGCCCTGCACACAGAGGAGCCCCCTAAAGGAGCAGAATCAAAGCAGACCTCGTAAAGCCCGAGTTATCTGCCCGCGTCGAGGTGTGAAACAGTCTCACTAATTAGCATTCAGGATGACAGGGGCCACACCCCCCCGGGGTCACCAGTTCTTGAAGAATCCAACGTCGCTCCATCCCCCTCACCACATGCCAGGCACGTCTCACCTCGAAGATCCTGCACACCCTGCTCAGGCATCACCACCACCATCTCTCAGGTCGCTGAGCACTTCAAGCAGACACTAATTAGGCTGCATTGGAACAAAACTGCAACTCTACAGAGAACATCAAGGTGGCAGGTGGATGGGACCAGCCACTCAGCCTGACCTGAGCCCCCCACGCCTGTTCTGAGAGGTGCAAAGTGTGAAGGGCCTCCCGAAGTCAGCCAGTACAGAGCCGGGGCCAGACGCCACCCAGAGGACCCGTGCCCAGTGATCAACACGTGACATGGAGCGGGAAGCTCGGAGCCCCCAGGAGGCTCAAAAGCATTGCTCATCTAACTCAGAGTGACTTTAAAACACAGTCGCGTGCCAGAGGCGGGGGCATCAAGCGGGCCCAGTCAGGTGACTTGCCTTTCTGGGGATGTGGAGGGTGCCGGTCTCCCCGGGAACCCCGAGGGCCACCATCATGTAGCAGGCTCTCCTGAGCCCCTGGGGAATCGTGTGCATCACCCCACCCCTCTGACGAACACCTGGACCACACTCCTGAAGCCAGCCTGCCCCGACCCTCAGGGGGCCATCCCGCTTTGCCTCCTGTTTTCTCAGCCCCCTTGACTCAAGTCCCTGATAGTCACAGCACCCTGGTCACATTCGTCCTAACCTGATGGCAAATCCTGTGACGTGCACGCTCTGTTCTCTTAATCTGGGGACGGTCCATCTGTCACATTTCCACCAATCAGCCGCGCTGGTTCTGAGTAGTTGAAAGTGATATCAATCACCGGTCATGAAAATCCATCATTAATTAACGATAAAGGAGAGAGAGTCTAGAAAAAGTGGAAGGAGGAAGCAAAGGGGTGAAACCCCAGAAAAACATAGAATTACCAAAAACAAGGGCTGCTGCTGCTGCTAAGTCGCTTCAGTCGTGTCTGACTCTGTGCAACCCCAAAGACGGCAGCCCACCAGGCTCCCCCATCCCTGGGATTCTCCAGGCAAGAATACTGGAGTGGGTTGCCATTTCCTTCTCCAATGCATGAAAGTGAAAAGTGAAAGTGAAAGTGAAAAGTGAAAGTGAAGTCGCTTAGTCGTGTCCGACTCTTTGAGACCCCATGGACTGTAGCCTACCAGGCTTCTCAGTCCATGGGATTTTCCAGGCAAGAGTACTGGAGTGGGGTGCTATTTCCTTCTCCAATATATAGTGGTGCTGCTGCTGCTAAGTCGCTTCAGTAGTGTCCGACTCTGTGCGACCCCATAGACGGCAGCCCACCAGGCTCCCCCGTCCCTGGGATTCTCCAGGCAAGAACACTGGAGTGGGTTGCCATTTCCATAGTGGCACATATCTGCTAATCCCAAACTCCGAGTCTATCCCTCCCCACCCGCTTTGGTAACCATGAGTTTGTTTTCCATGTCTGTGAGTTTGTTTGTAAATAAGCTCATTTGTATCATTGCTTTGGATTTCACAAAGAAGTGATATCATATGATATTCGTCTCCGTCTGACTTTCTTCACTTAGTATGATAATCTCTAATCCACCCATGTTGCTGCAAATGGCCTGAAACTAACATAATATTGTAAATCAGCTATGTGCAGGCATGCTGAGTCGCTTCAGTCATGTCTGACTCTTTGCAACCCCATGGACTGTAGCCTACCAGGCTCCTCTGTCCATGGGATGCTCCAGGCAAGAATACTGGAGTGGGTTGCCATGCCCTCCTCCAGGAGATCTTCCCAACCCAGGGATCAAACCCGAGTCTCTTACGTCTCCGGCATTGGCAGGCAGGTTCTTTACTACCAACGCCACCTGGGACGCCCAAATCAACTATATTTCAATTACAAAAAGAAAAAAACCACGTCTCAAGGCCATCTCCCCTTGCGTGTGTCAGCCATGGTCTCGGCCCCTTGGAGATGTGTCCCACCCACTCGGAGATGCCACGAAACCTCAGCGGGACCAGCCCGATGAGGTTAACACACTCAGAGAGAAATGTGCTTCGCAGGAGAAAACAAGAGCGGTGGGGAAGATAATACCGGTGAAGCCAGTTGGGCCAGTCCCCGAGCCTCGGAGCTCATATTAATTAGCCAGATCGTTAATGTCCCATCGTACCCAGGCAAGACCAAAGTGTGCTCTGCTGAGGAAATAAGAAGATTAAACCATTAAGTCATTTTAAGAAAAAGAACGGATTCTCTGTGCACCTGCCGCCGGAACAAACGCTCCTGGGGGAAGAGCGCTTGGGATCCGCGGGCGGGAAACAGGAAGCACGGCGCCCTCTGGCGGCTCGCGTCCGCCTGCAGCCTGGAGCCCGGCTCCGCTGAGAACCCACCGCTGGGCAGAGGGGCACCTTCCAAAGACGGCCAGTTCTGGGGGTGCTGGAAGCCATGCACCTCTGGGGCTGGCGGCTCCACCCGGAATGGATGCCACTCTGAGGGCGACAAAGTACAAGGGCCTTGAGGACCCCCTGTGGTTCCCGGGGTCAGGCCTTTGGAGAGAAAGCCCCAGAGGAGCAAAGCAGGCGGCTACAGGCATGTGGAGATGCCCACCTTGCTATTCCGGACCAAGCCAGGTCCCTACCCCCTACCCCACCACCCTGATCTGTTCCCTTCCTTTCCTTTCCAGTGTTAACACACTTGATGCACATGTGCTTCTGTGCTTCTGAATCTGTGACCATAGCGCCTTCAGGGCAGACGGAAGGCCTGAGGCTCTCCCAGCTCCCTGCACAGGGCCCAGCCCAGAGGAAGCATCAGTAACACTCGGTGCATGAACGGTGAATTCATGAATGAATGAAGGTTTCAGGACTCCAGCCTCCCTTTCCGGTTTCTTTTTGGAACTCGTAGGAGCTATTTTCTGGGAAAGACTGAGGGCAGGAGGAGAAGGGCGTGACAGCTAGCATCACCCATTCACTGTAACAGGAGTCTGAGCAAACTCTGGGAGACAGGGAGGGATGAGGAAGCCTGACATGCTGCAGTCCATGGGGCTGCAAGGAGTCGGACACGACCTAGAGACTGAACAACAACATGTAGGCTGCATAATGTCCCCTCCCCGCCAAGGAGGTCCCTGGCCTAATCCCTGGAAACGGCGACCTTATGAACAAAAGCAACTCTGTCCGTGTTATCAAGTGAAAGATCTTGCGATGGGAGATGACCCCCGATTATCGGGGTGAGCCCAGTGTCATCACAAAGGTCCTTGTGAGAGAAACACAGGTGGATCTGAGTCAGAAAAAGGCAACGTGACAACGCAAACAGAGACAGCCTGGAAGCTGCAGGGCCGCTGGCTTTGGAGATGAGGAAGGGACCGTGAGCCAAGGGCCGTGAGCGCCTCTGGAAGCGGGAAAAGGGTTCTCCCCTGGAGCCTCCGGGAGGGACTCAGCCGAGCAGGCACCCTGACTTTAGGACTTACGACCCCCAGAGCTCTCAGGTGTTAAGTCTGTGCTGCCTTAAGCCGCCCTATCCATGGTGATTCATCACAGCAACCAGGAGACACTCATACAGACCTGAGGAGCCCCAGCCACTCCACGCCATTGCAGAAGGGCCCAGGACACCCTCCGGCCGCACCTGCCTTACCGAGCGCCTGCTCTGGGCGAGGCACCTGGCCAAGCTCCAAGGGCGCAGCAGTTACTGAAATAGGTCACAGCCTCGGCCACCGGAACAGAACCAACAAGCAAGAAGGAGGCATCGGGCCAACGACGCGGACGAAACCACAGCTGTCCGCCACGTGTGGCTCACGTGACAGTGAGGCGGAGGAGGCCGGCTGCTTGATGGCCAACGCACTAGCCCGTACTCAGGTGCAAGAAGAGCAGGACTGACTCACCACCAGTGAGAGCCGAAGTCGCTTCCCCACCAGCGCCTTCTCAGCCCAGCAGCCGCGGGCGAAGGCCGAGTGGTGGGGGGAGGGGGCGGGTCAGACGGCCCACCGCTCTCCTCCCGCCTGGAACAGCCAGGGATGTGCTAACTGCTTGACCTTTTCGGCCACAGCGGTGCCCCAGAACCCCTCCCGGCCCTGGACCTTTGTGTATCCTCTCTGTCCCCCCAGGGCACCCGGCTTCTCCCTCCTGCCTCCATCCTTCCAGGAATCGGGTCCATCAGGCCCTCAGGCCATTTTCAGACACTGGCAGAGTGCGCGAGCTCTTTCCCCAGGTCATCTTTCAAGTCACTGAAAATAGCAAATACCAGCCCAGATGTCAGAGTCGTCACCAGGCCTCTGGACCCAGGCCCAGGGGATCTTCCCAACCCAGGGATCAAACCCGAGTCTCTTAGGTCTCCTGTACCGTCTACAGTACAGCTGCATCCAAAGCACATTCAGAAGCCGATGGAGGAAAGGATGCCCATCGCAGGAAGTCAACTGCCTTCTGCTGCATCCGAGTACCTCCCTTGCTTCTCCCAGCATGAGAACACTGGCCAGAGAAAGAGGCGGCGGGGTGGGGATGGGTAGGGAGGAAGAGGACAAGGACTCAGTCGGGTGTGAGGATCCAGGTGAACTACCCATCTGGGTTCGTGGCCTTGAGCAAGTTAACTTCTCCCGGTGTCAGTTTTCCCGTCAGGAGAAATGGGGACACGACCTTAAGTGAGGGCTTCTCTGGAAGGAGGGAGAGCCCCCCGGCCAAGTTTCTTTGACATAGTGTCGCCCCTAAAGTGAGGACACAGACAAGGCTTGTAGGGTGTTGGGCCAGGACCCAGAGCTGGAGCCTGAGACTCCAATCCAGTGCTCCCGCCGTGCGGCTCTGCACGACAGCCCCCGGCTTTCAAGCACCCTACCTGGACACACTCTAGGCTGTGACACGTGGAGACAGGAGGTCATGTTGGCATCTGGTGCGTAGGGGCCAGGGATGCTGCTGGACACCTGCCGTGTCTGGGACACCCCCATCCCCATGGGGGGTCATCCAGGGCAAAACGTCTGGGGTGCTGAGGTGGGGAAATCCTGCTGGACCCGACTTGGGAACCGCAGAGGGTGGACAGGTGAGGGGTCAGGACACTGCATGGCTGTGCAGCACCCACAGGGAGTCAGCATCTAAGGACAAGCATGGGCATCCTTCAGCCTCAGGACCAAGGCTGGGCAGGGTCCCGGACCCCAGACCCTCCCCTCAGGGAGCCCCCAAACATCCTCAGCAACCTGCCCGGGGGTCAGAGCAGACAGCTGGGAGGCAGGGGGACTGGGCAGTGAGGGATGCTCCCCATCCCACACCCCCTTCCTTCCTAAGGGGTGAGCAGCTAGTGGGGGTCCTGGCCATTCTGTGCCACAGGCTGGGATCTGCCTGCCCTGGTCCTTACTCCCCAGGACTGCAGGCAGCTCAGCTGGCTACTTGCCCGAGGCCCTGGCCTCCCACCTCTGGTTGCCCTGGCAACTGGGCACCCTTCTTCCCCAAGGAAGCCATGGGCTCTGGAAGGGTTGGCATGCTGGACTCTGCTGACAGCTGGGGGCAGGCAAGGACAGGCAGACTGGCCAAGTGTGAGCCAACATCCTGAACGGGCTGGACAGCTGCTGCCCGGAGGCTCCGCTGGCCCAAGCCCAGAATCACAGCGCTAAGGGACCTTCTTCTGCTGGCCTGGCTCACTCAGATCCACAGAACAGACCGTGGAGCTCCAAACTAGAGCCTATCTAAGGCGGCCAGGCTTCCTTCAGCCCATCTGCCGGAAGCCTGGCCCCAGCTTTAGATGACCAGCCCCTCCTTAGACTTCCGGGAGCCCTCCCTGGAAGCCAACCCCAGAGTCCCCGGGGTGACTGGCACAGCAGCCCACTTCACTCCTGACCCGAAGTCATCACACTGTTGTTATTTTCTGTTTTGATAAACAGTCTGTCTCAGAAACTCTCCTACACTGTTGGTGGGAATGTAAACTGGAGCCACTGTGAAGAACAGTGTAGAGATTCCTCAAAAAACCAGAAACAGAGCTTCCCTATGATCCAGTCTCCTGGGAAAATATATCCAGACAAAACTGTAATTCAAAAGGATACCTGCACCCCAAAGTTCACAGTAGCCAAGACATGGAATCGACCTAACTGTCCACCCACAGATGAACAGACAAAGGCACAGCACGTGCATACGATGGGACACTACTCAGCCATGAAAATGAATGAGACGACGCCATCGACAGCAACGCGGCGGGCCTGGAGAGTGTCACACCAAGTGAAGCAAGTCAGAAAGAGAAGACAAATACCACACGATGTCACTCATATGTGGAATCTAAAACAAGACAAACGAACCCATCTACAAGAGAGAAACAGGCTCACAGATACAGAGAACAGACTTACAGCTGCAAAGGAGGAGGGGAGGGTGGGGAGGGGGGATTGTGATTTCTGCATGGTAGATGCAAACTATTATGTGTACCTGTAACTGAATCGCTTTGCTGTCGGGCAGAAATTAACACGTCGTAAATCAACTATACTTCAATAAAATATATTTTTAAAAATAAAGAACAAATTCTCTATCTCCAGTTTGAACAGACATTCCCGAGTCCAGGGTCCTCTGTCTGCACTCTGGAAGCCCAGTTCGGGGTCTGGCACACAGTAGGCCTTCAACAGAAGCCCTCTGAATCCTGAGTAAAATACGTATCCTAACCACGCCTCCTCTCCCTCAGGGTTGCGGACTCACGAGAAAACGCGTAAAACCCTCAGCTGATGCTCAGCGAGTGCGTTGCGAGGGGACTTTCCGGGTGGCTCAGTGGTTAAGAATCCGCCTGCCAGTGCAGGAGTCACGGGTTCGATCCATGGTCCAAGAAGAACGTGCCGTGGGGCAACCAAGCCTGTGGGTCACGTCTCTTGAGCCTGCCCTCCAGAGTCTGCGAGCCGCAACGACTGAGCCCATGAGCCCTAGAGTCCACACTCCCCAGCAAAGAATGGCCCCTGCTCACCACAGAGAAAACCCATGCGCACCCACAAACAGCCAAAAATAAATCAATAAATAAAAATGGTTAAGATGGTAAATTAAAAAAAAAAGTACGCTGGGAGAGTTCTGACGACCTAGTACATGGAGGACAGTCATGGGCATGGCTGCAGGAAAGGGAAGTGGGCCCCGAGCCTGTCCCAGGACACAGCTTGCTAGGGTCTGCCGGCTTCCTGCCTTTCGGAAGGGTGTTCCTCCCCTCCCAGGCCTTCTAGGCGGATGAACACTTCTGTTCCCAAGAGTACCCCAAGTTTAAAGGCGTGTCCCACTTCCCCAGCTGCACACGAACTTCTGTTGGGAGGGACACACGTCATCTCTTGTTCCCCTTTATGTGTCGTTATGTGTGTCTGGGACCTTAGATGGTCAGGGGCTGGGGAAAGGAGGGGTGGTTAGATGAATTCACTTTTCTTGTAGTGCTTGATTCCATTAAAAAGGAGTTCTAAAACAGGTAATAGAAAATAATCGATGCTGACAACAACAATATTAACTTGCCTTTAAATGCAGATTTCCTCCCCTTAATAAAAGAAGTCTGGATTTTTATGCACATTTGCCAGTGTGATCATGATGGAATTGGGCTCTGTCTGCACCTGCTCATTCACTCATCCGACAACCACTTCGTGGACGTGCCCTGAAGTCAGGCCTGGCACCAGGAGGGCCGGGCTAGGACTCAAACACAGGCCCTGCCCAGAGGCAGAGGGTCTCAGCATCCAGGACACAGATAATAGATGCTGGGGATCCAAGAGGGAACAAGCGGCAGGCAGTCCAGGCAGGCTTCCTGAAGGAGGCAGCCTTGGAGACTAATCTTAAAGGAGCCCGGCCCACGAGGCAGAGAGAGAGGGTGCCAGTCTCCATCCCCACGTTCCCAGGAGGCACGGGAAGTGTGTTCTTTTGCCCTGGGTTGTCCTGTAGCAGGAGGCTAACAAGCCAGGAAGAGAGGTGATGCTTCTGACGTCCTGCTCAGCAAACTGCCAGCTCTTCACCCTCAAGTTCCCTTCTCTTGTCCTATCCCATGCCCACCTTGAAGTCTCCCCAACCCAGAAAGGCCTGCAGGGTGGGGATGGAGACTATGGCCCGCGCCAGGGAGGAAGGAAGTCTGACTCTATCGAGGAGGGCCTGCCCGCCCCACACCCTCATATATGAGCTCACACAGGCTTCTGGGGAGACAGCCAGCTGGGGGAACAGGGTGGGGGGCCACTATAGACCAGGGAACGGAAGCCCAGCAAGCAGGTGACCTGGCCAAGGAAGAAGCTAAATTCCTAGTGGAACCCAGCTACCCAGCCACGACATCCTCAGCACAAAGTAACAGCCGTGGGGAAGTGGCAGACACATCTTAGAAAGGTCTTAACAGTCTTGGATCCCGCAGGCAGGCACTTAGCTGGGAGGAGAGGCGGGAGGCCGAGCAGAGGTCGGCAGTGATACAGAAGAGCCAGCAGCCGCCTGGCTTCCCCGGGTCTCGCTCTGGGCGGGCGGGGTGGCCGCAGGGCTCCTCGACGGAGCAAGCGGGCTGCCTCGGTCACTGTCACTTTGCCGACGGGGAAGATAAAGCCGAGGTCCTACAGGTAGTAGGAAACGGAGCTGGGATCTGGCTTGCCAGTCCCACCAGCTGAGCAGCCAGACAGATACGCATTCGCTGACTTGAGCCCCAGCATAACCTCTGTGTCCCCGTAATCAGCCTCATCAGCAGAAAGGACAGGACCAAGCACACCGGTGACGAGTGCTGTTCCATAAAAGTCCTCCGAGTGCAAAGACAGAGCGGGGTTCTGATCAGCAGGCTGTGCGGGGGGTGGGGGGCACGTGGCCACGGAGCCACAACAAAGGGGGGCTCTCAGCTGAGGTCCCCAAGCTTTCAGAGCCTGGGGACCCCTTTTCTAACAGAAAACTTAACAGACCACCTCCTCCTCTTTGCATCAGTCACTGTTACTTTTTCAGACAGAACATTCCAGCACGGCTTTCAGCTTTTTGAAGTCCAACAGAACCCGAAAAAAACCGGAAACCAGCAGTATTTACTGAGCAAGATCGCTATTTATTTGATCCCCATCATTATTTCCCCAAGTGAGTCCCACAGACAAGGATGCTCACAGGTGTGGTGTGAATTTAGGGTCAAGGAAGTGGAGGAAGTGGGTGAAGCAGAGCTAACCAGGAGGTTCTTCTTTCTTCTGCAGGACTTCTCAGAGCCTTGACTGTGCCTGGGGAGGGTGGAGAACTCAGTAATCCACCTCCTCGGGAAGAAAAGGCAAGAGGCACAAGCCCATCACAGCCCGGGGAGGGTGGACGGGGTCTGACCCCCTCTCCGCAACCATCCCCTCCCAGCACCCCCTGGGAAGGGCCGCCTGGCCTGGCTGAGTCACTCTCTGCCTTTTATCATCAAGTCTAAGTAAAATGAGGGCTTCCTTGGTGGCTCAGCTGGTAAAGAATCTGCCTGCAATGCAGGAGACCTGGGTTCAATCCCTGGATTGGGAAGATCCCCTGGAGAAGGGAAAGGCTCCCCACTCCAGTATTCTGGCCTGGAGAATCCCACGGACTGTATAGTCCTACAGTCCATGGGGTCGCAAAGAGTTGGACACGACTGAGTGACTTTCACTATTGTCCCAGAAGAACGGGTTCAGAGAGTAAATTAGGATCCTCCCTGCATTCAGCATCCTTAAACCCCTCCCTCAATGGCTGGTTTCCCCCCCTAGAGTCATCCTAACACACCTATGTGAATGGTCGAGGCAAAAATCGGTCTGTGGACTTCTCTCATGGTCCAGTGAGGCGGTAGTTATTCAAATGCTCCTGGGCCTCTGACCCCAGGACAGCTGTCAACACAAGGAACACGGGTTGGATCCCTGATCTGAGAAGGTCCTCCACGCTGTGGGGCAACCAAACCCGTGCACCACAACTGCTGAGCCTGAGCTCTAGAACCCAGGAGCCACAACCCCTGGCCGTGCCCCACAGCAAGAGAAGCCACCGCAATGAGAAGCCCGCGCTCCGGGACTAGAGAGCAGGCCCTGCTCGCTGTAACTAGAGAAAGCTCGCACGCAGCAACGAAGACCCAGGAGAGCCAAAAATAAATGAATTAATGTTAAAATCGATCTGAGACCTCCTTGAGGGAAGGGGTATCTTGGTCACCTGCAGACCTGGACACCGATGACCTTTTCTTTAAGGAACCTCCAAGCAGAGGCCAGGGAAGACGTGAGTTCTTTATTCCATCAGCGGGGAAGGAGCATGTGCGGGAAGCATCTTGGTGTCTGTGGCCCAGGAGTATTTGAACAACCATCATCTCACTCTGTCCCCCAAAAGGTCCCGGGGAGACAGCCTTCAAGCCTCAAGCTGAGGTTAAGAGCTCCCACCAAACTTCAGACTCCTGTTCCCATTTGCTGGGTGACCTTGGGTGGGTTAGTCAGCCTTTCTGTGCTTCAGTTGCGCTGTAAAATAAAACTGCTATGCAGATTGCATGAGACGAAGCACATTAAGAGACAGGGATAGCTCCTAGGCCCCAAAGATCTTGGCACATATCAGCTGTACCAACGTCCCCCATTTCAACTGTGGCGATTGGTGCTAATCAGGGCAGAGCTGGGCTCACCCCCAGACCGCCCCTTCCACTGATGCTGCCTCTGAAGAAAAGGCAGGCCAAATCTCCCATCCAGTGGCGACAAGAGGAGCCAGATACTGGCCCCAAACCGCCAGTTTAAAGAAAAGACAGAATCAAAAGAGAAAGAGAAAATCCATTGTATCATTAAAGAGAAATTCATCACCTTCAAGAGCCCTAAAAATTCTTAATTGCTACTTGTCCCCGACAATGCTCCCAACACCACCCCTCTATCGAGAGCCAAAGACCCACATGGCCCCCTAGAGCTATGAAAACTGCCCAACAGGCTTCATTCCGCACATCAGGCGCCGGTCCATCTGGGCCGAGGGGGCTACAAGAGGCCCCTGTTCCCACCGACCTCACACCACGTCCTCACCACCTTCCCGGGGAAGGTCGAAGAACCAGCCCAGGGTCCATCTGGGATGAATGACCCTCCACCATAAAGCAGAGAAGGAATGAAGGTTGGCCTGGGCATGGCTTCTGCTGAAAATGACGAGGAAGAAAACAGAGAGCAGGACTTCCCTGGGGAGCCCAGGGGCTAAGACTCCATGCTCCCAATGCAGGGGGCCTGGGATCGATCCCTGGTCGGGGAACTAGATCCCACAAGGAAGGTCAAGGATCCCACGTACAGGAACAAAGAGCTGGTGCAGCCAAATAAGTGAATAAAAAATATTTAAAGGAAAAAAAAGAAACAGGGAGGACTCACTGGCGAAGCAGGCGCGATCGGAGGAGGAATGAGACGCGCAGGCGAGAGTGAGACCAGTGGGGACTCGGCAGGGAGACGGGCGAGACACACACCGCGGTCACGCGGGGGCCCCATCAAGGATGCTGACATGACTTGCAATTCCAGGGAAAGGCCCCTTTCAGGCGACTCTGAGGAAGGCCACAGGGGATCAAGCTGCCGAGAGGATGGGGTCGTTTTCACACGATAGGGCTCTGTTAACCACAAAGTCTTATTTCTATCTCTGCTGCCAACGGCTTCATGGGCAGGCAAACTACTCCCCAGGAAAAAAAAAAAAAACCCACAAGAAGAAGGAAGGAAGGGAGTATCCATTCCTGTGTGTGACTTAAGATGTGTTTGGCTCAGCAAAAAGCTCAACAATAGACTTTGGCCTCCAGTACGCCTGCGATCACAGCCTGGCTGCTGGGCATGTGGACAGGAGGGTCCATGAGGGGGCTCAGCCCGGGTGCCTGTCCCAACGCCAAGCAGAACGCAGCACGCAGGCCCACGTGCCCCACGGCGCCTCTCCTGGACTCTGACTGCCTCAGGAGGGCCGGCACTAATGAGAACACTTGTCACCCTGTTTCCACGACAACAGAAATCAAATACCAGAAACAAAGCCGGAGCAGGAGCTGAGGCCGCTCAAACTGGCAGACTGCTTCCTGTGGCATGGGCTTCTCAGGGTGGGGGACCGGGGAAGGTGCTAGTGTTTGGGGGCAGGGCCAGGGTGCAGAAGCAGAACCATGCCCACCTTTGCCCCAGTCTCCTCCTTGATTTAGCCACGGGACACACTGCCCGGCCTCAAGCCTGGACCGGTCACCTACCAGCTGGGTGACCATGGCAGGTCACCTGTCTGTGCCTGGTTCCCTCATCCATAAAGTGGGACTGACAACAGGGTTGGCAGAATAAATAAATTTATGTATTTTCTGGTAAGAAGTGCTACTCACTCTTTTTCATTTATTCTATTAAAAAAAATTTTTTTTTTGGTCGCACAAGATGTGGGATCTTAGTTCCCCAATCAGGGATTGAACCTACATCCCCTACATTGGAAGTGCAGAGTCTCGACCACTGAGCCACCAGGCAAGTCCCGCTGTTCATCGAGTATATGAGGTACATCAAGGCTGTATATTGTCACTCTGCTTATTTAACTTCTATGCAGAGAACATCATGCCAATGCCAGACTGGACAAGTCAAAGCTGGAATCAAGACTGCCGGGAGAAATACCAACAATCTCAGATATGCAGGTGATACCACTCTAATGGCAGAAAGTGAAGAGGAACTAAAGAGCCTCTCGATCAGGGTGAAAGAGAAGTGTGAAAAAGATGGCTTAAAACTCAACATTCAAAGAACGAAGATCATGGCATCCAGTTGAATCACCTCATGGCAAACAGGTGAGGAAACAGTGACAGATTTTATTTTCTTGGGCTCCAGAATCACTGCAGACAGTGACTGCAGCTATGAAATTAAAGACACTTGCTCCTTGGAAGAACAGCTATGACAAACCTAGGCAGCGTATTAAAAAGCAGAGATACCACTTTGCCGACAAAGCTCCATCCAGTCAAAGCTATGGTTTTTCCGTCTAGTCAAAGTAGTCATGTACGGATGTGAGAGTTGGACCGTAAAGAAGGCTGAGCACTGAAGAATTGATGCTTTTAAACCTTAATGTTGGAGAAGACTCTTGAGAGTTCCTTGGACTGCAAGGAGATCAAACCAGTCAGTCTTAAAGGAAATCAACCCTGAATATTCATTGGAAGTACTGATACTGAAGCTGATGCTCCAGTACTTTGGCCACCTGATGGGAAGAGCTGACTCACTGGAAAAGACTCCGATGCTGGGAAAGATTGAAGGCAGGAAGAGAAGGGGGCGAGAGAGGATGAGATGGTTAGATAGTATCACCGACTCAATGGACATGAGTTTGAGCAAGCTCCAGCAGTTGGTGATGGACAGGGAAGCCTGGCATGCTGCAGTCCATGGGGTCACAAAGAGTTGGACACAACTGAGCGACTGAACAAGAAAGCAATTCCGGAAGGAAACACATGCTTGCTGTACATGCGGCCTGACTGACCCACCAATTCCCAAGTTTGCTCAAGTGGGGAGTGTGTGAGCCCAACAGGGACACTGGTGCCTGGGGCGGGCCCTCTGCGGGCAGGGGCTTCGGGGCTGTGGGCGATCACGGGACAGGGCTGCCTGGGGGACCCAGCCCAGCCCAGGCTAGGCCAGCAGCAGCACAGGATCCTCCAGACTTGGTGCAAACCAAGGGTCATCCAGAGTCAAGACCTGGGTTCCCAGACAGCCAGGAACCCAAGGCTGATACAGTTCCACAGCTGGTCGTGGTCTAACGGTTCTACTTGGGGTCCAGATGAAGGAGCCTTTCAGGGATGAATTGCGTTTCCCCCAAAATCCATTTGTTGGAGTCCTAACCCCCAGGACCTCAGAAGATGACTGAATTTGGAGAGAGAGCCTTTAAGGTCATGTGGGTGGGCCCTAAAGCCCTACAACTGGTGGCCTGGGAAGGAGAGGCGACGGAGACACAGGCACACACAGGGCTGACCAAGGGAGGACACGGGGTGGACCCCAGCCCGAAGCCAAGGAGAGAAAGCGGTCCTGCCAGCACAGCCAGCCCCCAGGGCTGCGAGCCGACAGGTGTCCGCTGTTGGAGCTGCCTAGGCGTCCGCTGTTGCGGGTGCCCAAGGGCACACCTCTTCAGCTCGAGTAGGGCCCGGGCCTCCTGTGGGCGCTCAGAAAGGAAGGCTCTGGCCCACCCTGAACAGAAGGGCCACGTCCGAGGGCACCAGAGCCCCACGGAGGCCTGCACCCAGAGGACCTCCAGGTCTGCCAGCTCTGCCACGCAGATGCCCGGAGCCGGTGCTCAGCTCCTGGAGGCAAGGATAACAGAGCATCAGTCATGAAAGGAGAACAGTCCAGGCTGTAACAGCAAACAGCTGTGTGTGTGAAAGATTACAGAAGAGTCAGGAGCCCCACGGTGTCATCTCAAAGGGGCAGGTTTAGACAATTCAAATTGAAGGGCAGCTCACCTTTCACTTGCTCACCGTCTGTGCATCCAGGGCCTCCTGCCTGCCAGGCACTGGGGGTCCCTGACGCTGGGCCAGGCCGGTGAAGCCCGCTCCCCATGTGCCGATTTTGGAATAAAATAGGGGCTACATCCATTCTTTCATCTGACCCTCATCATGCTCCCTAAGGCAGCCGGAAAGAGTTCTCATCACCATCCCCACTTAACGGAGCACAAAACTGAGGCAGGGGTGGTGCTCCGGGCTGCTGGAGTCGGCGCCCCACCCCAGACATGCGCTATGCACCTACTGTGTGCCGGTGTCCCTGAAGCCTGAGCACAGCAGTGACAGCACAAGGGCCTCGGCTTCAAGTGGGAGGAAGCCGATCAACAAGAAAATACGGTGTTTCAGAGGATGCACCGAACGATGGAGACAGGCAAGGAAGCGGGTGGAAGCCACACCTTACTAAGATAACTCACACTAAACCAACTGCAGCTTAACTGGGTTTTGTTTTTTTAATTAGGGTGTGGTTAATTACAACATTGTGTTAGTTTCAAAGTAGAAAGAGTGAAAGTCGCTCAGTCGTGTCCGACTCTTTGTGACCCCATGGACTATACAGTCTATGGAATTCACCAGGCCAGAATCCTGGAGTGGGTAGCCTTTCCTTCTCCAGGGGATCTTCTCAACCCAGGGACAGAACTCAGGTCTCCCACCTTGCAGGCAGATTCCTTACCAGCTGAGCCACCAGGAAAGCCCATGGATAGGTAGCCAATCCCTTCTCCAAGGGATCTTCCTGACCTAGGAATCAAACGAGGGTCTCCTGCATCGCAGGTGAATTTTTTACCAGCTGAGCTACCAGGGAAGGTGTACAGCAGAATGAATCAAGTATACAAATACATATAGCCACTCTTCAGGCTGTTTTCCCACTTTGGTCATTACAGAGCACGGAGTGGTGTGGCCTAGGCTGCACTGTAGGTCCTGATTATTTGCCTATTAGTGTGCCTATGCGTCAATCCTAGTCTCCTGGCTCACCCCCACCCCTTACCCCCTGGAAACCGTAAGTTTATCTGCAACACAGGTTAACTGTTCCTTCCTGCTTACAGGCTGGTTACATCCATTTCAATTGGGGCTTCCCTGGTAGCTCGGCTGGTGGTAAAGAATCCACCTGCAATGCAGGAGACTCTAGTTTAATTCCCGGGTCTGGAAAATCTGCTGCAGAAGGGATAGGTTACCTATTCAGGGGCTTTCCTGGTGGCTCAGATGGTAAAAAATCCGCTTGCAACACGGGAGACCTGGGTTCAGTCCCTGGGTTGGGAAGATCCCCTGGAGAAGGGAAAGGCTACCCACTCCAGTATTCTCGCCTGGAGAATTCCCATGGACAGAGGGGCCTGGTGGGCTACAGTCCATGGGGTCTCAAAGAATAGGACACAACTGAGCGACTAAGCGTGCGCGCACACACACACACACACACACTGATGTCCAATACAGCTGTGTCACCAGATGATATTCACCCAGAAGTCCCACTGGGTGTAACTCAAGGCCACACCCGAAACCCCGAGAATGGACCCCGAAACTCCTGCCTCCACCCACCTTTCTCACCACCGGTTTCTTTCACCTCTGGCTCAGCCCAAGCTGCTCCTGCTCCAAATGTTTACAAGGTCCTTACTGAAGGCGGTTCCTGTGGCCCAGACACTGCAGCCAAAGATGCTCCCGCGACAACCAGCCACGGAATTCTCACGCGAAAAGCCACCTGCCATTTCTGGATGTCCTTTCCACCTTCTCAGAACATAAGCAAGAAGGTCTCTGCCCATGACAAGCAGAGAAGGCGTCACAGGGGAACAACACGACCTGGGACAGCATCCCCCTCCCTTGCCACTGTGCTCGGCCACACGCCCCAAGGAGCGTGACCAGTGCTATTTAAATCCAAATGACAGCAGCCTGAGCATCTGCTGAATCCTCCTTACCTGTCAAACGAGCGAAGCGAGAGTCTTAGAAGGAAGAGCCCTACAGCATCTCGTTTTCAGCCAACACAAGCGATGCCGAGGGCGGGGTACCCTGGGTTTACGCCCAGCACCTAGATCGTGTGGCGATGGCCGTCTCCCCTCCCCTAAGGACGGGGATGGGACCCGATGTCGGATCACTGAAGGTCCCGAGGCGTCAGTGGGTGGAGTGTGTGTCCGAGAAAATGGCTGTTTGTTTGATGGCTGGAAAAGCATGCAGAATGAAATGATAAAGGCGAAGTTACTCTAAAAACGCTTGTCAGTTTGTGAGCTGTGGGCACCGCGGAAACGCAAGCCTCACAGTCTTTTTCAAAGGAAAACAGAGACACAAATCCTTCTGCTCTTTCTAAACCAAGAACACTTTTCCAGAAGGACCTCGGACTGAGCAGAGTCAAGACGAAACACAACGCACTGTCTGTGTACAATCTATCCCCACGGCTCTCTTTTCCAAGAAGACAATGGTAATAATAATAATAACCAGGTTTTAGACACAACGTGCAGGGGCCTGTGCGTAGAATTTGTTGTTTGTTGTTCTTGAGTTGCTAAGTCGTGTCTGACTCTGCGACCGCATGGATTCTAGCCCACCAGGCTCCTCTATCCATGGGACTACCCAGGCAAGCATACTGGAGTGGGTTGCCATTTCCTCCCCTAGGGGATTTTCCCAACCCAGGGATCCAACCCCTGTCCCCTGCTTGGCAGGTGGATTCTTTACCTCTAAGCCACTTGGGAAGCCCAGAATCGGTGGAATAGGGTCCCCCAAAGTTTCGCATCCACCTGGAACCCATGAATGTGACCTTATCTGGAGACGAGGCCTCTGCCAAGGTACTCAAAGTCAGATGGGGCCTACAGGACTGGGGTGAGCCCTACAAGTGGGATTGGTGGTGTCCTCACAAGCAGGAAATCTGAACACACACAGAGGGAAGAAGGCCACGTGACGACAGAGGCAGAGGTTGGAGTGATGTGCCTATAAGCCAAGGACACAGACAACTTCCAGAGCCACCAGGAACTAGGAAAAGGCAAGGAGGGGCCCCCCACCCCCAGGACGCCACCCCCAGGGCCCCACCCCCAGGACCCCACCCCCAGGACGCCACCCCCAGGGCCCCAGCTGAACTTGAGACACACAGGAACTACAAAGTGGGCTCCCTGGTTGTGTCCACTGGCTCCTGAGCGTGGCTAAGGCAGGCGCGGCCCCCGGGCAGGCCTGCTCAGAGTGCTGAAAAGCCCAGGCTTCGGGCCCTGGTCACAGATGCCCCCTGCACGCCTCTGTGCCTGGCTCCGGGCTGAGACCCAGCACGAGCCTCTTGACGGCTCTCTGGACGTCCTAAGAGCATGCAGATTATTTTTAGCAGCCGTTACTGCTCTCCTGTCACTTCATTAATTTTAGAGCCAAATAATCCCGTTATATATGACTTGACTGGCTTGTAAAATTACCCTTCGTTCCAACAAATATTTATTGAGCATGCCACCGTGTGCTATATTCGGCTTGATACATTACATTTTTCCAAAAATAATTAACTTAGCTAACGATCACAAATCCCCTAATTAAATTTGCTCTTAAATGTGTTTAATTTTCCCACAAATGGAACGAGGAGATTACAAGTCGACCATTTTTCCCAGGTTGAGACAAGAAGCAAAAAAGGGAGAAGAGAGGATTTCTCTGGTGGTCCGAAGGTTATCACTCGGCACTTCCGCTGCAGGGGGTGTGGGTTCAATCCCTGGTCGGGGAACTAAGGTTCTGCATGCCTTGTGGAGTGACTGAAAAAAAGGAGAAGCTGCTAGCATCAGGGCCCATCCAATAAGAATTCCACCACTTGCATTCAGCCCGCTGCCTCTCTGGGCGTCTTAGGTGGTCATCCTCACACCCTGACGCTGCCTTATCACCTGCTTTGGGAAACTGGCGATGGCACAGAGAGATGGAGTAGCTCCCAGGAGGAGAGCCAGGAGCCAGGCATCCATAGCGTCAGAGTCAGCTCCTGCCCCCAGCTGCCCTCCTGCCACGGATCAGAACTGGGCCACAGGAAACTCACATGCAGCTATGTCACCCTCTCCTGAGCTCCAGGGTGACAGTGGTCCCGGCGAGTGATGTGCCACGGGGGGCCAAGGTGGGCGGCCTGGCTGCCTGGCGGGCGGGGCTGGGCAGAGCTGTGGGTGACCTCGAGAGTCACAGGGACGCGCACATGTGGCTCCAGACAAATCAAGTTCAAAGTCAGGCAAAGCCCAAGAACGTGTGTGGCCGCGCCACAGGGACACAAAACCTGCTAAGGGGCACATTCGAGGGGCGGTGGGTCCCATCCGCTGGGAGAGAGAGGCCCCAACAGGGAGGGGTGCAGACAGCATAATCTAAGCCAGGTGGTAGGATGCCGGGGACTTCTCTATTATTCTTTACACTGTACACATGTACACTTTTTTTGCAAGTGCAATACATCTCACAATAATTTTTTTACTTTTAAAAAAACTGTGGTAGGGACTTCCCAGGTGGTCCAGTGGTTAGGACTCGGCACGTCCACTGTAGGGGACATGGGTCCAATCGCTGGTCAGGGAGCTAAGATCCTGAAAACTGCTCAGCACGGTCAAGAAAATAAATACAAATAAAATCTAAAAAATAAAGCAGGGACTTCCCCAGCGGTCCAGTGGAAGGTAGGGAAGACCCCGCCGTCTAGTGCAGGAGGCACACGTTCAATTTCCCGGTCAGGGAACTGAGATTCCACATGCCATGGGCAGCAGTCAAAAATTTAAAAACAAAACTTAAAATTGTGGTAAAATATAGGTAACATGACATTTACCGTTTTCAGCATTTTTAGGTGGACAGTTGAGTGGCATCAAGTGTATTTACTCTGTTGTCCGGCCATCGCCACCCACAGAACACTGCCTCTGCCCAGCTCTGTCCCCATTAAACAATAACGTCCCCCTTCCCCTCCCCAGCCTCTGGCAACCACCACTCCACTGTCCGTCACTGTGAACTTGACTCTTCTCAGTGCCTCGTGGAGTGGAATCACGCAATACTTATCCTTTTGTGACTGGCTCGTTTCACTGAGCATAGCGTCCTCGAGGTTCATCAGTGGTGTGGCCTGGTGTCAGGGTTTCCTTTTTTAAGGCTGAGTCATATTCCCTTGTATGGATAAGCCACATCTGCTTAATTTCTTCCATCCGTGGACTCACAAGCTATTTTCACTTTGGGGCTGTTGCTAGTCAAGTGTGTGTCATGATCTATTTTTAAACACCAGCTTCCCAAGAAGGAGAGGGTTTGGCAGAAGACACACCAAGTGCTTCCTGGTCCCAGGCCCTGTGTCCACTCACACGGAAAGCACCCGGGGTTGCTGGCCCACAGTGCCCACGGTATGCTCTGATGGCCACTTCAGAGGCTCCAGGAAAAGGCAGAGGTAGCGATGATGCAATACCTTAACTGGTCATCTAAGAACATTCTAGAAAGTAGAACAGGTCATGCAAACGGGGCTTTTTTCATCATTGGTTTAAACTAGGGATTGGCAAAGTGCGGCCAGGGGGCCAAATCCAGCCCACCACCCACTTTTTTCTCTAATGTAGTTCTTTTATTATATATATTTTTAAGTGCATTTATTTTTGGCAATGCTGGGTCTTTGATGCACAGGCTTTGCACAGGCTTTCTCCAGTTGCGGCAAGTGGGGCTACTCTTCACTGCAGGGCACGGGCTTCTCACTGCGGGGGCCTCTCTTGTTGGGGAGCCTGGGCTCGAGGCACTCGGACTTCAGTGCTGGCAGCGTGTGGGCTCAGCAGTCGTGGCTCACGGGCTTAGCTGCTCTGCGGCATGTGGCATCCTCCCGCATCAGGGATTGAACCCATGTCCCCTGCACTGGCAGGCGGACTCTCATCCAGCGGACCGCCAGGCAGGCCCCTCCACCTGCCTTTACTGGCACACACCCACGTCTGTATGTCTACGTGTCATCTACGGCGGCTTTCACACTATCAAGGGCGGGGCTGGGCGGTTTCGATAGAAACCAGAGGGCTCACAAAGTCTCAAGCACTCATTCTTTGGACCTTTACAGACGAAGCTTGCCGGCTTTTCAATGATTAACAGAAATCATAACACCATCTTTTAATATTGCCATGGAGTGGAGGATCTAGGGCTGGGGTGACAACAGGAATGGGAATTCTTTCCTCAGTTCTTAGAACCAGGGGAGGAGAGTAGGCTGAAGACCTCCCTCCACCCCATGTCTAGCCAGTGGCATCTGAGCAAGTCCAGCGTGGCCTGCCTGTCCCCATCCACACCACCTCTTGGCCAAGGCCTCCAGTTTAACCTGACTTCTCCCTGCGACCTTCAGATTTCACTCACGACCTCAACTGGCTGGAGAACCAGGCAACCGGCAGGTCGGAGGCCAGCTGAGGCTGTACGCGTGTCCTAGGGCGGCTGCGACCAACGCCCACAGACTGCGTGGCTGAAAGCAACAGACGTTCATTCACTCACAGTCTAGAGGCCAGAAGTCTGGGGACCAGGGTGCAGGCGGGACAGCACCCCCCACACACACCCAGAGGCCCCAAGAGGACACTTCCTGCCTCCTCCTGGTGTCTGGCTGTGGCCCTCAGTCCTTGGCTTGTGGCCGCATCCCTGGGCCCCCTGCTCTGTCCTCACACAGCCCGCCCACCTCACGTGACAGTGTCTTTCTCCCCCTCCTCTTCTAAGGACCCAGTCACACTGGAGAGAGCCCATCCCACCCCAGCACGACCTCATCTTTACTGACATCTTTCGGGTGAGGGGCAGGGAAGGGGCATGCCACATGTACAGCTTCTAGGATCTTAGTTCCCGGACTAGGGATTGAACCTATATCCTTTGCAGCAACGCCACAGAGTCCTAGCCATTGGACCACCATGGAATTCCCTTTACTTACATCTTAATCACATCCTCAAAGACCCTATTACCCTAAATGGCCACACTCACAGGTCCTGGGACTAGGATTTGAGCAGCTCTTCAGAGGCCACAATTCCGCCCCATAACAGAGATCTTCACCTTGTTTCTCTCCAGCCCTTCTTGGTCTGCTGATGACATTCACAGAAGCAAAGCGTTTCTGCCCTGAGCTTCATTTACTAATTACTGACCAGGGGATTTTTGTAGCAAGTAACGCCTGCGACCAGTGATTTTTATTTTGGCCAGCTAAAAGTCATCTCTGTTACTTCGCTAACACTTTGGGGGTTATTACATTCAACAGTTACACTAACACAGCCGTAAAGTCTTCTAGTTTTCGGGAAACGTTATCTTCAACCCACTCTTCTATAGAAAGAAGCAAAGGCATATTCTCCAGCACCATGAGTTTCATTTTCACTCTCCGTATCAGAATCAATCACTAGGCTTTTGGTCTTTTTCTTGGTTTTAATACTCACATCATCTAAATCAGAACTATATGCTGAAGAACTACCATCTTCTGAGACACTGGGATATAAATCACTTGAGCAATCAGATACAGGTGCTGCATAAAATTCACCGAAAAATTCTTCTTCGATCAAAATTTTGCAATGTGTCATTTTCGAAAATTTTTACCTTTATAACATACACAAGGTCGAAACAAAAACCTAAGGAAGCAAAAATGTGAATGATAACGGCAATCATAAGTTGTCTGATGAACCCTTGATCAATTTTAAGCTCTGACAACTTCGCCCAGAGATGTTAACTGTAACATCCTCTAAAAACACATTAAGACATCTCCGGTCAATAATGTGTTAAGTGCAGAGTCAATTATCCACAGACTCCTGCCACTGAGAGGGGAGAGGGGGCACGGGCCTGTCTCCCGTCCCCACTGGGGCCACCCCCACTTGTTATGAGCCCCTGCTCACGGGCTCACTGACCCGGCACAGGTCAAGCCCATGGCCATACGCCCAGGGACAGAGTCACAGGCTATATCCGGCTCCAGCCAGGCCAGCAGAACACTGTCCTCTTTGTCATAATCCCCCTGGTGCCTATAAACAGCCCGAGCGGTGGAGCAGCTCTTCCGGGCCCTCTCTCTCGCTTCAGAAGAATTATGTCTATTTTGCAGCACAGAATTTGCGGCTACAAAGCCCATGTCTTTGATTACACAGCACCTGTCAGAGGAGACCTTTTCCACTCACCGGCAGGAGAACCTTTATGGTTTGAAGTGTCACAGGAGATCTATGCCTCTCCCTTCGTGGCTGGGACTCAGCCCAGATGGAGCCTGGCAGCCGGCTGCTCCAGGGACAGCCACAGGCCGCCGGGGACTCGATCCCGCAGATTAGACAGCTAAAGCCAGCCACCAGGGGCGCGAGCGTGGCACAGGCAGAAATAAATCCCCCCTTCCCTGGTCTCAGCTTCTGGTTTCAGTCTTCTGCCCAATGCACTCCTCCACGAGTACTTAGTGACAAATGTGTGCACACTCAGATGACCCGTGACGCTTCACAAGGTCCTTCCTCACACATTATCAAGTGTGATTCTTAAAGCAATCCTGGAGATTGATGAGGGAGACACTGCCATCCCTTGTTCAGAGAAGGGAACAGGGCTGAGCCCGGCTCAAGGTCACCAAGCTAAGGGGGGACAGATGACCCAGGTCTCACCACCAATCTGCACACGGAGTCTTAAAGGGTGCCGAACATCACTGTAGGGGAGAGGGGGTGGGGGATTTCTCTTTAAATAAATTTAAGAAGTCAGAAAGGACTAAAAACATACCCCAAATCCAGAGAGTAGAATCTATGCCATAGATCAGGAATCGGGCTTCCCAGGTGGCTCAGAGGGTAAAGAATCCACTTGCGATACAGGAGATGTAGGAGACACAGGTTCAATCCCTGGGTCAGAAAGACCCCTTGGAGGAGGGCATGGCAACCCACTTCAGTATTCTTGCCTGGAGGACTTCACAGACAGAAGAACCTGGTGGGCTACAGTCCATAGGATCGCAAAGAGTCGGACATGACTGAAGTGATGGGGCACACACACACACACACATAGACACACACATCAGGAGTCAGTCAACTATGACCCGGGGCCCAATTTTGGTCCCTGGCTGAATTCAGTAAATAAGCTTTATTGGAACACAGGCGCATCAGTTGTGTATTTTCTATGGCTGCTTGCTGGCTACAAGGGCAGAGTTGAGTAGCTGCCACAAGACTGAAATATTTGCTGTCTGGCCCTTTACAGTAATGGTTTGCAGACCCCTCTCTAGATGATGGCTGGGAGGCAGAGGAAGAAATTTGGGCAAGTCCAGCCCCAGGCGCACACCCAGGACCTTGCATGCCCATGATAGCAAATCTGCAGCTCTGTGCCAGGCTCGTTCACAGTGGGAGCATCCAGATCCAATCCCCAATGGAGACAAGCAAGGGCTGAGTCAGGCGCCAGCTGCTTGGGCACCAAACTCCACTGGCTCGGTGTTCCGGATGGCTGAGCCTGTGTGCTGGGCGGAAATCGGCTGCCTTTAATAGGAATAAAGCATCAATTTGAGTTTGATTTCCAGCCTGAACCTCCAGGGCTACCGCAGTCCCTAAAGTTCCTTGCAACACGCTCAGAAATCGTGCTCCAAATTGGATCACTCCAACAGTGAGAACAATAAAAGCCGTCGGTGGAGCCACTCCAGCCGTGGGGACGCAGCCTCACAGGGCCTTTTACCGCTGGAGAAATCAAATCAACCTCTGCCTTTGGAGGGTCCCCCTGCTCACATTTTCACCAGGTGGATATTTTTAAGCCGGTTCAAAGTGTGGAACAACATCCAAATTGAATCAGACCGGGCTAACCTGGAGATAATGGATCTTCCATTCTCAGGCAGGGCCGGAAAAGAGGACAAGGCCGGGCAGAAAAGGAGTCCCTTTGACGCCGCTTGCCAATCACAGTCATGGTCGGCGCCCTTCATTACGACACTCGAAAACTCTGAGTTCATGCAGGACCTACACTGAGAAGATGACCCAACCAGAGCCCTGGATCCCTACTCCATCTTGGGGCCTCTGCTTCCTCATCTGCAAATGAGACTCAATCCTCATTTGATGTGCTTTGGAAGGAGGCTCACCTTGGAGCCAGAGAGCTGGACTTGCAGCTGGAGACCTAGGGGCTAGAATCAGATAATCTGAAGAGGAGCCCACCGGCCACCCCAGAGACAGGATGGGACACACAGGATACAGGACAGGATGGGCTGAAGATGCTCAGGTGACCTGACTGGAAGGAGGGGGAGGGGAGGCAGGGCAAGTGATGCAGGCGGGGCAGGGTCTCACTGAAAGTGGGATCCGGCTGCTCTCATCGCTCAAAAGCCAATACAGAGGCAAGGCTGGTGGAAAGGAAAGTTTGCTTTATTTCAGATGTTGGCAACCAGGGGCTTCCCAGGTGGCTCAGGGGTAAAGAATCTGCCTGCCAATGGAGGAGACATTGGAGACTCGGGTTCGATCTCTGGTTTGGGAGGATCCCATGGAGGAGGGCATGGCAACCCACTCCAGTATTCTTGCCTGAAGAATCCCATGGACAGAGGAGCCTGGCGGGCTACAGTCCATGGGGTAGCACAGAGCCGGACACGACTGAGCTTGCACGCTCAGCATGGACAACCAGGGGGGTGGGAGTAGGGATTGAACATCTGTCCGAAGGCAGACTCCCCACGAACAGCCACCTCAATGAGCTAGAGATTTTACTGGCGGAGGGAGGAAGCTCCATGCAGAAATAGCAGTCAGCTCTAACAGTCGTCTTGAAATTGGTCATCAGTGGTCTGACCCGCCTTATCTTGATTGTTTTAAGTGCAGTTAATCTTCTGTACCAGGGTCGGCTCGTTCCCCTTTCCTTGAGGCCAGTTCTCGGAACTGCAGCCACTTACGTCATGGCTAGAGTCCGGTCCTCAGGTAGTTAACTTCGCCACCCGGTGAGGGCTTCAGTGTCTATAAGACAGCTCCCAGGATACGGCTCAGAATATCATCTACAGCCCTTGAGAAGGAACTAAGGGTCCTCGCCCATGCTTAATGACTAAACTCTTATTATTTGCTTTCCTTTGTTTCTGCATTTTCTCACTTCTGTGACTAAACTCATTCTTTGGCGAAAGTTTTTCCACAGACAAAAGTCAGGAAGAGGGCATGGGGGACAGGGACCACAGGGCCTGTTCCGTTTCAGCACCAGCTCTAATCTCTGGGCCGGTCCTCCCAGACCAGCCCCTCTGTCTCTTCTCAGGCTCGTTTATCTAAGCCAAACCTTTCTGCTTGAAACAAGGCAGCCGCATCTCCCTCACCTACCACCTAAAGGATCACGACCAGCGCTTCTCTGGCTCAAAGCTGACTCTCCCTCCATAAGGAAGTAAAGAGGATTTAAGTCTCACCCCATTCAAATGCAAGGCCCTCAGCTGGGTTTCTCTTGGGTTGGGGTGTTTTGTTTCTCTCTGTTGGGTTTCCGGCAATGGTTGCTTCCATCAGTCACTGGGCTGGAAAGGCCCCTGAGTGCCCGTGGGAAGACGGATGACCATGCCCAGGGCCTGCCTCTAAGTTCACACCCCCAAGTTAACAGCCCTGCCTCCCTCCTGTCTCACGGCAGCAAAGGTCCATGACTTGGCATCTTTGCCAGTCCTCTTCTCTAAGAATAAACACACCTTGAAAGAGGCGGCCCAGGAAGGAGCAGGCTTCCCCACGGTGTGTGACTGGCTTGGCGCTGGTCCTCAACCTGCGTGGACAGTGCTGCTTCTGCCAGCGATGGTCAAGGCCAGAAACTGGCCTCCGAGTGGTCCTCAGTGTGGTTCATGCCTTACCGGTCACAATCCCCGCCCCACTCCGTGATCCAACCAGACACTGTCTTCCCGTCCAGGGGCTGCCCCGAGGAAGCACACAGATGGGGGCAGCTTAAACAATGGAAGTCCTGTCTCACAGTCCTGGAGGCTGGAGGCCCGCCAGCCAGCGTGGTTTCTCCTGAGGGCTCCTTGCTGGGCGTGTGGACGGCAGCCTGCTCCCGCGTCTTCACCGCTTCCCTTTGTGAGTCTGTGTCCTGTGCGTGCTCAGCCGCTTCAGTCGTGTCCAACTCTGCGACCCGGTAGACTCTAGCCTGCCAGGCTCCACCTGTCCATGGGACTCTCCAGGCAAGGATACTGGAGTGGGCTGCCATTTCCTCCTCCAGGGGATCTTCCCCACCCAGGGATCGAAGCTGCTCCCCTTACATCTCCTGCATTAGCAGGCGCGTCCTTTACCACTAGCACCACCACGGAAGCCCTGCGTCCCGAGTTCCCCTAAAATACGGACGCAATTCACATGGGATGAGAGCCCACACTCCACCCTAACTCTGACTTAATTAGCTCTGTCAAAACCCTCCCTCCGAAGCAAGGTCACACCGCGGGACCAGGAGTTAGGACTTTAACACCCGAAGTGGGAAGGATACAACCTTCCCCTCACGACCTTCTTTATCCCTGCCCACCCACCACCCCAACACCCACCTCTCGGCCTTCCCACATGCTATTCTCCGTCTGTCCTCACTTCCTGCTAAATCCAACACATTCCCCAGCTCAGAGCTCAAGTACACCTTTGCAGGAGTGCCTGCCTCCCTGACCCCAGGCCAGGGCTGGGCCAACATACGTGCTGAGGCCCCCTGGTCCCTGGGAAGCATCAGGGTCTGGTCTGTCTGTCCTGGGGCCACCTGGGGAGTGCACCAGCATTGTATAGGCTCTGTTCCCAAGGCTGCTCCATGAAAGCACAAATGAATGAGTCACTGCCTCACTGCGTTTTCCCTCAAGAAGGCAGCAGAAGAACCTTTGCCGGCAAAGGTCCATATAGTCAAAGCTATGGTTTTTCCAGGGGTCATGGACCCATGTGAAAGTTGACAGTAAAGAAGGCTGGGCACCGAAGAATTGATGCTTTTGAACTGTGGTGTCAGAGAAGACGCTTGAGAGTCCCTTGGACTGCAAAGACATCAAACCAAACAATCCTAAGAGAAATCAACCTTGAATATTGATTGCAAGGACTGATGCTGAAGCTGAAGCTCCAGTACTTTGGCCACCTGATGCAAAGAGCCGAGTCGTTGGAAAAGACCCTGATGCCAGGAAAGATTGAGGGCAGGAGGAGAAGGGGGCGACAGAGGACGAGATGGTTGGATGGCATCACTGACTCAATGGGCATGAGTTTGAGCAAACTCCGGGAGACAGTGACAGACAGGGAGCCTGTCGTGCTACAGTCCATGGGTCACAAAGAGTCAGACACAACTGAGCGACTGAACGACAGAGGAACCACAAGTCTGCCCCATCCTCTGGCAGCCACTCTCCCAATGTCATTAAAACCACGTCCTGGAGTGACCGGGTGTGGTCTCTGAGCTTCCAGAGTGTGGTCCAGCTGAGGCGTGGGCAGAGCTTCCCCGTGCAGCCCGGGTCCTCTCGCACAAGCCCTGGGGGCCTCTCCGTCCTCGCTCCCCATCTGTGAAATGGGATCATAATATGCCCTGGGGCTGCTGCAAGGACAGAGGAGCAGATAGTATGCAGGGCTGGGGAGGGTGCTGGCTCAGAGGAGGCATCAAAAACAAGAAGGAAGGCAAACCACAGCTCCCACCAGCCTTCCGTGCAGGCCCTCGCTTATCCTCAAGGCCAGTGGAGACCAGGCTGCCGCTCCCCTGTTGTCGCTATCAGTGAGGGCCCTGAGGCTCGGTCAGCAGACTCTGGCAAGGAAACCCTGCTGCTCATCAAGGAAGCTTCTAGGGCCCTTTTCATCCTGCCTCAGGTGGTTTCTTGGGGGCACCTCCCTCGATTAGCAACTGTTAGAATCTGCCCTTTGGAACTCAGGGAAGGTCATGGAACCTAGAGTCTTGCCTACAAGAAATGGCGGGGTGGGGGAGGGGGGAGGCGGGGAACGGTGGTGCAAAAAGGCTTCTGTGCCCAGGAGCTGCCCAGGGCCGTGCTCGGTTTCAGCCTCAGCCTCCAAGTCCCCAGCCACGCCTTCTACTCTGTCCTGAACCAGTGGAGGAAATGAGCCTGTGAGAGCACCCTGCGGTCTCACCCAGGATTCTGCAGAACCATACTTGTCTAGCTCCTACTCTGGCTGACCCTACTGGGATCTTGGGCTCCGAAATCACGGTGGATGAGGACTGCAGCCATGAAATGAAGACACTTGCTCCTTGGAAGAAAAGCTATGACCAACGTAGACAGCATATTAAAAGCAGAGACATCACTTTGTCGACAAAGGTCCCTATAGTCAAAGCTACGGTTTTTCTGGTAGTCATGTACGGGTGTGAGTTGGACCATAAAGAAGGCTGAGCACCAAAGAATTGATGCTTTCGAACTGTGGTGCTGGAGAAGACTCTTGAGAGTCCCTTGGACAGAAAGGAGATCAAACAAGTCAATCTTAAAGGAAATCAACCTTGAATATTCATTGGAAGGACTGATGCTAAAGCTGATACTTTGGCCACCTGATGTGAAGAGCTGACTCACTGGAAAAAAAGACCCTGATGCTGGGAAAGATTGAAGGCAAAAGAAGAAGAGGGCAGCAGAGGATGAGATGGCTGGATGGCATCACTGACTCTATGGACATGAGTTTGAGCAACCAGCAGGAGATGAGGGACAGGGAAGCTAGGCATGCTGCAGCCCATGGGGTGGCAAAGAGCTGGATATATCTTAACAACTGAACAACAACAATCCCTGGCTAGCACCCAGTCTGGCTGACGCAGTAAGTGCCCCTCTTTTAATCAGGTGCATCCAGGGGCTGCATAAGGAGATAAGGTGTCACCGAGACAGCCTGCCTTGGCTTCATGACTGTCAGCTGCACCATCCTCTGTGCCCCGACCCCAGCCTCTATCAGACTTGCCATATGGCCACTTGAGAGCTGACTTGGTCCACCTCCAGGGCGATGGGCTTATCCCCTCCTGCAGTCAGCCCCCTGGCCGGCCCCCGACCCCCATCGGCCAAGCCCTGCCAGCTGAACGACCTCCCCTGGTTGTCAGGGATACCCATCCACAAAGGCAAGACCCCAGCAAATGGTAAGAACCAGGCAAGCGGGCAAGCGAGGGGGGCCCTGAAGTGCAAGAACCAGTTAACACCTGACACGCGAAACCGTTCCACTTACAACAGCACCAGAGACAGCCCACCAGGGACAAATCTAACCAAGCAGGCAGACCTGCAGGCTGAGAACCACGTATCCCTGCAGAAGGACACGAAGGAAGAAAGACCTAAATAAACAGAAAGACATGCCGTGTTCCTGGATTGGAAGACCTAGTACTGTTAAGATGACAATCCTACCCGATTCTGAAACTCAATGCAATCCCTACCGAAATCCCAACAGCAATTCTTACAGAAATATAACATCCACCCTAAAATTCATATGGACCCTCAAAGGACCCTGAAGAGCCAAAACAATCTTGAAAAAGCAAGAACAAAGTGAAAGAAATTTACTACGAAGCTACAGCTACAGCATACAGTGTGATGCCGGCACACAGCCTTGACACACAGAGCCCAAAACACACCCTCAGCCAACAGTGAACCGGTGTTCATTCAGTGGGGAGTAAAGAGTGGGCCTCCCTGCTGACTCAGACGGTAAAGCGTCTGCTTGCAACATGGGAGACCCAGGTTCGAGCCCTAGGTCAAGAAGATCCTCTGAAGAAGGATATGGCCACCCACTCCAGTATTCTTGCCTGGAGAATTCCAAGGACAGAGGAGCCTGGTGGGCTACAGTCCAGGGGGTCTCAAAGAGTCGGACACGACTGAATGACTTTCACTTTCCCTTTTTCAAAAAGTGGACAGTAAGAGCGAAGGGAGAATCAACACCACAAGAGCTCAAGGTCACTCCACTGGTCACCGATCCCACCGTGGTAGCTGGTCTCGAGGGAGCTCAGTGAATGCGCTGAGGAATGACAGTGAGCCTGGAAGGCTCAAAGATTAATGAATCACAATGAACAAACGAGAGATGAGAAGCGGGGCACTGGACAGCAGTGAAACTGAAACTCTTAGTCCTTCATCCTGTCTGACTCTCTGCAACCCCATGGAAAGCAGCCCGCCAGGCTCCTCTGTCCATGGGGATTCTCCAAGCAAGAATACTGGAGGGGGTTGCCATGCCCTCCTCCAGGGGATCTTCCCAACCCAGGGATGGAACCCGCATCTCTTATGTGGGCAGGCAGGCTCCTTAGCAGCCTGGGAAGCCCCACCAGACACCTGTGCCAACAATAAGACCCCTCAGAAGTACTCAGGCCCCTAATACATATGGGCTTATTCCCCCTCCCTGAATCTTTCAGAGCATCATTTTAAAATCATCGTCTTGACCCTAGGGGTCATCAAACCAGTTCTGTAAGCTATGATCGGCACATTTCTCCAATGACATGAAGCAGAATCATATAGGAAAAGTCCATGTGCTTCATGGAGGATCCCATCCTCCCCTCCAGGCTAAGAATACTGGCTCGGAAACAGGCAGGGGTGCTGATCTACGAGGGAGGAAGTGGGACAAGCTCTGATATTCTGCTCTCAGCCACACACTTTTTTTTTTTTTTTTTGACAGCTTGATTGAGATAGAATTCACATTCCATGCAATTCACCCTTTGACAGGGTGCAATTCAATGATTTGGGGTATATTCATAGAATTTTGGAAACATCACTGCAATCAATTGAATAACGTTCCCATCACCCCAGAAAGAAACCCTGGGCCCATTAGCGGTCACTCCTGTCTCTCCTGCCCACAGGCCCTGTCAATCACCACTCTAGTTCCTGTCTCTGTGGATTTGCCTCTTCTGGACACGCCATTCGAAAGGAATCGTACAACATGCGGCCTTTTGCGTCTGGCTTCTCGCACTGAGCATCAGGATTTCAAGGTTGACCCATAATGCGGCCTGTATCACTACATTGCTCCTTTTTGCTGCCAAATAGTATTCCACCGTATGGGGCTTCCCTGGTGGCTCAGCAGTAAAGAACCAGCTTGCGATGCAGGAGATTGGGGTTCGATCCCTGGGTCAGGAAGATCCCCTGGAGGAAGACATGACAATCCCCTCCAGTGTTCTTGCCTGGGGAATCCCATGGACAGAGGAGCCTGGCAGGCTGCAGTCCATAGGATCAGACACAGCTCAGCGACTACAAAACCATCACCACTTTCCACCATATGGGGAGGGCACAGCATTTGTTTCCATCAGCTACTAATGGACATCCGAGCTGTCTCACTTCGTGGCAATCTCGAACAAGGAGCAAAGGCCTGACACAACCTTTAAACAAACACCAGTCTCTCCAGGGGCAGCACTCACACGCCGCTTCTGATCAAGCCAGCTAAGTGTTTACAGAAAGGATATTCTTTTCTTCCAAGGGATTTTTCTAAACAAGAAAATTAAGAGCAGCCTACAAGCAGGGCTCTCAGAAAGAAAATCTAAATAATAATTGTAGAAATGTGTCCTTGTGACGGGGCCCGAGCAAAAAATAAAACCAAGCCCAGCTGCACACAATAAGATTGAAATGCTGTGTGCGTCTCCAACAAAATTTCAAATCATTAAAATCTCATTATACTAATAATATGTTTTCTGGATCGACTTGACTAAAACACTCTCTTCCCCTAACAAAGTGGAGACGTTCCCAGAAACGGTCGCAGCGCAGGGAGTTTGAGGAGGAAGTGCAATCCCCTGGGACCCCTGGTCTCCCGGCCCATCTCTGCATGTTGTTTGCTGTCTGGACCGGATCGGACGACTGGCAGAAGTTATTGTTCTGGCCAAAGAGTTCACTTAGGTTTTTCCATGAGATGTTATGGAAAAATCTGAATGAACTTTTTGGCCAGCCCAACACAACGACTGCGCTCTAGCTTCTGAGCTCTCCTCCCTTCACTTAGGTTCTTTTTTGAGTATTTATTTTATTTTTTTATTTATTTGGCTGCACCAGGTCTTAGTCTCGGCACGCAGCATCTTTGACCTTCCCTGCGGCACGACTGATCTTTAATTGCAGCATGTGGAATCTAGTTCCCTGACCGGGGATGGAACCCGGCCCCCCTGTATTAGGAGCAAGGAGTCTCAGCCACTGGACCACCAGGAAGTCCCTTCACTCGTGTTCTTCTCTCAAGTTTTCTTAAATAAATGCAAGCGACCATCCAAATATTAATAGGCCATGATATTTTATTCCTTCTGTTCCATTACTGCCGCCCGCAGCCTTCACTTTCTGCACCTGTTCTGTATTTGACGGATACAGTGGGGAGTGGCCACAATGGTAATTTTGATGAGACCGATGGTTGACATCTAGGTAGAGCTCATGATGTGCGAGCCTAGGCATTCTCCTAAATTTTCACAATTATAATGTTCAAAGTGTGCAGAAACATATAAAGAAGTTGGCCGTGAACATTTGCACACCACTGCCTGGAGTCTGACATTTTTCTGTAATTATTTCACTGTGTATCCATCGATCCATCGCTCTAACTATCTAGCAATCTATCTGTATTAACAAATTATGACCAAAGCAGTGGCTTAAAACAATATATATTTATTATCTTAGAGTTCTGGGGGGTCAGAACTCCAATTGACTTGGGTACCAATTCCACTTCTGAGCACCAGCTGTGATTCTAACACTGGTTCCAATGTGTATGGGGCTTTTGTCCACATCAAGCAATTCTAAAGCGCTGGCCGGCTGCCTAACAATTCAATTTCACTCTCTCTGTATAAAATACATAACCAATAAGGACCTAAATTTCGCTGGCTAACCCCCTGGTGTCAGGAGGGCTGTGTTCCCTCTGGAGGGTGTAGGAGAATCTGTTTCTTGGTTTTTCCAGCTTCTACAGGTGCCCATGTTCCCTGGCTCGTAGTCCTGCAACACTCCAACTTTTGTTTCCACTGACACACCTCTTTCCCTTACACAGCCCTCCTGCCTTCCTCCTATAAGGACCGTGTGCCCACTGGGATAATCCAGGATCATCGCCCCACCCAAGCCCCTCAACTCAATCACATCTGCTAAGTCCTTTGACCATGTAAGGTGATGGAGTTAAGACTCTGGGTAACGGGATGTGGACATCTCTGGGGGCATCTCTGTGATCAGCCTGCCACACCATCATAACGTTCATGCATTTCAGACTAAACTCCAGACAGAGATACTCTGCCCCTAAACATACACATCTCTATCTAAAGTGCTGTATTTATTTATAATTCTTTTTTTCGAGTCTAAAGTGCTGTATTTATTTATAATTATTTTTTTCGAGTTGAAATGCACATACATTGAAATTCACATCAAGATAGAGACCATCCCCATCAAGATAGAGGGCATCCTCACAGCAACAGAGGATGCCATCTGCCCCTCCCCAGCCAGGTTCCAGCCCACCCCCGAGGCAACCAGCAGAGATTAGCTGCGTGCATTTAGACCTCCTCCTCCTGAGAAACGGGGCTACGGTGTGCACTCCTTGGGCCTGGCTTCTTCTGCTCGGCACTGTGGTTTGGAGAGTCGTGGCGCTGCGCACACTGGTCACGTGTTCCTTCTCATTCCCGGGAACCCTGCCCACCTCTCCATCCTCCTGTTGACGGGCGGCCGAGCTGTCTCTGGGGTTAGGTCACCGTGAATAAAGCTGCTATAAACATTTTCCTACAAGGCTTCATAAGGACACAGGTGTCTGTGTCTCTTGAGTATCTCATATTGGAACTGCTGGGTCACAGGGAGGAGGGAGGTTTAATTTTTCAAGAAACTACCAAACTGATGCCCTAAGTTTCGGCTCCACTGTAAACCCCACCTCCAGTGTGTATGAACCTTCCATCTGCTCCACTTTCTCCCTGAATTGCGGTGAGATTATTTCAGCCATGCTGGCAGGTGTGGAGTGTGTCTCTCTGCTTCTAATTTGTGGTTCGTTTCCCGGGTGACTAACGATGCTGAGCTGAGGTCTTTTCCAGATGCATGTTGGTCATTTGTATATCATCTCAGATGGAACATCTGTTCAAACCTTTATTCTTTTACTGGGTTGTCTTTCTATCATCAGTTGAAGGAGTTCTTTTTATATCCTAGACAGCAGTCCTTTATCAGACATGTGTTTTGGAAATTGTGATAATGGTGATTTGTAGTAAGAAATACATATATCTGATCTTCATCCAAATTCCTGGCCCTAGGTCCTAAACCCTAGGAATTTCCTAAGTGATGAGAGCAATAAAGGCATCTTATGTGAATGGGGCAAGTTGTGCAAAGCCCCTAGGTACTCTAAGGATGGGGGTGGAGGCCAGGGGACCCAACCATGTGGTCAGAGAGTTGGTACTTGCAGGCACTCCACCGAACTTCCGGGGAGGAGAGAAGGGCTAGAGATGGACCTGCTCAGTCTCTAATGGTCAGGGAGTTCATCACCCGTGCCTACGTAATGAAGCCTTTATAAAAGCCCAGAAGGACTGGGTACAGAGAGGCTCCAGGTTGGTGAACAAAGTAGGTACTGGGGGGCACCCCTTCCCACATACCTCACCCTGCCTCTCTTCCATCCGACTGTATCTTTATGATAAACCAGCAACCTACTGACTACAATGTTCCTCTGAGTTCAGTGAGCTGCTCTAGCAAAGTAATCAAACCCAAGGAGGGGGTTGTTTTATACCCAGTCAGTCGGAAGCCAGGTGACAACTTGGACTCGTGATCAGCAGCCAAAGTCGGGGGCGGTCTCGCGGGACGGAGCCCTTGACTTGTGGCGTCTGGCGCCGTCTCTGGATGGCGTCTGAACTGAGTATTTCTCACTTGAGGTATTTACAATGTTGTGTTAGTTTTCGAGCATACAACACAGCGGGGCTTCCCTGGCCGCTCAGACGGCAGAGAATTCGCCTGCAAAGCAGGAGGCCTGGGTTCAACCCCTGGATCAAGAGGATCCCCTGGAGAAGGAATGGCCACCCACTCCAGTATTCCTGCCTGGAGAAGTCCACGGACAGAGAAGCCTGGTGGCTTACAGTCCATGGGGTCGCAAAAGGTCGGAGATGAATGAAGCAACACTTTGACTTCACTTCATACCGCAAAGTAATTCAGTTACACAAACACTGTATCTATTTTTTTCAGATTCTTTTTCTTCTAAGTTATTACAAAGCATTGGGTAGACTCCCCTGTGCTGCACTGTAGGTCCTGGTTCGTTACGTACTTTATGCAGAGAGAATGGCATTGCATTGTTGGGCAGCCGGCTAGCGCTGGAGAATTGCGTGATGTGGATTTAAAAAAAACCCCACACACATCGGAATTGGCGTCAGAATCACAGCTGGTGCTCAGAAGTGGAATTGGTACCCAAGTCATAGGAATATTTCCTTCCACGCAATCGCTTGATCAGACCCAGCTGAACTTCTATCATTTCACTGAATAACCCAATTCCCCCAAATATCCTTTAAGTACTCTTTATAGAAGAGGAAACTGAGGCACGGGGTAGAGAAGTATCTTGCCCAGGTCCAGGCCCCCGAGAGCAGCAGAACGAGTTGTGACCCTCAAAGGTAGGTCCCCAGGTCAGCAGCCTTAACCACTATGCAGAGTGCCTCTTGCTCATGCAGCACATAAACAAGGACTGTGGTAAGTGGCGTTTCTTATCATCTCTGGAGAGGGGATGGTGACACGCCAGGCTGGGGGACCCAGATGAGCCGGGTGCTGGCCACAGAGCCCACAGCCTCTGGGAGGAAGACACGGGACATGGTGGGCAACTGGGCAGCACGGGGCTCCACCTTCAAGCCAACAGGGCAGGAGAAAGAGGGCATGTGAGGGCCCCGAGCCAAGGAAGATGGGGGATGGGCCAGGCGCCGGGCGGGCAGCGGAGGGCAGCAGCCTGGCCGGGGTCCCGGAGAAGCACAAAGCCGCTGGGGTTCTGCCTTCTTTCTGCAAATGCCAATGAGTCCATTCAGCACAAAGTGGATCTCGTTTGTCTCCAGAGCATCTCTCTACCATCGGGGCTGAGTGTACCTCATGCCAGGAATGATAATGACTTTGCTGCAGACCAGCTGGAAAGGTTACTGGCATCTGAATGGCTCTTCCAGTTGACAAGGTTGGTGGAGATTAAGAGCCAAGGCTGCCAAGGTTTTAATCTCACCGGACCAGCAGCGTAACCTCCTGCAGAGGACTTTACTTCTCTGGGACTCTGTTTGCTCATCTGAAAAATGGGAATAACTAAGAAGTATCCACTTATCAGCTGTGTGTGAGGATTAACTGAGTCATGGGTGGAGTGGTTAGTGCTGTGCCTAGAATATCCCAGGTGCCAACAAGCCTCAGCTGTGAGCCCTGACCTGAGGGGACTCTGTTCTGGGTAATTAAAAAAAAAAAATCTTTCCCTCACTTCTTAGATGAATGCCTTTTAAGCTTGTATATATTAAGGTCTTACTTTAAAAGTAAGGTATGTCTTTCAAAGTTAAGACTTTACTTCGTTCAGGTCTCACTTTGAAAGATAATATTAATTTTCAAAACAAAAAACAGAGAGATGAAGACACTTTGAGGCTTTGGGAAAGTTGTCCTTCCAAGTCTATTTATACCAACAATGAATTCTGACCACCACAAGCCTGGTGTCCTCTTCCTCAGCCTGCTCAAAGGACACTCTGCCCCCATACTTAAAGCAGCACCTGGATGCTTCCAGCAGATCCCATGGTGATAGGAGAAGCAGCAAACACCAAGGGTGGCCTTGGCTCCATCAAACCAGACAGCTGCTTCTGGGACTGCTGGATTCAAGCAAGCCCTGAGACTCAAGAAACCGTCAGTCCCTCTTCACCTTGTTAATAACTCAATATTAAACTAAAAGCTTAGTTTAAACTTTAGTTGAGAAGGTCCCCTGGAGTAGGAAATGGCAATCCACTCCAGTATTCTTGCCTGGAAAATCCCATGGACAGAGGAGCCTGGCGGGGTACAGTCCGTGGGGTCGCAGAGTCGGAGACAACTGAGCGACTAACACTTCCTTCACTTTTCAAAATAAAAGCTAGATCCTTTGGAACTAACTTTTCAGATTAAAGTATGAAAACAACAGGCATCAACTATTAAGGTGGTGTTACTTGGGGAAACCAACATCCCTGATGCGCTCTGCTTGACGAGCAAGTAAAGCTTCAAAGATGCAGACCAAGGACAATCATTTTGAAACACCCAAGCTTGACAAGCAAGCATTCCAACTACTAACCTGCAAACATAAGAATCTGCTCAGATGCTTCCTTAGGCTGCTGGCAAGGAAGCACCATCAGGGGGCCAGGGTGGGCGAGGATGGCTGCTGAGCCGGTCTCACCCCCGAGGACCACTGAATCCCAGCTCAGAAACACCTGCTGCCTCGCAGACACAGGGATTCCCACTTCTCGGCAGCGCACACCTCAAGGGAGCGTGCACGATGCTTCCTGGTCACACTTGGGCAGGACAAGAGGTAGGATCCCAACATTCCCCGAAAGGCAAACGACTTAAAGGGTTTGTGTCACTCTGACACCAACCGCCCACTAGCACCTGCATGGGACACGCCGTGAGAGAAGCAGCCCAGAGCTGCTGACATGATGCAGGACCAGAGTGAGAAGAGGCTTCTATTCTGGAGAAGACACTCACTCAGCAGTGAACCCACCCATACCCATACCAGGCTTGACTAACTTGGTCCCAGCATCGTTTCCCCAGCCCAGATGCAGCCTCAGTCATTACCACTTGAACTGTCAGGAGGAAAGGGCTGCCAGCCCGGCCCTACCAGGAACCAGCTCTGTGTCAATATCGTACCTGTCAACATTATCAGTAACACTTGCTTCCCTGGTGGCTCAGACAGTAAAGAATCTGCCTGCAATGTAGGAGACCTGGGTTCGATCCCTGGGTCAGGAAGATCCCCTGGAAGGGAATGGCAACCCAGTCCAGTACTCTTGCCTGAAAAATTCCAGAGACAGAGGAGCCTGGTGGGCACCGTGGGGTTGCAAAGAGCTGGACACGACTGAAGAGACTCAGCATGCGCTTACAAGCACTCAGTTGCTGATAAGACCTTCATCACATTTTCTCCTCACATCACCTAAGGGCAAGAGTCATCATGATCCACGTGGGCTTGGTCAGGCAAATAGGCCAACAGACACGGAGGAACAGGCCCTCAGAGCAAGGATGTGAGTAGAGCTGGCTCCAGCCACTGGCAAGCCGCCTCCCCCAGAAACGCACCGCCTTTCCGGGAACCGAAGAGGCCTCGTGGCTCAGAAATGCAGAGCTGGTGTCTCCCCCACATTCTTCCAACTCACAAATGAGGAAGTGATGCCCCAAAGCTGTAACACAGAGATGGCAAACCGCACAGCGTCGTCACAGGGGACTCCACGACCCGGACGCTTGGAGAAAGAAGGCAGAAAATGAAAGCGCCCCTGGCCTCCAGGAGCCGGTCACGTGACGCCCCAGATGCTGTGAGTCCCAGAACCAGAAGGTGCTAGAGCCTGCCCCCATTCCATTTGCTCTTCCAACTGGGAAGTGGAACCTCCTTTAACGCTACTAACAAGGAGCATCTCCAGCCATTAAAAAAAAGAATGAAATAAGGCCATCGGCAGCAACGCAGATAAACCTGGAGATCATCATACTGAGTGGAGCGAGCCAAAGACAAATATCATATGATGCTGCTTACACGTGGGATCTAGAAAAAAACGATACACATGAATTTTACTCACAAAACAGAAACAGATTCAGAGACACAGAAGTCATATTTATGGTTACTAAATGGGAAAGGGTGAAGATAAATTTGAAGTTTGAGATTAATATACACACATCGCTATATATAAAATAATCTAAAAAACCTACTGTATAGCATTGGGAACTATATTTAATATCTTATAATAACCTATAAAGGACAAGAATCCGAGAAAAGAATATAAGTATGTATATTTATGTGAGCTTCCCAGGTGGTGCCAGCGCTGAGAACCCACCTGCCAGTGCCGGAGACATAAGAGACAAGCGTTTGATTCCTGGGTCGGGAAGATCCCCTGGAGGAGGGCATGGCAACCCACTCAAGTATTCTTGCCCCTGGACAGAGGAGCCTGGCGGGCTACAGTCCACAGGGTCGGAAAGAGTTGGACACACTGAAGTGACTTAGCACGGACGCAGGCATATGTGTGTCATTGTTGTTCAGTCACTCAGTCACGTCCAGCTCTTTGCGACCCCACGGACTGCAGCACGCCGGGCTTCATGTCCAGCTCTTTGCGACCCCACGGACTGCAGCACGCCAGGCTTCCCTGTTCTTCACTGTTTCCCGGAGGTTGTTCAAACTCATGCCCATCGAGTCGAGGATGCCATCCAACCATCTCACCCTCTGTCGTCCCCTTCTCCTCTTGTGTATGTATAACTGAATCACTTTGCTATACACCAAAAACTAAGATGACATTGTCAGTCAACTATACTTTAAAAAATAAAGCAACATTTCAATGAGTCAGAAGCGACTAAAAGCTCCTAGAATTGATTGCAGTTCACATTTATATTCTCTTCCCCCAATAGCACTGAGTTCCGGCCATCAGATTAACACCACTGGGTCAACAAATGTCTGTAAGGTGCTCCTGGACTTACTGATGGGCTTCCCTGGTAGCTCAGCTGGTAAAGAATCTGCCTGCAATGCAGAAGACCCTGGTTCAATTCCTGGCTTGGGAAGATCCCCTGGAGAAGGGATAGGCTACCCACTCCAGTATTCATCAGCTTCCCTGGTAGCTCAGCTGGTAAAGAAGCCACATGCAACGTGGGAAACCTGGATTCGATCCCTGGGTTGGGAAGATCCCCTGCAGGAGGGCATGGCAACCCACCCCAGTATTCTTGCCTGGAGAATCCCCATCGACAGAGGAGCCTGGCGGGCTACGGTCCATGGGGTTGCAAAGAGTCAGACACGACTGAGCAACTAAGCACTGCACAGACTTACTAAATGTCTCTTCAGTCACTACACAATCTAGTAAATTGTAAATATACTCATTAGGAAGTAAAGCCATTTTTCATCTGAAACCTAAAAGGTCAAGCGTATGGCTAATAGAAGGAGAAAACATGCTTTCTTCAGGTATATCTTTGCTGTGATGGAACCGCACATTTTAAAACAAGAAAATAGCTGGGTAAAAGTACCTGCCCTCTGCTGACCACAGCAGGGGGGAAATCCATCACACAGAGTACTTAAAATCCGCTCACAGCTGGCGCTCACCCACTTACATCCGCTAACCATCCTTTAATTATTCTGACGACTGGACAGGGAACGCGAGGGTAAGCAACTTCGGGATGTATGATAAATATTAATTCCATGGACTGCGGACAGGAATTCAAAGCTGAGCTCCTCTGATGAATGTGGGGTTGCCAAGGCGACCTGACTCTCCTGGGACCACTCAGGTATAACCAAGATGCTAGGAGGACCACAGAGAGTTCGCTGAAAGGTAATGAACACAAAGTCATCACTCCGGGCCCAGCATCTCTACCGAAGCAAAGTTTCCTAGAGATTTCAGCAGATGGCCAGGAAAAAATAAAAAGCCCAGCGTGGGACATGCTGACGTGCCTACATGCTTCTCTCTGAAATGCCCCGGGTGCATCTGGACAACAGTGGAACAAACAAAGAGAAATGTTGGATCTGAAGATTATAAACAGAACAAAAAGCAAAGGAAACTGACAAAGGCATACCAAGCCCCCCTGAAAGCCACTTCCTCTCAGCCACAGAGAGAGAGGAAGACAGAGAAGTGATTTCCAGTGACTCCCCAAGGAGCGTGTACATTACAGGGGCCGACAGACTGACCCCGTCTCGGACCAAGAGCAGCTCCCACGGGCAGGGGCAGCCCTGCTCAGAGAGGACGCATGAGGGTTCGGAGCGAGAGACATGGCAGGGTCTGTTGGGAAGCTCACAGCCCACTGGATTCAAACAGGACCCACACTGACTTCTCTTCCCACTGAACCTTCTAGAGCCCACTGGGTACATAGCCCCAGTCCCTCAACCGCTCACCTCGCTCCCCTTCTTACCAGCCACCCTCTTTCTCTCCTGGCACATCAGGAGGTCCAACCCACGGTCACTGTGATCTGTAGCGATCACTTCCTAAGCGTCTTGTCCCTCATCAAGGTGATCATGTCAGTAAAAAGCCTCAGGTATGTCCCACCTCCCTGGACAAAGGGGACCATACTCAGTACAAATCCCTTCCCTTCGTCTTGAGGCAAAGAAAGACACTATTCCATTCTTATTTTCAAAGGTACGTGGGACGGTGTGCTGAGATCTGCCTAAAAGAGGATGTGGAAATCACTTCAAAGTCACCATCTGCCCTCAATAAGCTCTTTATGCAAACACCCCGAAAAGCTGTGAACTCCACACCTCCCCAGGTGCCTCAGCCCCGGGAGTAACTGGGAGCAGGCTCAGGAGCCCTGGGCCTCATCTAACCTGTATCTATGCAAAGTTCCTTCCATCGCAGAGCAGCCTCTGGGTCGCTGCCTCTACATCAAGCCCTGCAGCTGCGGCTTCCTCACATCTCAGGAATTCTGCAGCTCCCAGCCCCGTACACTGCCTCCAGGAAGCCCACCCTGCCTGCTCCTACACTCCAGCTGTTTCCTTACCAGTCGCCCCAATCTAGTTCACTCCACACCAGACTCTCTAAAGTAGCAGGGATACCGATTGGACACTGGCGCCCACTATTCACCAAGGATGACAGGGTCCAGTGACCACTCCAGCCTGTCCTGAGGCTGACCTTGGCCCACAAACCACACCACAGTCTGGCCACTCTGAACGGCCTGCACTTCCCCAGCGGGACTAGCTGGGGCCTCCTTCACGGCCCCTCCGATTCAGACTGGGTGTCCCCCCAGGTATCCATCACCACACCTGCCCCCGGCCCCACAGTGCCCAGACTCCCGAGGACAGGCCTGGGTCAGGTCCCTACAGGCCACCAGCTCCCAGCTGCCAGGTTAAGATTCTCCCCCGCTGTGTCCTTAGGTCCTGGGAGCTCCGGGAGCCTCTTTCCTCTGCTGTCCTGGGAAGGAGGCGAGTGGGCCTTCACCTCCCCACCCCGACCTCCCATCCATCTCCTACCCAGAGCAATTATGGAGGACTCAACTGCAATTTCCTCTGAACTTTCACAGAAGTCTTCCGTGTCTCCTCACTCTCCATCCAGAGAGGAGGGGGTCTGCCGGGGACACCCCATCTCCCTCCAGAACCCCTACCCCCAGGTGACTCTGTGTTTGGGCCACACCTGCTTGTAACCAGCCGGCCCAGCACAGGTACCTGGCCCCCGTGGGCAGTCCAGATTCTCCCCCTTAGGAAACTGAGCTGAGAGTTTGAAAGAAAGTGAAGTTGCTCAGTTGTGTCCCACTCTTTGCAACCCCATGGACTGTAGCCTACCAGGCTCCTCCGTCCATGGGATTTTCCAGGCAAGAGTACTGGAGTGGATTGCCATTTCCTTCTCCAGGGGATCTTCCCGACCCAGGGATCGAACCCGGGTCTCCTGAATTCCAGGCAGACTCTTTACTGTCTGAGCCACCCAGGAAGTCCAAGCTGAGAACCACTGGTTTAAACTGCAGCTACCAGGTAAGGTTGTGTTTCCTCAACCATAAAGTGAGGGCAAAAGTCCCACCTTGCAGGTAACTTGTGGGCAGGTGAGAAGTCCTACCCTTGCCGGGCACCTCTGTCCAGGTGCTCTTCTTACGGAGAAGGGTTGACATGGGACGGTGTTTGGGGACAGCCCAGAGTCCACGCAGCCGGTCCCTCTGTAAAGAACAGGGCGAACCGAAGGGAACACACTGGGGTTGGCAGAGCTGGTTTCGACCGAGAGTGTCTCCTGAAGTTATTTAAAACCCAGAAAAGCAACTCTATACTTTCAACACTCAGTGCAAAGTTGCAGCCACCTGGTGTCTCTTTAGATCTAGTTCCTGAGGTTTCAGTCAATATCTTGCTCATTTATCTCTATGTGCGCATCAAGGGCTCAGAAGACGACCAGGGTGAAGAAAATCAGAAAACAAGTCGTCGCAGGGCCGGAGAAAGTGTTTACCAAAGACGCATCTGATAAAGGATTTGTATGTAAAATACACCAAGAAGTCCTAAAACTCGACTACAAGAAATCAAACCACTTGATTTAAAGAATAAGGGACTTCCCTGGCAGGTCCAGTGGTTAAGACGCCGAGTTGCCAAGGCAGGGGCATGGTTCAATCCCAGGTCGGGGAACTAAGATCCCACATGCTGCAAGGTGTGGCCAAAACAAATAAAATAAAGGATACATTAAAAAAAAAAATGGGCCAAAGATCTGAGAGGACACTTTGCCAAAGAAGCTGTACAGATGACACATGAGCCTAGAAAAAGAAGCTCCACATCATGTCATTAGAGAATGAGAACCTAAAACTGCTCTAAAAAATATAATTACAAAAAGAAAAGCAATCAGCGGACAGCAACTTCCTGAACACTTGCTTTCCCCGGAAAAGCAGGGGGGACAGCACCTGTGGCTTGGCCGTGGTGGGCTCAGCTCTCACAGGCTGGCGCTGGTCCCTGGGGTCTGGGCAGAGGGTGGAGGTCAAGGCAGGCGGGAACCTCTCAGGCAAACGGGTGGAGGCGAGCCCATCCCCACCTTCCATCCAGGGCCTCCTGGCCCCAGAGCTGGACCCCTGCCTCTAAGGACTTTACACAACTGCAAGGGCATCCGTCCTGGGGCACCCCCTCACCCCATCCTGGCCTGCGGGACTGCTGGGGACCGTGGGGAGTCTTCCTCTGCGCCTGCTCCGTCCAGCTCGTTAAACCGAACCACTTAAGCGATTGGTCCTTCAGAGTCCCCAGGCTTTCTACGGGGAGTTTTGGGGTTTTTTAACTGTTCCTCTCCACTTTTCCCAGCGCCCCACTGTTGATCACAGTTCCGTTTTCTAAGCCGGGCCACCACATGATGCGACTTGCTTCCCTCCCATAGACTATCACAGCCTTAATCATGCTATGAACTCACCCAGGGCACTTCCTGCAAGGGTTCCTCCAAGCCCCAGCACACATTTCTGAACATGACCTCCCCTGGCAGGTGACAGGACATTCACCCCCAATACGTGCCTCGGTGCTTGTCACAGCCCGAGCTCTGCAGGGTCAAATGCCCCACGCGCCGGAATCTCTAACTTCCCAGCAGTGCGGTCCTTGTCCCGGCGCCCTCCCCCTCACCTCCACCCACGCTACTGAACTCATCTTGGACTTTCTAACAAAAAGGAAATGAAACCCACCATGCAGCTGGCAGCACTCGAATCACCGTCTTCCCTACGGTCCCTGGCAGGCAAATGAGCGCCTTCCCATGGGGGGCCTGGGTGGGGCCAGGACCTGCTGCAAGTGAACCACATGAGTGGCAGGGAGGGCAGGTTGCCAAGGCAGGTTGCCAAGGCAACAGGCCCAGAGGGAGACCAGCAACTCTCCATCAATCATTCAGGACCTCATTCTCTAGCCTTCGCACCTCGGCCTCCCTCCCACTCCCCACTCCTTCCGCTCTTCCCACATGACAGACCGAAGCCGAGGAGCCCTTCCAAGGTCAGTCCTCTTGGAATTCCTGCATCCAAGCTTGATTAGCATTTGTGACCTTCTGTTTGCATGGGGGGGAACCACTGAGGGTGCCAGGCACCCCAGTCTTGAGAAATGAGGCAGGGGACCCAGCTAACTCACACAGCAAAGCAAAAGCAGCTGGGAGTTCCTGGCGGTCCAGTGGTTAGGACTCAGCGTTTTCACTGTCCAAGGCCTGGGATCAATCCCTGGTCAAGGAATTAAGATCCCACAGACCATGTGGTGTGGCCAAAACAAACAGAAAAAAAAAAAAAAAAGCTATACTACAGAAGTATCTCTTTCCTTCTGCTGTTTCACGACTATTTTGTTCATCACACTGGATGATTCTGACTACGCTTGGTATATTCAAACTGAACCAGATTCGCCCTTGATTTTCTAGACGCATGCTAGTTCACAAAGGCAGAGACAAACATTTTGCTTTGGAACTTGGGGCTAGTCCATGAGTTCAGGCATTTGCTCTTCATGTTTCAAGGGAGTAAATGTCACCTATAAAAAGCTGTCATCATCCAGAACATTCTGCTGACTTGCTACTCTGTGAGAGATGGCTTTCCTGGTTCCTTCGGGTCTCAAACATCACCTGCTCTGAGGCCTTCCCCAGGCACCTGTCTGATTGCATTTGTATACCTTCTGCCTAGCAGATATTATTATAAATCTGTTTTATTTATTATGGCTGAGTCCCTGGTCCACGAAAGAAGAGCCTTGTCCATCTTTTCTTCCTAGGGTCCCACGGCAGGCAATGAATGAATTGGAGAGTATATAACATTTGTGTTTATAATTGCTGTAAGGCATAAAGAGGAACTGAAATGATTTTGGTGAGCGTGACAGATCATTCCCGCTGCCCCTCTGATCTGCAGATCAGAGACATAGTGGGAATGATCTAGGGTGGGGGAAGGCCATTTATCATCTCATTTAGGAGGTGTGACTTGATAGAAGTAACGCAGCCAGTCTGGATCCTAAATGTCAGGCTTCAGAGAGGAGTGACTCATCTGCTTTGTACAACTTGTCGACTGAAAAAAAATGCACAGCCTCAAAGTCAAGAGTTATGTTTTACTTGGTGGACAAAACTGAGGACATAAGCCCGGGACTAGGCTAGCTCTGAGAGAGGGCTCTGGAAGAGGCAAGGGAGGAGCCAGGATACGCAGGATCCTGTCTTTGCAGCAAAGACCAGTGAATCCAAACATCAAAAGATCACTGTTAATTAAGGAAAACGAGATATTTCAAGTTAAAGCATTTAGTACTTTTCTCTGTACAGATGTGAGAGCTGGGCCATGAAGAAGGCTGAGTACCAAAGAATTGATGTTTATGAACTGTGGTGCTGGAGAAGACTCTTGAGAGTCTCTTGGACTGCAAGGAGATCAAACCAGTCAATCATAAAGGAAATCAATCCTGAATATTCATTGGAAGGACTGATGCTGAAGCTGAAGCTCCAATGCTTTGGCTGACTCATTGGAAGAGACCCTGATGCTGGGAAAGATTGAAGGCGGGAGGAGAGGGGGACAACAGAGAATGAGATGGTTGGATGGCATCACCGACTCGATGGACATGAGTTTGAGCAAACTCCGGGAGTTGGCGATGGACAGGGAGGCCTGGCGTGCTGCAGTCCATGGGGTCACAGAGAGTCGGACTCGACTGAGCGAATGACAGCAACAGTGCACAGGAAGCTGCCCAGGTCCAGGCTCGCTGAGATCGCCCCCCGGAGTCGCCCCGCAGCTCCTGCGGCCAGTGTCCCTCGCTTCCTGGGCTGAATCACGGGGAGGGGTGCAGGGGCTGCTCAGCAGGGTTTGTCTCCATCCTGAATTTCCTCCTCCGGGCGCAATTCCACATCCTTTCACTTACTGATATGGCAGACAGCATTTTTTTCATTGATGAACTAAAGGCGAAAGGCCCTGCCCTCAGGGGGGAAACCATCTAATGTGGGAGGACTGTCCCCGGCCATGGACACACACGGACACACACACACACGGACACACACACGGACACACATGGACACACACACACACACACATGGACACACACGGACACACACACACACGGACACACACACACACGGACACACACACACACACACGGACACACACGGACACACACACACACGGACACACACGGACACACACACACACGGACACACACACACACGGACACCCACACAGACACACACACGGACACCCACACAGACACACACACATGGACACACACACGGACATGGACACACACACGGACACACACGGACACACACACACACGGACACACACACACGGACACCCACACAGACATACACACGGACACACACACAGACACACACACACACGGACACACACACACACACGGACACCCACACAGACACACACACGGACACCCACACAGACACACACACATGGACACACACACGGACACACACACGGACACACACACAGACACACACACATGGACACACACACGGACATGGACACACACACGGACACACACACACACGGACACACACACATGGACACCCACACAGACATACACACGGACACACACACAGACACACACACACACGGACACACACACACACGGACACCCACACAGACACACACACGGACACCCACACAGACACACACACATGGACACACACACGGACACACACACGGACACACACACAGACACACACACATGGACACACACACGGACATGGACACACACACGGACACACATGGACACACACACACACGGACACACACACACGGACACCCACACAGACATACACACGGACACACACACAGACACACACACACACGGACACACACACACACGGACACCCACACAGACACACACACGGACACCCACACAGACACACACACACGGACACACACACGGACACACACACGGACATGGACACACACACACACACGGACACACACACGGACACACACATGGACATGGACACACACACACACACGGACACACACACACGGACACACACACACAGGCACACACCCTGGTGGGAAATGCATGGACACACACACACACGGACACACATATGGACATGGACACACACACACACACACACGCACCCCCGAGCGGAAGGTGTGTCATGTCTGTACATGTGCTCAGCCCTCAAGGTAATAGGTCACAGACATCCCCAGGAATACACATGTCAAAGAGAGAAATTAACATGGGACCACATGAGCCTGCAAGCCTGTCCTTGGGGTACACATGTTCCTGGGGGGCACATTCGCCTGGCAGGTACAGGAAGACTCTCTAAAGCACAGTCAGTCTCCCGGTGGTTTAAAGAACTCACTGGACACCCCTGACTCCGGATTCTCTCTCTCCCAAGGTCCAGACTGTGGCCAGCTCCCACCAGCCTGGTTCACAGCCACCGCAGCATTACCCACCCTCACCCACAGGAAATCTGGGCCAGGGGAAAGACTCCCCTGGCCAGAACAAAGGGAAAAATCAGGAATGCAGTCCAGGGAGAGGCCCAGGGAACAGCCGTGTTTAAAGAACACAAACAAGAGGCCCGAAGTCACATCCCCACAGCTCTTAAAAATTGTAAGAGGTGGCAGGAAGATTTTTAGGATAATTTTCGTGGACACGCGGAGGCAAACATGGAGGGGCCTCTGCAGTCCGTTTGGGCGGGCCTCGCGGCCTCGGCCATCCCTTTCTTCCTCCCCTCTCGCCCAGGCTGGGGGCGCAATCCGTGCAGTGCACCGCACCCCGAAAACCAGCGGGCTCCCGGCAGTAGGCTCATCCCTCAGTGGTGCCCAATAAATACTCATCGAGCGGCCCCCAGGCAGGGCTGAACGCGCGGGCCTGCGGCCGGGGGAGGAGGCTAAAGAAATGGCTGGTGACCCGGGCCGCGGTGGGCGCAGGGCTGTCTCCAGCGGGCCGGGGGCTCGTCCCCACGGCTGCTCAGCGTCCTGTCCTCAGCAGGAGCCGGCGATGCGCGTTTCGATGACGCCAGGAGCCCAAAGTGGGCTCCATGAGCCGCCGGGAGAGGGGGCGCCGCCAGGTTGGCGGCTGGTTCCCGGTCTGGCGTTTAAAGGGGGTCAAGGGCTGTCCTGAAGGTCACGGCGGCGCGCTGCGCGGGCCCGGCGAGCTTGGTGAACCATGCGCGCGGGACCCGGAGCGGAGAGGCAGCGTGGTGCCCGGAGCCGCTCAATCGGGTCCGGCGGGGACTCGGGCCGCGTGGTCCCCGCTGCGCTCCATCCGGTCCAGGCGGGGCTCGGCGCTGTGCGCGCGCGGGCGCGCGGGGCGGGTCGGCCGCCCGCATGGGTCTCGCGGAGCGGAGAGCGGCGCGGGCGCGGCTGGAGGCCGGCGGCGGGCGCACTCACCCTCCTTGGCCTTCTTCTTCCTCGCCAGCGTGCCGCCCAGCTTGCCGAGGAACGATTCGTCCTTCTTCATCCTGTGGGGCCGCAGGGCGGGCGAGCGCAGCGGCGCGGAGGACATGGGGGCGCGCGGGGACCCCGGTGGCCGGGCCGGGAGCAGCGCGTCTGGGAGCCGCCCTGGTCGCCTCCGCCGCCGCCGCCGCCGCCCGCTCGCCCCGGGGAGTGGCCGGGAGGGCGCGGCCCCGGCGCCGGCCCCCGCCCCCCGCCCGCCCCTGGCCCCGGCGGCGTCCCGCCGCCCGAGGTCTGACTCTGGGTCACCACGTCCAGCCCGCGAGAGCCGTCGGCGGTTCCCACGCGCCGCGGCACACTCACTCTCCAAGCGCAGCGGTAGTTCCGCTCCTAAATGCCGCAAATCGGACAGACCACGGGCCCTCTGCCCCCCTTTTGTTCTGCTCGTTTAAGCCCTGGACTCTGGTGACCTTACCTGGGCGCCGGGGTGGGGGGTTAGGGGTCAGCGAGGCAGCCAGGGCCACCACCTTTGCACAGCCGTGCACATCAGATAAGCGCACAAATGGGTCGTTGCATTTGCTGAGCTTTTCCCCACAACCAGGCCAGGGGCTGGGGGGAGCCCTTGTGACCTGTGCCCGCCCTTTAGAAGCTTGGCACGTGGTAGGCAATGACTACATGAGTACCCTCCTGCACACCTCACCCTGTCCCAGGGGTGATTCCGGCAGAGGAATGAGCCCTAGTGTGGAATCAGGGGCGGGTGTTCCGGAGGAGAGCAGGGTAGGAAGAGCAGAGGGGACAGTGTAGGGGGCTCCAAGGAGGAAAGAGAAGAGGAGGAGGAAGAGGTTTTCTGTGGAGGTGATGTGGTGGACTTGGGTTCTGCAGAGTTGACTCTGGGTGAGGTGGGTGGGGAAGGACTGAGCCTGGAGACCAGGTCCCAGGCTTCAACAGGAGAGACGAACAGGTTTGTGGAGAAGTTCACAGGTGGAAGGACTCCCAGGCTGGAAGGAGTGGGAAGAGTTAAGCCTGTTTCCTGCTGGGCCCAGGCCAGTGGGGCAGGGGACTTACCCAGCAGATAGAGACTATCAGAGGAGGCCTGACTGGGGAGGAGCAGGGGGTGGCCAGGTCCGGGTGTGGGTAACATTGTTTTTCTGTCTCCCCAGGGGCTGTGGAGGTTTCTTTTGGCCTGCTGATTGGTGCTAGGCCCTGCCCTCCCACAGAGAATGCGCTGACCTCAGGGGCAGAGCCTTGCCCTCCCGGAGCTGGTGATCCAGGGGGACACTCATGCCCCGCAGTTAGGAACCCAGCCAGGTGGGAGGGCAGGAAGAGTGTTATGGACCAGGGTGCTTGCCCTGCTTAACCAACAGAAATTGATCAGAGGCCAGACAAGACTTCCAGGCAGGGCTTTACTGGGGGCTCTGCTGCAGCAAGGGGGAGCAAGAACAAACCACAGGCCCCCTTCCTCACTTCCTGGGGGTGGGAAAACTGGTTCTTTATATGGGGTGAGGGAGGGGGTGTCCAGGGTCAGGTGGGAGGGGTGGCTTAGGTGGTTTGTCACCCCTTAGGTGATCTGCAAGGACATCCAACCAGTCCATCCCAAAGGAAATCAGTCCTGAATATTCATTGGAAGGACTGATTGCTGACGCTGAAACTCCCATACTGTGACCACCTGATGTGAAGAACTGACTCATTGGAAAAGACTCTGATGCTGGGAAAGATTGAAGGCAGGAGGAGAAGGGGGCCACAGAGGATGAGATGGTTGGATGGCATCACCGACTTGATGGACGTGAGTTTGAGCAAGCTCTGGGGGGTTAGTGATGGACAGGGAGGCCTGGCGTGCTGCCATCCATGGGGTCGCAGAGAGTCAGACACGACTGAGCAACGAACTGAACTGAACTGAGGTGCTGCTGGGTGCAGGGGGCAGGTGCGGTGCCTTTGCTCCTGGCTCTTCAAAAGTGGCAGTGGGGTCTTTGGGTCTCTCTGTGTCTTTTGTCCAGAACTTGCCCTGACTGCACATGCGCGCAGTTGTTTTTAGTCCTGCATTGTTTCTTGGTATTTTGTTGCTGAAGGAGAAATGTGTCCAGGTGCAGGCATTGCAGCACAGCGTCCCGGGGCCCAGGCCTGTCTCAGGAAGAAGAGAAGGGATATGGATGCCTCATCCTCTCATTAGCAGCAGGCAGGATGGAGAGAACTCGAGGGAAGACCCAGGTACCCGGGAGAGGGGAGGCGAGCCAGGGATGCAGGCTGCCCGGTGTGACTGAGTGAGCGGATGAGGTAGGGGGATCAGGGATCCCGCACTAGGAACCCTGAGGATGGTTAAAGCAAAACCCGGAGCCAGAGACCAATTCAGAAGCTACTGTAAGGGGCGAGGCCAGAGTTGCCCGTGGCAGTGGCAGAAGGAAGGGACGGATAAGAATAAACTTTCAAGGCTGCAAACCACAACCCAAGGGGAATCCTTGGATGATTGATTTAGGGACAGGGAAGGGTCAGAGGGCTCTGAGGCTTCTTAGCTGCACGGCCTGATTTGGGGTGTCACTAACCACACGGCGGATAACACAGAAAGGCGGTGAATGTGGTCACTGAAATCCTGATGGCGTCACGGCACAGTCAAGGCTAGACTGCTCTGAATGCTGAGGGAGACTGACGTCTGGGGCAGGCATTTCTGGCCCCTTTGAGAATCTGGTGTGAGGTACAGACCGTCCCCTCTAAGGAGACACACACGCAAGGTGCTGGACACTGTTCACGGATGCCCACGGTCAGCCCACCCTCCCACCGCCCCAGGCATGGCCACAGAACCCAGGAGGAGAGTGTGCGATCAGGAGAGGGGGAGGAAAAAAACTCTTGGGAAATAAAATAGGAAAAGCTGAGCTCCCGGGCATGGTCCTGGACGCCTTGTAATTGCCCAGTCGATGATTAATTGGATATTTCATCAGTGGCTCCAGCTTCCCAGGGGACACACAGAATTTACAATTTTCCTTGCTGCTGCTACTGCTGCTAAGTCGCTTCAGTCGTGTCTGACTCTGTGCGACCCCATAGACGGCAGCCCATCAGGCTCCCCCGTCCCTGGGATTCTCCAGGCAAGAACACTGGAGTGGGTTGCCATTTCCTTCTCCAGTGCATGAAAGTGAAAAGTGAAAGTGAAGTCGCTCAGTCGTGTCCGACTCTTAGCGACCCCATGGACTGCAGCCCACCAGGCTCCTCCATCAATGGGATTTTCCAGGCAAGAGTACTGGAGTGGGGTGCCATTGCCTTCTCCGACAATTTTCCTTAGGTCACTGCTAACTTGAACACCACAAAGACAGATTGGAGCCTACTTTAAAAGATGCCATTACCCCATGGAAGAATCTCTCTAGAAGATACTCAAGTCCTGCCAACCGCCCACCTATTTCAGAAAGGACTATTGGCTGCAGTCAAGTGATTCTCAGTTGGAAGAGGAACTGACTTGGGCCTCACATGACGATGGGGTTCTGGAGTTTTGTAGACATCATGTGTGTAGAAACATAATCATGTTTCCAGTGCCAGGTGGTACGTGCTGCTGAGAAATCGATGCAAAGCAGAGGCTCTTGGGTTCAGTTCATTGTCATTCCCTCCCCCGAGGTGAGGGATGGTCCTGGCAGCCTCAAAGACGCTGGACCATGGGCTCTGTTTCCCTTGCACCTCTTGGACTGGAGGATAGTCTGATTTTTTTTTAATGGTCTTGGACCTTTGACCTTTTCTTTTTTTAATTTTTGGCTGCTCTGAGTCTTCATTTCCTGGGGTGGGCTTTCTCTACTTGTGACAAGCAGGTGCAGTGCTTGGCCTCCTCATCATGGTGGCTTCTCCTGTTTCCGACCGAACAGGCTCTAGGAGATGCTGGCTCAGAGCTTGTGGCTCCCGGACTTAGTTGCCCCTCGGTGTGTGGGATCTTCCCACATCAGGGATTGAACCCGTGTCCCCTGCATTGACAGGAGGATTCTTATCCACTGTGCCACCTGGGAAGTCCTGGTTTCTTATCAAATGCAGCTTACAAGCTTTTTTACAATTATTGTGTTGGTTGTAACATATTTGTTGTTATTTTTGACTCTTGTATGCTACAGATAACAATCAAGAAGTGACTTAGTGGCTGTGGATGAATTTGGGTTCTTTTTGCAGGGTTAGAGGCTGGAGGGATTCAACTAAACCCCAGAAAGTTTCCCTCGCTCCAGGCCTGGCTCCTGGGGAATTTGCCCAGCATTCTCTCCGGAGCAGTCTAACTAAAACAACTTTCCAAATTGCTTTCAGAGCAGCAAACGTCTATATTCATTTGAAGGTTGGAAAGTGCTGGTTGTTAAGAGAGAGAATTTAATGAGAAGCAGAAAAATGATCTTAGTTCCTGTCCCCACCTACTTGACATTCCACTTCTTCACTTCAGTTCAGTTGAGCACTCAGTCATGTCTGACTCTTTGTGACCCCATGGACTGCAGCACGCCAGGCATCCCTGTCTATCACCAACTCCCAGAGTTTACTCAGACTCACGTCCATCAAGTTGGTGATGCCATGCAACCATCTCATCCTCTGCAGTCCCCTTCTCTTCCTGCCTTCAATCTTTCCCAACATCAGGGTCTTTTCCAATGAGTCAGTTATTTGCATCAGGTGGCCAAAGTATTGGAGTTTCAGCTTCAGCATCAATCCTTCCAATGAATATTCAGGACTGATCTCCTTTAGGATGGACTGGTTGGATCTCCTTGCAGTCCAAGGGACTCTCAAGAGTCTTCTCCAACAGCACAGTTCAAAAGCATCAGTTCTTCGGCGCTCAGCTTTCTTTATGGCCCAACTCTCACATCCATACATGACCACTGCAAAAACCATAGCTTTGACTAGACAGATCTTTGTTGGCAAAGTAATGTCTCTGCTTTTTTTTTTTTATTCCCCACCTAGCACTGTGGAGCTAACATGTCTCTGGGTTGTTCAAAACCCTCATGCAACAGTACTGCCATTGGCTGTGTACTCTTCCAGGGGAAACAAAGTGTTAATTGCTCAGCGGTGGCCACTCTTTGCCACCCCATAAACGGTAGCCCACCAGGCAACTCTGTCTATGGGATTCTCCAGGCAAGAATACTGATGTCTCTGTTTTTTAATGGCTGTCTAGGTTGGTCATAGCTTTTCTTCCAAAGAGCAAGTGTCTTTTAATTTCACTTGCTCCTTCTAATTTCATGGCTGCAGTCACCATCTGCAGGGATTTTGGAGCCCCCAAAAGTAAAGTTGTTCACTGTTTCCACATGTATTTGCCATGAAGTGATGGGACCAGATGCCATGATCTTAGTTTTCTGAATATTGAGTTTTAAGCCAACTTTTTCATGCTCCTCTTTCACTTTCATCAAGGGGCTCTTTAATTCTTCTTTGCTTTCTGCCATAAGGGTGGTGTCATCTGCATATCTGAGGTTATCAATATTTCTCCTGGCAATCTTGATTCCAGCTTGTGCTTCATCCAACCCAGCATTTCGCATGATGTACTCTGCATATAAATAAGCAGGGTGGCAATATACAGCCTTGATGTACTCCTTTCTCAATTTGGAACCAGTCCATTGTTCCATGTCCAGTTCTAACTGTTGCATCTTGACCTGCATACATATTTCTCAGAAGGCAGGTCAGGTGGTCTGGTATTCCCATCTCTTTAACAATTTTCCACAGTTTGTTGTGATCTACACAGTCAAAGGCTTTGGTGTAGTCAATAAAGCAGAATTAAATGTTTTTCTGGAAGTCTCTTGCTTTTTCTATGATCTAGCAGATGTTGGCAATTTGATCTCTCGTTCCTCTGCCTTTTCTAAAACCGGCTTGAACATGTGGAAGTTCACGGTTCACGTATTGTTGAAGCCTGGCTTGGAGGAATTTGAGCATTACTTTGCTAGCATGTGAGATGAGTGCAGTTGTGTGGTAGTTTGAACATTCTTTGACATTGCCTTTCTTTGGGATTGGAATGAAAACTGACCTTTTCCACTGCTGAGTTTTCCAAATTTGCTGACATACTGAGTGCAGCACTTTCGCAGCATCATCTTTTAGGATTTGAAAGAGCTCAGCTGGAATTCCATCACCTCCGCTAGCTTTGTTCACAGCTTTGTTCCACTTCTTAGCATGCCGCATGCGTATCGCCTGTGCCACAGCTTGGCATGCATTTTACATTTAGAAAATCATTATGAAAATCAGGTTACATGCAGCCACCCCCATGATAGAAAACCATTTGATTTGCTTTAAAAAAATTTTTTATTTATTTACTTTGGCTGTGCTGGGTCTTTGTTGCTGTGTGCAGGCTTTCTCTAGCTGTAGCAGGCGGGACCTACTCTCTAGCTGCGATGCTCCAGGCTTCTCACTGTGGTGGCTTCTCTTGTAGCTTCAGTGGTTGCAGCTCAGGGGCTCTAGAGCTCAGGCCCCTGAGTTGTGGTGCATGGGCTTAGTTGCTCCTTGGCATATGGGATCTTCCCGGACCAGGGATTGAACCCGTGTCCCTTGTATTGCAAGGCAGATTCTTAACCACTGGACCACCAGGGAAACCCCTCGATTTACTTTTGAACTATGGCTTCCAAAGGTTCCATCTCCTTACCCAAATGGCTCAGCGGTAAAGAATCCTCCTGCCAACGCAGGAGACATGAGCTTGATCCCTGGGTGGGGAAGATCCCCTGTAGGAGGAAATGGCAACCCAATGCAGTATTCTTGCCTGGAGAATCCCATGGACAGAGGAGCCTGGCGGGCTATGGTCCATGGGGTCGCGAAGAGTGGGACATGACTGAGCACATGTGGATGGATATAAGAATAAGAAACAAACATTCCAGGAGCACAAGCCGGATCCAGGCCCTGGGGGAGGCCCCACACCGTGTGCTCTCGGGCAAACTCAGAGCCAGGTTCTCCTGCCATTCCGTCCGTCTTCCTTGCAGATGGACAGGCTCTGGGCGATGCAGGCGGATGTCACCTGTCCTAACACTTCAGTTGCAGCAGACCAAACAAGCTGCCTGGAAAGTAACCAGACAGGAGGATGAATATACCTATGGCTATATTCATGTAATGGAATTCTAGCAAGCAATCAGAAAGAGCTGCAGTCACCGTATCTCAAAAACATGTCCAGGGACTTCTCTGGCGGTCCAGAGGTTAAGACCCCGAGCTCCCAGTGCAGGGAGGACATGTTCAATCCGACGTCAGGGAACTAATATCCCACAGGTGGTGCGATGAGGCCAAATTAGAAAAAGAAAAAAAAAATGCATTCAGCAACAAAAGCCAGTGCAAAGGCGCACACTGGGGGAGTCCACTTATTTGAAGTTCAGCAGCAGGTGGCCTCTCTCCTATGCTGAGAGTGGTCAGAGCTCTGAGTGATGCACGCTGGCCATATCTTGGGCTGGCTGGGGTGGGTGGGGGCTGGGGGTCACACAGGTTGTTTGCTAAGTACAACTCCATCACCCACACACCGGAGAATTGTGTGTTTCACTGTGTGTCAGTTACACCTCCATAGAGGCTTGGGGGAAAGAAAACAAATGGATGACATGCCAAGGCAAGATAATTTGAGTTCTGTTCCTTACCTGCATTTGGGTTTCATTCCTTCTCAATGCGTCTCCTGTGATAATACGGCAGCTCAGGAAGCCCTTAAAGGGAGTCTTAAAAGCTGCACGCCTTCTCCCATTTCCCTTCCAGAGAAGAAGTGATATCTTTCAAAACACGAAAAACAGCCTTTAGCTTTCGGGAAGAGAAAAGAGAGCTTGTTCGAAGGAGGAATGAAACTGTGAAATGTTCCCCTGTACTGTTCATTTTCAAACCTAGTAATTTCAGGAGACTTAGAAGTGTGTAGGCAAGCGATAGAAATACTTAATTGATTCAGTGATGGAGAAAATGCCTTATTTCCCCCAGGTTACACGCCAATGCAGTCTTTCTGCCCTTTGGAGCAGCATTTTCAAGCGTGCTGTAATCATAACATCCAAAGTAGTCTTTTGAACGGCGTGATTTAATCAGTTTGCTAATTTAGTGATCTGGCAAGGGAGGAACCTGTGATTTTCGCTTTAAATGCTAGAAGCATGAAAAGATGACCACACTTGCCCAGAATCTTGAAACTGTGGTGGTAACACTTTTTTCCAGAACCACATGTGAGAGAAACACAAATGCCTGACTGCAATGATCAACAGCTTTTCACTCAAGCGATTTTGGAAACATCAGCACACTTTGAAACAAGGGAAGTTGGATTTTCATTTATTGGCAACTCCTCTGAGTCTTCTTTTTGCCTAGTAGGCAAATTAAACTACACATACACTTTGTTCCTGTAAATATTTTAGAGATGAGGAATGCATGAGAGATTGGCACCAAGTTATTAATTCCTCATCTTGCATGGGGGAGAGATTGGGAAAGTCTTCTAAAAGATTATGCCCCCTTCAAAAAAGATTGACTCCTAGTTTTCAGAGAGCAAGTTCCTTGAAAAAATGCCAACATCTCTTATGCAGGTGGGAGAACAAAGGCCCAGCCTATTAGACAGTCACACTTTAGTCTAAATTTCTTTCACCATTCATTTATCATAATGTATTATCACCTGCCTAGAAAATAAAAGGCCTTACTTTCCTCCTCCTGTCTCACTGGGCACAGTAAGGGAATAAAAGCTGTGCTTTTTTGTTTTTGTTTAATTTATTTGGCTGCATCAGGTCTGAATTGCAGTAGAGCTGGCACAAAGGCTCAGTAGCTGTGGCCTGCAGAGTAAATCGCCGTGCAGCATATGGGATCTTAGTTCCCAGACCAGCAGTCAAACCCATGTCCCCTGCCTTGGAAGGCAGATTCTTAACCACTGAACCACCACGTAAGTCCTGAGAGCTGGCCTTTGTATGGAGGGAAAATGGTGAACGGTAGGGGTCCTCTAGGGCAGTGAGCTTGCTGCCAGATGGAGCAGGGGAATTAGACACCAAGCACATCATTAGAACATCATTGGGGCTGGGGAAGACAGGGGCTGGGGTAGGGATCAATAAGGAGTCAGGCAGGAAATATTTTCCACTTTTGGGGCCAGAGAGCCTTTGCAGCTCCTCAGTTTTGCTCTCATAATCTGAAAACAGCCATAGACAATACGGAAGCAAATGCGTGGCTCTGTTCCAAAACAAGTTCATTCTGCACTCAGAACTTTGGAGTTCACATTATTTTCACGTGTCATGAAACATTCTTTTGATGTTTCTATCAACACAGTTAAAACATGAACCCATTCTTAGCTCATAGGTGATACAAAAAGCAGGCTGGATTTGGAAGCAGATCGTACCCAAACTGCATTTCATTTAACTGCATTTTTTTTTTAATTCCTTTTTTTACTTCTGATCTGCATGTTTTTGCCAGAAAGCCCTAATGGTGGTAATAATGATGGCGCCACTAAGAGTCACGGCTTAAAGGTGCCAGTGACCCAGAGCCCGCTGTTTGTAACCGCAAAGCAGTGCACAAAGCCTCCCGGCACTGGAGATGCATTGTTAGCACACCTCTTCCAAAGCGGGCCAGTAACAACTGCGCTTCTTATGTCTTACTTATTCTATAAGAGTGTTTATTCTGTAAGACTCTCCACACCGTTACCCAGAGGTGGGAGTGTGTTCCGGCTGGTGGTGGTGGTGGTGGTTGTTTAGCCTCTAAGTCGTATCCAACTCTTTTTCGACCCCATGGGCTGTAGCCTACCAGGCTCCTCTATCCATAGGATTTCCCAGGCAAGAATACTGGAATGGGTTGCCATTCCTCCTCCAGGGGATCTTCCTGACCCAGGGGTCAAACCCATGTCTCCGGCATTAGCAAACGGGTGCTTTACCGCTGGGATGGATTGTCTTTCTGGAAAATAGGAAGCACTTCAACATACATCACTGAACACATAAGTTAAAGCAGAGTCCAGCGACACCATATGACATGGAGCAGGGCGGGGCTGCCTGACATGTGTGACGCCATCCACGATGTGGGGTTAGATAGAAAAGCAAGCTGTGCTTCCACTTTCCACACTCATGCACTCACTGATTTCACACACCCTGGGTGTCAAGGTGGGTACTGGGCATGACTCCAGGCCTTGGGACATACCAGGCACAAACTCGAGCAGGCCTGCCCGGTGGAGCTTACAGTCTCACGGCAGAGGAATAAAGTCAGTGATTTTAAAAACCCATGAACAAGAGAAAGACAAATATCATGATATTGCTTATGTGGAATCTAAAAAAAATGATGAAATACACTTATTTATGAAACAGGAATAGACTCACAGACATAAAAAACAAACTTACGGTTATCAAAGGGGAAAGGGGAACTTAGGAGTTTGGGATTGACATATATGCACCTCCGTATATAAAATGTATAACCCACAAGGATCTACTGTATAGCACAGGGAACTCTACTCAGTATCTTGTAGTCACCTAAAGTGGGGAAGAATCTAAAAAGAATATACATAGATGCATAACTGAATCACTTTGCTGTACGTCGAAGACTAACACCGCACTGTAAATCAACTATATTTCAAATAAAAAACTTTAAAGGAAGTTTTCAAAAAATAACCCAAGTACATATATGTGTTATACATATGTACATTTTACACATACGTGAACCTTTACGGAAATCTGCCTTTTAATCCTCACTTTGTCAAGGGGAAATGGCTGATTTTGAACTCTGCCTTTCTATCTGGCAGAACTAACAATAACAAATGGAAATTTATGCAGAGCAAATAGAACTGATTTCAGGACTAATCAGAATACATTTTGATTGAGAAAGCGGATACTCGGCAAGCACGTCATCATCAGAGAAACGCACCATCTCGTGCAGAAGGGAGACCAATTTTCATTTGTTCAGGGTCACGACTCCTATATTAAGGTATGTTTTAAAGTATGTTCCGTGATTATCCACCTATCACACCTACAGTAGTTCATCACTAACTGAGACCTGAAGGCTGAGCAGCTGTAAGCAAATTATGCTCTGGAATCAGGACAGTATTAAACCGTGAAGCTCAACTCTGTGTGATAAATTATCTTAGACTGTCAAAATTTCAAATTTGCAAGGAAATAAGAAAATGCAAGGCTTGAAAAGGCTATTCGATCTTCAGTGCTGTTTAAATATTTATTACTTACAAAGCAGAAAGAGACTCACAGACTTAGAGAATGAAATTATGGTTACCAGTGGTAAGGGTAGGGGAGAGGGACAGTTAGGGAGTTTGGAAAGAATGTGTACACACAGCTGTATTTAACATGGATCACCAACAAAGACCTATTGTATAGCATAGGGAACTCCGCTCCATGTTACCTGGCGGCCTGGATGGGAGAATGGATACATGTAAATGTATGGCTAAGTCCCTTTGCTGTCCACTTGAAGCTATTACAAAATTGTTAATTGACTATACTCCAATATAAATTTAAAAGTTTTAAAAATTTTATTATGAAAAACTACTAAAATATGGAGCTGATTTTTTTTTCCAGAAACACTATGGTAGCAGTAGCCTGGGCCCTCGCCCTCCAGGTGGCTGACCATGAAGCTACCTGTAATATAACCTACAAAGCGTTATAAAAGTCAGCCCCACAGACTGCAACCAAAAACACTTTTCTGCAATGAAACGCGGCAGTTTTCTTGTCATCTGAAAGAAAAAGGCAGAATGAGTCTTTATTTTCTCTAGATGAGTCATGCCTTCCATGCAGTAAATATTCAGTAAATATTTCATGAATCAGAAAAGCCTGCCCCAGAGGTGGAAACAGCCTGGTGTCCATCACAGATGAATGGATAAACGAAACATGGTCCAACCCGACATACCCACACGCAATGCCTACCCATGCAACAGCAGGGACCACCCTGAGGACGTGACGCTCAGTGAAATAAGCCAGACACAAAAGCAATACCGTATGATTTCCCTCACAAGGGCACCCAGAAGAGTCAAGTTCCCAGAGACAGAAAGTAGAAGGGGGGTCGTGGGGGGCTGGTTTAATAGGGACAGAGAGAATGGGGAGTTAGTTTAATAGGGACAGAGTTTCATCTTTGCAGGATAAAATGAGTGTGGAGGTGAAGGGCGGTGATGGTGTCCGACAGTGAACTTAATGCCACTGAGCTGTGCATTTTAAATGGTTGGAATGGTGGCTTTTATCTTAAGTGTGTTTTTACCACCATTTTTTAAGCCCGTGTCTAAGGCCCCAAATAAATCGGGCCCTGAAAATAAAGGTAATGTAACAAACAGAAAGAACCGTGTGGGAAAAGCTGAGACTTTCCCAGGGAGGAGAGGTAACAGGAAAGAGAGACGGATGAATAAACCAAGCAGCTGAGATGGAAGAACAGAGAGTGGATAGTCCCCTAGAGACAGAAGAGGGTTAACCGGAGGGCCGGCCCTGGAGAAGGAGAGAATGAAGGATTGCTACACCGCCAGCCCCGAGAGGACGATGGGGAAGCGGAGATTCGCACATAAATCCTGCTGCAGAGTGGGGTGCATGGCCTGGTGAGAAGGCCCCCGGCTGAACTGCAGAGCGAGCGCAGGAGAGAGTAACCAGCTTCTGGGAAGAAGGGGCTATAAATGATCCCTGCCCTTCCCTCCCTCCTTCCCACCCCTCCTCCCCACCCTCCTCCCCATCCTGGTCTTCCAGCCTCCAGCTTTCCAGAGCTCCCTGCTGACCCCATGATGGCCCTTCCCCCGCAATCAGGGAGTGTCGCCTCTGCTTCTGAACCCCACACAGAGCCTTGCACACACTCAGAGCCCAATCAGTGTTCACTGGATGGTTGGAAGGATGGAAGGATGGATGGATGGATGGATGAAGGGCAAATGATGGATGACTGGAGGCTGGTGGTAATTACAGCAGGAGGTTACTCCTGCCACTTGGGATAATTGTGACGTTTGCATCCACCCAGAAAAGCTTTTATCGATGGACACAAATTATTTACGGCTTCTTCGTACACTCAGTCCCAGTGACAGATGTGGGGATGAGGAAATGAGAGAAGAAGGCGTGACATGGAAACATTAGGAAGCGAAGCTTTACTGGCGCTTGCTTTCCAGCTGCCTCTTCAGGAAGGAAAGGGGGGCTGACAGAGCCTATGCTGGGGGGAGAGTGGGGTCTAGCATTCAAGGAGGGACTGGAAAGGATCAAACCACGTCAATCCCAAACCTCCCAGGCGCTTCTGAGTTAATGCACACCAGCTGGCTGCGTGGGGCCGTGGGAAACCACAGGACCTGGAGGAGGAGCGCTGGTCCGGGCCTTAGACTCTGCATTGCTGATGCACCCCCAAGTGAAGCTGATGCCTCTGGCTTTTTGGTTCCTGTGTCACTCTCTGAGTGGGAAGGCTATACAATATTCTTTTATTAAAAGGTCACCATGGGCTTCTGGGGTAAGAAAATCGCCACCACCGCCCCCCCCCAGAATATCACTTGTTTTCTCAGAAATTTCCAAGTGTATGATGCTAAAAGACTCCCCTTTAACGCACTCACTGTTTTAAAATGATGCACAGCACCGATCCTCCAGTGCACAGTGGGAACCCCAGTGACCGAGCCTGGGCCTAGGAGGTTTCAGGCCTTCTCAATGTATTTTTTAAATCCTCCAACTACTCAAATAATTACTTTTTAAAAATGTATGCTGGTTGGACTTCCCTGGTGGTCTGGTGGTTAAGAAGCCAATGCAGGGGACACGGGTTCAATCCCTGGTCCAGGAAGATCCCACAGGCCGTGGGACAACTAAGTCCATGAGCCACAATTACTGAACAGTCCCTGCTCTGAAGTAAGAAGTCACAGCCGTGAGAAGCCTGCGCACCGCAGCGTGAGAAAGCCCGTGCGCAGCCACAGAGACCTGGTGCAGCCATAAATAAATAAATACAAATTAAAAAAAAAACAAACCTCCAAAATAAAAAAATTAAAATTAAAAAAAAAAAGTATGCATGCGGCTCTCCTGCTCTCCTCCTTTCGTGGATGGGAGGGGCAGACCCCTGCCAGGGAGGAGGCGCCTGGGCCATCTGCTCAAGGGAAGGGACAGAAAGGCCATTGTGAGTCTGGTCAGTCGTCCCCCCACCAAAGGATGAAGGTCTCCCTTTGAAACCCGGATTCCCCTTTTTAGTAAAGGAACCATTGTCACCAGAACGAGGCTCCAAAGGCCAGGCTGGGGTGGGGGGCGTCTCTCCTATTCTGACCCCTTTCTTCACCTTCCGCCTCCTCTCCCTTCCTGACACTCCTGCTGAAAGAGCCTTCTGTTCTCTGCTGCCCCCTTCATGCCTTCATCCTCAACTGTCCTTCGCACGGTCTAATTACAGGTTGAATTGTTTCCCCAAAGCGTGTTGAAGCCCAGTCCTTGGACTGGGACCTTGCCTGGAAGTAGGGTCTTTGCAGATGTGATGGAGTTAAGATGAGTCGTTAGGGTGGGCCTTCGTCCATAGACAGGCAGAGCACCCGGGAAGCTGGAGGCAGTCCACAAGCCAAGACACACCAAGGGTCCCCTGGGACACCAGAAGCTAGAGAAAGGCGTGGGAAGGTCCTCCCAGAGGCTTCAGAGAGGCCTCATGGATTTGGACCTTGATTTCGGACTTGCCATCCACAGTCAGCCCCAGGGGAGCAGAGTGATTACCCCCCCAAGGAACCACATGTATTTGGAGGGTAGTCTGGCTTCCCTGGTGGTTCAGATAGTTAAAAAAAAAAAAATCCGCCTGCAATGCAGGAGACCTGGGTTCGATCCCTGGGTTGGGAAGATCTGGAGGAGGACATGGCAATCCACTCCAGTTTTCTTGCCTGGAGAATCCCCATGGACAGAGGAGCCTGGTGGGCTGCAGTCCCCGGGGTCACAAAGAGTCAGACACGACTGAAGCGACTAAGAACACACTGGCTTCCCAGGTGGCTCAGCAATAAAGAATCTGGTGTGCCAAGTAGGAGACTCGGGTTCAATCCCTAAGGTTGGGAAGATCCCCTGGAGGAGGAAATGGCAACCCACTCCAGTATTCTTGCCTGGAAAATCCCATGGACAGAGGAGCCTGGCGGGCTACAGTCCATGGGGTCGCAAAGAGTCGGCTATGACTGAGTGACTGAGCACTTAGTGAAGTCAGCCAGTCCCCTGTCTAGGATGTGGGGTCATCCGGGACTCCTCCTTCTCCTGGACCTGTCGGTCTTGTCTTCAATCTCGTTATCAGCCCTCCTCTCTACAAGCCTGAGCTCATGCTTTTGCATCACTCACCTGGATCACGATAAGGGTCTCTCAGCCAGGAAATCCCAAATCTGATCACAGCACTCCCTGGCTGCATTTTTCAAAGGCTTCCCAAGACCCCCAGTCCTTCCTTGACGCTCCATGGTCTTGTCACCGCCTGACTCTCCATCTTTTTGTCCGATTCACAGCTGTCCTCAACAAGCCCTCCTTGACTCCCCAGGCTTTACACACGCAGTGTGCTCTCTCCCCACCTTGCTTCTCTGACTTGACTCCCCCCCAGGCCCAGCGGCTCACCTCCTTCTTGGTGTCTCTCCGTTCCCTGGAGGCCCTTCTGGTTGAGTCATCACACTGGGTGACGTGGGTGTTTGTCACATTTACTTATTCATTCATTTGCTCATTCATTCATTCAACAAGCGTATCAAGTGCCTGCTCGTATAGAGCTTCCATTCTAGGGGACAAAAGCTCACACACACACAGAGTTCAAACAGAAGGTTGTCATAAGTGAAGGGCAGGTATGCGGTTTATGGGAATCCCCTGGCGGTCCAGTGCTTAGGACTCTGAGCTTTCCCTGCCTGGGGTGTGGGTTTGATAAGGTCCCACGAGCCACGTGGCCAAAACAAAAAATTATGTGGGTTTAAACACCACATTGACATTAACGATTCCCACGCTTCCTTCTTTGGTCCTGTAGCCACTGGGCTCCAGATCCACGAACCTCAGGGGTTAGCAAACGACCAGCCCAGCTATCCAGCCTGTGCCTGTTTTATAAGATCTGAGACCTAAGGGTGGTTTTTAAATAGTGAAAATATATCAACAAAAGAATGTTTCCTGGCAACTTTCTGCTCTTTTTCTTAATTTTTTTTTCTTTTTTCACAATCAGATTCTTTGCCACTATTGCAGATTTTAACATAAGAATAATCATGCTCCTTGCAGAAATGAATACATCTTTTTTGTTTTTTTGGCTGCACCATGCAGCAAGCAAGATCTTAGTTCCCCAAACAGGGAGCGAAACTTCTCCCCTTACGTTGGAAGTGTGGAGTCTTAACCACTGGGCTTCCAAGGAAGTCCCATGAACACATCTTTTAAATGCTTGATTTTTCTTTAATTCTGCTACCAATTATTTGGAAATATTAACCCAGAATATTTGAGAGAACTGTCTTTTAAATAGAAGTTTACTACTTCCCTGGGAGTTCAGACAGTAAAGAATCCGCTTACAATGCAGGAAACTTGAGTTGGATCCCTGGGTCAGGAAGAGCCCCTGGAGAAGGGCATGGCAACCCACTCCAGTATTCTTGCCTGGAGAATCCCATGGACGGAGGAGCCTGGTGGGTTTCAGTCCATGGGGTCACAGAGTCAGACACGACTGAGCGACTAACGCTTGCACAGCTGACACTCCAGAGCAAGGGGCCTTAGAGGCTGTGGGTGCTGTGCGAGGCTTATGTTCATTGCTGGATTTGAAACTTGTGTAGAACTTGGAACATTCTTTATCCTGAAGTCTTTTGTCTGCGGGTCTAGTGTGCCTTATTAATTTCAGAGATCTATTATTCATTTCCCCGCGGAGCAGTCAGGAACTTGCAAGAGAATCACTAACTTCGGCTCCCGTCACCGTGTCTCCCCGAACCATCCGGACTCCGACAGGCACCGGCAGCCTTGCGTGGGAGCTGTCAGATCTGGAGTCAGGCTTGATGAAAGAGCTGCTTTCCTTCCCGGCCTTTACCAATCTTCTGAGCTCTGTGTGCAGTTCAAATCGATTCCACTTGTTTTCCAGGCTGTCTTGGCATTTCCATCTCATTCCTGAAGAAGGCAAGCTATAGATTTTCATGTACATGTCTTAGGATAAACATTAAGATTGGATCCGACTTAAATTGCTAAATAACACACACCTCACCTATTTCATCCGAGTTTTTCTTTTAAAACAATATATTTTTTTTATAGAACCTGCCTGACAAACACACCTTCAGCCATGTGATCAAGGCCGATGTCACAGCCGTCAGCCACGGTGACAGCATGTGCCCTGATGTGATGGGATGAAAATGACAATTTGCCCCTGTGGTCATCCCCCTCAAGCCCACAACTCCAGTCTAATCAGGAGAAAAACAGCAGGCAAACTCCAGTTGCTTCTGCACAACCGGCCCAGGCCTCCGCCAAGCTGTCAAGGTCATCAAAAAAAGGGAAGTCTGAGAGATCCTCACCACCAGAGGAGCTAAGAAGACAGGACAACTGGGGTCATGTGGGACCTGGACCAGAAAAGTACATGGGGTGAAAACGAAGAAAATCTGAGACTAGATGAGTTAGTGGTAACGTGTTCGTGTGGGTTCATTAGTTGTAACAAACGGACCCAGACTAATGTGATGAATGTAATTAATTGCTCATTAATAATTGCAATAATTGCTCATTAATAATGAATGTGATTAATGGGCTCATTAATGTGGGAAAGCTGGGTGAGGGCGGTGTGGAAACTCTGCCCTCTTTTCAAAATGTATCTGTAAACACAGAACTATAAGGCGGAAGGCTCAGTTTTAAAAAGTTCATCATCGATTTTTAAAGAGCTGGGTTACTCTTTTCACCTTCATTTCAAAGGAAAGATTTCCATTTTCCAAGTTTTCAAAGCTCATAAGGAAGTCAGCTGGGGAATCTGTTATGAGCAGGCGGCAGCCTTCTCCGCCCTCTGTCCCCACCCAAAACCTTTGCAAATCAATTAGATATTTGTAGAATCCTTTTGGATCCATGGTTCTTAATTTCCCTTAAATGGACTTCAGGTGTTAACCCTCCTGAGTGTTCTGGCTTCGTCAGCAGACACGAGCAGTTGCAAGCGAACTGAGGGGAAGCTGCGGGGACCCAGGGGAGCAGCCATGCGCAGATGGGGTGCCCTCCGAAAAGACATCAACAGTCCACCTGAGAGCTCGCTCACCTGTCCCGGCACCTGCTGCCGGCAGGGGGCGTTCAGGTCTCGAGATGCATTTGCCTTTCCTCTGCCTTTGGCTCCGTCTCTCGGTGACCGACGTCCACCCTCAGCAATCACTTAGTTTCTTTTTTTTTAAAGTTACTCAAGCCCAGAAGAGGTGGGACTTGTTTCCTTATGTTCTCTGACAAGAGAATGACATGCAGAGAAATGAGCTCTTTTCCAGCTCCAGAGTCTCAGACACCAAGGACTGGGGAGGACTGTGCGTCAGTGGGAGTGTCCAGAGAAGCAGAACCAATAGAAGATGACATATCACTACATGTGTCTCAGGAGGGATAGACAGCTAGACAGATGTAGTCTTCTCCTATATAAACAGAGAGAGACAGAGACAGATCCCAGGGCGGGCGTCAGCCAGCCCATTAAGGATCCGAATAAAACAGAAGTTGGAGGAAGAAAGAAGTTGCCCTGTTTCCTGCCTCTCTGTTGAACTGGGACATCTCCTCTCCTCCTCTCCTGCCCCTCAGCTGGATTTGCACCCCAGCTCTGCTGGTTCTCAGGCCCCGGGACTTGGACTGAATTGTGCCACCAGCCTTCCTGAGTCTCTAGCTGGCGGACAGCAGATAGGACTTCTCAGCCTCTGTAATGGAGTGAGCCAATTCCCTGTATTAAATCTCCTTTTATATGTATATGTATCCTACTGATTCTGTTTTCCTGGAGAGTCCTGTCTTTGTTCAGTCGGTAAGTCATGTTCAACTCTTTGCAACCCCAGGGACTGCAGCATGCCAGGCCTCCGTCCATCACCAACTCCTGGAGTTTGCCCAAGTTCGTGTCCACTGAATCAGTGACGCCATCCAACCATCTCATCCTCTGTCGTCCCCTTCTCCTCCCGCCTTCAATCTTTCCCAGCATCACGGTCTTTTCCAAGGAGTCGGCTCTTCGCATCAGGTGGCCAAAGTATTGGAGCTTCAGCTTCAGGATCAGTCCTTCCAATGAGTATTCAGGGTTGATTTCCTTTAGGATGGACTGGTTTGATGTCCTTGCAGTCCTAAGGCCTCTCAAGCGCCTTCTCCAGCACCACAGTTTAACTCCTGGAAATGCCCAGCTACTCTCCCCCTGAGGCCTTTGTATAGGCTGTTCCTCTTCCTAGTTGCTGTTCCCTTCACCTGCTGCCCTGCCTGCTTGCTTCTTCTTCCTCACATCTCAGCTTAAGTGTCCAGTCTTCAGAGAAGCCTCTTCAGACCCCACAGAACAGGATCAACACACTCCTCCAGCACCTTTCTGGATCTCTGAGACCCACTGGAGAGTCAGCCTGGGCTCCCCCGGGGTGTTGGGGGCAGGCGGGGGCGGGGGGCGGTGGGACCACAAGACTGAGGGGGAGCTGACTCTCAGAGAGGGCGAGGGGCAGGCCCCGCAGAACAGAGGACCAGCGGCTGGCAGCTACAGGTCACTGGAAATGGCCGGGGGCAGCGGGCACCTGGGGCGGGACAGGGATGAGGGATGAGCAGACACGAGAGGCCCAGGGGATTCAGGGATAAATAAGGAGGCCGCGTGGATGGATTATAGGTTGGGGGTGGGAAGGCCCCTTGCACTCCTGCTCCGAGCCCAGCACCAAGCACGTGTGTTGAGTGAATGAGCAAACGAACAGAGGAAGTGAGGATTCAAGGCCTCTGGCTCCTGGCTCCTGAGCACGAGCTTTTCCTGTTCCCCACACCCGGAAGGGCCAGAGGAGGCTGTTTCCAGACAGACAGGAGGCGAGGCCGAGCCCAGAGCTGAGGCCGCGGGGATGGGAAGGGTCAGAGTCCCGGTGGCTCGGTCCTGGCCTGGCACTGCAGCTGGTTCCTATCGGTGCTCAGGTGAGGGCTGTGCATGCAAGCTTGCGGACGAACCCGACCTCACCTTCACTAGAGCAGCAGCTCAGAAGTCTCACCCCGTGGGATCTCAGCTTGTCCCCCCGTTAAGGACAGCATATCCACTTTTACCCTACGTGTTCAATGTCCACTCACGCCACGGTCTCCTGACTGTGTTCTGATACTTCCAGCCGTGGCTCTGTCTGCTTAGTGTTTCAGGGAAATTACGTTTAGATGAGCGGTAATTTCTGGGTATGATAATAAGATTGAAGCCGTTGTACTTGGGTCTCTGACTCAGTCTAGGGAGGTCACCTTCTATTTCACATGATGGATGGAGCCAGGCTGGCTATTATCTCAGCCAGGCGAAGCCGGAATATTTTAATTGACCAAGCCCATCTATCTAGTGACAGAGTAGAAAATGCTTCCTTTGTTAGAAACGGATTGATGGAAAAGGAGGAAAAACTGGGTAGAGAGGCTGCAATTCTCATAGTTGATCCAGATTCGTAGAATGTACGTTCTTCTCAAAAATGATTAGTGTTTATTTCCCCAGCAGGATAATGCACGAACAGTCTTTGTTCTTTAAAGTTATCTAATGATTTGGCAAAGGAATCTGGTAATTTACTCATCAGGGGAACGCCATGTAGAGTCACAACCAGGCTTGGGGACGAGGTGACCATCGGGCCCTCTGGCAGAGCATCCTTTGTGCTTCAAGGCGGCTGGTTTGACCTCAGGAAAGCAGAGTCGAGATGGCTTCCCATGGTTCACTTCTCAGACCCACACGTATGAGTGTAAACGTAAAACATGCCTACGTTTTATTCCAAATTTAAACCAATCTTTTCTCTTTACGGTACACCCAGGTGATAATTCAGGAAAGACTCAAAATTTCTGCCCTGCTCACACCACGCTCTGGATGGTATTTACAATCCAAGCTAAAGCCCACCCACTCCATCCTCATCCCTACTCCCACCCACCCCAGTGCGGACAGCAGGTCTCAGCCCCTACTGTGTGCCAGGCCCTCCACGTACATTTCCTCCAACACAGAGGTTCCACCAGCCCCATTTCACAGAAGAGAAATGTGAGGGCAGGAAGGGGAACATGGTTTATATCTGGTAATAAAAGGAGGGTTTTTAATTCCCAGCTTGTCCCTCAGCAAAGACAAGAGTCCCTTCTCACTCAGGTCCATACAGAGCCCTCACAAGGACCCTAGGAATTACTCTGGTCGTTTCGCAACCCTGAATATTCACTGGAAGGACTGATGCTGAAGTTGGAGCTCCAATACTTTGACCACCTGATGTGAAGAGCCCACTTAACTGGAAAAGACACTGATGCTGGGAAAGATTGAGGGCAAGAGGAGAAGAGGGCAAGAGGATGAGATGGTTGGATGGCATCACCGACTCCATGGACATGAGTTTGAGCAACCTCTGGGAGACAGTGAAGGACAGGGAAGCCTGGCGTGCTGCAGCTCATGGGGTTGCAAAGAGTCAGACACGACTGAGTGACTGAACAACAACAAAGATGTTTCCTGGTGATTCAGTTCCCTGGGGTGACACGTGCACTCACACAAGCACGATAGTGGGTACAAGTGCTGGGGCCTGGACACGGGGCAGGGCTGAGCCCCAGCCCGCCCTCGAGGCCACTGTATCCTACACCCTGGGACTGAAGCAAAAATGCCAGGTTCACTGGAGAACATCCTTGGTGAGGCAGAAACACTGGATTTCATTAAATTCCAGCCCTTTAACATTCTGTGCGCTGACACAGGGGGCACAGAGGCACGTCTGTCTCAGGGAAAAGCTGAGTGGCTGGGCTGGGGGAAACAGCCACTCTTCCCATGAAGTGTCAATCATTGTTACTTAAGGAATGACTGATGACCTGGGGTTATTCAGATGGGTTACTTGGCAGACATTTCCTTAAAAATGAATGAAGTGAGCTTCAAGGAAAGCAACTAACAGAATTTGCTGCCAAGGAGAGCATGGGAGCTTTCACGTGAACACTGGAACTTGGAGAAACTCGTATCTGCCACCGTGAGCTTGGCAGCTTCGCAATACTTAAACGATTCTTCTGATGAGAGTGGTGGTGACATTAATGAATGTGATCTTTTAATTTTGCATAATCATGCCATGGGTCGGTATTTGGAAGATTTGCACAACTTTGTGGGCCAGTATTTCCCAAATGACCACTGTATGATGCTACAAAAATCGTGCCTGGGTAGCAGACCCAGTTACAGTGCCAGATGGACCCATGGACTTGATGTAACTGAGTGTGAGAAGTCACTGATGTGATTTCAGATTCCAACTGGCAACTAACCTTTGAAAAACCACCACTTGTTGAGTTTTGGTGAATTATCAAAGAATATTCAGCCAAGTCATCTGAAAAGACTATTAAAGTAACCACGTCTAAGGACTTCCCTGGAGGTCCGGAGGTTAAGAGTCTGCTTTCCAACGCAGGGGACGGGGGTTTGATCCCAGTAGGGAAACAGATTCCACAGGCTTGAGGAGCAGTTAAGCTCGTGCACCACAATGAAGATTAAAAAAAAATACTCTCCTCTTTTCCAAATACCTATCTATATGAGGTTAGCGTTTCTTATATACCTAAACCACTCTAAGTGCAAGAGATTGATGCAGAAGTAGATATAAGAAACCATGTATTTTTGAAGACACCTAATAAAGAGATTTGCAAAACGGCCAAACAATGCCACTCTATTCACTCTATTTTTTGGAATAGTTGTTTTCCCTCCCATAAAATGCGATGTATGTTAGCCAGCAATGGGTTTGTTATTTTTAAATGAATTATGTTTTTCAAAATTTTGTCTTAATTTCTAGTTCAGTAAGTATTCATATCCATCTACATAAACAAAAGCTCTTTGGAGGGTCCTCCAAAATTTTTGGCAGGGTGAAGGAGTCCACAGGCCAAAAAATCTGAGAAACGCAGTCGTACACAATCATCTGAAGAGATCAGTAAAAAGATAAAAGAGGCAATATTTAGTTATTGTCCCTGAAATTAAATGTTGGTGCTGTAAACAAGCTTTTAAAAATGGTCTAATACGTGGTTGTGTCATGGAGATCATTGACCATGTAAATATTTCATGAAGCGGTACTGATGGCTTGGGAGCGAATTTCTGGGTAAGCATCATCTGGTTCAGAAAATGCTCATCTGGCTGGGGTTCAAGTCCAGCCTGAATCACAAAGTACCCACTGCTTTCTCCTTGTATCTAACATGGAAACACAGGCAGGGCGATCGACGGTGTTACATGTCAGCTCTGAGCTACATGGGGGCATAAAGCCTCAGAAAACCCACAGGCAGCATCCTTGGGACCCCGGGAATACAGCACCTGAAGGGACCAAACCCAAGTCCTGTCCTTTGACAGAAGAGGGCGGCAGCCAGAGGGAAGGAGTGGGTGGGGCTGGTGAAGAGCCCTAAGGACCAGGGCAGCATCAGGACGTGGGGCCCGTGGTTATCCACCTTCCGTGCCTCCTCCCTGTATCCTGTATCCTCCTTCTCCTTCCTCAGAAGCGCAGGTGCTCCCACTTCTGACGGGCCCACGGCAGGAACTATATAGATGCTAAAACAGTCAAACAGGGCCCACGGGCACCCAGGGGTGATGTGTGCTAAAGGAGAACCACTCCCAACTCCAGCCCTCTGCTGCCTGTAGCAATGAAGACTTCTTGTCGTCCGACCCACTTCTTTAGAGAAGCTAGAAATGGAAATCTTGGGTATAGCCACCTGATTTATTTATTTTTTGGCTGCGCCGGGTCTTCGTTGCTGCATGTGGGATCTTTAGTTTTGACATGTGAGCTCTTAATTGCACCACGTGGGATCTAGTTCCCCGACCAGGGATCAAACCTGGGCCCCGCCCCCCACCCCGACACCCTGAATTGGGAGCACAGAGTCTTAGCCACTGCACCACCTTAGGAAGTCCCCAGCCACCTGATTTCAAACATTTCATTTTCTTTCAAGCGCAGCTCTCTGCTTTTTGTTCTAGACTAAGGCATCCACTTCTCTTTGGTGATCTTTAACATAATGCTGAAGCTGAAGCTGAAGCTCCAATACTTTGGCCACCTGATGCAAAGAACTCACTCACTGGAAAAGACTCTGAGGCTGGGAAAGATTGAGGGCAGGAGGAGAAGGGGACGACAAAGGATGAGATGGTTGGATGGCATCACTGACTCAATGGACATGAGTCTGAGTAGGCTCCAGGAGTTGGTGATGGACAGGGAGGCCTGGCGTGCTGCAGTCCATGGGGTCGCAGAGAGTCGGACATGACTGAGCGACTGAGCTGAACTGAACCACACAGTGCATTTGAGCACATCTAATTACCCTCAAGGCAGGTTTATCTGGTCTTAAGCAAATTCACATGGAATTTAGAAAGATGGTAATGACAACCCTGTATGTGAGATAGCAAAAGAGGCACAGGTGTATAGAAGAGTCTTTTGGACTCTATGGGAGAGGGAAGAGGGGGGATGATTTGGGAGAATGGCATTGAAATATGTATATTATCATATGTGAAATGAATCGCCAGTCCAGGTTCGATGCAGGATACAGCATGCTCGGGGCTGGTGCACTGGGATGATCCAGAGGGATGGGATGGGGAGGGAGGTGGGAGGGGGGTTCAGGATGGGGAACACATGTACACCCGTGGTGGATTCATGTCAGTGTATGGCAAAACCAATACAATATTCTAAAGTAACTAGCCTCCAATTAAAATAAATACATTTATATTAAAAAAAAAGCAAACTCACAAACTAAAGAGAATTCTTAGCTTCAGGAGCTGTGCGGGTATGAGGAAGATGTCAAAAGTGCAGGGTCTATGCCGGAATCAGCCTCAGGGGAAGTGTGGCCTGACCTTCGTCAGCAGGGCCTGCTTGACTGTCCTCTGCTCCAGTGACCGAGACCCTTGTAGCACAGCCTGTCTCCTCCTTGGGTAGTAAAAGCCGTGCAGACAACAGACAGGAGGGAGGGGGTCGGCGGGGCGGGACACGGGCGGCTGGCGGCTCAGCTCCAGGAGCACGTGGCTGATGAAACTTGTGTAAAAGGTCAGCGTGCGAGGGCAGAGACCACCACAGGGTCACAGTAACGGGCGACACGATGCATCGCAGACGGGTTTGCTTCTGCAGGCATTGAGACAACTATCTTTGCTGAAGCTAGCCTCGGTCATACGCACATGACTGGCCCAGCATGTTTCCAGCAAGGGAGACGGCAGCGATCCCCTTCAGGATGAAGACACGGAAGGCTTCGTGTCTTGGCCCATTCCTTTGCAGAGTGACATGAAACCCTGATTGAACAAATATTGAACTCCGGTCTAATCCCAAAAGCTCAGGTATTTAGAGAAAAATGAAGTCAAATTAAGATGCAAAGGGAATTCCCTGGTGGTCCAGTGGTTAGAGCTTGGTGCTTTCACTGCTGAGCAGTGGCCGCGGGTTCGATCCCTGGTTGGGGAACTAGTGGGAGGCACAGCCACAGAGACTCGCGGAGGCAGGGTGGTGCTCTTCACGCTCCTTTTCATGACATCTTTTGCTCTAAACAGCAGCTGTGAAGCTCAGTCCACAGTGAACTGGCCTGGGCTCTGGTCCTCTAGCACTTTGTGAAGGGCTCCTGGCTTCCTGCTCCAGTCTGCCCACTGAACCCCACCAAGAAGGGACAGAATTCTGATCTCACCCCGTGTCTCCACCGCTTCCACTCCACCCTGTGAAGCAGCCTGAGAAGCGTGTTTGCCACTGAAACCCGCTCCTGACCTGGCAGATGGCCGACCTGCTGCGCTTTCATTAAGGAGCTAGGCTGGCGGCCCGAGGTGACCCGGCCCTGCGTGATTAAAGATGCACCGTTTCAAAAGTGACTTCTTTTTGGATTCTCCACCAGAGTGGGAGATGAATTCACAAAGGTCATGGAGTCTGAGAGTCTGGGTTACCTGAATTTTTACTGTTCCTAATCTGTAGACTGAACACAACAGAGCCCTACTGTGGGTTTCTAATTTTGCCAAATGTATCGATATGAAACTGGAAACAATAAAGCAACTCAGGGGAAAAAAAGTATATTCTCCCAGGTTCCCAACTATTAAGAGAGGTAAAATTTTCTCCTTAAGTATCCTCTGCAAAATCTCCATAGTTCACGTGGGCTGTGAGGGGGAGATACGCCTCGGAGGCCTGAGTGCAGGTGGGTCCCTGGACTTGGGCGCCCTTGGCGGGAATATTAACCAGGTAATGGGAGGATGAAGCTGAGGGGCACTGAGCCCCAGCCGGGGGCGTGGGGGTTGGGAGGGATATCTGATAGGAAACTCTGGCTAAGGCCCACTGGGATAACACCTGCACCCCTGGACATTTTTACAGGGTACCGTTTTTAGAAGAATTCAGAGAAGGTTTAAATTGTTAAAACTTTCTTCTCACGTGAATAATTAAGTCTACCCTAAAATATTACTTTGAGAGATAGATACTACGTGTGTTAGGCAGGATAAAGGTTCCCCAAAGATGCCCACGTTCCAGGTTCTCCTGGAACCTGTGGGTATCTGACTCAGTGTGGCTGGTGCATTATTAGACTGTGGTAGATCTGAGGCTGCTGACCACCTGATGGTAACATCAGACCAGCGTGGAGTGTCCGGGTGGGCCAGAGACGAGGCAAAGAGTCAGAGGGAGAAGGAAGATTGAGCTGTGGCATTGAAGACACAGGAAGGGGCCATCAGCCAGGGATCGTGGGCGCCTCAGGAAGCTGGGGAAGGTCAGGAAGCCGACCCTCCCCTGGAACGTCCAGCAGGCATGCGGCCCTGCGGACGCCTGGTTTCAGGCCAGCAAGACCCATTTTGGACTCCTGGCGTATGGACTGCAAGGGGACGGCTCTGTGTCACGCTGAGCCTCTAGGTGTGCGGTGCTTGGTTAGAGCAGCACGGAAGCGGATTCACGCGTCTTTAACACGAGGTGGCTGCGCCTCCCTCCTTGCCTCCCTGCCATCAGGCTGGTTCATCCTTGCAGGGCGCTCACACTGGCTGAGATGACCCTGTGCCTGCAGCCCTGCACAGGCCCTTCTCAGCCAGCACTGAGTCACAGCACGCACGCCCCCTAGCGGCGGGCTCTGCGGATCGCTTCATGGAGAATGCCCATCACGGTCATGAGAATTTGAGGCGGGCGCTCACAGAAGCTTTGAGAAACAGCCCAGATGGACTATTTCAGTCAATCCACCAAAAAATATAATAGTAATGATGATAATGAGAGTTGTTAGTCACTTAGTCCTGTCTGACTCTGAGACCCTATGGACTGTAGCCCGCCAGGCTCCTCTGTCCATGGGACTCTCCAGGCAAGGATACTGGAGTGGGTTGCCACGCCCTCCTCCAGGGGACCTTCCCGACCCAGGGGTCGAACCGGCATCTCCTGCACTGGAGGCAGATGCTTCGCTACGGAGCCAGCCACCAGGGAAGCCCAGGAATGAGGATAATAATAACTCTTTCTAATGCTGTTTTACAGTTTGCACACAGCCATCCCATTGCTGATTCCACCTAATCTGTGGCAACTGAGCACTGAGACCCGAAGAGTCCGGGATGAAAGGGGAATCAGGAGGTGACTGGCCGGCCCCCCACCCGGAGGCACGCACGAAGGAACGCGCACAAGGCCACCTGACCTCAGAGAAAGCGGCAAGCGCAGCCTCGGAGAGGAAATCCCATCCACGAAGCGGCCGAGGATCTGTATTTGAAAATTTATTGACATGGTTTTCCACAAGGACTGCAGTCGAAGGATCCGTGAAGCGTGTCTGTCTGGAGAGAGAGTGTGGCCCTGAGAATCTCAGTGCTGCCTGCATCCTGGAGCCGCTGCTGGGGGGGCTGGAGGACGTGCTGCATCCGCTACAGGAACCTGATCCCAGCTCCGAACTGGACGCCGTCACAGATCCTGGAAAACAAAGTGCTTTCTCTTAAGGCAGGAAGTCAAAGCTCAGGTCTGCCCTGCTCGCCCCGCCGCTGTCGGCACCAGAGACGTGCACGGTTCAGACACAAGGCCCGTGGCCCTGCCTCTCGGGAGGCCCGGGCCCTCCTGGCCTCCCGGCCTCACCCGCTGGCCCTGGCCACTCCCTCCTCCACCTTCGGAGGATGGATGAGGGAACGAAACGGGAGACACAAATACCCCTCCCTGCTTCCTCCTCTACTCCTGTTTCCCCAGTCCTGACCCAAGTAGAGACAACAGGAGGACCTCGAGCGAAACAGTCACCAACAACAAAACTCTGGTGTGGGTGGTGGGGCGGGTTGGGGGAGAAGCTTTGTTTATTTCTAAGGCTACCAGGATGACCCAGGGAGGTCGGGGAGGGAGCTGGCAGGAGTGCAGAACCCAGAAGAGTCCCAGGGTCTGGCAACAGCAGAACCCACAGTCCCGCAGGGTTTGCCGTGACCACCGCTTGGCAGCCTGCTCCTCTCACAGGAAAGAAAGGACGCAGGAGGTCACGCGGGTTGCAGCATCTGTCACCCACTGAAACTTTCGCAGGTTCCCTTCTGTGTGCTGTTGATCACCAGCTGACAGGCCCCTGGGCCCAAGTTCAGATGGGCAAGGGGGCCGAGCAGCAAGGAGGCGGCTGTGGTCACGGCAGGGTCCTGGGAGCCGAGCTCCGCACCCAGACGCACGCGTGCCCGAGGGCCTGGCAGTGTCCATGACGGCCTGGCCCCTGTGCCAGCCGCATGCAGCACACAGGCGGAGAATCACTGGCCGAGGTGCGTTCCTGGGACCCCCCCAGTGATGTTGATGCCCACCGGGCCAAGAACTGCCCCCCAGCACGGAAGGTGGTCTCCCGCACTGCCCACCTGCTGGCTGGGCTCAGAGGCAGGACCAGGGCTGTATGATCCTGGGGTCACAACGCCAGGAAGCAGAAGCTTCCAGCGAAAGCGGAGTTCCAAATCCCAACCGGCAGTTGATGACGATATGTTTGTGGAACACGGCGTGTTTTTGCAAGTTCTGACAGTTTCCAGAAAAACTGGACAAGAACAGCCCCCTCATTCAGAGGAAAGCTGATGTTTCAGTGTCACAACACCTGTGCCTCCCCGCTCCCCATCCTTAGAACTTAAGATGCAAGAAAGCTGACAGAAAGTGGTTTTCAGCCTGACTGTGAGCCGGGGAACAAAATAACCGGATCAATTAAGAGACTCGAGACAGAGAATCACTGCTGTTGCCAGTGACCACCTGCAGGGTCAAGGGTACTCACTGACAGACGGTGTCAGCAGAAGTCACCTGACCGGAAGGGACGCCACAGTCCAGCCCCAACGTGACCCTGAGTAAACCTCACCGCTGTCCTTAAATGGCAAAGACCCACAGTCAGGACACGACTGTGTTTGCACAGCTTAATTCCGCTGAAACCCAAACAACGTGTCTTTACCTTTTATATTTCCGGGTCCATAAAAGGGGGCCCAATGCCTACGTTCGTTATTTAGGAAAATGTCTGAAACAGGCTACAAGATAAAAACAAGTCAAGTCCTAGGTTCACATGGTTCAGAAACAAGCAGGCGTTCCAATAAAGGCTCGTTTACTTGGACTATATAAACAGATTAAACAACTTTACAAGTGCATGTTTATGTTCAGAGACCGTATAAACGTGTCACAGGAAAGACACCTGCCACACACACCCAGAACGGTGTCGCCGATGCCAGGAGCATGGAGACAGCCTCACCAAATGCCCCTCATCCTGTTCTGTGTCGCCTGTAACTTGTGAGCTTGTAACTCAGGAGGCGCCTCAGAAATCCCCCGTGTCTTCAGTCGCCCCCTCCCGCCGGCACAGTCTCCGGCCCTGCAGGGTCCCCCAGCATCAGGCTCCCATCCTCCCCCTGCAGGCCCCGGGCCTGATCTGGCACGGGCGACTCCGCGGGAGGCAGGCTGACGAGGGCCAGAACTCAGAGACCCTGGTGTGTGCCCGAGGGGAAAAGGCCAGAGGAGACGCGAGGGGACGCAAGTGCCCGGAACTCAGTCCCCGCCCGGCATCAAGGCCGCCCCACGCCTCGCTTCTGCCCCTGCAGAAGGGGTGCAAGCTGGCGCCCGCAGGCATCTCCTGCTTGCAGAGTCTGCGAGGAGAGTGGACCCAGCCGGACTTCCTCAGAGCCTCGGATTCTGGGAGCACAGCGACACCCAGTGGACTCCAGGGACGCTGCAACTACACTTTCAGTGGGAAGGATGGGAGGCCTCCCCAGAGCCAGCAGGGCGGGCCCAGGTCACACAGCCAGGGACAGGCAGGGGCTGGCCCTGCAGCCCACCCGCAGCTCAGCCAGTCGAGGGGCCGTGGCCACTCCTCCGCGGCTGACAGTCACGGTGAAACAGTAGAGCTACAGCGAAAACCCCACCCGCGTGTCCAGGCTCCCCTGAAACAAGGAACATCTATGACCTATTTACTTGTATGATCGGGACTAATATTACACACGGTTAATCTCCATCAAACAATCGTCACGGAAACAGCCTGGGTACTCTCTGAACAGAGAAGCTGGTAGCGAGTCAAAGTGTGACTGAGGAGACAGAGACAGCTTTCCTCTTTGCTTTTGCCCGCGGTGTGGCGCAGCCTCATGGCAGGGGTCTCTGAGCAGGTGGGTGGGGTGCTGGGCTCCTCTGCTGGCATCGGGGGTGGAGGGAATGGCGCGCGCTCTGGCCTCAGCGGGCTGGTGCTCCCTGGCACCCCTGACGGACACACACACCATCGTCCTGCTCACCCAGGCACATGATGGCTTGAGAAGCGCCGGCTGGAATGGTTCTCCGTGACTCCATCCCAGGGCGGGTGCAGGGTCAGCACCGCACCTCGGCCGCTCCCTGCAAGGATTCAGTGAGCACCTGGGTATTATGCCAGGGAGCCCTGGGTCCACACCTGTGGTGGGCAGGTAAGATGTCACCTAGCACACAAGCCTGGCTCTGGACAAAGTACCCGATCCCCCACGCTGCACTCTCCCTGAAATCAGGACACATCACCCACCTCTATTACATGTCTCCATCACAGTGAGCCAGGTGGCAGCCCCGGGCACACTGCAGACGGGGAGGGAGTGGGGGGACGCGGTGTGCTTCCCAAGGGAGCAGCTGGCCGGGGTGACTGCACCGGTCACAGCAGCACCATGAGGAACAACCAGCCCTGCTGACGCCGCACCGGACACGGCCTGCACATGAGTGGGCGCTCACTCACTCAGTCCCCAGACCGGCGGAGCGCTCACTGCCACTAGTGCCCGTTCTCTAGACGTGAAAACAGAGGCCTGCAAAGGTCACGTCCCTCACCCCAGGCCACACGGCGGCCGAGCTGGCTCCAGAGCACACCCAGCCTGAGCACCCGGACCCTCCTCGGCTCTGCTCCGTGCCGAGAACAGGCAAGGCGTGGAGAGGCGTTAACCATGGTCAGAGCCGCAGATCCGCGAGGGCGTGGGGAGGAAGGGCTCCGACATCACGGGGGGCCCCGGCCCGAGCCAGCCTTCCAGCGAGACGAGCAGGGCAGACTGCACTGGGCCAAGGGTCACAGGGGACTCAGGTGATGGCTGCTGACCCACACCTGAGAGCACAGCCTCGTCAGAAGGTCCCTGACACGGCTCCTCCTAGAACACTGTCACCCAGCGCGCCGAGCGGAAAGAGGAGGGAGCAGAGGCGGCACGGGACCCCCTCCAACACCGCAGACCACAGCTTGGCACTGGATGCCTGGGCAACGACGACTCAGCATCACGGCGGATCACAGACAGAACGCCGAGGATAAAAACACACAGCCGTCGAGACTCTGAAGTGTGTGCGTGTGAAGATACTCAGAGGTTAACAGAAACATGTGGCCTCCCCACCCGCATAAGCTGAGGCCCGAACCCTAAGCTCACGTGACGGGACCTGGGGAGGTGACCCAGTCACCACAGACGAGGGAGCTTAGCCAGGACGGGGTCCTTGGTGGGCTCAGTGTCCCTGTGAGAAGAGACACCAGAGAGCTCGCTCTGTCCCCAGGTGAGGATGCAGAGAGAAGGGGCCATCTGCCAACCAGGAAGGGCGCCCTGGGCCACAAACCACACCTGCCAGCGTCCTGACCCCAGCCTTCCCAGCGCCCAGACAGTGAGGAATCCACGTCTGCTCTCTAAGCTGCCAGTCCGTGGTATTACATACTGTGATGATGTTATCTCTGGGCTTCTTAAACTTTCTAAAACGCAAACCAAACACTTTAAGAAACAGAATTAATTTCTTCTTCAGCACAAATCAATGACGGCTGGAGAAACTCCAGACAGCCGGGTCCTCTGCTGCCCAGAGAAGGCTCTGGAGGGCGCAGAGCTGCGTCCACCCCAGCCTTTCGGGCTCCTGGCCTGCAAAGGCCCCATGGCAACACCTCATCCCCCTCAGCACAGACCAGCAGCGCAGGCCACCACCTCCAGCCAGACTGCCCGGGGGGCTCCCGCTGCTTGACAGCAAGTGCAAATAGCGTGAGGTGGGGGGACGAGGACACCCCACAGCCTGTCCTCCAAATCGGATGGAAAGAAAAACCCCGCGGAGGAAAATCCCTGTATTTTCACTCCTTTGCCAACTATTCAATTTCTCCTAAAGTCCTGAATCTTAAAGGCTGTTGGTGAAGTGACTGCTGCTGCTGAGTTGCTAAGTCGCGTCTGACTCTTTGTGACCCCATGGACTGTAGCATGCCAGGCTTCCCTGTCTTCTGGAGTTTGCTCAAACTCCTGCCCATTGAGTGGGTGATGCCAGTGATGAAGCAGGCTCAGAGCACAGTGACGGGAGAGGGCCACGTGCCTCTCGAGAGGACCCCCGCACCTACCTGTCCCCACGCTGCACGCCCATGGGGACGCAGTAGTTGAGCTCCAGCCGCGCGATGTTGCCCAGCCTGAGGACGATGCCCGCCCCGTAGGACCAGCGGATGCACTCGGCCAGCTTCCGGATGTGGGCTTTGGGGCCCTCCCCTGAAAAGAGAGGGGAGGGGGGCGTGACCAACCGCACGTGGCCCCCCACGCGCTGTCTGTGGACAGCCCCGGCTCTCTCCGCGTGGCCTCCGATCATCGTGAGAGCCAGGTCGAGCTCTGTGAGGAGAATGCACGAAAGTGACACCAGGTCCCAACTCAAGACAGGGCTGGGGACCACACCACCTCGCCGCCCCAGGAGGACGCAGGCCTCTCAGTTCTCTGGGCCCGGCGCCTTCTGGTCCCTTTTCTGTATTTCCCTGAGCACCCAGGAAGCCTAACTCCAAGCCTTGGTTTCCAGACACCTCCCATGTCTCTGCTGCTGGATATGTCTGTGCCCCTCACCCAGCCCTGAGCTCCGAGAGGAAGAGACCGGCTCTGTAGCCTTAACGACTGGCACAGAGTTATGTTTGCTCGAGAAATGTTTGCTAAATAAATACCTTTTTTTTTTATTTGGCAAGAGAGCACCAGATGATTTTCATGCATGTTTCAGTCATTTGGCCAATCGCTTTACTCTGGGCATCGTATCAGATGACGTAGGCATTGAAGGTGAGCACGCGTGTGCATGCTCAGTCGTGCCCAGCTCTTCGTGACCCTATGGACCGTAGCCCACGAGGCTCCTCAGTCTGTGGAATTGTCCCAGCAAGAGTACTGGAATGGGTTACCATTTTCTCCTCCAGGGCATAGTTGGTACATTTAAAGATGACATAATCTAAACCAGGGGCTTCCCAGGTGGCTTAGGGGTAAAGAACCCACCTGCCAATGCAGGAGACACGAGGGACGAGGGTTCAATCCCTGGGTCGGGAAGATCCCCTGGAGAAGGAAGTGGCAACCCACTCCAGTATTCTTGCCTGGAAAATCCCCTGGACAGAGGAGCCTGGCGGGCCACAGTTCATGGAGTCAGACACGGCTGAGCAACTGAGCACAGCAATCTAAAGGAGAAAGACACCTACTCGCGTCCCGTGCCTTTAAACATAAGGTCAGGTGTGCCGACTGGCTGCTAAGGAGTCCAAGTCTTACCGTAGTTGAGGTTGCAGAGGTTCCCCGCGTTGAGGAAGAAGTGTGTCCTGAAGAGCTCGCCAAAGCCGCCCTGGCCGGGCCGGAAGGGTAACGGGGTGTACAGGTGCAGCCCACCGGCCCAGTAGGCTTCCCCGCCCAGGTAGTCACCTAGGCAAGGAAAGAGCACAGATCAAAATGAAGTCACAGGTTCAGGACCACCCCGACTGCCCACCAGGAACAAGAGTGAGGGGTGTGCTGTGATCAGGACACACTCCATGCCTGGGCCACGAGCAGCTGCTCTTCTAACCGCTGAGGCCGTCAGCCTCCTTTTAAACAATGTTTCTTATTCTCTTTGTTTGTTTTATAATTTGCTTTAACTGAAGGAAAAAAAAAGCTAATACGTCATTTAGGAAAGAATGAAACCAGTAATTGATCGTATCTGTGAAATGCTTACAACAAGCGAACTAATGGAAATCGCTTTCTCCACAACTGCAGATGACTAGATCATTGTTGCTTGACAAATGAAATGCATTATTCTGCAGAAATTTCAAGACCGCACTACAGAGAGACAAAATGCAGAAAATGTCTCCGCAGTTTCTGGAAATGGTCAGACTAGCTATTAACCCAAAGGTACGGAGGGCCAGCTCCCCACTGCACAAGGACGCTGTCCCAGCTCAACGTCTTCAGAGAAGAGGCTCGTTCTCAAAGGTTCATGACCATGTGGGGTTTTTTTTTGTTTGCTTACATAATGCATAATAATACAAATTACTTCTACAATTGTCCCTACTATTTCAACTACAAATAGCCACAACATTAAAACAACAACAAAACCCTCTGAATTGTTTATACTTTGTTACTAAATACTATTTGTAAAGTGCCTCAGTCTCCTTTAATACAAAATGACCCGACCATGACAAAGAAAACTGCAGGTTGTCTCCAAGATTAACCTCTCAAGGGATGAACTGCTTATTAGAGACTCCAGTGTCTCCTCACCCCGGTCAACACTGGAGTTCTAGAGGGAACAGCGGACCGAGAGCAGGAGGTCAACCGGGCCTGATGTTCATTTCCCAGCAAGTGCTCCTCTCCTTCCTTAAATAACCTCTTTATTCTCATCATGGGAGTATAAAAAAGGAAATTCTCCTTTAATTTCTACCATTAAGAGAAAACCAGCTAACATCCTGGTGTCCTTCCTTTCAGTGAATTACAATGAAACATTAAATAAGAAAATAAAATGTAAGTATATATATACATATCTTTCAGCCCTGATTTTTTTTTTTCATTTACTGTACTATAAGCACTTTCCTCTAAGACTGCTTATTCTTTGAAAATGTGATTTTGATGCCTGAACAATCAGATATATGGACCATAATGCAATGACCTGTGGTTCGGTCGCTAACTCATGTCTGAGTCTTTGACCCCACAGTCTGTAGCCCACCAGGCTGCACTGTCCATGAGATTTCCCAAGCCAGAATACCGGAGTGGATTGCCATTTCCTGCTCCAGGGTACCTTCTGGGCCACAGATGGCACCTGCCTGGGCTCCTGCAGGCAGTCTCCCGCACTGGAGGCTGATTCTTTACCGACTGAGCCAGCAGAGAAGCCCGATGTGACGGCCTACCCTTGACTACTGTCCTGTCGGTGTTCAGCTTCTTGAGAGTGGACGTTAACCTGTGATGGGCTTTCCTGCACACACACGTTTTTAAACCGTCTTGAAGGATAATATACACACAAAAAGCACACACATCCTAAGTGTACAATGCAGTGAATTTCCAGGCCCAGAACACACGATACAGTGAGCACCTAGACCAAGAGACAGACACGCGCAGCGCCCTGGGAGGCCCGGTGCTCCCCTCTAATCACCACCCAGGCCCGGCAACCATCAGTGTCGCCCGACAGCGCAGAGCTCTTTACCCGGCTGCCACACTTTGCACAGATGGAACACAGAGCGGGCACCTGCTGGGGCTGACTCTTTGCGGGGAGGCGTATGTTTCTTAAGTTTGTTCAGGCCACCCCATCAGTGGCCCTAACTTGCTCGTCCTCGTTGCTATATGATAAACCACAGTGTGAAGACACACCGTTGAGCTGCCTGTCCTATGGCTGGCGGGCATTTGGGTTTCCAGTTTTCAGTGCTGTTATCCACGTGTGTTGGTCACTCAGTCGTGTCCAACTCTTTGCGACCCCTACAGACTGTAGCCAGCCTGGATCCTCTGTCCATGGGATTTTCCAGGCAAGAATACTGGAGCGGGTTGCCATTCCCTTCTAGTTCTTGTATATATATACGTTTTAGGCTCCTGATAAATATTGTCAAACCGCTTTCATAAAAAGTTACGGCGATTTACACCCTTACTCACAGAATCCTACCAATGGCCTTTTAATAGGTAATTAAATAAAACATCACTGTGTTTTAATTTTCAGGCAAACGAAGACTCCAAAACTTTTATCTAGTCACTAAATAATACTTGCTACAGTGAAAAAAAGAAATTGTTACTTTTCCAAGAGAAAAGGACAGACTAATAAAAGCATCCTAAAAGCAAATGAAAAGAAGTAATTTATATTTTGTACAAAAATTTATGCTGTGGATGATCATTATTTTTAATAATATAAAATAAGACCAACAAAGATGTTTAAAAAAAGTTAAGAAAATCAGGATAGACTATTTTATAATATAATAACATGTGTCCTATCTAAATGATGTTTTTCATAATACATGGCAATTCTCTAATAAAACGTCAGAGACTGGAGAGAGTTCCCGAAACAGGATGCTCACACTCTGCTAGACAGACTATGACTGAGCACCATATAAACCCCTGAGGATACTCAAAACCCATCGATCTAGCAATTCCAACCTAGGACTTTATATTATATAGTAAAACTTACAGATAAGCACAAAGATTGAGTTAGGTTATTCACTGACACACAGTTATTTAAAATAAGAAAAAAAGAAAACAGTCTAAATGTCTAACACTTGGGATTTGGTTTAGAAAGGTCACAGTATGGCAAGAACGTGAAATATGCAGCCATTAAAAATGATAAGGCTTTTATCTTTCTGAGTCATTGCTGGTGGGAATGCAAAATGGTATTGCTATTTTGGAGGACAGTCTGGCATTTTCTTACAAAGCTAAACATAATTTTACCATACAATCCAGCAATTGCACTCCTTGGTTTTTATCCAAACGAGCTGAAAAATCTTACGTCCAGATAAAAAAAAGCTGCACACCGATATCTCTATCAGCTTTACTCGTAATTGCGAAAAGTTGGATGTCCTGCAAGCAAGATGTCCTTCAATAGGTGAATGGATAAACCACCCTGTGAAACAGCCAGGCAGTGGGGGGAGTATTATTTGGTGATAAAAAGATATGAGCAATCAAGCTATGAAAAGACACAGAGGGCCGAGTCACTATATTGGACATCTGAAACGAATACAATGCTATAAACCAGCTACACTCCAATTAAGACACACACACACACACACAGAGCTCCTTAGACACACACACACACACACACACACACACACACACAGGACATCTGAAACAAATACAATGCTATAAACTAGCTACACTCCAATTAAGACACACACACACACAGAGCTCCTTAGACACACATACACACACACACACAGAGCTCCTTAGACATACATACACACACACTGGACATCTGAAACGAATACAATGCTATAAACCAGCTACACTCCAATTAAGACACACACATATACACACACACACACACAGCTCCTTAGACACACACACACACACACGTAAACAAAACGTGATAAATACATTGACCAAAAGAGGGAAAAAGATACAGAGGAACCTGAAATGCGTACTGCTTCGTCAAAAAAGCCAGTCTGAAAAGCACATGTACTGTGACTCCAACTATATGACATTCTGGAAAAGGCAAAACCAGGGAGGAAGTCAAGGTCAGAGGCTGTCAGGAGCAGAGGAGGAGGCAGGGAGGAGGGAATGAACAGGTGGAGCACAGCGAACGTTCGGGGGTGAACGCTCGATGGACGCGTGCCGTCACCCATCTGCCAAAACCCGGACACTTCACAGCACAGGCAGGGGATGCCCACGGGAACCATGTGGCTTAGTTGGTAGTAACAGGTCAGTACCTGGAGAAGGGAATGGCAACCTGCTCCGGTATTCTTGCCTGGAGAATCCCATGGACAGAGGAGCCTGGTGGGCTACAGTCCATGGGGTCGCAGAGCGGGACACAACTGAGCCATTTAGCAGCAGCAGCAACACGTCCCTGCTGGCGCATCAGCTGTGACACCGCCCCACGCTAACAGAGGGCGCTGGTGAAAAAGGGTCCCACGGGCGTGTATGGTGAGCGCTGCACTCGGTGCCCAATTTTTCTGTTAAACCTAAAACTACTCTCAAAAATAAAGTCCATTACACAGGGTATAGAGTCGACGACATTTTATGAATCCCTACACTGCACAACTAAAATTTATGTAATATTATAAACTGACTATATATCTCAGTAAACAAGCTTAATGTAAACGTGTGAAAAATTTGCAAAGTGCAGAAAAACACTTTAAAAAAAATGTCATTCATCAGTCCCATCACCCAGATAAAACCATAACTAATGTTTAGTTATATTTTCTCTAAGTATTTTTATAAAAATGCATGTTTATTGTTTACTTTTACTATATGCATTTTTTAAAATTTTAAATAAAGTACACTACTTAAAAAAATTGTAGTTTGTAGCCAGGACATGGAAGCAACCTAGATGCCCATCAGCAGATGAATGGATAAGAAAGCTATGGCACATATACACAATGGAGTATTACTCAGCCATTAAAAAGAATACATTTGAATCAGTTCTAATGAGGTGGATGAAACTGGAGCCTATTATACAGAGTGAAGTAAGCCAGAAAGAAAAACACCAATACAGTATACTAACGTATATATATGGAATTTAGAAAGATGATAACAATAACCCTGTATACGAGACAGCAAAAGAGACACCGATGTATAGAACAGTCTTATGGACTCTGTGGGAGAGGGAGAGGGTGGGAAGATTTGGGAGAATGACATTGAAACATGTATAATACCATGTATGAAACGAGTCACCAGTCCAGGTTCGATGCATGATACTGGATGCTTGGGGCTGGTGCACTGGGATGACCCAGAGGGATGGTACAGGGAGGGTGAAGGGAGGAGGGTTCAGAATGGGGAACACATGTATACCTGTGGTGGATTCATTTCAATATTTGGCAAAACCAATACAATGTTGTAAAGTTTAAAAATAAAATAAAATTAAAAAAATAAAAAATTGTAGTTTGTCAATGAGAAAATAAGCAGCCATAAAAAAATGATAAAGTACTTATTCTTATAAGCATCTTTTCATATACTGTTACTGAGGGGGTGGTAAGTATATATTATTTTGTAATTTAAACAAACAAATACAGGGTTCAAAAATGAGATGTAAATGCAGCTTCGGTTTTTTTTCAACATGGTGTATTCTGGGAAAGGACAGACCTTCGCTCTGTGGCCCGACGCTGTGCATGCTGAAGCCCCGCACGCTGGTGGGTCCGCCAAGGTAGAACCTGGAAGAGGGAAGAGCTGTCAGAGGAAGTCGCTGTCACACACCGCAAGTGCAGAGGGCACGCTCGCTTCTGGGGGGCCCACATCGCCACGCGCTGCACATCTCAGGACTGGGGAGATGCACGCGAGAACGGAGAACGCCGTTAAAATCCAAGCTTTGGGGGCGGGGAGATACTTCATTATATTAAAAATTGTATGTTCTCTTTGAGTATGAAAGAAAAAAGTTCACACGGGTTATCGTTTAGTCGCTTAGTCCTGTCCAGCTCTTTGTGACCCCCATGGACTATAGGCCGCCAGGCTCCTCTGTCCATGGGATTTCCCAGGCAAGAACACTGGAGCAGGTTGCCATTTCCTTCTCACGTGGATCATCCCGATCCAGGGATCAAACCTGCATCTCCTGCATTGGCAGGCAGATTCTTTACCACGGAGCCACCAGGGAAGCCCCGTATATGTTATAGAAACACAGAGAAACATTTAAGAAAGTAATAAAACAATCCTGTCATTGCAAGCAGGGCTAACATTTAGGATTACAGTGAATCCTTAAACAACCCACTGGCTTCCCTTGTGGCTCTGACAGTAAAGAATCTGCCTGCAATGCAGGAGACCCGGGTTCAGTCCCTGGGTCGGGAAGATCCCCTGGAGAAGGAGACTGCAACCCATTCCAGTATTCTTGTCTGGGAAATCCCATGGACAGAGGAGGCTGGTACGCTACAGTCCATGGGGTTGCAAAGAGTCAGATACCACTGAGCGACTTTCACTGTCTTTCACTTGAACAACTCAGAGGTTAACCCAAATATATCCTGCGGTCAGTCCTCTGTGCCTGGGCTTCCTCCACAGCCACAGATGTAACCAACTCCTGGCCACGCAGTGCTGCAGTGTACTGCTGAAGGATGCCCACCGACAGGTGGACCCCCGTGATCAAACTCACGTTTGTTCAGGGTCAAAGGTACTTACTGTTAATCAATTTTTTGTGAATGTGTATTTGTGTGAGAGTATATACATACAAATTTATGTACACATCTGTATTAAATTGGTGACATACTACATTTTGCATACATTTTTGCATCCTTCTTGTTTTTTAAAAATCAGCATAAAGCTATACAGGGTATTTTGAAATTAGCTTAAACCTAAAAACTAAATTAGAATGTGAAATAAGTGCTCTCCTAAATAGTTAAACTTCTTTTGTAAGAAACCAACCAGAAAGATCCAAAGGAAGCCACTTGCAAACCACCCATTCGTTTATTATCACTTACCTATCAGCAATGCTCGATGGTTTATCACCCATGGGTACCAACATTCCACCCCAGAGAGATGCGGAAAAAACCTATTGAAATAGAAACAAACAACCGTTTTCTTCCAGCGTTTCTTTCCTTCCTAGTATCAGCGGACAGAAAATGTGCTGAGGTCTGGTCATGGCCCCGCGTGTCCAGTGCGGAGCTCTGGGCTGGGGCGTGAAGGCTGCAGAGGGGAACGCCTGGCTCAGGCAGGGGAAGAGCCACAGCTCGAAGCGTTCTGAGGGTATCTGTGTAACTCGCAACTTCAAATTTCAAGACGTATGAGACATAAGCAAAAAAACAAGCCCAAACCCTCAGCAGGGCCTGGCTCTGACACTGGGCAGCACCCTCCCTTCTGAGAAGCCAAGCCCAGTAGCCATGCCACGGCCAGATGGAGGGGGACCAGGCCCCGACAAGGGAGTCGGCATCCAAAGGCCTCTGTGGCTTGGCCTCACGTCCTGAGGGTGCCTGGCATCTCAGGAGAGGGAGGCAGCAGATAAGAAAATGCTACAACTAAGAAATTCAGGGCTTTGCTGGTGGCTCCATGGTAACGAATCCACCTGCTGATGCTGGAGACACAGGTTTGATCCCCAATCTGCGAAGACCGCAGGTGCTGCAGAGCAACTAAGCCCGTGCACCCCAACTACTGAGTCTGCATTCTAGGGCCCAGGAGCGCAATGATGGGAGCCCTAGAGCTCGCACTCTACAATGAGGGAAGCTGCCACAATGCGAAACCCTCACAACCTGACCAGAGAAAAGCCTGCAGAGCAATGAAAGCCCGGAATGGCCAAAAATAAATAATAAAACAAAGGAAAAAAAAAGAAATGCAGAGAAACACACGTCCAACCCAACCCTTGGGGACAGCACTTTCGTCTGACAGGCCAGGGTCGGGGCGGTGAATGATCCCATGCAGGGATCTGATCTTCACGCCATGTCATCCCTGCCCAGAAATGCCCCGGTGATGCCTGAGACCACAGTGGGCCCTCTGGGCTCCTGACCCCTGGCCGTCATCATGCACCCCGGCATCTCCTGAGCGCTCCCCACAGGCTTCTGCCCAACTTGTCCTCTTGGACATGCAAAGTCCACATCCTTCAAAGCTGCCCAGAGGGCTCTTTTTTAGAAGCTTCTGTAGGAAGAATCGCAGATGAAAACCGGGGCAGAGTGGGCAGAGAGGGCCAAGCGCACGTTCTATTCTGAGAAATGCGTCTTTGCTCAACAACGGGACAGACTGCTGCAAAACAGGGCGAGGGGCTGGAGCCTGGTGCGCGGTGGGGCGGCCGCCCCTTGGACAAGACGCTCCTGGCAGACTGTCCTCCCCGCCCCGACCCCCCAATGGTCACGACCTAAGGGGCGGGGGACGACAAGGAACACTGATGCCCCGCCAAGACAGGCCCACCGTGCCACGTGTCCCACTGAGCTCAGTGACCACGGGAGCCCCAGGTGCCCCCACACCTAGGCATCTCCACCCGCTCCCTCCAGCACCGGGCACCCCAATTCTTCAACACCAGCAGGACGATGAGCCCACCCCCTGGTTCCCTCCTGTCCTGACTCCCCACTGAAATCCCACGGCCTGTTACTAAAAATGAGCTGCTTTATGCACCTCACATGGCTGTCCCCGGGTGGGTTGGGGGCAGGGGGAGACACCCCTGAGGGTGGAGGGGTTCATTAAAGACGCCCCCCTCCCCCCCTGACCAACGACGATGAGGCAGCACCCCCATGGCCACCTTCTACCTCTTCAGTCTGCTGCCCTGCTCCTCCTGCCTCTCATCACCACCTGCCGGGTTACATATCCATCTCGGTGCTTGCGGGACTCCCCCTCCACTAGCGTGTGAGAGCACAGATTGCTTTATTTACTGGGGTGTTCTTGGTGCCCAGACAGTGCCTGGCAGCCAGCCAGTCTGTGTGAGAAGAAGGGAGGGATGGATGTACGCCGAATGGACAGGTGGGAGGACAGATGGGCGGGCAGACGGATGGACGGAGGGAAAGGAGGCCAAGGAAGAGACATCGAGGCATGGGAGGAGAAGGCATGATGCAGTCCAGGAGGGCTGGTGGTGTGCCAGGGAGCGGGCACAGGAGGGGACAGGAGAGAGCTTGCTGAACTCAACAGGAAATCGGCCCCGGCAGCCTCCGGAGAAGCAGAGAAAAAGAAAAGGCAGGGACCACATTCTGAGTGCGCTGAGTCCAGGACCGATCGGAAGCAGTGATAAACGATTTCACGGTCAGATGTGTGTACTGTTTCGTCAGAACTCGCGCCTTGCCCCCAGGTTCTGAGGCAGCAGTGGGGTGTGGAGAGCTGTCCCCAGCCACCGAGGCGCTAGGAAGAGTGGACAACAGGCACAGTGTCTCCCGGCCTGGGGCTCCACTGCCTCGGGCAGAATCTGGTCACTCGCTCCTCAGGTCCTGAGGGAAGCAGGAGGAACTAAACCAAAGCTGGTTAAAAACATTTAACACACAGATTCCTAGAGACACCCAGAGCCTAAAGACCTAGAAAAGTCAGGTGAAGACGCAGAATTTCTAGGGACATAACATCAGGAGGCAAAGATGGAGGCGCGCTTGTCCTCCAGACACGTTTCTTGACGGCCCTGAGATGATGGTGAGTGGGGAAGGGGCTCTTCCGTGTGAGATGACTGACAGGTGAGTTTTAAAGGAGCTAACCATCGCTTCTCCCCAGAGCAGCCTCAATTCTGGCCACACTTAAGAGATGACGCACTTGAGCTTTAAGCGTGACTGTTCTCATTTCCTCTTCCGAGCTTTAGATATTCGGGAACTAGGATCTAGCCAGATTCCAGAAACCAGGTGACAAGCAGCTGACGAGATACTCACTGTGTCAAGGATGAGTTGTTTATTCAACTGAAGCTCAAAATCTTCTTTTAAGAAGCTCACGTCCCCTCCGGTGTAGCCAGCCAGCTCCTGTCGGGGAGGATCCTCAGGTGGGATGGAGCCCACAGACTGACTGCAGAGTCACTGCAGTCAGCACTACAGGCTGTTGTTCTGTATTTTTAGAAAGGCAACAGACCACGTCTGTGTCCCAGAGGCTGCCTGCTGGTCGTTCGGGACAGCATCAGGGGCCTGGCAGAGACACTGTCACCAAACACAGAGCGACCGCAGAGAAGTCGCTGCTTACATGCGCCAGGAAAACACTGGCGACACCGATGTTCATTACAGAGCTTGCTAAGGACGGTGGCTCAGGCGCAGAGAACCTGCCTGCCGATGCAGGAGATGAGGGTTCAATCCCCGGGTTGGGAAAATCCCTTGGAGTAGGAAATGGTAACCTATTCCAGTATTCTTGCCTAGGAAATCCCATGGACAGAGCCTGGAGGGCTACAGTCCATGGGGTCGCAGAGAGTCAGGCACGACTTAGCAAGTGAACAGTAACAGGATGACATGACTTGTTCGGCCCAATCAGCGTTCGGAAAAAGAATATTAGCCCATCTCTCACAATTTCATTTTCATGTGAAAATGGGAGAAGGAAAAGGCAACCCACTCCAGTACTCTTGCCTAGAGAGTCCCGTGGACAGAGGAGCCTGGCGGGCTACTGTCCATTGGGTCGCACAGAGTCGGACACGACTGAAGCGACTTAGCATGCATGTATGCATTGCAGAAGGAATGGTGATCCACTCCAGTATTCCTGCCTGGAGAATCCCAGGGACAGAGGAGCCTGGTGGGCTGCCATCTATGGGGTCACACAGGGTCGGACATGACTAAGTGACTTAGCAGCAGCAACAGCATATGAAAACTGGATTCCCAGCTGCTCCTCTGACACTGAGTTCAGGCAGACAGAGGGTCGGAGCCCCGTCCCCAGCCAGCTTCTCCCCGAGGTCACCAGCTGGGCCCTGCCAGTGTCAGGGTTACAACCCCGGGCTTGTGTGCTCATCAAGGACCACCCAGGAAACCAGCCCCACCAAGTCCCGACTGGGCTCCTGTCTGTGACGTGACACGGCATCCTGGCACCTCATCCCGACTCAGCTCCGTGAAGGCAGAGTACCAGCCCCACCAAGTCCCGACTGGGCTCCTGTCTGTGACGTGACACGGCATCCTGGCACCTCATCCCGACTCAGCTCCGTGAAGGCAGAGTACCAGCCCCACCAAGTCCCGACTTGGCCCCTGGTCTGTGAAGTGACACAGCATCCTGGCACCTCATCCTGACTCAGCTCCGTGAAGGCAGAGTCTGAGCGGAGGGAGCAAATCCAGGGCTAGGAACCCTGGGAGGGAGGGACACCCTCGCAAGCCATTCCTGAATGACCTTTACAGCTAAAGGCAGCTGCAAGTATTAACCACGTGACCGCCCCGAGGGACGCCCCAGTCCCCCAGGAGCCTGCGGGGCCACAGGGGAGGGACCGCTCACCTGGTTCACTTTCAACAAAGCACCTCTTTTCGGCAGGATGGAGGAGTTCCGAGAGTCGATGACCATCGAGTGCTGGAAGAGGTAAGGACAGGGTGTTTGCGCTTTAACATGGAATGACACTCCCTGAGCGCTGGCTGCTCACCAAGCTCAGTGCCGAGTGTTCCCTTAGGTGGCTTCACCTTCAGGAAAACCTCCCATTCTGTGTGAGGACCCAACAGAGTCAGGGAGACAGGTCATGTCTGCTGGCTGGGTGACTCCGAGCCTGTCCCCAGCCCTGTTTTCTCAGGGAGCGTGATGCTCTGATGGACGTCAGCTCAGCCTGCTTCCAGCTAAGACACCACGGTGGGCCCTTATTCCCTCCGTTTCCATGACCTCCGATGTTACTTAGGAAAAAAGGACGTGAGGCTGTGTCCAGATATTTAGTGACCGGTCCTAGCCACCATTCTAGCTGCCCCAACCGTGACGCGCTCAGTCCCTCCTGATAGAGGTAAACGCGATTCTCGCAACGCATACGGCCTGGCTGCACCAGGGCAGGCACACGTCGACGGCAGACGCAAAGCCCTTACTGAGAGAGACGACTTCAGCGAGTGCCCGCTCTCCTTCCGGACGGCGAAGGACGCGACCCTGGAGAGGCAGCCCAGCTCCCGCCAGACGCCCTCCCACTTGACCGTGTGGCTCGTCTTCCAGGTGGGAAACTGCAAGCAAACGCAGAGAACCGTCAGCCTTCGTGCTGCGTGGACGCGGCGTCATCCCAGCCCGGGTCGTGGGGTGACGCGTCATTCGATTGTTAGCCGATCAAAAACTAAGACGCTCTGTGAACCGATGGGATGGGAAGAGACCAAGACAAGGCAAGCTGGGAAGGAGGGAGTGGAGGCGGGCGGGGCAGGGCTGGGGGAGAAAGCCAGGGTCGCCATCAGAGAGAAAAACTGTTTGAGCAGCAGGGCTGTGCTCTGAGCCAGGAGACGGGCGTCGCTGGTCTGACGCTGCAGGGAACTTTATAACCACCTGGTTTCTTTTCCATCCGAAAGACCACGGGACACGCACCCCACCTGGTTTGCTGAAAGCAGGCAGGGTGACCCACGTGAGCCACCTCAGCCCCCAGAGAAGAGTAGGGAGACGGGGTCACAAGTCCATGATGAGTGGAGGTACTGGGTGGGGGGCATGCCACAATAGCTTCCTGGGCCCCTCTCTGGAGATGCTCACCCAGCAGGGCATGCAGGGCCATGAATGTGCAGGAGAGGCAGAAGCAGCGGGTCTGAAGACCGCACGCGAGGAACTACTTTTACAAAGCACGTGCCTCAAGTCTTTCCTCATCAAACTAAAGCCTACACCAGGAGGGGAGGAAGGGGGACAAGCTAGAAAGGAAGGTAAAGAAGAGCAGGGTTCGTTGTAAAATTGAAAAATGGTCAAACAACAGTAATTCCACGCGATGCATCCCGCCGGAAGTGAACACGCTATAAACCAATGATGAAAGCATCCGGTAACCTGATGTGACCTTAACTGGCTGTCAGGAGCGATCGATCTGAGCGTTCACGAGGAAGGACAAACAGATGGTGTCCCAGGAAGTCAGGGGCAGGGAAGAGATGCGACAGGAGCAAAGTACCTGCCGCTGTGGGAGTTGGCCACCCTCTCTGGCCCTGGCAACGGGCACTTGGCGAGTGGGGAGGGGCCGCCCGGGAGGCAGCTGGCAGCAGGACAGGCAGCGAGGGTGACCCCAGCGACGGGGCCCCGGCTCCAAGCTTAGCCCACTGTGGATGCGCGCCTGGCCCCGCCCCCTCGGCCGAGCCTGGGGATCAGGTCCCATGTAGGCACACAGAGGGAAGGACGGGAAAGCCACTCACGCTGTACTCTGCTGACACGCCTCGGTCTGTCTCCCGGAGCGAGCTCCAAGGGAACTGTCCCGTGACTTTGTATAAGTTTACGGAGAAACTAGAAGACAAGGGGACAGAGCTTTACACGCTGGGAAGGTGGTTATACCTGAAGCACCACCTAAATCAACAGATTCACAGCTACGCCTCGGGGCTCATCTGCATGGGGAAATCTACGTGTGTGGTGACGCAACAGAAGCGTTGGCTGATCCTGCAAAGTTTCTCTTCAGAAACGTCCACTACGGCTACCTTAACCCCTAAACCAGGCCACTGAACACAGCGATCCGCTGGGCTTCCTACTTTCTATCGAAGTTTCCAGGCTGTGGTTTGAAGAAGGACAGGCCATACGAAGTCTCTTTTGTTCCATAGGAAAACTGGAAAGTCACCTTTTCTGCCCGGCCTAGAAGATTGGGGAGTTTGAGGCCAAGGACCTGGGAGCAAAAGAGAAACAGCAGAGGTTCTGTAAGTAGGTTCATCTGCGTCACTTCTTTTTAGAGCCCACTTGCAAGGGGTGTGTGTGTCTCCTTCCGAGTTACCTCACTCGGCACGACAGCCCACTTACAAGGGGTGTGTGTGTCCCCTTCCCTGAGTTACCTCACTCGGCACGACAGTCTCTAGATCCACCCACGTTGCTGCAAATGGCATTGTTTCGCTCTGTTTAATGGCTGAGTAATATTCTGTTATATATACACACCTCTCACGGACTTAGGGGACAAACTTAGGGTTACTGGTAGGGAAGGGAGGGGGAGGGAGAGTGAGCGAGTCTGGGATGGACATGTACACACGGCTGTATTTAAAATGGATAACCAATAAGGACCTGCACTCAATGTTTCGCAGCAGCCTGGATGGGAGGAGAGCTTGGGGGAGAATGGATACACGCATGCGTACGGCTGAGTCCCTTTGCTGTCCACCTGAAACCATCACAACACTGTTTATCAGCTACACCCTAATGCAAAATAAAAAGTTTAAGGAAAAAAATGGAATCATACAAAAAAGAAAAACAGTAGGGGTTCAGATGCAAGGAATAACTCTCACAGACACGGAGTAAAGATGTACACGAGGGTCCACCTTTCATCTGTAATTGCTCTTCTTTAAAGCCTGACTCTGCCGGGGGCACAAGCCTGATGAATGTTAGGGTTAGGCTAATCCTGCTGACTGTGAAGCTCAGAGAAACGGACTCTGTGTACTTGGAGTTCAGGAGAATTTGAAGAAGAAACTATTAATATGAACATGGGTTATCGACACCCCGTTCTCAAACAACCCATCTTCATAACAAAGCGTGTTGTAATCAGCTCTAGGAAGATTAATGAGAACCACAGGACAGCTTACAAATAAAGACTAAAGGTCATGGAAAAGTTCTGGAACTACCATTAGTTTTTAGAGCATAGTTCACAACTGGGGACTTCCTGGTGACTGGGACTCCACACTTGCCATGCGGGGGCCTGGTCAGGGAAGCAGATCCCTCACGCCACAGCCGAGACCAGAACAGGCAAATAAAGAAACATTTTTTAAAAAATTAGAAGTTCACTATGGCAAGTCCCACCCTCAGGAAGGGAAAGCCCGTGTCTTACCATACTGCCTTCGTTGTTCCCGACCATGGTGTTGTAACTGCCCGTTAGCCTCCTTAACTCAGTTACTTCAAAGGTAACATCTAACCCGTTGGGAAGTGCATCATCACCTAGTAAGCGCGAAAGATGAAACAGTTAAGGCAGCGTGGGTGTGCAGCTTTATTTTCTGTCCCGCTGAGATAAATGGCAGGATGCAAACTGAGCCTCCGCTGACTTTATAGCCTCCTTCGGAACACACACACCGTGGTCTAAAGCCCAGGAACGTGCGTGAAAACCCCATCACATCCCGACACACGGCTCTGGTTTCTGTGGTGGAAGACCGTGAGGTCTTTCAGCTGCTGCTGAAAGGAGTCATAAGCAGCAGCAGCAGCATTATGTAAACACACATCATTTGCATTACTTCCTTACGGTACTTGTTCCCCCACAAATGAGCTCCTTAAAAATGCCGGGGGGGGGGGGGGCCCTCAGTTCAATGGACGTTAAAACGTGGAATTCGAGTGAGAGGGGCTCGAGTAACCCTGACGGAGAAGCAAGATCTGGAGCCGGATGTAGGACGTGGATGGTTCTGTCCTTCCCAAGCTGGTGGCATGGGCCTGAGTTCAGTAGAGCTGCCCCTCACCCATCGAGGTACTGCAGGGCAGGGCCCTGAGCGCCAGAAAGGCCAAAGTTGATCCTGCAGCCCTGGCTGGACACCCACGGCCTCTGGGAGCTGTCACACCCACGGACACCCAGGCAGGGGCTCCCGAACTCTCAGATTCAGCTGGTCCAGGCTGGAGCCTTGGTGCCACTTTTTTTTTAATTAGCAGAATTTATTGTTTAGAGGAGCGGTTTTAGGTTTATAGAAAAACTGAGCAGAAAGTACAGAGAGTTCCCATAAGCCCCCTCTACACACACCCCCTCCCCCCGTTCACATGCTGCACTGGTGGCCATGTTTGTTACAACTGATGAACCAACAGAGAGATGTTCCTGTTAACTCAAGGGTGGCCTGCGCTAAGGTTCACTTTGGGCACTGCACATTCTAGACATCTGACAAATGGATGATGTCCACATTCTTTCTTAAAAGCTCCTGGGTAGTTCTAAAGGCAGCCAGGGTGGAGAACCACAGACAGGAGTGAACCAGCTGACCACATACACATCACATTCACAAAAGACAGGAGAGCGCTAAATCTAAACGTCACCCCAGGACTCGCCACCAGTAAGCACTCCGGAGCACTGGCAAGGGCCACTGTCGCACCCTGTCCCGCTGGGGGAGAGAGACCAGGGGCCTCTGTTAGTCACAGATGACTCTGTATTCCAGGTAATAGAAACGTCTTTCATTTACACAGCATTTTATATTTTTGCAAGCACTTTCATATACTGTTTCATTTTCATCTTCTCAAAATTATCTTTCACTCAATCCTGAAGAGTTCACTTGTTCTCTGATTCATTCCAAGTATGTATTTTTCGGGGGACATCGGAACGGAGTGAACCGCCACACATGGAGTCCTTCACAACCCGTCTCCTGATCCTTCTCCTGCCTCGTCTTGCTTCACTCATCCCCATGACTGCCTTCTGGCTCTGGAGCCCTGGCGTCCACCCAGTGACCCTTTCTCTCTGGCCACATGGCCTATTCTCTCTCCCTAGAACATTCCTCATCAGCCCTGCTCCCCAAACGCACTCATGCGCATCTTTTAGGTCTCAGCATCTGTGTCACCTCGTCCAGGAAGTCTTCTCTGATCCACTTTGCCTCTGCTGACCGAGAGACTAGGTCTCCTCCTCCAGGGCCTCGCCCCCATACAGCACAACCTATCAGCTGAACTGTCCTCACTTCTCTGTCTGTCCCCAACCCTCTCCCACTTGACCAGAAGCTTCTTTGGAAAGATACCATGTCTTATCTGCCATGGGCTCTTCCTACGGCATGGACTCATTAACCAAAGAATAAACACCAAGGTAAGACAGCTGCCCAATATCATAGCAATTGAGGAAGTGAACAGACGCTCAAAAGTGAAATCTGACTCCCACTTGCCTCCTCTTCTTAACACATATTTAGGTGGAATCTGCCAAGAGCTTATTCAGACACCCGCTGGGGTGGGCTATCCCGAAAAAGCCCGGCTCTCTCCTTCTCAGAACCCCGGTCCCATCAGCAAGCAGCATCTTCAAAGTCACCTGACCTCCCTCAGCCTGACTTGAAGACCCAGTGAATTCCTTGAGAACGCACGTGCTCTCTGCCTGGACACGTAAATAGCGTCCGTGATCCTAGGGGAACATATCCTAGGTGAAATCAGAGAGAAGCTGCAACCAGGATGCCTACCCTGACACGTATCGATCAAAACATCCACTTGTCTGAATATTCCTAGACGCAGCAACTTTTCACGGGCTTCGTGAGATTTCCTCATAACCTGTAAGAGAGAAAAACAGAAACTGTATTCCTCTAAGATACAGAGACATACACGGTGGCTGTGAGACCAAGCTGGCGGCTTAGCATTCGTGCAAAGTTGATGATTCCCTGAGAAGAATATTAATCTTTAAAAAAAAATACTATATTTTTAAAAGCGGGAATGGCTGAACACTGCTTAAGAGATCACATGCAATGGGGGCTGGAGCCAGCCAGACGTGGTCACGAGGAAGCTGCTGGCGACTCTGCCAGGCGCCTAAGTGTGGTTCCGAGAGCAGACACAAGAAAGCCACAGAGGAGAGGACGGTGCAAGCCGGGAAAGATGCGGGGCATAAACAAGTAAGGGCCCGAGGAGTCGGCAGGGGTGGGTGGCAGGGAAGAGCCCAGCCCCCATGGTCACGGAGGGCCCTGAAGGGAAAGTGCGCTGAGCACCAGGGGGGTGCGGGAAGGGTCAAGACCCCCCAGCAGCAGCTCTGCAGCAAAGCTGGGATGGCCGCAAGGGACACGGGGACGGGCGGCCCTGGGCAGGACGGGGAACACCTCTTCTCTGGGGTCAGGGTGGACGCGAGAGCATGTCAGTTTGTGGGGGGGCTTCTGGGAACGGAGGGGGTTCAGCCCCCTTCCCGGGAGGAGGCGAGCTCATCAGTGGGGGCGGGATACCCGGTGGTGCGAGCAGAGGTCCACGGGGTCTCCAGAAGGGATGGGAAAAAGGCCACACAGAGGGGAATACTTGCCTCAATAAGGTTTTTAGCCTTAAAAACATCTCTAATTTCATACATGATGATGTCGTCCTTAGTCCTTCCAAGTCCATCGAAATGCACATGTTGAACCACCACCTGGACGTGATAAGGGGACACAAGACTGTTGAGGACAAGACGCGGCAAAAGATCAGACGCCAAGGCCAAAGACAAATGCCTAAAGTTACTTTCAAAGACTTTCTTTTTTTAATTTAATGAGCCACGTTTCTTAACTCCATGCCTTTTCAAAACAACTGGTCCCTTGAACTGACTAGTGAACTAGACTTACAAGCTCCCTGCAGCCAGATGGCCAAGGGCCAGGTCAGTCCTAAAGCCAGGCAGGGCGCAGAGACCCTCTGGACCCCCTTCCCCACATGCTCCCTGGGGCACTGGCCTCTGGATGATGCCGACTGTGACCTGGTTTAATAACTGAGTATTTTGCAGGAGATCCTGTGTGGATCTCAATATGGCATGATAAACACCAGCTCAGAGCCTTTCCCTTGTCTATAAAGACTTACTTCATTCATTCATTCAATGAAAATGCACTGATTACCTATGAACCAAGTATCATACTGAACACTGAGAATATATCAGCAACCAAAACTTAAAAATTTCTGACTCTATGGAGGTTATATTCTAAAAGGGAGAGAAACAGGCAATGTACATAGTAGAGTAGATGGTAGTGAGTAACAGAGAAAAATCAAGCAGGCATAACGGGGAGTGCTAGGGCCTGCATGACTTATAGGTGATCAGAACACTATACTACAATCGTAATCAAAGAACTAATCAAAGGGAGGAAGGCGAGAGGGAGGTTCAAGAGGGCAGCGACATATGTTCACCTATGGCTGATTCAGGTCGATGTATGGCAGAAACCAACACAACAGGGTAAAGCAATTATCCTCCAATTAAAACTAAGTAAATTTAAAATAGAAAAAGAACTAATTAAAATGTGTTTACGTTTCTCAAAGGCAACAAAGTTTAGAAAAAGTTTCATTCAAGACCCAAAGTCTTTTCTGGGAGGAGGGAACACAGTTTAAATTTTAACACCACTTGAGTTTCTCTTTGAAATACTTTTGGGTTTTTTTTCTAACAGAAATACAAAAATGGGTTTGTTTACCCTTCCCACACAAAGAATCACCAAGAAAAAACTGTTCCTCTAAAACCAGAAGCTATTTCTTTCAGCGTCCAGTCTTTCTAAAATGTAGCTGGCTGCAAACTCTTCTTTGATTAAGGTGTCAACAAGATTAACCCGTCTGTTTTCCCAGCGGTTTGTGGAAGCGAGTGCTTCTAGCAACAACAGTATGGAGCCCTCGCCCTCCACGGGATACGTACATCCTTGTTCTCAAGAATTTCCTGCTTAGCTTCAGGTTCAACTTCAACAAATTCAGCTTCTTCTCCTAATGCTCCGAAATCAGGTCCACTGGCTGGAAGAGGCTCCAAACTCTGAAAGGGAGTGGGGGGAACCACAGATAAATGAACTTCCATTAAAAAGCCAAATCTTTTCGTTTTCGTCTTCAGATGGCGCTCCAGAAAACTCAGGACCACAGCCCCTTCTAGTGCTGGTGGCAGTGGGGTGGGGAGCACAGAGAATGGGAGCAGCTGTTGACTTGCGAGCCTTCGGCTGACAGTGACCCTTCGGGGTCCAGAGTATTGTTATTACAGAAAACAAAGGTGAAAATTAATCAACAAAAGGATCAGGCGCAAACTACAGTGACTGTTCCAAGAACTTAGCTCTGTACACCTGAGACCCATGTGAAAACAAACAAAAAAATTGCTTTCCTGTTATAGAAAGCGTCCTCATCTTTTAAAATCAAAACTAGATACAATCTAGGATAGTTACATTAACACACCAAATTATTTAAAGATACTTCTTCGGACTCTGATAAGATTTGTTTTGGTTCAGAAAGTCTCACTTACACACTGAGGGGAGCAGCATATGCCAGAAAGCAGTCCTTCAGTCTGAAGTGACATTACCTCCAAAGCGTTCAAGCATCTTCTGAGGAAGGATTCTACAGTAATAATTATGGAGATATGATAATAGTATGCAAAACAATGCACATATAATATGGTATATTTATTACATACATAATTGTTTCAGTCCACGGGGTCACATGGTAAAGCCGGAGCCAATACATTGCTGGAGACCCGGGTTCAATCCCTGGGTAGGGAAGATCTGGAGAAGGCAATGGCAACCCACTCCAGGACCCTTGCCTGGAAAATCCCATGGATGGTGGAGCCTGGTGGACTACAGTCCATGGGGTCGCAAAGAGTCGGACACGACTGAGCGACTTCACTTCACGGGGTCACAAAGAATCAGACACGACTGAACAACGTGACTCCCAGACGCTCGAGTGGCACCAGGTGGGTGCACACACAGGCAGCTCTGGGAGCACCATGGTACCCGTAGCCGGCTGCTTCCTCCCGCCACCAGCTCTCTCCAGAGAGAAGCACTTCTGAAGCGCGCGGGCCTGTCTGCCGCCTGCGGACCGTGCAGCAAGGCGGGCTCCGGGCCGTTCTCGCCTTTTCCCTGGAATGGTCAGTGGCCTGTCAGCACACCCTTCATCATGGCGCTGGTCCTCTGGAAAGGAACTGCCTGACAGTACCATGGCCGCTTTCCCATCCTGGCCCTAAAAAGCGCCCCCAGGGACGCAGTGCAGCGGACTCCTCAGCGGGGCGCGGAGGAGCTCCACTACGCAGCCCCTTCCGCTACTCCAGACTCGACCCGACCACGCGCAGCCCTCGCCCTCCTGTCTGGGCGCCCCCGGTCCTCTCCGCCCAGGACAACCAGCCTCCTCCCCAGAGGTGAGCTGAAGAACCACCGTCGGCGTTATCTCCTCTGTGAGCCGTCCCTGCTTCTTCAGCGAGAATCCGGCCCTCCTTCACAGGGATACCCCTCGGCCGAAGTTTACGACCTTGGCAAGTACTCCTTTCTATTTTTACCTGCCCGGCTATATCAGAAATACGCATTTATGGAATGGGTTAGTGAATTATTTTTTTTCTTTTGTTCTCAAGTTTAATAAATATCTGAGTGCCTACTGTCTGCTTAAGAGCAGGGAAGGCAGCCGTGAATAAGACAGACTGGGTCCTTCCCCCGGGGGTTGACATGGATTACTTACATGAGTAAAAACGGAAGATGATGTTGGGCAAAGAAATAGAATTTATTTCACATAATTATCCTTTCACTTTTGTTGTGTAAATATTTAAAACGGGATCATTACTGTATTTCTCAAACATGCGAACAAATCAAAATAGTAACTTTTTAATGTTTTTTAATGTGGACCATTTTTAAAGTCTTTATTGAGTCTGTTATCATATTGCTTCTGGTTTATGTTTGTTGGTTTTTTGGCCACAAGGCATGTGGGATCTTAGCTTTCTGACCAGGGATCAGACAAACACCTCCTGCATTGGAAGGCGAAGTCTTAACCACTGGACTGCCAGGGAAGTCCCTAAAATAGTAACTTTTTAATGCAACCTTTCATGAACATGCTTCTGTATTTACGTTTGCTAAGTCCCTTCAGTCGTGTCCAACTCTGTGCGACCCCATAGACGGCAGCCCACCAGGCTCCCCTGTCCCTGGGATTTTACATAGTGCTAAAAGTGTATTACAGATGAGTAAATCCTACATGCACAGTATATACTATGGTTAGGAACATACACACATATTCATTGTTCTAAATCCGAATGCTTGACAAACAGATTTTTGTCTGGACATAAAGTTCATGTGCTATTGTGCTAAAAAAAATTCCCTTGTGGTTCCTAAAATCTCGAAGCACAGAACATATTTCACCAAAGACTTGTCACACCCATTTGTAGTCTTAAATCCAAAATTTACACTTTAAGTTCAACAGATGGTGTCTTTACAGTCTCACCAATTGCACCAAAGCTTGATGTCCTAGATTAACTGCTTCACCAGTAGAGATTCATTCATTCACCAAATATCCATTCACTACGTGACAAGCACTTGCAAGAGTCTCACCTTCACAGAATTTACATTGCAGTGCCTGGCTAAGTAGTCAGTGAAATGAATTAAAATAAATATTTGGATCCAGCCTCTAACCTTTAAGCAGATGTCTACTGTGAGTCGACAAACTTTACCGAGCACCACATGCCAAGCACTGGGCAAGGCAGTGCTAACAGAAGAAACAGGACATGAAATAAATTTAATGAGTTATGAACACCATCTTTAAAGTGATATAGACTAGAATGAGACAGAAAATACCAGAAAACAAAAAGATGATAAATACTGTTTCAGAAAACTTTTTTATTCCAATTTTTTTTTAAATTTTTTGGTCTTGCCACGAAATGTTTGGGATCCTAGCTCCCCAACCTGGGATTGAACCTTTCCTGCACCCCCCGCCCCACAGTGGAAACAGCATCCCAACCACTGGACCGCCAGGGAAGTCCTGATTCAGAAAACTTTTGTTTCACATATGCATGAAGGTACTAGATAGCAAATATGGGAAGTTTTCTTACTGTGAGTTCTGACCAAAAAATTCAAACACTAGCTAGTGAAGTTAAAGAACTGAAATTATTTTTTGTCAATATATTCAACAAAGGAGTGGCAGTTTCAGTGTCAAAGGAGCTCGATAAAAGCAAAGTCTTTTTGTTCCTGTACTCTGAGCACCTAGAACAGTGCCAGGCAGCACACAGCTGACCATCGGTAAACAACTTTGCCAAGATGCTACAAGGGATCCAAGGCAAATAAGATGTAGTTCATATTGTCATCTAGAAACTAAGAATCTAAAAGGTTAAGTGAAAAATGCAGAGCTAAAACAGAGCACCAGAATAGAAATGTCAATCAAGGAGGTTGGTAGCACATCCAAAATGAGGAACGGACGGGAGACAAGGTTTGTGCAGAAAATGATTTGAACTGACTTCTAAAAAACCATGGGCTTTCTTTGTGGCTCAGCTGGTAAAGAATCCACCTGCAATGCGGGAGACCTGGGTTCGATCCCTGGGTTGGGACGATCCCCTGGAGAAGGGAAAGGCTCCCCACTCCAGTATTCTGGCCTGGAGAATTCCATGGACTGTATAGTCCACGGGGTCGCAAAGAGTCGGACACGAATGAGGAACCTTCACTTCACTTCTAAGAGACTGGCCCGTTTCGCTAGCTATTGCGAGTGATGAGAGAGAGGAGCTACGCCCACCAGCACGGTCCAAATAGTGTTTTATTTGAAGGAAATATCTGGCAAAGGGAGGTTAAGTTCAATTCCGGACACCATGCTGAGACATCTGTGCTAAATTCAGGAAAACTCCTGAAAACTTCTGAGCAGCGCAGCTATCTACGCTGCAGAAAAAGTTGTGCTGTGGGCTGGGACTCAGGAACATGCAGATGGTTCCGAACATTCAGTTTCAGAACATTCTGAGGCTTGAACAGTAAGGCCTTGGACATATATTCTTTCTCTGGGCCTCAGTTAAGATTGCGATAAAGGAGAGCAGCTGGGCAGTCTGCCTACCGCACCGCAGGCAAGCAAGTGCATTTACATGCATTCTGTTTCAATTCTCCCAAGGGCCCAGTGAGTGGACACTATTACTGCCTCCACTCAGCCGGGTTTCCTCTTTGCGGGGCGGTAACCAGGAGACATGAGGACTCCTGAGCCTGGGTTGGAAGACTTCAGAAGATGCTTCCTGCTCTAGGAAAGCCTCACAAGACCCCAGCAGCGGCTGAGCGGGAGAGACTGGAAAAAGCAAAAAAGCAGAGACATTACTTTGCCAACAGAGATCCATCTAGTCAAAGCTCTGGTTTTTCCAGTGGTCATGGATGGATGTGAGAGTTGGACTATAAAGAAAGCTGAGCGCCGAAGAATTGATGCTTTTGAACTGTGGTGTTGGAGAAGACTCTTGAGAGTCCCTGGGACTGCAAGGAGATCCAACCAGTCCATCCTAAAGGAAATCGGTACTGAATATTCTTTGGAAGGACTGATGCTATAGCTGAAATTCCAATACTTTGGCCACCTGATGCGGGCCACCTGATGCGAAGAAACCAACTCATTGGAAAAGATCCTGATGCTGGGAAAGATTGAAGGAGGGAGGAGAAGGGACGACAGAAGATGAGATGGTTGGGGGACATCACCGACTCAATGGACATGAGTCTGAGCTAACTCCGGGAGTCGGTGATGGACAGGGAGGCCTGGGATGCTGCAGTCCACGGGGTCGCAAAGAGTCGGACACGACCGAGCGACTGAACTGAAGGAACTCAGACGCCCGAAACCGCTGAGAGCAGAAAAAATTTATTCCTCCGCTGCAAGACATCGCGGAAAGCCTGCTGGCCCTTTCTAGGCCCCACTGCTAAGTGACCTTGGGCAAGTCAGGTCTCTCCTCTGGGTATCGGTTTTCCAGTTCGGAAGCCTGCCGTAGCGGGTGGAGGCATCTTTGCGGCCTCCTCCACCCGGCCCGCGGCGGCGCAGCGCTGGGGCTCCCCCCACCCCCACCCCGGCACCGTTCCCCGAAGGCTAGCGGGCCCCGCCGCCCTCTTTTTACCCGGGCAGCCCCGGGCGCAGCCGCGAGAGCGTCTCCCCGCGGCGCCCGCCCCGAGGTCACGCAGCCCGCGCGGGTCGCTGGGCCTCTTACCCGGGCGTGCACCGTCCCCATGGCTCCCTCTCTGGCCGCCGCCTCCCAGAGCAGTCCCGGCCGGACGAAGGCTCGGCGGGTGAGGACAGAGGGCGGGGCTCCGGTGACCGAGCTCCGGGTTAAGGCAACACCCACAAGCCCCTAGACGCTGCGGACTGGGGGCGGCCATGATGTCCCGCCTTCGCCCCGCCCCTTGGCTCACGGTGCTTCCGCTCATTGGCTCATAGGCGTCCGTGACCCGGATGTACACGCGAACGCCCGGAAGCCCTGAGACCCGGAGACGGCCCCAGCACCGCGCGTTCGTGGGCGTTCAGAGGAGCTGGCGGCGAGTGGACGGCGGGTCTCCGTGGTTGTCTAGTGGGGGTAGGCGCCCCGGAGTTGCCCCTGGGGTACAGTACGCCAGCTGGTGAGCGCGTCGGGCCTCATGTCTTTCCCTTAAACCTCGTGTTTAGTTCAGTTCAGCCGCTCAGTCATGTCAGACTCTTTGCGACCCCATGGACTGCAGCACGCCAGGCCTCCCTGTCCATCGCCACCTCCTCGGAGTTTGCTCAAACTCGTGTCAATGTCCTTGACTCCGCGGTGCCTCTCTGGTCCCCGCACTCTGGCGAAGCGCCGCGGCTCTCCACGCCTGGCTGCGGCTGTGGCCTCCCCCGCCCCTGCCTGCGGAGCCTCACAAATCCGGATTGGCGCCCTGCACCTCTCCCGCTGGCCACATTGACCCTTCAGGTCTCTGAAGCTCCCAGGGCTAAGGCTCCTCGTTGACAGAATGAAGGTGACGTCTTACCTGCTTAGCAGGGATGGATTACAAGGCTTTTGCACGACAGTATAAAAAGCGCCGGGCACAGGGCTGGGCACTGAGTGAGCAGCTAGTCAATGACCCCTATTCTTTCAACTGCAGTAAATGTCAAGAGTGTTAACCAGGGTTGACGTGGGGACTATTCACATTGAAAAACAAGACAGCTCTGGTGTTACTGAGTCTAAGCTCGCTCTGATCCTGGTAGGATAGGCAGTGAATCTGGGGAGAGGAGGAAATGAGGCCAGGAGTCTGACTTTATTTGGAAAGCTGGCTGACTGAGAAGAGGGCAGACTGATGTCTCAAAGTAACCCATCTTGTAGGGGTCTGGATGCCAGGTTCTTTTATGGATCTGAGATGGGGGAGGGATGAGGAGACAAAGTAAAATAAAGGCCTTTAATCTTGGAAATACTCTTTTAGAATGCCAAGTCTCAGGCAGAGAGATGTGTTAACTTCTTTCTTCCTGCCTTCTCCAGGTGGACAGGGTTATGCACAAAGGCACTTTAGCTTAACAGGCAGAGGGGCAGAATTCTCTGAGGCAGGGCATTATGTATGATTGTAATAACGAAAGCAACAGAAAGCAAGTGGAACAGTTTCAAGGTGGAGTCAGAATTGACTTCTCCCTGCAACATGGGGCTTTATTTTGGTGGTGGAAACAGCTTCCTGTCTCAAATGACAGCATGTAATAAGTAATAGCACATGGTGATAAATGCAGTGAGAGAAACAAGAGAAGGGTTTTCAGTATCATGTGGTCTCACGTTTCCACCCCTTCCCAGAGACTCTGACACCCTTTCCCATTTAAGTAGCAGTACCTTAATTCTCTTGCCTTCCTGGGGTAAATATTAAGTCCATGTTCCCCTTCTTGCCTGGGAAGAAACAAGACATTAGCTCCTCCCAGGCGCCCCTTCCCACACTGCATTCCTTGCCAGTTGACCTAGTTATCTGTTTGAGCTGGACTAGTGCCTGGAGGCAGGGCCCAGTCCTTCGCTCCACGAGCCCAGAGGCTGCACAGTGCCTGGCGTGGTGTAGCGACTCAGTTAATATTTCCTGAATTAACTGCTCTCCCACCGTAGGCTACAGCAGACAGAAAGACACTGCTTATATTAAAAATGCACATTCCTGGGCCTCAGCCCTGATCTACTGAACCAACCCCCGGAAAGTAGAACCTGGAGATGTGAGTTTTTTAAAGTGGGCTACATAATTCTTTTAGCCATTATGTTTAAGAACCCCACAGTAAAGAATCTGCCTGCAGTGCAGGTTCCGTCCCTGGGTGAGGAAGATCCCCTGCAGAAGGAAATGCCAACCCACTGCAGTATTCTTGCCTGGGAAATGCCATGGACAGAGGAGACTGGTGGCCTACAGTCCATGGGGTTGTAAAAGAGGCAGACACGACTTCCTGATTAAACAGCAACATTCTAAAAAGCTTTAGGTCTGTGTCTGACTTTATCACTCATTTCTAAAGTCTCTGAAGACTTGGGCTACTCACCTGCTTATAAGGAACTTGGCCAGAATTGAGTGGAGAGGTGCTCAGCAAGGGGGAGGAGGAAGCAGAGGCTGCGGCAGCAACAGAGCATCTGCAAGCGGGGCAGGGCTGTGACAGAGGTCTGGCCCAGAGGCTTCTGGGTCTGGGCATACATTTGAAGGACAGCGAGCTGATGGAAGAACTGGGCTGTAAGTTAGCAGTTGACCCCTGGCAAGTTACACCCTCTTTAAGGGTTACTTTTCTCCACTGTAAAATAGAGATGAGCTTGCTAAGGACCAAAAACAGGTTATTGTTTTACATGTTTTATATTTTACACTGGGAAGTAACGGGTCCTGGGCTTTTGTACTCGTTTAGGCCATTTAGGATCACCCCTTGGCAGGAAACCACAACCAGATTAGCTCCCCATTAATGGTTATGAGAGCTGGCTTTATGGGCCGACCCACTGGTTGGGTTTCAGCCATGATTCTGTCACTGCTAAGCTGTGTGGACTTAGGCAGGGCCTGTACCTCTCTGGGTCAGTTTCCTCTTTGGTGAAGTGAGGGTGGTGATGGTATCTACCTCATAAGGTTAGTAAATAAGGTAAAGGTTTGCCTGGCCTAGAGAGAAAGGGCAGGTGCACACACACGCATACACAGACACAGCCTGCAACCAGGCCTAGAGAGAGCACGTGTGCACGCCCACACACACACACACACACACAGCTGCAAGCAGGCCTAGAGGGAGAAGAGCACGTGAGCACAGTCACACAGAGCCTGCAACCAGGCCTAGAGGGAGAGAGCACGTGTGCACACCCACACACACAGAGCCTGCAACCAGGCTTAGAGAGAGAGAGCATGTGAGCACACACACACACAGAGCCTGCAACCAGGCCTAGAGAGAGCACGTGTGCACACCCACACACACAGAGCCTACAACCAAGTCTAGAGAGAGAGAGCATGTGAGCACACTCACACACACAGTGCCTGCAACCAGGCCTAGAGAGAGAGAGCACGTGTGCACACCCACACACAGCTGTAACCAGGCCTAGAGAGAGCATGTAAGCACACACACACACACACAGCTGCAAGCAGGCCTAGAGAGAGCATGTGAGCGCGCACACACACACAGCTGCAAGCAGGCCTAGAGGGAGAGAGCATGTGAGCACACTCACACACATAGAGCCTGCAACCAGGCCTAGAGAGAAAGAGCACATGTGTGTGTATACACACACCCACACAGCTGCAACCAGGCCTAGAGAGAGAGAACATGTGCGCATGCGTGCACACACACACAGCCTAAACCCAGGCCTAGAGAGAGCATGTGCGTGTACACACACACACATACAGTTAACCATCACAGGGGAGCTTTTATAAAGGATGAAACAGACCCAGAAAGAGTAAGCAACTTACCCTATAGCCAAGCTGGACCCAGAGTGATATGGCCCCGCCACTGGCTCTTAGCCACCTCTGAATGATGCCCACATGTCCCAGGGTCCGGAGACAGGGCAGTGAAGTAGATATGACTCAGAAGCCTCCCGACCCTTAAAAGGGAGGGGGGAGCATATATAACAGGCTGTGCTGGATTGTTTCTGGGCAAGACCCCGAGGGGCCTCGGCTCAGTGCCCACAGGCCTGGACCCTGGGTCCCCGGACACCTGCCTCTGGCCACCAAAGTGACGCTTTGAGGGTCTTACCGATCCCCAGCTCAGACACAAAAGATTGTGATGTGTGAAAACTTGGACACAGATTTCCAAAGATAATCTAGGAGAAGGAGCAAATTTTAAGCACAAGTCACACAAGTTGGACACTTATTTTTAAAATTCATCCTCCTGTTGCCTGAACCTCAGTTTTCTCAAGTACAAGATGAAGATAGTGGTTCCTAAAGCATAATGGTGTAGTGAGGATTTAAGGAGAGAGAAGACGGGGCCTGGCTCACTGAACGCTGAATAAACTAGGCTTTCTTCCTGCATTTCCTTGTTATTTTCTTACGAAAGCCTCCTCTCAAAGATAAGCCGTGACTTTGACCTGCAGATTACAACACAAGTCCTGAGCCAAATATCTGAGAGCCTACTCTGTACAAGGGCCAGGGTAGCTGAGGACGTGTCAAACACAGTCACAGCTCTGCCCTCTCTGGTCACAACGTACGCTTTTTTTTTTGGTCACGCCGTGTGGCATGCAGGATCTTAGTTCCTATCCAGGGATCAAGCCCTTGCCCCCTGCTATGCCCCCTGAAATAGAAGCATGGAGTCCTAACCACTGGACTGCCAGGGAATTCCCCGTACATTAACATTTCAAAGGCTCTGAGACATCCTGTAATGCATACACCTGTTAGGGTTTCTTTAACCCAGTATTTCCTGGGTTATTTATTTTGCCATAAAGACTTTGTGGTTTTTTTGAGGTTTTCAGTGGCCCTGTTCACCAGAATTTCTGCTCTTCCTCTTTGGGGCAAAAGGTAGACTTGGGTTTGCATGCCCCCATCCATGTGACTTGCTTTGGTCAACAAGTGGTGGGCGGAAGGGAGAGCTGACACCTGGATGGAAACCTTCAAGCACCATGTTCCTCCCCCGCCGCCGTCCCGACCCTGGGCCCAGAGGCAGGGACAGGTTCAGGCTGGGCCACCTGGGTCCGCAGGGTGGCCTGAGAAGTGAGACTCTGGGGAACATAACACCGTCTATCCTAACTGATAAAAGTCCCTAGTCCCATCTGCAAGAACATCAGCGTTCTGGAAAACTTGGTTTACGAAGGGCTGACCTAAATGCAGGTTAGTGACCACACTTGTTCCCTTGACAAAGGCAAACCCTGAGTCTCAGAGGTCATGAGGAAGGCACACTGGGTCTTCACAGATCCCTGCAGTGGCGACCCCTGCTTTTAGTTTGGGGTGGCCTGAGGTGAGGGCCTCGCCTCCGTCCCGTCTCCCCAGCTCCTGCCACCGGAGGAGTGAAGGTGAGCGGCTAAGAGGAAAGGACAAGGGTGCCAGCAGGGAGTGGAAGACCAGGCAGGATGCCCGGGGCTGGGGGCGTTGCAGGGAAGGCATCTTCTTCGGGTTGGGGTGGGAGGTGACTTGACCGATTCTGGGCCCAAGAATGGCCCGAGGCAGAGTTCAGGCCACCAGCCCCTGCCCAGAAGTTGTTGCCACAGCCCAGGGCAGGGGCAGGCTGCCAAGAGGGACTGGCTTCCAGATGCCTGAAGTGGAAGTGGAGGTGGACGGGCAGGACAGGGACTAGCTGGGGGAGAAGGGCGGCGGGACTCAAGGCGCTGCTCGTTCCTGGCTCGTTCCTCGCTCCGATGAAAGAGCTGAGGGGCTCTGCCCTGGGGGAGGGTGTGAGGGAGGCAACCAGGGGCAGGTGGGGGGTGTTAGGTGGGCTCTCCCGCGAACCAGAGACTGGGGAGTCCTCGGAGTGAGCGAGGCCTCCCCAGGGGTGGCTGGATGCTTTCTGCACATCCAGGCCCTGGGGAAGAGCCGGGTACCCAGGATGAAATCGGGGAGTCTGGGGTCCCAGAGGGAGGAGGGTCTGGGCCTCAGTGTTCAGGACAGAGCACGTGAAGGCCGCCTGGCCTGGCGTGGCCCATCTGGGGCAGCGGACCCGTGAACCTGCTTAGGGATCGGGTGGGGGGTCCCAGAAGAGATAAAAGGAGCTTGGTCGTGAGGCAAGGAAAGCAGCACAGCGCGAAGGATGCAGAGACACGGGGAAGCAGTTGAACAATCACAGTTGTTATGAATTATATCGTGATGAACGCAGAAATTTAATATAAAATGTAATTACAGGGGACGGCATCATGGTAACCACCGTCGGTAACCGGGCAAACAGTCTTTCAGTGTCCACTCTACACACACATTTTATTTCCTTAGCAAGACTGGGCTCATGCTTCTCAGCAGGCTCTGCTATCTGTTTACCAAACAGACGGTTGCTCCCTGGCATGAATCACACTGCACACCAATGATTCCTGATACTGGAGCATCCCCGCATACCGAGCGGATCATCAATATTTGACAAGGTGGGAGAAACTTGAGAATGTTTTACACGCTGATGAGAAACCCGCAGTGCTGGAGAGGTGAGGGCCTGGGGGGCGGTGAGGATGTCGGGGGGAGGCCTGGGTCAGCCAATGAGGAGACAAGGCACCAGTGAGGCGGAACCCGGGATATTCCTAAGAAACAGTAATACACTTCCTCGTGTTACTGCACGTTTGAAACGAATTAATAAAACACATGCTGATCGTAAGAAGATGGAATAATCACAGACAGTAAGAAAATAAGTCCCATGTAATCCTATCTTAACACATCTTTTTCCCTACGATGACGTCAGAACCAGTGCAGAGAATACTATATAAATGAAAGTGTCTTGGTTACTGTAAGATGCTGCTAAGGTGGGGTTGCATGTGTTAAGACCCGGGCGATGGTTCTGGCAGAGAAGGCCACTGGGACCCCGAGCACCGGGCTCAGGGAAGGTGTGAGGGTGTCACCAGGAGTCCAGGTCAGCTCAGCAAGGGGACAGTGCTTTGACCTGGGGCCCAGGTGGCCAGAGAGCCCACCACTCAGCCTTGCCTCACTCGGGAAGTGAGGGTTACCAGCACAGGAGACCCCAGAAATGTGAGGAGCCAGCCAGGAGCCCCCATGGGGCACTTCCCTGCACTGCGAGCCGACCCTGTGTTTTCACAGGCAGTCCCTGCCTGCTGCCCTCACGGTGCGGTGCTCTGTCTGGCCCTGCTGGTTCTTCGGCTCCAGGACACCTACACGATGTGGGTGAGAGCTGTGACTTTGCACGCCCAGAAGTAGGATTTGAGCTGATTGTTCCTTTCCTTTTTGGTATCCTCAAATGCATAAATAAGCAAAACGCACGCCACATTGCTCCTTGGGTCATATTACACGGGCAGTGGGCCCATGTAATCTGTGCCTGCCAACAGATTACCACCCTGGAGAGACGGTGCGTGCCTGCCTCCTGCTCGTCTCCATTAGAGCTCGCGGGGGAGGGGTGCGGGGGCAGGTGCCAGGGTGACTGTCTTATGCACTGGATTTCTATTTTCAAGACTTATTCTCTGAATGTTTTCTTGATCCTCATAATAGATAATTCAAGAGATTTTAAGAATCCTTTGTTTAATATAAGTTCAGTTCAGTTCAGTCGCTCAGTCGTGTCCGACTCTTTGCGACCCCATGAACTGTAGCATGTAGGCCTCTGTCAATTACCAACTCCCAGAGTCCACCCAAACCCATGTCCATTGAGTCAGTGATGCCATCCAACCATCTCATCCTCTGTCATCCACTTTTCCTGCCCTCAATCTTTCCCAGCATCAGGGTCTTTTCAAATGAACTCTTCACATCAGGTGGCCAAAGTATTGGGAGTTTCAGCTTCAACATTAGTCCTTACAATGAAAATTCAGGACTGATCTCCTTTAGGATGGACTGGATAGATGTCCTTGCAGTCCAAGGGACTCTCAAGAGTCTTCTCCAACAGGACAGTTCAAAAGCATCAATTCTTCTGTGCTCAGCATTCTTTATATTCTAACTCTCACATCCACACATGACCACTGGAAAAACCATAGTCTTGACTAGATGAACCTCTGTTGGCAAAGTAATGTCTCTGTGCTTTATAATATCCTGTCTAGGTTGGTTATAACTTTCCTTCCGAGGAGTATGCACCTTTGAATTTCATCTTTTAATTTCAGATGGTGGCTGCAGTCACCATTCTGCAGTGATTTTGAAGCCCAGAAGAATAAAGTCAGTCACTATTTCCCCATGTATTTGCAATGAAGTGATGGGACCGGATGCCATGATCTTCGTTTTCTGAATGTTGAGCTTTAAGCCAACTTTTCCACTCTCCTCTTTCACTTTCATCAAGAGGCTCTTTAGTTCTTCACTTTCTGCCATAAGGGTGGTGTCATCTGCATATCTGAAGTTATTGATATTTCTCCTGGCAATCTTGATTCCACCTTGTGCTTCCTCCAGCCCAGCGTTTTTCATGATGTATTCTGCATATAAGTTAAATAAGTAGGGTGACAATATACAGCCTTGACGTACTCCTTTTCCTATTTGGAACCAGTCTGTTGTTCCATGTCCAGTTCTAACTATTGCTTCCTGAACTGCATACGGATTTCTCAAGAGGCAGGTCAGGTGGTCTGGTATTCCCATCTCTTCCAGAATTTTCCACAGTTGATTGTGATCCACACAGTCAATGGCTTTGGCGTAGTCAAGAAAGCAGAAATAGATGTTTTTCTGGAATTCTCTTGCTTTTTCCATGATCCAGTGAATATTGGCAATTTGATCTCTGGTTCCTCTGCCTTTTCTAAAACCAGCTTGAACATCAGGAAGTTCATGGTTCACATATTGCTGAAGCCTGGCTTGGAGAATTTTGAGCATTACTTTACTAGCGTGTGAGATGAGTGCAACTGTGTGGTTTGCTTGAGCATTCTTTGCATTGCTCTTCTTTGGGATTGGAGTGAAAACTGAACCTTTCCAGTCCTGTGGCCACTGCTGAGTGTTCCAAATTTGCTGGCATATTGGGTGCAGCACTTTCACAGCATCATCTTTCAGGATTTGGAATAGCTCAACTGGAATTCTATCACCTCCACTAGCTTTGTTCGTAGTGATGCTTTCTAAGGCCCACTTAACTTCACATTCCAGGATGTCTGGCTATAGGTCAGTGATCACACCATCGTGATTATCTGGGTCATGAAGATTTTTGTACAGTTCTTCTGTGTATTCTTGCCACCTCTTCTTAATATCTTCTGCTTCTGTTAGGTCCATACCATTTCTGTCCTTTATTGAGCCCATCTTTGCCATGAAATATTCCCTTGGTATCTCTAATTTTCTTGAAGAGATCTCGTCTTTCCCATTCTATCGTTTTCCTCTATTTCTTTGCATGATCTCTGAGGAAGGTTTTCTTATCTCTCTGTGCTATTCTTTGGAACTCTGCATTCAGATGCTTATATCTTTCCTTTTCTCCTCTGCTTTTCACTTCAGTTCTTTTCACAGCTATTTGTAAGGCCTCCTCAGACAGCCATTTTGCTTTTTTGTATTTCTTTTTCTTGGGGATGGTCTTGATTCCTGTCTCCTGTACAATGTCATGAACCTGCGTCCATAGTTCATCAGGCACTCTATCACATCTAGTCCCTTAAATCTATTTCTCACTTCCACTGTATAGTCATAAGGGATTTGATTTAGGTCATATCTGAATGGTTTTCTCCACTTTCTTGAATTTCAGTCTGAATTTGGCAATAAGGAGTTCATGATCTGAGCCACAGTCAGCTCCTGGTCTTGTTTTTGCTGACTGTATATACCTTCTCCATCTTTGGCTTCAAAGAATAGAATCAATCTGATTTCAGTGTTGACCATCTGGTGATGTCTATGTGTAGAATCTTCTCTTGTGTTGTTGGAAGAGAGTGTTTGCTATGACCAGTGTGTTCTCTTAGCAGAACTCTATTAGCTTTTGGCCTGCTTCATTCTGTACTCCAAGGCCAAATTTGCCTGTTACTCCAGGTGTTTCTTGACTTCCTACTTTTGCATTCCAGTCCCCTATAATGAAAAGGACATCATTTTGGGGTGTTAGTTCTAGAAGGTCTTGTAGGTCTTCATAGAATTGTTCGACTTCAGCTTCTTCACTGTTACTGGTTGGGACATAGGCTTGGATTACCAAGCTATTGAATGGTTTGCCTTGGAAACGAACAGAGATCATTCTGTCGTTTTTGAGATTGCATCCAAGTACTGCATTTCAGACTCTTTTGTTGACCATGATGGCTACTCCATTTCTTCTGAGGGATTCCTGCCCGCAGTAGTAGATATAATGGTCATCTGAGTTAAATTCACCCATTCCAGTCCATTTCAGTTCGCTGATTCCTAGAATGTCGACATTCACTCTTGTCATCTCCTGTTTGACCACTTCCAATTTGCCTTGATTCATGGACCTAACATTCCAGGTTCCTATGCAATATTGCTCTTTCCAGCATCGGACCTTGCTTCTGTCACCAGTCCCATCCACAACTGGGTGGTGTTTTTGCTTTGGCCCCATCACTTCATTTCTTTCTGGAGTTATTTCTCCACTGATCTCCAGTAGCATATCAGCGACCTACCAACCTGGGGGGTTCATCTTTCAGTGTCCTATCTTTTTGGCTTTTCATGCTGTTCAAGGGTTCTCAAGGCAAGAATACTGAAGTGGTTTGCCATTCCCTTCTCCAGTCGTCCACATTCCGTCAGACCTCTCCACCATGACCCGTCCGTCTTGGGTGGTCCGTTTGATCAGATTGGCCTGTTGTCTGTGATTGTGGTTTCCATCTGTCTGCCCTCTGATGCTCTCTCTCAGTGCCTGCTGAGAGTTATGTTTAATATAACTCCACCAAATATTTAGGATAGGTAAGTACTATTGCCTGGAAAATCCCATGGACAGAGGATCCTGGTAGGCTGCAGTCCATGAGGTCGCTAAGAGTCGGGCACGACTGATTCACTTTTCACTTTCATGCACTGGAGAAGGAAATGGCAACCCACTCCTGCCGGGAGCCGGCATATTGCATATTGAGTGCAGCACTTTCCACAGCATCATCTTTCAGGATCTGGAATAGCTCAACTGGAATTCTATCACTGCCAGGAGCCAGCGTGAGGAACTCCGCCCATGACAAAGGTCATGAGGAAGGAGGCTCGGCATACGCAAAGGCGGGATTGAGCCTCAGGAGTCCCCCATCTACCCCCAAAACCAGAGTCTGCCTACTTTCTGCTTTGTGCCTTCACCTGCACCTCTGACTTTGCGGGGGGCTGTCCCCCACTACCTCTCTGGGAGAGGAGTTGGCTTGCAGCTCCAGTTAATAATTCCTGGGTGTGACAGTGTTTAAGCTACAAACTCCTTTGGAAATCCTCTAGCCTGCCTGAATAGGTTTTTCTGGCCACATGTGATTGTTCAAAGCCTCCCAACTGTGAGAGGCAGGAGATGTTCTAAACTGTCTAAACACAGATTCTTTTGAGTAGTTACAAGATTGATTAGAAATTGTATTGGTGAAGGGATTTTCACTTGTTGGGCCAATGTTTGCTGCTAAGTTTCCATATCCCTTACCTCCTGTGACCCTGGCAGTGTATTGATTAATATAATTGGTGTAAGTAGTAGCTTTAATGTTTGTAACCTGGGACCCTTGAGTTAATTCTTTTTCTTGTTATAGCCCACCACACCTTTGCTCTGTAGGAATGCAACTTTATCTAATGCTTTTGGAGGGTGGCTCCTGACCAATCACCTTTAGAGAAAAATAAGTTTTTGAAGAAAGGGTCTTAAAATGTTAACAGGCCTCCGGGCCAGAAGATGATGCAAATCACCTAAGCTTTTGCATATGATAAGTTTGCAGGAAGAAAGCCTGGCTTCATTTAGGACCAGGAGCTGCTGTCCTTGCATGACTCCACCCCTTCCCCCATTATCCATAACTTAAGGTATAAAAACTATTTTGGAAAATAAAGTGCGGGCCTTGTTCACCGAAACTTGGTCTCCCCATGTCGTTCTTTCTCTCACCTTCTGGCTGAATTATTCAGCCTCTTTTCTCCACTGAATTTCCTCACTGAGCTATCCTTATTTCAGCCTCTTTTCTTCACTGAATTTCCTACTGAACTATCCTTATTCTATTACTCCTTATATCCTTAATTAACGTTTAATTAAGCAGTTGTTTCCTGATCTTCGCCTACGCTGTCTCTCCTTCGAATACCCTGGATCAGCCGGGGCTGGACCCCGGCACATTCCAGTATTCTTGCCTGGAGAATCCAGGGACAGAAGAGCCTAGTGGGCTGCCGTCTATGGGGTCACACAGAGTCGGACACGACTGAAGCGACTTAGCAGTAGCAGCAGCAGAAAGATGTACCAGAGTTCACGTAAGTTACCACCTCGGAATGCCCCCTGAAACCAGGGGTGTCCTTGGGAGGATGGCACCCCACCTCCCCGACACTGGCTGCTTTCTCTATGGAGAGATGGGACCACAGTCCTTCCCCCCAACCACTGTGACTGCACAAAGGGCAGCCCAGCTCCCCGCCACAACGTCCCTGATCCAAACACCAGTCACCCTAGGAACGTGCCCTGGGGCAGCTGAGAGGGTGAGGAGTCAGCCACAGATGCCCCCACGCCGGGCTCCCTTGTGCAGTTTCCCAACCGAGCCAACGATATTTAGAGACTCATATCCTGGATATGCTTGAGCTCTGCACCCACCGCGCACACCAAGAGTAGCTTCCTAGCTTTTTGTTAGAAAGATTGCCTTTGGTTTCAGGACACTACAAACTCAGCACACAGGTCATTCTGCGGACATCATAGTTGTCAGCTCTGGCCTCTGCAGGACATCCACAGGGTGCGTGTCCAGGTCCTCGGAGGAGCAGAGAGCCCAGCGACGCCCACAGTGTCCGGGTTTGTGGAGGAAGGCCGTTGGCTGCTTGCTGGGATTTGGGATCTGAAACAAACGAAGAATTCTGACTCAGCTGCCGACCTGCCGCTCTGGTCTGCAGTGTCAGTGGGGATGCGGGAGGGGGGACATTGTCACACGGTCTGGGGTGTGCAGGGTGGCCCAGCCCAAGTTCACCACCTCCTCGGAACCCCCATCCCCGTGCTGGGCTGACATCACCATCCCAGGCCTCCAAACCTGTGGCCCTCCCAGCCACCTGGACACCTCCCACTGGATGTGCACAGGCCCGGAGGAGCCCATCAGTTACCCCCACGCACATCAGCTCACCCGCCAGGGTGGCCCTCTGCAGCCACACCACCATCCCCCCCCACCCCTGCTCCTGCCTGCCGACCAGCCTGGAGCTCAGCAGCGCCTCCCAGCTGCTATCATCCTTCTCACCTGGAGCCTACGAACAGCACTCAGCCCTGCAGTTTCTCTGGAGAGCAAGCCCTTCCCCTCACTGGCCCAGTTCTGCCCTCTCTGGGGATCTGGCCTCCACAAGGCCACTGCTGTCCTTTTCCCCACACAAGCCAGACCCCTCCGTCCCTACTTTAAACCTTCCACGTCTGTTAATAGAAAACCTGGAGGGCTCATCTCCCAAGCACCTGCCATGTGTCAGGACTGAGCTGGGGGCCCCCAAAAGCCTCGCAGACACCTAATGGGGCAAGGAGGCTCACCCCCGGGGAACGGGGGAGGAAGCCGAGGTCCACGACGTTCAGGACAAAAGTCCCAGAATCCTGACGGGAACCAGGCCCTCCTTGCTCCTCATTAGTTTTCAGAATTCAGGAAGTGGTGGCAGCAGTACCTGGGTCGTGTTAACAGTGTGGGTGGCCGGGTTCCAGCCCAAGAGACCGGGATTCAGGGGGTCTAAGGTCAGACGGGAATTTGCATTAACAGATGGGCACATATTCACACACACACATTCACACACAGACACACACGCAGACACACACACAGAGGGGCCCTGCCCCTCTCTCCCTGCCTCACCCCCTGCCTGTGCTACCGGTACCCAGAGCCACTCCCTTTAGGCAAACCAATGCTACCTGTCCACTGGCCCTGCTCCTGCTCCATCAGCCAGCTCCTCCCTCCTCTACCCTCAAAATGGGCTCAGTGGGGGACTTCCCCTGGCTGTCCAGTGGCTAAGACTCCATGACCCCAGCGTAAGGGGCCGGAGTTCAATCCCTGGTCAGGGAACTAGAGCCCACACGCGAGAACTCAAGATCCCACATGCTGAAAGTAGGACCTGGCCCAGCTAAATAAACAACTTTTTTTAAAATTACGCTCCATGGACACACCTCCCCGGGCTTCAGGACACCCTTTGCAGGGGAGTCTCGGTCACTAGCTTCCAGCAGGTACACTGGGACCTCTGATGGGCCCAGCTGCCTCCCGTAAGGCAGGGCCTCTGGCACCAGGGGACACGGTCCCTGCCCCCTCTCCGGGGCTTGATGACATACCTAGGATGGCGCGTGGGGCCTGAGCAGATGAGAGGGTGCTGGGTGGACCCCCAGACCCACAACCAAATCACTTACCTGGAAGCGGGGAGCAGACGCACCATGGCTTGAGAACACACGTGGGAGGTGGCCGACCACAGCCACTGGATGTCGCTGGGCATGTCTGGAAGCCACGTCACCAGTCTGCAAGAAGGAAACGCAGACACGCACACCTCGTACGTGAGTGAAGACGAGCCACAGCAGAAAAGACAAGAGGAAACCCACCCCGAAGGCAGACACCTGACGCCAGTACCGTCGTTCAGGTACTGCCAGGGTCACTTCTAACCCCAAGCTGATAAATGCCGCAAGGCAAACCCACCTAAAAGCCTAAAGCAAAATGAGGCCACTTTGGATTCAGGAAAGCTCAAGGGACTTACACGGAGATAAAAGGCCTGGGTCTTCCAAGAGCTCACTCCTCCGGGGCATCATGGACTGACACACAGCATCTTCTGGTTGAAACACCACCCCCTGCACCCACATCGAAGGTACCTGGCCATACGGATGCCCGCTGTGCTCTACAGCCCGGAACCGCAACTGAAGCCCACGTGCCCGAGAGCCCGTGCTCAGCAACCAGAGAAGTCGCTGCAGTGGGAAGCCATGCCTGCACCTGGAGAGCAGCCCTCACTCACCGCAACTAGAGAAAAGCCCAAGCAGCGGTGAAGACCCAGCACACAAAAATAAATATTTTTTAAAACTGAAACTGTTAGTTGCTCAGTCTGGTCTGACTCTCTGCAACCCCATGGACTGGAACCTCTGTCCGTGGGATTCTCCAAGCAAGAATACTGGAGTGGGTTTACATTCCCTTCTCCAGGGGATCTTCCCAACCCAGGAATCAAATGAGTCTCATGCATTAAAAAAAGAAAGAAAGAAAAACTTATTGTATAGCACATGGAACTTTTGTGCCAGCCTGCTTGGGAGGGGGTATGGGGGAGAATGGATACGTGTATATGTATGGCTGAGTTCCTTCACTGTTCACCCAAAACTATCAGAACAGTGTTAATCGACTATACTCCTATAAACATGTTTTTGGTGTTAAAAATTAAAAAAAAAAAAGAAATGTCAAGGGACTTCCTGGTGGTCTAGTGGAAAAGAATCTGCCCTCCATTGCAGGGGACGAGGGTTCAATTCCTGGTCAGGGAACTAAGACCACACATGCCCTAGGGCAACTAAGCCCGCTCGCCACGACTAGAGAAGCCCACGTGCATCCTGGTCTGAAAACCAAGCACAAGCACAATACACAAATCAAAGAAGTTATCAAAGTCCTTTTTTAAAACAAAGGAAAAGGAAGGAAAAACTATGCCAGAGCAGCCAGCCCTCCTCCCAGGGCAAGGCAGGTGGCTGACTGGCAGGGCTGGGGAGTGATCTGGGAGGTCCAGCAGAGCCAGAGAACTGAGCCGGATTTTGAAGGATGGCTGGGACTTTTAGGGGCTTCCCTCATAGCTCAGTTGGTAAAGAATCCGCCCGGTTTGATCCCTGGGTGGGGAAGATCCGCTGGAGAAGGGAAAGGGTACCCACTCCAGGATTCTTGGGCTTCCCCTGTGGTTCAGCTGGTAAAGAATCTGCCTGCAATGTAGGAGACCCCGGTTTGATCCCTGGGTTCGGAAGATCCCCTGAAGAAGGGAAAGTCTACTCACTCCAGTATTCTTGGCCTGGAGAATTCCATGGACTGTATAGTCCATGGGGTCACAAAGAATTGGACATGACTGAATGGCCTTCACTTTCACTTTGGGACTTTTAAAAAGACAGACTGAAAGACATGCTGACTACGTTGCAAAAAGAAAATAAACACTAAAGAAAATCTGAAGAAAACGGAGGGAAAACCATGCCCGGGAATCTAGCAGCCACACAGCGTAGGCCTCGGGATCCTTCCAACACACAGGAATAAATCCCCCTCCCTCCCCAAAACGCAGACCTACAAGAAGCCACAAACCTGAGGGAGCAATGAGAAAGGAGCTGGGGTGGCCAGGGGCTCCCAACCAGGCACCTTTCCAGGGTGTTCCACGCAGACGCCGAGCTCCACCCAGATGTGCAAGGAGCCAGGCTCTGGGCTGAGCGCCCAGCGTGACTCCTCTCACTGAATCCTCACCCTACCTCCAAGCCCCGAGAGGAAGCCAGAAAGCCACGGAAAGCGTTCACCTCTGGACCACAGCGATGGCAGACTCCACGGGCAGCGTACAGGGCAGCATCACGTAGGACATGATCTTAACTGGTAAGAAGTTGCAAATCCTGTTTCTGTACCCATCTGGGTTTCTGACTGCCTTCCTCAGTGCTGAAAAACACAAGTTGGAGGTCTGTTTCCCACCAGCGTAAAAGCCAAGCCACCTTCCCCAACTGGTGCCTGGAATTTCTATAAATCCTACCAATCCTGGCAGCTAAGCAATCAGAAAGTGAAAAAGTGAACGTGAAAGTTTCTCAGTCGTGCCCCACTCTTTGTGACCCCATGGACTGTAGCCTGCCGGGCTCCTCTGTTCATGGGATTCTCCAGGCCAGAATACTGGAATGGGTAGCTGTTCCCTTCTCCAGGGGATCTTCCCAACCCAGGGATCGAACCCAGGTCTCCCACATTGCAGGTGGGTCCTTGACCATCTGAGTCAGCAGGGAAGGAATCAGAAGCTATGACAATTGAGGTCAGATGTGGAATGTGCCTACACAGCCCTTGGATCGCCGACAGGACACAGGATCCCTTTGAAAGAGTCTCCTTTAAACTGACTCCCTGCACAAGGGAATGGCAACCCACTCCAGTATTCTCGCCTGCAGAATTTCATGGACAGAGGCGTCTGCTGGGCTACAATCCACGGGGTCACAAAGAGTTGGACACGACTGAGCAGCTTTCACTACTACATTTTACTTCGTTTATTTTTTATTTATTAAATTTATTTGGCTGTGCTGGGTCTTAGCTGTGACATGTGGGATCCAGTTCCTGGACCAGGCATTGAACCTGGGCCCCGTGCTTTGAGAGCTGCACTGACTCTTAGGCACTGCACTGAGGCTTCCAGAATGGAAATCCCACTTCACTACCTCTTTAAATTACTTTTGGAGGCAGACACAATTGTCTCAAATCTCGCCAGCCCAGGCTTCATGAGCTTTGCTTTGCATCTGCAATTGGATTCCACTCTGCCACCTGGGACCCCTAGCCTTCTATTTTCCCCTTTGTGATGACCTCACCATGCCTCAGATCACAATAACCTGAGCAGCTGCTGGTCAGTGCGAATCCTAGGGCATTAGTACCTAAGGCAAGAAACGGCATCCCTTTCATCTTTGTTTTATTCAGCGGCTCAGTTGTGTCCGACTCTTTGTGACCCCGTGGACTGCAGCACGCCAGGCTTCCCTGTCCTTCACCATCTCCCAGAGTTTGCTCAAACTCATGTGCCTTGAGTCAGTGATGCGATCCAACCATTTCATCCTCTGTCGCCCCCTTCTCCTCCTGCCCTCAATCTTTCCCAGCATCAGGGTCTTTTCCAGTGAGTCAGCTCTTCACATCAAGTGGCCACAATATTGGAGTTTCAGCTTCAGCGTCAGTCCTTCCAATGAGTATTCAGAACTGATCTCCTTTAGGATGGACTAGTTGGATCTCCTTGCAGTCCAAGGAGACTCTCAAGAGTCTTCTCCAACACCACAGTTCAAAAGCATCGACTCTTCCACGTTCAGCTTTCTTAACAGTCGCAACTCTTACATAAATACATAACTCCTGGAAAAACTATAGCCTTGGCTAGACGGAATGAAGACCCAGTGCAACCAAAAATGAATTAAATTAAACACACACACACACACACACACACAGCTGCAATGTTATGTGCCAGCCTGGGTGGCAGGAGGGTTTGACAGAATGGATACCTGTATGGCTGAGTTCCTTCACTGTTCCCCTGAAAATATCAGGACACTGTAAATCAGTTCTACCCCAATATAAAATGTTTTTGGTGTTAAATAAATAAATAAAAACTCAGCTGGAGTTTGTTTTCCTCTGGCCATGACCAAACAGGAAAGGAGACAGAGCAAGGAGTCAGGGGGATAGGAGGTCCATGCGAGGAGCTGGGGGTCCCGACCGTCCTGCGCTGGTCGCTCTGCCCTGTTTCTCCCCGAGCAGCGGCTCGACCATCCTCCATGGTGAAGATCGCCCTTCCTCCTCTGAAAGGGTCACCGACCACCACCTCCTCTGCGCTCCCCCTTCCCGCCCCCAGAGCCAATACCCATGCTGAGCTCGGGCGACTGGGTCTCCAGGACGCTCTCGTCCCAGGTCAGCATGCTGAGATGCAAGTGGTCCAGCAGCTCCACTGGCTTGGGCCCCGCCTCCCTGGGGGCCACACCCAGAAAAGGCTCCAGGCTCCTGGGCTCCGACTCTGCGGGGGGCGCGCTCAGGCACGGATGGGGCCCATCACGGATGCCTGCGAAGGGCACGGAAACAAAACCCATCAGGCGATTTCAGGCAGCAGGGCCACTACCCGCCCAGCCACCTGCCCACCCAGTTGGAGGAAGCTAACAGGCCTGTTATAGGTACGCAGCGTGGATCCACCTGGGAATAATCCGCCTGGGATCCCCCCTGCTCCACCTCGAACAGGGACCACCACTTCTAACAGGGAGAGCGCAGTGTGGTCCTTTGAAGGGGACGGATGAGGCGGGCAGCTGGCTCTGTCACGCACCAGCCGTGTGGGCTCTAGAGCCACATGTGGATTCATGAGGTTCAGTGCCAGGAGCCGGTGAGGCATTCCGCTCGTGACAAAGGTCATGAGGAAGGAGGCTCGGCATACGCAAAGGCGGGATCGAGCCTCAGGAGTCCGTCCGGATATTCTCGAGCATTTTCCCCCCAAAAACCAGAGTCTGCCTACTTTATTGCTTTGTGCTCTCACCTCTGACTTTACCGGGGGCTGTCCCCTACCACCATCTCGCTCTCTCTGTCAAAGAGTTAACTTACAGCTCCAATTAATAAAGTTCCTGGGCAATTAGGAGTGTTTAAATCCAAACCCCTCAGATGGCTCTCTAACTCGCCTGACAAGTTTACCCGGACTCCTACAGCTATGCATACGATTGTTTACAGTCTCCCAGCCTCAAGAGGCACAGGAAGCTTAAGATATTCAAATAGCTTAGAGCCTCTCAGAAACTGTCAGAATAAACTAGTAAAGGATTTCATTGATGAGCCAATGCTTGTTGCCAAGTTTTCACATCCCCTGAGTTGTATCCTTGAATATGTATTAATTAATAGTTGGTATGTAGAAAAAATAAGTAGTGGCCTTGGTGTTAGTAACTTTAGACCCTTAAGGTAATAAATTCTTTTCTTTGTTGTAAACCCATTACACATCCGCCCTATAGGAATGCAATTTTATCTTCGGAAGATGGCGCCAAACCTTAAAATAATTACTCTTAGAGAAAATAAGTCTTTGTTGATAAGTCCTTGTCAAGAGTCATAAAATGTTAATAGGCCTTCTGGCCAGAAGATGATGTAAATCACCTAAACCATTTGTATAGGATAAATTTGCAGGAAAGAAACCCTGGTTTTTGATAAGAATCAAAGACTGCTGACTTTGCATCCCCTATTATCCTCTATGTGTAACTTAGGGTATAAAAGCCCCTGTTAAAAATAAAGCTATGGGCCTTGCTCACCAATGCTTGGTCTCCCCATGTCATTCTTTCCTTAAAGTCTCCATCTGGAGCGTGGATATCCTCTGCGACCACTTATTTGCCTGGGCTTCTAAGACCCACTCAAGAAGGTGTCTAAGGTGGAGCACCTTCCGCTATTCGAGAGGGCGCCTGCGGCCTCCGTGGTCAGAGCTAACCTGGTGTCATGGGTTATATTGATTTTCCACGTAAACCAAGCTACTCAGCCTCTTTTCTCCACTGAATTTTCCTACTGAGCTATCCTCATTCTATTACTCTTTATATCTCTAATTACCATTTGAATAGGTCGCTGACGCCGTCTCCCCTTCGAACACCCTGGATCAGCTGGGGCTGGTCCTCGGCAGTTCAGAGGAAAGGATGATTCATAACAACTGAACCACTCGAGAAGCCCAGTGTTCCAGGACCTGCATGACCCACGCAGCTGCTCCCAGCTGAACGCTGAGGAATCAGAAGCCCAGAGAGGTGAAGGGATTTGCCTAAAGTCACAAAGCCGACACGCGGCAGAGCGATATTCAAACCCAGGTCTGATATCAAAGATGGCACCCTTCCGTCACCCGACCTCGAAAAGAAGCCACAGGTCGGGGAGTCTGTGCTGGCCCTGCCCTGGGTGCCAAGGCTCAGGGGCTGATCCCAGTGGGTGATTCCTGCTCTCACGCTGCGTGGGGACGGTGGGACGGGCACACTTGGATGCCCACACCTCCCCGGGAGCACCTCTCGCTTCCAACCTCAGGTTAAAAGCCCAGGGGCTGTCCCTGCATGCCCCCCGCCTCACTCCCAAGCTACACCTCCCACTTCGATTCCCTTGCATCTTTCCAGCCTCTGACAGACACACAGCTCAGCCTCTGGGGGGCTTATTCTCTCTGAGGAATGTGTCAGAGAATCTATTTCCAAGGAACACCTGTCCCGCCCCCATGCATCCTCTGCTGAACCCCAAGGAAGCCAGGGTGACCGAGGCAGAACCTGGCTTAGATCCTTAAACCCAAACCCAGCACCCGTGCTGCAAGCGCCCAGCCCACGCCAGGATTTAGAATTACTAAGAATCAGTCGGCATCATTTACTCCAAAGTCCTCTTGCTACAGATGTGGAAACAGAGGCCCAGAGAGAGAAGGGGCTTGCCTAAAATCACCTAGCAACTTCTAGAGGGTCCCTCATTGTCTTTTATTTCCAGGTGGCTCCCAAATTCCAATCCCAGTTCACACCTGCTTTCTAGAACCTCGAACTCTGACATCACCATGCCTTCTGAGTACATGCATGCTAAGTTGCTTCAGTCGAGGCCAACTCTGAGACCCCGTGGACTGTAGCCCGCCAGGCTCCTCTGTCCATGGAGTTTCTCAAGGCTAGAATACTGGAGAGGGTTGCCAGGCCCTCCTCCAGGGGGTCTTTCCGACCCACGGAACAAACCTGCGTCTCCCACGACTCTCGCGTTGGCCAGTGGGTTCTTTACCACGAGTGCCACCTGGGAAGGCCCAGTCCCTCTGCCAACCACCCAAATCTGTCCCAGGGCACCACAGATGGGGCTCTCGAGCTTTCCTGCAGGACCCGCGCCCTCCCAAGGGCCCAAACTGTGAGCACCACCCTCTGCTCCGGTCCCAGCCACAGACGCCAAGGGCAGGACTTCATCCCCGAGTCCTCCTCCTCGGCAATCTCTGGTGGGTCGTCTCCAAGTCCTGCCCCCTCCGGCCCCTTCCACCTTGCTGCCATGACCCCAGCCAAACCCATGGTGGCCACCTTGACCGGGGATATTGGCCTCACCCTCTCTGTACTGCAGCCAGGGGCCCTGGCAGAGCTCCCTCTGCCTGCCCTCACTCCCGCGTCAGCAGCCCTCCCTGGCTCCCTATGGCTGTGAGATGCAAGCCCCTCTCCACCTCCACAAGGCCCAGCCTTGCCCCTCTTTCCATTCACCCCCATTCCTGTTCCCCTCTAATCTGTTCCTCTGTCCCCCACCCCCACCACTCCAGTGACAGATGCCTCTTTCCACCTCGAACAGACTACCTGTCTGCAGGACTCACGCTCACAACCCCCCATGCCTAGAACATTCCTGTTCACCCTCAAAGCATCACTGCGGATTTGCATCCTCCCAGGAGCCCTGCTTTCCCCTGCCTTGCAGAACCCCACCCCCCTTCCCCTAACTGAACCCCAGCTGAATCTACAGCATCCTGTACGTTCCTGCCAGGGCACTGAGCCCTCTGGCAGCCTTCTATTCAGGTACCTGGCCCCTCCCCAATCCCAAGACTAAGCTCCAGGAAGGCTGAGGCTACATCTGTCTACCCACTGTGGAGTCCCAAGCCCACAGCCAACTGCTTAGCACCCGGAAGGTATAGAGTAAGCGCTTTCTGAGCAGATAAATACACGAATGTCCCATGAACCACACCAGCTCCTCGGCCTCGGACAAAGACTAACTCAGAGGATCAGTGACTGTAGCAACCGTTAGTGTCGGGGAAAAATAGCTCGAGACATGACTAATACTTGGTTCCACACTAACATGTGAAGAACCCAAGTTCCCCAGCCCAGACCAGCCAGGACCTTTCCCCAGAACACAGCTGGGCTGGTGGGCGCGGCCCACACCTGGCTGGAGGCAGCTCTCCTGATGGCTTCACCTGAGACTCAGAAACTGTTTCTCTTCCTTTCTCATTAAACTAAAGGTTCACAATTGTTCAAGCAGAAATAAAAAGGCAAAGGAGCTGCCTTCAGCTGCAGACAGGGACACTGCAGAGGGAAAGGAACCTGGGGCTGTGACCTCTGCAGGGTGAGCAGGGCTGACCCCAGCTCTGCTCCCCAGAGTGCGGGCCATGGCTGCCTCCATTTCTCCATCTGTAAAATGGGGGCAATGATTTCCTATCTCTCAGGGCCGAGCCAGATGGCAGGTGAATGTGCTGAGTGCCACACGGCTCCCCTGGTGACCAAGACTGAACAGAAAAGTGACTCAAAGGGCATGCCTGCCGCCCTCGCCATACGCACCATTCTTCTCCAAGAACCTGAGCGCGTCCACATATCCTTGAAGGCATAGCTCTCCAAGCACCTGTGGACAAACCACGTGACGTGAACCGCAGGCGGAGTCACTAAGCGGCAATCCTTCCAGCAGCGCCTGAAGACGGCAGGCACAGAGCCAGGAACCCCCGAGCTCCGAGTCGATGCCGCCTGTGGACAGGGTTCTGCGCTCCCACGAAGAGGCAGCCCTGCTTCCTGGCAGGACTCCCCTCGAAGGACACCCTCTCCACGCGCAGCCTGCACTGGCGCCCCAGCATGACGGGAGCTGGTTCCTCTGGTGTCCTTTGGTCCCTGGATGAGCCTCCATCCTCACAAATACCAGGGCCTGATCTGCTTGTCATGGGACACTGAGCTGCCTCCTATGCACTCAAACCACATGGGCACCCGATGCTGTGGTCCAGCCTTATCTCTACCCAGGACGACACGCCTTCACGTACGCTGTATGGCATGGCCTTCTTTCTCCCCAGAGAGCTGTCACTGTGCAGATTCTACCAACTTTCTTACTATATTAGGGTGGTAAGGTCCACCACACTATAGTGACAGTCAAAACAAAAGATTAAATGGGGAATTTCCCGGTGGTCCAGCGGTTAAGACTCCACGCTCTCAGGCCAAGGACTCGAGTTCAATCCCTCAAGATCCTACAAGTCTCAAGGCCGAGCTGGGGAGAAAAGGAAAAGATTAAACCACCAAACGCAGTGTAATTCTTGACCATGGCTGCCAATAATCACTGGGGGACTCACCTGGTGGTCTGGTGGCTCAGGCTCTGCACGCCCAAGGCAGGGGGTGTCGACCTCCGGTCAGGGAACTAGATCTTGTGCCACAACTAAGACCCAGTGCAGCCAAATTAATTAATTTAAAAAGAATCATCGGGATAATTAAATAATAAAAAACAAAACACCCTACTGCCCAGGCTGTGATGTGCTATGGTCGGTCATGTCCAACTCATTTGCTCCTTTGCCTTGGGATTTCCCAGGCAAGAATACTGGAGTGGGTTGCCATTTCTTTCTCCAGGGGATCTTACCAACCCAGGGACCAAACCCCAGTCTCTTGCATCTCCTGCATTGGCAGATGGATCCAGGCTGTGGATACTTAAGCCACAGCCCCTGGAAGTGAGACCTCAGTGGCAACCCCCAGCCCTCCGTTCCAATGGCCCCAGGGGATTCCGGTGGCCAGCGGGAGGCAGCCCTGAACTGAGCTCCTTTCCGAGGATGGGCTTTGTTGCTGTTGGTCCGTCAGTGTGGGGAACAGCTGCTGCTCTGCTCACTCAGTCACGGCCGACTCTTTGTGACCCTTTGGACTGTAGCCCGCCAGGCTCCTCTGTCCGTGGGATTTTTCAGGCAAGAATTATGGAGTGGCTTCCCATTTCCTTCCCCCAACTCAGGGATCGAACCCACATCTCCTGAGTCTCCTGCATTTCAGGCAGATTCTTCACCCAGTGAGCCATCCGGGAAGCCTGAATAGCTGCTGGGTCCCCTGGCAAGGAGGGATGCAAAGGGGAGAACAGCACCCACCCCCAGAACTCAGAGGCCCCTCTCACCTTGACATCTGGTGGGAACAGCGACTGGAACATCAGGTAGAGGTTCTCTGTGCAGAACTGCATATTGAGCTTGGTGAATCCTTCGTTAAGAAAGAACGTGGACTTGACTTTGGGGCAGATGTCGCTCTCCCCATAGAAGGGGGACACAGTGATGGTCCTTTTGGTATCAACAAAGGGTATGTTATCACTTATTCCTCCATCCACATATCGCTTTTAAGGGAGAAGACAAAATAAAAGGACACACTGTCATTAGCTCTGGGCTGGAGTTCTCTGTGTGCTTCAGATTAGGGATAGAGACTTCTCAGAGCCGCAGGGAGACCTAGTGAGAGACCAGGGAGTTTGGAACAACTCTTGCAGCAAATCCCCAGCAAGCATTTCTGTGCCAGGCCAGGCTGCAGGCTGGCACTCAGGACTGCCACATGCTGTTGCGCAGTGCGCGCACTGCACCAGAACAGTGCCGGGTGAAGAGGCACACGGAGGCTGGCGCCTGGCCACGTTGCTGGGCCCAGTCATGAGTGCCCCCAGGCGAGTCCATGTAATTCGCATCCACTAGGGGCGCTGAGCGCACTCAGGGCAGAGTGTGATGTAGATGGCGCCAAAGAGAGACAGATGGTCATGGGTTCGATTCCCGAGGCCCCCTGCTGCTTGAGCGATCTTGGATGAGACACCTAACCTGTGGTCCTGACTCTCTGTCCACACCTGGGCAATGAGAACCAGCACTGGAGACTTAAATGACACGGCGAACCCGGGACTTGTGCTCTTAAAAAAACTGGCATCTTATCCCACAGGAAAGGAGCATCTGGGTAAGCACTGTGAGAATCCATTTTCCTATATTCCATGTAAGCGCTCAGGAACTCTGTTGTGTCCAGCTGTTTACGACCCCATGGACTGTGGCCCACCAGACTCCTCTGCCCATGGGGTTCTCCAGGCAAGAATACCTGGAATGGGGGTGCCATCTCCTACTCCAAGTGATCTTCCCGACCCAGGAATCAAACCCAAACTCTTGCGTCTCCTACATTGGCAGGCAGGTTCTTTATCACTGAGCCACCTGGGAAGTCCTCCTATTAATGTATTCATAGTCTCCAACAACCCTAGTGCCCACGGCCAGGCTGGGGTAGCAAGGTTTTGCTACAGTTTAGATCGAGTCTGAACCTATGATGCCAACATCTTGAATGATTCCCGAACCTCAAATCATCATAGCCCAGCTGTCGTTGCCCATGGTGGGGGTGGGGGGGCCTTCAAATATCACAAGGGGGAGGCTTTCCCCAGCCAGTCCTTCCAAAGGGAGACATGCCAAGGCACACTTTGGCCTAAGATGAGTCCCGGACAGGATGGGGCATGCTCAGGCATGCCTTCGGGATCAGGAGAGTCCTCCCTGGAGGCCCACAGTGGTCAGCTGTGCACACACAGCACTAGTTTCTGCATCGTAGCTGTTTGTCAGCGTCAGATCCCTCACTGGCAGAAAGGGACTTGGAACCCAACATCAGCAAAGTTGAGATTGAGATGGGCAGAAGCAAGGGACTGTTTTTCCAATTCTTTTTATGTTTTTGTTAGGTAGGTAGAATAGGGAAAAGGAATCCAAAATGGCGGTGGCTAAAAGACAAGGAAGGTCCGAGGACCAGAGTGAAGACTTCAGGCAGAACAAACAGAACAAACAGCACTCCTGGCTAAGCCCAATTTGCATGGGGCAGGCCCAGGTAGAAGAAAAAAACATATAAAAGGAGGAGCCAAAGCGCTTTCTCTCAGACTCTCTCTCCCGCGTGCGTGCGCTCTTTTCTCTCGCTCTTTCTCCCTCTCTCTCTCTCTCCCTCTCTCCCTCTCTCTCTCCTGCTATCTTCTAAATAAAATAGAGCTGTAACACTGATTTGCCTAAGAGCTGTAGCACAGTTTGTCCAAGACCTGAGAGCTGTGACGTGCCGAGGGCTTTAATGTCCGTTGCTCCAAATCTTTGTTGTGACGAGACAAAGAACCGAGGAACATACATTCGCGTGACATTTATGGTGCCGTGACTCGGATTTAACCTGGCTGAAACAACCTCTACGTGGAAGAGGCCAAGCACAACAGGAGCCCAGCTCAGCGAAGCTCCCGCGCTAGAAGTGGAAGGTGAAGAAACCCAGCGCAGGGGAAGGCCCATCGTGCTGGAAACCGGGACAACGAAAACCGAACTCAGCAGAAAGCTCACGTGGCCCAGTCTCAGATTCCAGAAGACCTCCAGTTAAGGTAAGAGGTCCTCGCTCCTATGGCTGGAGGGACCTTTACAATCTCTCGTTTCTTGTTTCCTCGAACCCCCCGCTAACAGGTGGGCGGCAGGGGCACAACTGAGGGACTCTGGAGAGGCTGCTCCTCAGCATGCCCCAGAGGCGCTATCTGCTGAGCCCCAGTAGCTGTTACCCAAGCCGGTGGGGGTTCTTCTGTCCTTTCTGTTCTCTGTGCCAAAGATCAGACCAATGAAACTGTGAGCACCGGTCAGATATTTAGCAAATTTTCCAGCGGGCTATGAAGGGGATTCCTTGGCATGTTTTTCCCACTGCTTTTTCCTCCTGTCCTTCAGCTCTCCGGGACTCAAGCCCGGCCAAAACTAGTGAAACTCAGGCTCTGATGTCTCATTGCAAAAATTCATTGAGAGACAAAGGGATAAGAGGTAGATTTGTTAGGATCCAGAGAGAAGCCACCCTTCAGGGTGTGAACCATTGCCGAGGGCAAGGGCTTCAGCCATGGAATTAGGCCTGGCTAGGTTTTGTGAGGGGATGGAATTCATATGCTAGTGAGTGAGAGGAACAACCCAACCATTGGGGAACCACCCACTCCTCCCTCTTCTGACCTTGTGCCTTGGAGCTGTCCTGCCACCTCTGGGTGTGTCTGTTGGCTTATAGATTGGGGATTAAGGTCTACTTGAATTTGACTTGTCATTTTGGACCCAGTTGATTTCAATTGGTTTACATTACACCCTTGTGCTATGTCATTCTTTCAAAGGTTGTGCTCTGCCCCCTTCCCTCCTGTTTCATGCTCTTTTCCTGAGCCCCATCCAGACCCACAAGACTGCCTCTACAATCTTCTGGAGAGACAACCAGAAAATAGCTGGCCTTGGGAGGGAAATACTCTATAATATCCAACCCCTAATCCTACCCAATACTGGTCACACTGGAGATCTTGGGGACGCCCAAACTCCAGTCCGGGGGGTCCCAGGAGGTCATCACGCCTTGACCTGCCTAGGGATCGGTCTTCGAGAGGTTGTCACGCCTCAACCTGCTCGGGGATCCTCTAGTCCCAGGGGTCCCAGGAGGTCGTCACGCCTCGACCTGCCCAGGGACCCAATTCTTGGGAGGCCATCATGCCTCAGCCTGCCTGGGGATCTGCACCCTGACCCGGGGACGCCTGGCTCTCAGGTTGCAACCGTTCTGGGTAGGATAAGCTTCAGAAAGACTCACCCCTAAGGAAGTCTACCTATGGAGACAGAAAGAAGCCTATTACTTGTGGGACTGTGCCCAGTCTCAGCAATAACTCAGGAGCCCAATGAGAACCCCATTGCCTTTCTGGAGAGGCTAAAAGAGGCACTCCAAAAGTTTACCAACCTGGACTTAGACTCTTACAAGGGACGGGTGATTTTAAAGGACAAATTCCTGTCCCAATGTGCATCAGATATCAGAATTAAGTTACAGCAACTACAACAGCAGGACCCTGCTGCCTCTTTAGATGAGATGGTCCAGACAGCCACCAATACCTTTTATAACAGAGAACAGGAGAAGGAGGCCAAGGCCCAGGAGAAGGAGAGAAAGAAAGAGACAAGGCATGCCTAGATGCTGGCTGCCCTCCAGAGAAGCCCTATGGCAAACCCCAAGTCCTTGAAGGACAAGGCACAAGACAGATGCCTGATCTGTAGACAGGTGGGGCATTGGGCCAGAGAGTGTCCAAACCGTGACAAGTCTCCTAGAACGGCTTGCCACAAATGCCATCAACTGGGACATTGGGCGGCACTCTGCCCTGGGAACCCAAGAACCTCAAGGTCAAGTGCCAAGCCTGCCCTCACGATGGTTCGAGAGGACTGAAGCGGCCCGCTCCAGCCAGCCCACCTGTCACAGATAACCATCACGGGGCTGGAGCCAAGGGTACAACTGGATGTGGCAGGCAGGTCCGAGAATTTCTTGGTTGACACAGGGGCTACCTACTCTGTCTTGATCTCCTACTCCGGAGCCTTCTCCTCCCAAACCTGTACCATTTTGGGTGCTACAGGAAAAGCAACTACTAAAAGATTCACCCGAGCACTTCTTTGTTGCTGGGATGGACAAATATTTTCCCACCAGTTTCTGGTGGTCCCTGAGTGTCCTACCCCCTTATTGGGAAGAGATATACTCACTAAACTGGGGACCACCCTTGTGGTGGTAAGTTTTTCAGCCCCCAGAGCTCTACAGTTCCTGGTTACTACTGAAGAACCCATTACACCTTCAATAGAGAGGGACCAAAAACTATGGGAAGACAAAATTAACCCCCAGGTGTGGGACCAGGGGATCCCTGGACGAGCCCACCAAGCTGAACCGGTCATCATTGTCCTCCGAGATCCCACTCGGTTTCCTAACCGGAAACAATATCCTCTCAAAAGAGAGGCCCGGGAGGGACTACAGCCTTTAATAAATAAAGTCCTTGCTTGTGGGCTACTTGTCCCTACCAGTTCGCCATGTAACACCCCAATCCATTCAGTAAAGAAAAAAGACGGAACCTGGCCAATGGTTCAAGATCTCCGGATCATAAATGAAGCTGTAGTCCCCTTCCATCCCACGGTACCCAATCCCTATGTAATCTTGGGAGAAATCCCACCCAGTGCCAAATGGTTTACTGTCTTGGATCTCAAAGACGCATTTTTTTGCATACCACTGGCTAAAGAATCCCAATACCTTTTTGCCTTTGAGTGGGAGGCCCCAGGAGAAAAACACCAACAGATGACTTGGACAGTATTACCTCAGGGGTTCAGAGATAGCCCCCACCTGTTTGGACAGGCCCTTGGCCGGGATCTCCTAGATCTGGACCTGGGACCTAATGGGAAAATATTACAATATGTAATAATATGTAATGACCTACTAATCTGCTCTCCAGATGAGAAAAGTGCCCAACAACATGCAATTCAGGTTCTAAACTTCTTGGCAGAAAGGGGATATAAAGTCTCCCGTGCTAAGGCACAGATGGTCGAGACAAAGGTCACTTACCTGGGAGGTCAGATTACACACGGGTCCAGGAGGCTGTCCTCTGACCGGGTACAAGGAATTCTCCAGTTGCCCTCCCCCACGACTCGAAAACAATTGCGAGCTTTCCTGGGGCTAATTGGTTATTGTAGAATCTGGATACCCAATTATGGTCTAATTGCCCAGCCCTTATATGAAAGCTTAAAGGGACGAGATGATTCAATCCCACTGATGTGGGGAACTCCTCAAAAGGAGGCAGAGGCTACACTAAAACAGGCCTTAACTCAGGCACCTGCCTTGAGGTTGCCAGACCCAGAAAAAACATTCCAACTTTATGTCCACGAAAGAGAGGGAATAGCCTTGGGAGTGTTAACTCAAAGGTTGGGATCTGAGCCCCAGCCTGTAGCTTACTTATCCAAGAGGCTCGATCCAACTTCCCGAGGCTGGCCCCCCTGCCTTCGAAATCTTGCAGCTATTGCAATCATGATAGAAGATGCTTTAAAACTCTCCTTTGGGGGCAAACTAACTATTTTTACCAGCCACCAAGTAAAACAACTCCTAAATGGGAGAGGCCACTTATGGATGTCTGATATGGAAAATCCAGGCCTCACTATATTCCCTTGTGAGGTTCTTAACCCAGCCACCCTCCTCTCTACCCCCGAGGGCTCTCTCCCGTTTCATTCTTGTCTAGAAACCTTGGACCACTGGACAAAACCCCGAGAGGGATTGTCAGAAGATCCTCTGACCAATCCTGAGGAAATCTGGCACACCGATGGAAGCAGCTTTGTCTTGGATGGAAAAAGAAGAGCCGGGTATGCAGTAGTCTCCAATTTTGAGACCATAGAGGCTAAGCCTCTGCCACCAGGTACTTCAGCCCAATTAGCTGAGCTCATAGCCCTGACTCGAGCTTTAGAGCTGGGAAAAGGAAAAAGAATAGCCATTTACACTGACTCCAAGTATGCCTTTCTGGTGCTACATGCACATGCGGCTGTTTGGAAAGAAAGGGGCCACTTGACCACCCGAGGGTGCCCAATCAAATATGGTGATCAGATTCTTCGAGTCTTGGAGGCAGTCCATCTGCCCACTGAGGTTTCAGTCTCGCACTGTAAAGGACACCAAAAAGGGAACACGGAAGTGGCACGAGGGAACCAAGCAGCTGACCAGGCAGGTAAGATTGCAGCATTACAGAACCATGACCTAATAGGGATTGCCACCTTAGTTCCACAGACTAATTTGCCAGAAACTCCTTCATATACTGAAGGTGAGACTCTTAAAGCTAAGAGCGAGGGCTTTCAAGAAGATCATATGGGGTGGTTCCAAAAGGAGGGACTCCTTTTTCTGCCTGGAAACCTCCAATGGAAGTTGGTTAACTCCTTACATGCCACTACTCATTTAGGAGAAAAGGCCCTCCAAATATTACTAGAAAGGTCCTTCAGAGGAACAGGCCTCCAAACAACTATAAGACAGGTGGTCTCCTCTTGTCCCATTTGCCAAATAAACAATCCCCAAGGAGCTCGAAGACCCCAGCTGGCCCAGCCCATCCAACGACGTGGGGCCTACCCAGGAGAGGACTGGCAGATGGACTTCACCCGGATGCCAGCTTCTCAAGGGTATAAATACCTATTAGTCATGATAGATACATTCACAGGATGGATTGAAGGCTTTCCCACCCGGACTGAGAAGGCTAAGGAGGTGGTAAAAAACTGCTCCATGAAATCATTCCAAGATTCGGTCTGCCCAGGTCATTACAAAGTGACAATGGGACATCATTTACTTCTAAGGTCACCCAAGGGGGTCTCGAAAGCATTGGGTATTACTTATTATCTCCATTGTGCCTGGAGGCCTCAATCTTCAGGAAAAATAGAAAGAGCCAATCAATTCTTAAAATCAGCGATAAAAAAGATAACCCAGGAGACCTCCCTGGGATGGAAGGAGGCTTTACCAATAGCTCTCCTCTGCACCCGCATTGCCCCTAAGGAACAGGTTGGTCTTAGTCCTTATGAGATGCTATATGGGAGACCTTTTGTTTACGTCAATGACCTCTTCCTAGATCCAGAGGTTCAGACCCTCCAGTCTTATACCATGGCCATTGGGCAATTCCAACAGGATATACGCTTGTGGGGTATGAACCAGGACCCAAAAGATTCTAAAGAGTCACCACTATATGCTCCAGGAACTCAAGTCCTAATTAAAGCCTGGAAAGATGGGTCCCCAAAGGCTCAACTCCAGCCCACATGGAAGGGCCCCTACCCTGTAATACTTTCTACCCCCACAGCAGTCAAGGTACCAGGACATGACTCCTGGATTCACTACTCACGAGTCAAGCCATGGAAGAAAACAGAAGAGGACACTCAATACACCTGTGAGCCCCTGGGAGACCTCAGATACCTATTCAGAACTACCAATGAGTGTCATTCTAATGAACACCCCCAAAACCTGGTTTCCGGGGATAAGATTTCTCAGGATAACTCTAAGGAGCCAACACAGTTTGACAGAGACTGTACTCCAAAACAGACAGGAGATAGATCTTCTGATCCCTGAACAAGGAGGGACTTGAGCCATCCTGGCGATGTGAATTTAAAATTGACCAATGTCCCTACTAGTCCTTGTTACGCTATATTGATGATGCCTATGATTATTCCATGTACTGTCAATTGTCTAAGCTGTTTTGTCTCTGCCCAGGTCAACCAGCTACAACATGCAGTGCCAGTTCAACAAAGATATAAAACTACAGATGACCACGGAAAATATCACACACCCTTGGACACCGCTATAAGGACTCTGAGGCTTGAGACTAGCAAGAGGGGGAGGCCCAATACCCCTCGCCGCCCCAGTTCAGCAGGAAGTAGCCAGAAAGACCTCGACGCCCCTATTCCCAAAGAATTGGGCCTCCCATCTCTTGAGGGGGTAATGTTAGGTAGGTAGAATAGGGAAAAGGAATCCAAAATGGCGGTGGCTAAAAGACAAGGAAGGTCCGAGGACCAGAGTGAAGACTTCAGGCAGAACAAACAGCACTCCTGGCTAAGCCCAATTTGCAAGGGGCAGGCCCAGGTAGAAGAAAAAAACATATAAAAGGAGGAGCCAAAGCGCTTTCTCTCGGACTCTCTCTCCCGCGTGCGTGCGCTCTTTTCTCTCTCTTTCTCTCTCTCTCTCTCTCCTGCTATCTTCTAAATAAAATAGAGCTGTAACACTGATTTGCCTAAGAGCTGTACCACAGTTTGTCCAAGACCTGACAGCTGTGACATGCCGAGGGCTTTAATGTCCGTTGCTCCAAATCTTTGTTGTGACGAGACAAAGAACCGAGGAACATACATTCGCGTGACATTTATGGTGCCGTGACTCAGATTTAACCTGGCTGAAACAACCTCTACGTGGAAGAGGCCAAGCACAACAGGAGCCCAGCTCAGCGAAGCTCCCTCACTCTGGTCCTCGGACCTTCCTTGTTTTTTAGCCACCGCCATTTTGGATTCCTTTTCCCTATTCTACCTACCTAACATTTTTAATTCATGTTTGCTGGAGCCTAGGCGCTTCCCACTGTCGTCTTAGTTTCTGCTGTACAACAATGGGCAGCTGTTATACACACACACACACATCCCCTCTTTTGCCGCTCAAGGTCTACTGTAAAGTCCAATGACTCCTCTGTCGTGTGGGGTTTTCCTCCAGCCCGAACTTTTCTGGAGGAATGTTCTGAGTTTGCTCTACACACACACACACGCGCCCTCTTTTGCCGCTCAAGGTCTACTGTAAAGTCCAATGACTCCTCCGTCCTGTGGGGTTTTCCTCCAGCCTGAACTTTCCTGGAGGAATGTTCTGAGTTTGCTCTATACACACACACACATGCCCTCTTTTGCCGCTCAAGGTCTACTGTAAAGTCCAATGACTCTCCGTCGTGTGGGGTTTTCCTCCAGCCTGAACTTTCCTGGAGGAATGTTCTGAGTTTGCTCAGTGGAATCCCAAGAACACTCTGCTCTGACTTTCAGCAGGTTTTGTCTGAGGACACTGAGGCTGTGACTGTGTGTGGCCCACGGCCGGGGCGGCCAAGGGGAAGTGCAAAGATAACAATGACAACAACGACAAAACAACCCACATTTACCTAATACTTAAGAGTGCCAGGCTCTGTGCCAGGCACTTGTGTGCATTATTGCAGGTAAGTTCCACGAAAGTGCAACAACTGCACACTATTATTGACTCCCAGTTTGCAATTCTAAGGCTTAAGAAATGTGTCCAGAGACTTCCCTGGAGGCTCGGTGGCTAAGATCCCACACTCCCAATACAGGGGGGCCGGCTTCAGTAGCTGGTCAGGGAACTAGACCGGGGACACCACAGCTAAGCATTTGCATGCCACAACCGAAGAGCCAGAGTTCCACAACTAAGGCCCGGCACAGCCAAATCAGCAAATAAATGTTAGAAAGAAAGAAAGGAACAGATCAACGTGGCCCAGCTAACATGGGCTAAAGCAGACACTCGATTCTAGGTTTGTCTGCCAGGCAGGGGCTGTGAGAACCACAGGTGACCGCTTCATGGCTCCAGGCCTCGGTTTTCTCATCTGTAAATAGGGCCAGCTGTGTGTCTGTCCGGCGGAAGCTCCGGGGCATGAGTGAGCCTATTCATAACCTGCCTTTGCAAGAGTCTTTGCAGTGTGAGGCCCGTACTGCTGTTAAAGCGTGAACCGAAAGCGCTTCTGAAGTGCCTTCCTGCTGAGACATGCGGATGTCTTGTCTTCTCTCCCACAGCTCTGACAACCTAAATGGTCTCCAGACGTAGTCAGATGTCCCGGGACAAGGGACAGAATTATTTGACAACCACTGCCCTAGAAGGAGGCTGCCAGGTGGTCCAGCATCCAGCCCAGAGTCTGTAGGACCGACACCTCAACTTCTGCTCTTCCTCCTGAGCCAGTGCTCAGGAACAGCCACATGTGTCTACATGGGAGTTGAATCACAGCCCTGTCGGAAGCCTCTGCCCAAAGCTATGGACCGAAAAAGACAGAGTCAGAGGCAGAGAGGATTGAAACTCTCAGCTCCTCAGAATTAAACCTTAAGTGAGTAAATTGACTGTTGAGCATTTTATACTCTAAGTAGGCCCCTGGGCACCTATTTCAGTGCTCATGTGGAGATTATGTGAACAGCTTATGTTACAGGTGAGCAGTTAATTATCCCACACAAAGTCAGTTTTGCTTCAAGAGAGCTTGGAAGGGGTTCAGCTGTGGAACCTCTGTCTGAAGGCTGAGAGGCAAAAGGCTTTCTTCTTTTAGGGACAGGTCTCAGGGGCCCAGGGTGCCTGAGCCCAGTGCCTTGTCTTCCTTTTTTTTTTTGTTGCAAGATGCTTAGTACGGGATTTAGTTCCTGGACTAGGGATAGACCCAGGCCCTTGGGAGTGAAAGTGCAGAGTCTTAACCACTGGACCACCAGGGAATTCCCAGAAACACCGTTTAAAAGTGGACTTACCACGCCTCTGAAGGAAGGGGGGATCCAGCCACAGATGAAAGGGACGTAGGAGGAACAACACAAGGCCTGCGAAGACAAAAGAGAGTGAAACCACAGCACAGCCCAGACCAGGCGGCCTTTTACTCCCTGGGCCTTCACAAGCCTTCTACAAGCAAGGACAGCAATAAGCCTGAAAGCGCTGCTGGCAGAGCAGGTGCTTTTCTGAATGGTTGGATGAAGATGAGCCTGCCCACACACTTATTACTTCAGCATGCTTGTGTGCTAGGTCACATCCGACTCTTTGTGACCCGCATGGACCGTAGCCCACCACGCTCCTCTGTCCATGCGGTTTTCCAGGCAAGAACACTGGAGTGGAGTGCCATTGCCTTCTCTGGGAGATTAGATCAGGGCTTTGCAATTACTGACACTCATCAGAATCACCTGGAAAGCTTGGCCAATCACAGACTCGGGGCCCCACCCCTAAGATTCTGATGAGGCAGGCTGGAGGCGGGTCCTGAGAGCCTGCACTTCTAAAACACCCCCAGGAGATACTGCTGCTGCGGGTCCCGGGGGACCACGCTCTGCATCTCACCGAGCTAGCGAGCACTAAATTAAGCATGATGTAACACTGGTGCAATGAGAGAAAAGGGCTCCTGTGGGAATGCACAGGTGCTGGGACCTAGAAAATGCTCCCAGAAACAAGGTTAAGTGGAAGACGACACTGGCTGCTGAGAAGCAGCTGGTTATATTCACCAGGCAGCTGGCTCGTATGGACCCGTGTTAAGTGAAATGACGCCCAAGGCATTCTCACAAAAGACTCAGCCAAACCAAACGGCATTTTGATATCGCCAATGATCTTCTCTGTGCTAGAGCCAAGAGGACAGAAGTAACCAAGACACGCTCCCACCCTTGTGGGCTTCACTGGGCGGGTCCTCATTAAGGAACAGGCATCGTTGGGAGGACGGCCACACACATAAGGTCCCTGGAGCAGGAGGTTATGAACCAAGTCGTGAAGGAGGGGGAGACACTGTTCGAAGCTGACACTGTCTGGGACACCCCAGGTTTGCACAGGCTCTGGACCAGCCCGCTGGAGGCACACAGCTTCCATCACTCTGGTGCAGGAAGCCAACCTGCATCACGGGCAGCCAGGTTCTCCTGCATCTTAAGTAAAAAATGGGGCAGACTGGCTTACAACAGCCCCTCCCTGTGTTGCTTCCAAAACGAAATGGCCCTTCCGACTCGACAGTACCCAGATAAGCCGCTTACGTCCACGACTTCGTCTTTGGAATGAAAATCCGACACCAGCACGTTTTTTCCGTCCGACACTCTGGTAAGCGAGATGACCATCTTGCCCGAGACAAGCTGGTGGACGTTGTCAGGGAGGTGTCTCTGGAGACCGTCTCGGATGTGCTTGCTCAAACTGAAGCCTGGGTGGACGATCCCGAATTTCTGGCTTCTGGCGCTCCGGGTGAGGTCCATGAGGATCTGCAACGTCTGGTCTGGGTGGGGGGTGAAGTGGAGGATGGGCAGGGAGGGGAAGAAGGGAGGGGGAGGGGTGGAGAGAGAAATATGCAAAGGAATGTACCACCCTGGAGGTGGCCATTGCTTTGCGGTGGGACCAGAAACCTGATGGCAAGGAAGCTGCCAACCCTCTCCTTTGTCTAGGCCTGGGCTGCCGGATCGGGCCGGTGGTTCCTGAGCCTGAGATGTGGTTAGTCCACACTGATGGGTAAAAGACGCACAGGATCCCGAGGGCTTAGAATGACGATCACAACAACAAAACGTTGACTATCTCACGGGTAATGTTTTGCGTTGATTAGATGTGAAAATGGCAATATTTGGGCTACACTGGGATAAATCAAATAAATTTCACTGATGTCTTTTATTTCTTCCACGTAGTTCAATGGACATGAATTTGAGCAAATTCCAGGAAATACTGAAGGACAGGGAAGCCTGGTGTGCTGCAGTCCACGGGGTGGCAAAGAATCAGACACGACTTGGTGACTGAACCACAACAACTAGGAAATAAAGATACACATAATCCTGTTGGTCAGAGCCGTTCTTGACCCTCCCGGGCCAGAGGAACGAGCCTCCAGAGGCCCAGGGAGCCCTCCCTTCATCTTCATCCCTCCATCAAGGCCGGATGCCAGGAACCCACAGCATCAGAGCTTGAGCATGGATGGGCCTAACCCTGCAGGGAGCAGAGAGCAAGCGCAGGCTGGGACCTGAGTTTGAATCCTGTCTCTACCGCTTACTAGCTGAGCAACTTCAACACGTTACATCACTGCTTCTGAGCCTCAGACAGTATGTTTTTAATGTGGGACAACACTCACCTATATTCTGGAGACGGAGAAGGTTAGGTACACTAAAATCTGTACACGGTCAACCCGGAGGAAGCACCTCGTAAATTTCTAGACTTAACTTTCAAAAACACATTTGCTTATTTATTTGCTGCACCAGGTCTTGTTGCGGCACACGGAACTGTGTGAAGATCTTTGATCCTCACTGTGCAGGCCAGTTCTTCCCAGGCAGCATGCAAATTCCCAGTGCAGCATGAGAACTCTTAGTTGTGACATGTGGGATCTAGTTCCCCAACCAGGGACGCAACCCGGGTCCCTGCATTGGTAGCATGGAGTCTTAGCTACTGGACCACGAAGGAAGTCCCCAGACTTAACTCTGAACCTCTGGAAAGGGAGTCACTCAGCCCCGGGGCTCCTCTGTCCATGGGGATTCTCCAGGCAAGAATACTGGAGTGGGCCATGCCCTCCTCCAGGGCATCTTCCCCACCCAGGGATCGAACCTGGGTCTCCTGCAGTGCAGGCAGATTCTTTACCCTCTGAGCCACCAAGGACACTTTTAACCTCTAATGCTACAATTGCCAGACCGTCTAGTGGACACAGGGCCCTTTCATGCTCCATCTGACCTCACTCACTGGCCTGGGCCCCTCTGGTGGCCTGCACTGCCCTGGCAGGCAGTGCCAGCCCAAGCCCTGGTCATCCACAGATGCGGGGACGCAGAGGGCCCGGACACACCAGCAGGCCCTGACCCACTTCCGACTCCACTGGGTTCTCCCTGCACATGTGGCCCCTTTGAGGCCAGACAGAAGGCACATGATTGCACAGAGCTGCTTGGTTCTGCCAGGCTCTTCTTCCAGGTCAGCCCTGGCTGAGAGATGCGCTCAGGAACCCTGCCCAAGCCACAGGCCCTGGGAATGCTCCCCGGAGCTCCCCAAAGTCAGACAGGCAGTTAAAGCAGGAAACCGGGGCTCCCAGACCCTGCGGAGCAGTTCTTGCCAAAACCTCCAGACCCTTTCGGGGGACTTGCTGGTCCCGAGCCTCCCCCTGCAAGCCCAGCCGCTCCGCTGCACCTGTCCTCTACCTGTGAACCTCCTCCAGGCTGGATTCGGCCAACTTCCGGTGCTGGGGTCTGTGCATCGGAATCAATGAAACACTGGACTGTGTGCATGTCTCCAGGTCACAAGCCGGAGACGCAAGGGTTGGCTTTTATCACAGCTCAAGTCCAAGCTGTGCAGACTGGCTGTGTGTCCAGTCTAGTCACCCCCGAGGTCACATTTCCTGCTCTTTGCCCCTCTCCCTCTCGATGGAGACGGTTGCCAGCGTGGCCTCTCCCAATCCCCACCTCACAATCAGCCCAGGGTCTGCTCACTGATCCTATCCAATGGCAGGTCTGTGAGTATTGGCAAGGGATTCCTGGTCTCCAGGAACAGTCACTTCCTGCTGGCAGTGCCCAACACAGCTGTCCCCGGGTAGAGCAAAAAGTAAAGTGTTGAGGAAGCCCAGTAAAACAGGGGCCGCTGAGAAGAAGCTCTGTCGCCCAGTGTGGGCACCAACAGCCTCACCACTCCAGGCTCTGCTCCCTGGCCAGAACCACAGGCCAAGGACGCCAGGCCCTAGTGATTCAGGCCCGCTGGCCACCAGCCTCGGTCCTCCCCTCCCTCCGGTCTCTACAGGGACAGAGACCTTCACTAGGACAAGATTCAAACAGCCAGGACCTGTTTCCAGGGCACTGTGCAGGGACGTGGTGGGGAGGATGGGATGGGAATGTCCAGTCCCCCAAAGGTTCTCCAACACCAGGAAAGGAAGAGAGGAGACAACTTTGCGAATTTCTCTCCTCTCCCAAAACAGCTCTCCTCAACCCCCTTTCACCCCAAACCAGCAAGCTGCCTTCTGCCTCAGAGGCACCCTGGCGCCCCCCAGTCCCCAGGGTTGGGCGGAATTCAAAGGCCCCTGGCGGCGGCGGAGACGGGGGGCTGTCTCAGCCCCTCGAGTCCCCAGAGGGAAGAAGGTACTCACCCCTGCCTGGGACACAGCCCCAAACCTCCCTCCTGGCCTCACGCAGGGGAAATGGGAACTCCGCTCCCCCGACCGCGTCACGCTCCCTCCTCCCGGTCGCTCCGACACCACCTGGCTCTTAGTCCCGGAATGGGCAGAGGGGCTTCCTCCAAGCCCGGGCGCCAAAAGGGAATTGAGGCGAGGATGCGCTCCGGGTTTGCACGCCCCGCTTCCAGGGCTCCCCGGCGCCGGGCAAAAAAAGATGCACTGGACGACCCAACTGTTTGGGGGAGACCCCGGCTTTACCCCCGCAGGGCCCGCTTCCAGCCCCTGCTCCCAGCGCGCGCCCCATCCCGGCGCGGAGCCCGGGACCTACCCAGCGGGATCCCGGAGAGGAAGAAGGAGCAGTGCAGCGCGCCCGCCGAGGCGCCAAAGAACTTGCGCGCGTGGCGGAGGAGGTGCGGGGCGTGCTCGCTCAGGCAGCGGGTCACCCCGACGTGGTAGAAGCCCAGGAAGCCGCAGCCGGCGAAGGACAGGCTCCAGCCGCTCTCGGCGTCGTACATAGCGGCGGGAGGTTGGGGCGGTGGGCCGGGGTCCGAGCGCGCCTCTGCTCCGTCCGGCGCCCACCCTGCTTCTCCGCCGGGCCTGGGCGCCGCAGCCCGGGCTATTCCCGGCGCGACGTCACCGGCCCCGCCCCCGCCCCGCTCGGACCACGCGAGCCAGCCTCCGGGCGGCCCAGTGCGGGTAGCGCGGCCACCCCGCCCTCCCCGGAGGCGGGAGGCTGGGAGGGGTCTGGACCCTGCGGAGCAGAGAGCGGAAGACCTGGGCCAGGTGAGGGTGGAGGAGGGAGTTCCTGCAGCTCCTTTGACAGTGGAGATCCAGAGCTTCCTTGCCGGTTCCTTTTCACCCCTTAAACCAGTTAGAACGTTACAACTGCCTACTTAACGTTCTTTGTTTAAGTTTAAAAACAATTTTTTTTTTTTTTTAATTTTCGGTAGCCCTGTGTCTTCTTTGCTGCCCCAGGGGACCTCCTCTTCACTGCAGTGCGTGGGTTTCTCCTCGTTTCTCTTGTTGCTGAGCGCAGGCCCTAGGCACACCGGCTTCAGCAGTTGCAACACTCAGAGGAGTTGTAGCGCGTGGGCTTTTAGGACGCCTGGGCTTCAGTAATTGGGATCCAGGGGCTTAGTTGCTCCGCAGCGGGTGGAATCTTCCTGGACCAGGGATATAATTCCTGTGGCCTGCGTTAGTGGGCAGACGAACCACGTGGGAGTCCGCCACTTAGGTTCTTAATATCCTTCTGACCGTGTATTCATTTACCTTTTTACAGGAGGAAGCAAGCTTGCAGTAGGCACCAGCATCTAAATGGAATTTCATGTTTTTGACTTCCTGCAAGTTTTTGCATGATGTCTTCGGTTCTCGGCAAATGGTGGAGATTTTTCATTGAATGATAATGATACGAAGGTCCCTTCAAAAATTCACTTCTAAGTCAAAATTGTACATAACAGGTGCTTGGGGGTTGGGTGGGCTGTGCAGGATCAGGGGTTCTGGAGGCTCAGGCCTGGGGTATTCCTTGTGCCCTTAGGAAGTGCCTGGGATCCCCTTGGGCTCTGTGATGGCACTGCACGGAGAATTTCCACAGCGCTCCATCAAGGGAGGTTAGGCTTTTACCCAGAGTTGCACAGCCAGCAACCACGCCATGGTTGCTGGGCCATCCCACCCCCTGTTTTGTGGACAGAGGCACCCCCTTCCCCCTCCACCAAGCCCATGCGGGGAGCAGAGTGTGGGCCTTGGGATCAGACCCCCCCTCTGTGTGATCCTCATCTGTGACCCACTGGTGGAGATGCTGCCAGGACTCCGAATCTCACCTATGGCCTGGCCACATGGGTTATGCACGCCCCCTGCCCCCCGCCTCCCACCCACAGAATTTCCCAAGTCTGAGTCATCCCCTGCTCCAGCTGAGCCTGTGCCTGGAGGTATGGGGGAGGGGCGTGCCAGGATCTGAGCAGAGGCTGAGGCTGGGCTGCTTGAGGAACTGCAGACCCCCGGGGTGAGCCACTCTGTCTCGCCTCTATGGACCAGACCCTGGGATGTGGGATCAGACCTGAGTGACCATCTGGACCAACAGGACCTCACACAGACACTTCAATGATGGAAGTCCAACGCAAGGAAAGGGCTGGCCCCTCTATTTGTCCTGGACCATGTGGGCTTGGCTAGGGTGAGGGTGGGGCTAAACTCACAGGCCTGCCCCGACTAACTGCTCTCCACACCCACCCAACACTCAGGGTGGGACAGAAATGAAATTTCTGGGTGGGAAAACAGGCTGTTGGCAGGGTCTGTTGGGTCCACAATCTCTCGATGACTCCTGCCCCTTACCGGGGACTCCTGCCTCTGCCAGCCCTCCTGTGTTGGATAGCTGCTCTTACAACTAAAATTAGAGGCTGTGAATGCAGGTTCCAGATGAGTCGTCTTGCCAACAACCACTGGCCTTTGCATTCTCTTCCAGTCCACGGATACACGTTCATGGCAGCTGCCAGGGACATCTGTGCTCCGTGGTGTGACCCGGATGAAGGTGGGAGAGGAGCAGGGCTGAGAGTGACTCTGCGGTACATGAACAGCAAGTGGACACCCTTATGCCCAAACAAAGAGAAGAAAGGTCTGAGCGGGGGTCCCAGGTCCCAGCTCTCTCAGCCCCTTGCCCAGTGCTCCCACAGGGCAGGCTGTGAGCTTTGAGATGGGATCAGTGTTGTTGTGTTAGTTGCTTCAGTACTGTACGACTCTTTGCGGCCCCATGGACTCTAGCCCACTAGGCTCCTCTGTCTGTGGAACTCTCCAGGCAAGAATACTGAAGCGGGTTTCCATTTCCTCCTCCAGGGGATCTTCCTGACCCAGGAATCAGACCCAGATGTGCCACGTTGCAGGCAGACTCTTTATCATTTGAGCCGCCAGGGATGACTGAGCCCAAATGCAGGCTTCGCCACTCATTAGCAGAGTTAGATTTTTGCAGGCATCTTTCACCTCTTAGCTTAGTTTCCTTAACCGTGTGAGGGTGAGTGAAGTGAAGTGGCTTGGTCATGTCCGACTCTTAGCGACCTCATGCACTGCAGCCTACCAGGCTCATCCGTCCATGGGATTTTCCAGGCAAGAGCGCTGGAGTGGGGTGCCATTGCCTTCTCCGTTGACAAGCTATTTGCATTTAGTAAATTCCCTTAGAAATACACCCCGGAAAGCCTTCCTCTTCCTCTCTAAAGGTAACGGTAGTGCAACAAAATCAGTAACAATTTTAGAAAGATGAAACAGATAACTTCAGTAATTCGCAAGTTAATATATGCCCGAAATCAAGGAAACAAGTCATGTTTATCCTAAGGATAATAAACTTATTGTTTGGAAAATAATATCATAAACACATAACCTCTGGATATGCTTTATTATGCCACAAATTTCCAGGAAATATAAGAAATATTTCTGAATGGGACTAATACTTTCACAAATATTAACACTTTATTGACAACAGTCAAGTATTTTAAGATAGTGTACATATAAGTAACCTTTTAAAAATCTCGATGCTTTCTATAAAATTTAAAGGAACCTGTAGCAGATCCTACTTTGCTTTTCAACATTCAGTGTCAAACCTGTATGTGATATAAATGCACATTTTAAGGACGGAAGGGAAGACAGCATGTGACCTGCTCTGCCAACGTGGTCAGGCTCCTTCCTGCATCCGTACACGTGCCACCATGTCAGAGTTCATTATTGGAGACGCTCCTGGAAAACTGAAATAAAGGGGAAATTGTAACACGGCTGGGTCTTTAAAAGCATTAGCACCTGCTGTAAATTTAAAGAGGGAGATGAGATATTTCTTTACTTCCCAATGGATTAAACAGAAAATTCAAAATACTTCTCTTATTTGGAGAATGAGTACACAAATATATTTTAAGGCCGGATACTGACACCATTTTCACAATATCCAGACTACGGATGGGAAACACGGCAATGCTGATATTTCTGCCACACATCCCAGGGTAAAGAAAGGGAGATGAGGTCTTCACAGCCAAAGCCAGTGACTGAGCCTGGCATGCCACGTTGACAAGAGGGCGGCAAACCACTACTCCCACGCTGGGAATATTCTCCAAAAGGAGGCCCTTATGCAGTAAGTCTACAACTGTATCAACTTTGGTAATCTATCATTGAACTTTTGGGTAAATATATATCCTTGGACATATGAGAAGTTTTCCAGAGCCAAAGTCCATTATTAAATAAACTAAAGGGTGAAATAATGCTGATAGCTAAAATTCTGTTCATTTCAGTGATTCCAATGGAAGTTATGGGAGGAAAGAGGCAGGAGGAGCTGTTTCCAAACCGAAATGATGATCCGAATCACCACGTCTTGAGCTTATTCTACCCAGGGTCTCAAACCTACCAGGAAGTGGTAACCCAGGAACTCCTTTTAAGCAATCCCGCTGTGTGAGGGGAGGCAGTTTTTGTTTTGCGGGGTTTCTGTTGGCCACACTGCAAGGCTTGCAGAGTATTAGTTCCTCAAGCAGGGATTGAACCCCTGCACCCTGCAGAGATGGCACATAGTGTTAACCTATGTTAACACTTTGTGGGAATTCCTGACGCTAAGCTGTTTTATGGGCTTCCCTGGTGGCTCAGACAGTAAGGAATCTGCCTGCCAAGGCAGGAAACCTGTGTTTGATCCCTGGATCAGGAAGATCCCCTGGAGAAGGGAATGGCTACCCACTCCAGTGTTCTTGCCTGGAGAATGCTACGGTCAGAGGAGCCTGGTGGGTTACATTCCATGGGGTTGAAAAGAGTCAGACACAACGGAGGGAATAACACTTTCATGCTGTTTTTCCCCACCAAGCTTCTGACATCAATTATGTTGACAACTTTTCCAACACCACTTCAACAACTCTCAGAAGCACCAGCTGGGTGTCCAACATTGCGTTCAGTTCTGACGCTTGTTACCCAGAGTTAACACGGTCTCCATGGGTGAAGGGCTCACTCCACAAGACTGGCCCCACTGCAGATGCCACTGGCACATCGGGTCCCCGGAGTCCCACCACTCCCCGTTATGACTTGCTAGAACTGCTCCCGGAACAAGAATCTGACTGCCAGTCAAAGCATTTAGGAATGACCAGGTCAAAGCTCTGTCTGGTAGTCTGGGGCCAAGTAAGGTACATGGCGAACAGTGGTGTTACCCAGAAATAGCAAGTGTCCACTCCCTGCTGAACTTCATGTCCTAAATATCATGGTATCCTGATCAAATGTGGGCTGTTTTGGCAGTCGCTGTACCGAAAGACTCGGAGAAGGCAATGGCACCCCACTCCAGTACTCGTGCCTGGAAAATCCCACGGACGGAGGAGACTGGTGGGCTGCAGTCCATGGGGTCACTGAGGGTTGGACACGACTGAGTGACTTCACTTTCACTTTCACTTTCATGCATTGGAGAAGAAATGGCAACCCACTCCAGTGTTCTTGCCTGGAGAATCCCAGGGACAGGGGAGCCTCGTTGGCTGCCATCGATGGGGTCGCACAGGGTCGGACACGACTGAAGCGACTTAGCAGCAGCTGCAGCAGTACCCAAAGACTGAGGAACACTTTGTGGTATTAAGAAACACCTGTTGCTATTAAGCTGGTTAGTTCACTGGCCTGACTCTAAGGCATGAAACCTGTTACTCTTTACTTTGGCAGCTAGGTGAGAGTGGGCCAGTAGAGTTGCACATAGTTTTATCTTGATAAAAGCATTGACTAAGGTTTCAACTTTCAGCCATATTAAATAGATTTAAAACCTTTAGATCTTTCTCACACACACATATATATAAAAAGTCCAACTCAGCTCAGTTTGCCAGGGACTTCCCTGCTTTGGGCACTTGAAAGTCCTACATCCTGGGAAAACTTTTGGTCCCAGACCCACTGGGATATGGGTCAAACCCATGCCACTTGCAAATGTCGGGGTACGTCTGCCTGGCCTATAAATCTTCAGGAGGAACAGTCCTAGGATTGTTCATCTTATTGGGCAGGAAACAGCCTCACCGCTGGCTAGGAGACAAGTGAGAAAGTCACAGAGGAGAGACCAGCTCAGAAAGGAAAGAAACACTCAGCCATCCTCACTGTTTATGGTTCTGTATTCACAAACTCGCCTAGAACTCACTGGAGCATATTTATAAATCCAGATTAATGCAAACAGCTCTGTTTTGGGCCATTCATGGGTATCTGCAGAGCAGCCAAAACGTTCAAGTTGCCCCATACCTGCCGTTCCCAGCTGTGGCTGAACTGCTGTGCCTGCCTGTCTTGGTCCCTACTATAAACAAGGGTCCTTTCTGTCATCGGTTTACTTCTTTGTTTCACATTGTGGTGCCCTTTGGTGGCGATTTTCCAGCTTAAAATTGTCCCCAGGCATAGAGCTGAGGGCCCCCTGGTACGGCCATGCTCAAGAAGGCTGTGCCGGCCTCACTATGGAGACGATGGCGTGTCAGTGAGCTTAGGAACGGCACCAGTGGCAGTTCCACATCCGTGAGTCATGTGTGCGTCACATGAGGTGTCTTTAAACAGAAGCACCCATCACACAAGGCTGCGTTTTTTCTAAGTATTTATTGATTCATCTTGCAGCCCCTGGTCTTCAATGCAGCATCAAAGGGATTAGGTGCAGTGTGCGAACGCTTAGCTGAGGCACGTGAGGTACGTTGAGGCACTTGAACTCTCAGTTGTATTAACAGCCTGTGGGATTTAGTTCCCTGAGGAGGGATCAAACCTCAGCGCCCTGCATGGGGAGGGCAGCGTCTTAGCCACGGGATCATCAGGAAGACCTTCTTTTTTATTCCAATCCTGGTAAAATACGCAGAATGTAAAATTTCCTATTTTAACCAATTTTAAGATCCAATCAGTCAATCCTAAAGGAAATCAGTCCTGAATATTCATTGGACGGACTGATGTTGAAGCTGAAACTCCAATACTTTGGCCACCTGAGGCAAAGAACTGACTCATTGGAAAAGACCCTGATGGTCGGAAAGACTGAAGGCAAGCAGAGAAGGGGATGACAGAGGATGAGATGGTTGGATGGCATCACCGACTTAACGGACATGGGTTTGAGAAAACTCCGGGACTCGGTGATTGACAGGGAGGCCTGGCATGCTGCAGTCCATGGGGTCACAAAGAGTCGGGCCCGACTGAGTGATTGGACTGAAGAGCACTGAAGTGTATTTGACTTTCTCTGGTTCTAAGTTGGAAGCAAGACAAAAACTGGGGAAGCTGTCGGTGATCAGGGCTTCCCTGGTGGCTCAGACGGCAAAGACTCTGCCCACAGATCCTGGTCTTGTGAGGACAGCTGTCACGGGGTTATTGTTTGGCTTCCTGGACCGGTTGCTAGAGATACTGATCTGACCGCCTACAAGTCTGACTCCCCTTGTGGCGGGTGTCCGGGGCCAGTTACTTCAGATGCTGGGTTGGTTTCCTTGGCTGGTTGCTACATATGTCAGAATTCTCTTTTTATGCGTGGTCTGGCTATTGTATGTTCCTATATTCAGTCTCCAGTGGGGGAAGGCAGACAGAAACTTTGCTGATGCAAGACATGGAACCAGCCTAAATATCCATCAACAGATGAGTGCATACACATGTGGTGTATATATACGCAATGGAATATTACTCAGCCATTAGAAAAGAATGAAACAATGCCATTTGCAGCAACATGGATGCACCTAGAGATTATCACACCAAGTGAAGACAAAGGAAGACAAATCCCATATGATATGACTTATACACGGAATCGAAAATATGATGCAAATGAACTTGTATACAAAACAGAAACAGACTCCCAGACACAGAAGACAGACTTATGGTCACCAAAGAGGCGAGGGGGTGTGAGAGCGCTAAATTAAGAGTTTGGGGTTCTTGCTGTTGTTGTTCAGGCACTAAGTTGCGTCTGACTCTTTGTGACCCCATAAATTATAGCCATAAATTATAAAAAGTAGCAACGAGAGATAAGAAAGCCTTCCTCGGCGATCAATGCAAAGAAATAGAGGAAAACAATAGAATGGGAAAGACCAGAGGTCTCTTCAAGAAAATTAGAGATACCAAGGGAACATTTCATGCAAAGATGGGCTCAATAAAGGGCAGAAATGGTACGGACCTAACAGAAGCAGAAGATATTAAGAGAGGTGGCAAGAATACACAGAAGAACTGTACAAAAGAGATCTTCACGATCCAGATAACCATGATGGTGTGATCATTCACCTAGAGACAGACATCCTGAAATGTGAAGTCAAGTGGGCCTTAGAAAGCATCACTACGAACAAAGCTAGTGGAGGTGATGGAATTCCAGTGGAGCTATTTCAAATCCTGAAAGATGATGCTGTGAAAGTGCTGCACTCGATATACCAGCAAATTTGGAAAACTCAGCAGTGGCCACAGGACTGGAAAAGGTCAGTTTTCATTCCAATCCCTAAGAAAGGCAATGCCAAAGAATGCTCAAACTACCGCACAATTGCACTCATCTGACACGCTACTTAAGTAATGCTCAAAATTCTCCAAGCCAGTCTTCAGCAATATGTGAACCGTGAACTTCCTGATGTTCAAGCTGGTTTTAGAAAAGGCAGAGGAACCAGAGATCAAATTGCCAACATCCACTGGATCATCGAAAAAGCAAGAGAGTTCCAGAAAAACATTTATTTCTGCTTTATTGACTACGCCAAAGCCTTTGACTGTGTGGATCACAACGAACTGTGGAAAATTCTGAAAGAGATGGGAATACCAGACCACCTGACCTGCCTCTTGAGAAACCTATATGCAGGTCAGGAAGCAACAGTTAGAACTGGACATGGAACAACAGACTGGTTCCAAATAGGAAAAGGAGTACGTCAAGGCTGTATATTGTCATCCTGCTTATTTAACTTATATGCAGAGTACATCATGAGAAATGCTGGGCTAGAGGAAGCACAGGCTAGAATCAAGATTGCCGGGAGAAATATCAATAACCTCAGATATGCAGATGACACGACCCTTATGGCAGAAAGTGAAGAAGAACTAAAGAGCCTCTTGATGAAAGTGAAAGAAGAGAGTGGAAAAGTTGGCTTAAAGCTCAACATTCAGAAAACGAAGATCATGGCATCCAGTCTCATCACTTCATGGCAAATAGGTGAGGAAACTGTGGAAACAGTGGCTGCCTTTATGTTTCTGGGTTCCAAAATCACTGCAGATGGTGATTGCAGCCATGAAATTAAAAGATGCTTACTCCTTGGAAGGAAAGTTATGGCCAACCTAGACAGCATATTAAAAAGCAGAGACATTACTTTGCCAACAGAGGTCCATCTAGTCAAGGCTATGGTTTTTCCAGTGGTCATGTATGGATGTGAGAGCTGGACTATAAAGAAAGCTGAGCACTGAAAAGTTGATGCTTTTGAACCGTGGTGTCGGAGAAGACTTTTGAGAGTCCCTTGGACTGCAAGGAAATCCAACCAGTCCATCCTAAAGGAGAACAGTCCTGGGTGTTCTTTGGAAGGACTGATGCTAAAGCTGAAACTCCAATACCTTGGCCACCTGATACAGGAGGGCGGTGTTAGGGCTCTCCCCTGAACCAGAGACTGGAGAGTCCTCAGTGAGCGAGGCCTCCCCAGGGGTGGCTGGATGCTTTCCGCAGAGCAGCACGTCCAGGCCCTGGGGAAGAGCTGGGTTCCCAGGATGAAATCGGGGAGTCTGGGGTCCCAGAGGAAGGAGGGTCTGGGCCTCAGTGTTCAGGACAGAGCACGTGAAGGCCGCCTGGCCTGGCGTGGCCCATCTGGGGCAGCGGACCCGTGAACCTGCTTAGGCATCGGGTGGGGGGTCCCAGAAGAGATAAAAGGAGCTTGGCCGTGAGGCAAGGAAAGCAGCACAGCGCGAAGGATGCAGAGACACGGGGAAGCAGTTGAACAATCACAGTTGTTATGAATTATATCATGATGAACGCAGAAATTTAATATAAAATATAATTACAGGGGCGGCATCATGGTAACCACCGTCGGTAACCGGGCAAACAGTCTTTCAGTCTCCACTCTACACACACATTTTATTTCCTTAGCAAGACTGGGCTCATGCTTCTCAGCAGGCTCTGCTATCTGTTTACCAAACAGACGGTTGCTCCCTGGCATGAATCACACTGCACACCAATGATTCCTGATACTGGAGCATCCCAGCATACCGAGCGGATCATCAATATTTGACAAGGTGGGAGAAACTTGAGAATGTTTTACACGCTGATGAGAAACCCGCAGTGCTGGAGAGGTGAGGGCCTGGGGGGCGGTGAGGATGTTGGGGGGTGGCCTGGGGTCAGCGAATGAGGAGGAGACAAGGCACCAGTGAGGCGGAACCCGGGATATTCCTAAGAAACAGTAATACACTTCCTTGTCTTAGTGCACATTTGAAACGAATTAATAAAACACATGCTGATCGTAAGAAGATGGAATAATCACAGACAGTAAGAAAATAAGTCCCATGTAATCCTATCTTAACACATCTTTTTCCCTACGATGACATCAGACCCAGTGCAGAGAATACTATCTAAATGGAAGTGTCTTGGTTATTGTAAAATGCTGCTAAGGTGGGGTTGCATGTGTTTAGACCCGGGCCATGGTTCTGGGAGAGAAAGCCACTGGGACCCCGAGCACCGGGCTCAGGGAAGGTGTGAGGGTGTCACCAGGAGTCCAGGTCAGCTCAGCAAGGGGACAGTGCTTTGACTTGGGGCCCAGGTGGCCAGAGAGCCCACCACTCAGCCTTCCTCACTCGGGAAGTGAGGGTTACCAGCACAGGAGACCTCAGAAACGTGAGGAGCCAGCCAGGAGCCCCCACAGGGCACTTCCCTGCGCTGCGAGCCGACCCTGTGTTTTCACAGGCAGCCCCTGCCTGCTGCCCTCACGGTGCTGTGCTCTGTCTGACCCTGCTGGTTCTTCGGCTCCAGGACACCTACACGATGTGGGGGAGAGCTGCGACTTTGCACGCCCACAAGTAGGATTTGAGCTGATTGTTCCTTTCCTTTTTGGTATCCTCAAATGCATAAATAAGCAAAACGCACGCCACATTGCTCCTTGGGTCATATTACACGGGGCAGTGGGCCCATGTAATCTGTGCCTGCTAACAGATTACCACCCTGGAGAGACGGTGCGTGCCTGCCTCCTGCTCGTCTCCATTAGAGCTCTGGCAGGGGGAGGGGGAGGCAGGTGCCAGGGTGACTGTCTTATGCGCTGGATTTTTATTTTCAAGGCTTCTTCTCTGAATATTTTATTGATTCTCATAATAGATAATTCAACAGATTTTAAGAATCCTTTATGTTTAATATCAGTTCAGTTCAGTTCAGTCCAGTCGCTCAGTCGTGTCCGACTCTTTGTGACCACATGAACCGCTGCACGCCAGGCCTCTCTGTCCATTACCAACTCCCAGAGTCCACCCAAACCCATGTCCATTGAGTCAGTGATGCCATCCAACCATCTCATCCTCTGTCATCCACTTCTCCTGCCCTCAATTGTTCCCAGCATCAGGGTGTTTTCAAATCAGCTCTTCACATCAGGTGGCCAAAGTATTGGAGTTTCAGCTTCAACATCAGTCCTTCCAATGAAAATTCAGGACTCATCTCCTTGCAGTCCAAGGGACTCTCAAGAGTCTTCTCCAACACCACAGTTCAAAACCATCAATTCTTCTGCGCTCAGCTTTCCTTACATTCCAACTCTCACATCCACACATGACCACTGGAAAAACCATAGCCTTGACTAGACGAACCTTTGTTGGCAAAGTAATGTCTCTACTTTTTAATACCCTGTCTAGGTTGGTCATAACTTTCCTTCCAAGGAGTAAGCAAGTTTTGATTTCATGGCTGCAATCACCATCTGCAGTGATTTTGGAGCCCAGAAAAATAAAGGCAGTGACTGTTTCTACTGTTTCCCCATCTATTTGCCATGAACTGATGGGACCGGATGCCATGATCTTCATTTTCTGAATGTTGAGCTTTAAGCCAACCTTTCCACTCTCCTCTTTCACTTTCATCAAGAGGCTCTTTAGTTCTTCTTCACTTTCTGCCATAAGGGTGGTATCACCTGCATATCTGAGGTTATTGATATTTCTCCTGGCAATCTTGAGTCCTGCTTGTGCTTCATCGTGCCCAGGGTTTCTCTTGATACACTCTGCATAAATGTTAAATAAGCAGGGTGACAATATACAGCCTTGACGAACTCCTTTTCTTATTTGGAACCAGTCTGTTGTTCCATGTCCAGTTCTAACTGTTGCTTCCTGACCTGCATACAGATTTCTCAAGAGGCAGGTCAGGTGGTCTGGTATTCCCATCTCTTTCAGAATTTTCCACAGTTCATTGTGATCCACACAGTCAACGGCTTTGGCGTAGTCAAGAAAGCAGAAATAGATGTTTTTCTGAAACTGTCTTGCTTTTTTGATGATCCAGCGGATGTTGGCAATTTGATCTCTGGTTCCTCTGCCTTTTCTAAAACCAGCTTGAACATCAGGAAGTTCATGGTTCACATATTGCTGAAGCCTGGCTTGGAGAATTTTGAGCATTACTTTACTAGCATGTGAGATGAGTGCAATTGTGCCGTAGTTTGAGCATTCTTTGGCATTGCCTTTGTTTGGGATTGGAATGAAAATTACCTTTTCCAGTCCTGTGGCCACTGCTGAGTTTTCCAAATTTGCTGGTATATCGAGTGCAGCACTTTCACAGCATCATCTTACAGGATTTGAAATAGCTCCACTGGAATTCCATCACCTCCACAAACTTTTTTCTTAGCGATGCTTCCTAAGGCCCACTTGACTTCACATTCCAGGATGTCTGGCTCTAGGTGAATGATCACACCATCGTGATTTACCTGGGTCATGAAGATCTTTTTTGTACAGTTCTTCTGTGTATTCTTGCCACCTCTCTTAATATCTTCTGCTTCTGTTAGGTCCATACCATTTCTGTCCTTTATCGAGTCCATCTTTGCATGAAATATTCCCTTGGTATCTCTGATTTTCTTGAAGAGATCTCGTCTTTCCTATTCTGTTGTTTTCCTCTATTTCTTTGCATGTTCGCTGAGGAAGGCTTTCTTATCTGTCCTTGCTATTCTTTGGAACTCTGCATTCAAATGGGTATATCTTTCCTTTTCTCCTCTGCTTTTCACTTCCCTTCTTTTCACAGCTATTTGTAAGGTCTCCTCAGACAGCCATTTTGCTTTTTTGTATTTCTTTTTCTTGGGGATGGTCTTGATCCCTGTCTCCTGCACAATGTCATGAACCTCCATCCATAGTTCATCAGGCACTCTATCAGATCTAGGCCCTTAAATCTATTTCTCACTTCCACTGTATAATCATAAGGGACTGATTTAGGTCATACCTGAATGGTCTAGTGGTCTTCTCCACTTTCTTCCATTTCAGTCTGAATTTGGCAATAAGGAGTTCAAGATCTGAGCCACAGTCAGCTCCTGGTCTTGCTTTCACTGACTGTATAGAGCTTCTCCATCTTTGGCAGCAAAGAATAGAATCAATCTGATTTCGCTGTTGACCATCTGGTGATGTCCATGTGTAGAGTCTTCTCTTGTGTTGTTGGAAGAGGGTGTTTGCTATGACCAGTGCGTTCTCTTGGCAAAACTCTATTAGCCTTTGGCCTGCTTCATTCTGTACTCCAAGGCCAAATTTGCCTGTTACTCCAGGTGTTTCTTGACTTCCTACTTTTGCATTCCAGTCCCCTATAAGGAAAAGGACATCTGTTTTGGGTGTTAGTTCTAAAAGGTCTTGTAAGTCTTCATAGAACCGTTCAACTTCAGCTTCTTCAGCGTTACTGGTTGGGGCATAGACTTGGATTCCTGTGATATTGAATGGTTTGCCTTGGAAAGGAACAGAGATCATTCTGTCGTTTCTGAGATTGCATCCAAGTACTGCATTTTGGACTCTTTTGTTGACCATGATGGCTACTCCATTTCTTCTGAGGGATTCCTGCCCACAGGAGTAGATATAATGGTCACCTGAGTTAAATTCACCCATTCCAGTCCATTTTAGTTCGCTGATTCCTAGAATGTGGACATTCAGTTGTCATCTCCTGTTTGACCACTTCCAATTTGCCTTGATTCATGGACCTAACATTCCAGATTCCTATGCAATATTGCTCTTTCCAGCATCGAAAATTGCTTCTATCACCAGTTCCATCCAGAACTGGGTGTTGTTTTTGCTTTGGCCCCATCCCTTCATTCTTTCTGGAGTTATTTCTCCACTGATCTCCAGTAGCATATCAGCCACCTACCAGTCTGGGGGGTTCATCTTTCAGTGTCCTATCTTTTTGGCTTTTCATGCTGTTCATGGGGTTCTCAAGGCAAGAAGACTGAAGTGGTTTGCCATTCCCTTCTCCAGTGGACCACACTCCATCAGCCCTTTCCACCATGACCCGTCTGTCCTGGGTGGCCCCACACAGCACGGCTTAGTTTCATTGAGTTAGACAAGGCTGTGGTCCGTGTGATCAGATTGGCCTGTGGTCTGTGATTGTGGTTTCCATCTGTCTGCCCTCTGATGCCCTCTCTCAGTGCCTGCTGAAAGTTATGTTTAATATAACGCCACCAAATATTTAGGATAGGGAAGTACTATTGCCTGGAAAATCCCATGGACGGAGGAGCCTGGTAGGCTGCAGTCCATGGGGTCGCTAAGAGTCGGGCATGACTGAGCATCTTCTTTCATTTTTACTTTCATGCATTGGAGAAGGAAATGGCAACCCACTCCAGTATTCTTGCCTGGAGAATCCCAGGGACAGAGGAGCCTAGTGGGCTGCCGTCTATGGGGTCACACAGAGTCGGACACGACTGAAGCGACTTAGCAGCAGCAGCAGCAGCAGCAGCAGCAAGATGTACCAGAGCACACGTACGTTACCACCTCATAATGCCCCCCGAAACCAGGGGTGTCCTTGGGAGGATGGCACCCCACCTCGCCCGACACAGGTTGCTTTCTGTACGGAGAGATGGGACCACAGTCCTTCCCCTCAACCCCCGAGACTGCACAAATGGTAGCCCGGCTCCCCCCGGTAAGGACCCCGATCCAAACACCAGTCACCCTAGGAACGTGCCCTGGGACAGCCGAGTGGGTGACGAGTCAGCCACAGATGCCCCCACGCCAGGCTCCCTTGTGGAGTTTCCCAACCGAGCCAACGATACTTAGAGACTCATATCCTGGATATGCTTGAGCTCTGCACCCACCGCGCACACCAAGAGTAGCTTCCTAGCTTTTTGTTAGACAGAAAGATTGCCTTTGGTTTCAGGACACTACAAACTCAGCACACAGGTCATTCTGCGGACATCATAGTTGTCAGCTCTGGCCTCTGCGGGACGTCCACTGGGTGGGTGTCCGGGTCCTCGGAGGAGCAGAGAGCCCAGCGACGCCCACAGTGTCCTGGTTGTGGAGGAAGGCCGTTGGCCGCTTGCTGGGATTTGGGATCTGAAACAAACGAAGAATTCTGACTCAGCCGCCGACCTGCCGCTCTGGTCTGCAGTGTCTGTGGGGATGCGGGAGGGGGGACATTGTCACACGGTCTGGGGTGTGCAGGGTGGCCCAGCCCAAGTTCACCACCTCCTCGGATCCCCCATCCCCGTGCTGGGCTGACATCACCATCCCAGGCCTCCAAACCTGTGGCCCTCCCAGCCACCTGGACACCTCCCACTGGACGTGCACAGGCCCGGAGGAGCCCATCGGTCACCTCCAGGCATACCAGCTCACCCGCCAGGGTGGCCCTCTGCAGCCACACCACCATCCCCCCTACCACTGCTCCTGCCTGCCAACCAGCCTGGAGCTCAGCAGCGCCTCCCAGCTGCTATCATCCTTCTGACTGGAGGCTACGAACAGCACTCAGCCCTGCAGTTTCTCTGGAGAGCAAGCCCTTCCCCTCGCTGGGCCAGTTCTGCCCTCTCTAGGAATCCGGCCTCCACAAGCCCACTGCTGTCATTTCCCAGCACAAGCCAGACCCCTCCATCCCTACTTTAAACCTTCCATGTCTGTTAATAGAAACCCTGGAGGGCTCGTCTCCCAGGCACCTGCCATGTGTCAGGACTGAGCTGGGGACTCCCAAAGCCTCACAGACACCTAATGGGGTGAGGAGGCTCACCCCCGGGGAACGGGGGAGGAAGCCGAGGTCCACGACTTTCAGGACAAAAGTCCCAGAATCATTTCTGGGACCAGGCCCTTGCTCCTCATTAGCTTTCAGAATTCAGGAAGTGGTGGCAGCAGTACCCAGGCCATGTTAACAGTGTGGACGGCCGGGTTCCAGCCCAAGAGACCAGGATTCAGGGGGTCTAAGGTGAGACAGGAATTTCTATTAACAGATGCGCACACATTCACACACACACATTCACACACAGACACACACGCAGACACACACACAGAGGGGCCCTGCCCCTCTCTCCCTGCCTCACCCCCTGCCTGTGCTACCGGTACCCAGAGCCACTCCCTTTAGGCAAACCAATGCTACCTGTCCACTGGCCCTGCTCCTGCTCCATCAGCCAGCTCCCCCCTCCTCTGCCCTCAAAATGGGCTCAGTGGGGGACTTCCCTGGCTGTCCAGTGGCTAAGACTCTGTGATCTCACTGCAGGGGGCCGGAGTTCGATCCCTGGTCAGGGAAAGTAGAGCCCACACGCGAGAACTCAAGATCCCACATGCTGAAAGTAGGACCTGGCCCAGCTAAATAAACAACTTTTTAAAAATTACGCTCCATGGACACACATCCCCGGGCTTCAGCACACTCTCTGCAGGGGAGTCTCGGTCACTAGCTTCCAGCAGGTACACTGGGACCTCTGATGGGCCCAGCGGCCTCCCGTAAGGCAGGGCCTCTGGCACCAGGGGACACGGTCCCTGCCCCCTCTCCGGGGTCTGATGACATTCCTAGGATGGTGCGTGAGGCCTGAGCAGATGAGAGGGTGCTGGGTGGACCCCCAGTCCCACAACCAAATCACTTACCTGGAAGCGGGGAGCAGACGCGCCATGGCTTGAGAACACACGTGGGAGGTGGCCGACCACAGCCACTGGATGTCGCCGGGCATGTCTGGAAGCCACGTCACCAGTCTGCAGGATGGAAACGCAGACACGCACACCTCGTACGTGAGTGAAGACGAGCCACAGCAGAAAGGACAAGAAGAAACCCACCCCGAAGGCAGACACCTGATGCCAGTACCGTCGTTCAGGTACTGCCAGGGTCACTTCTAACCCCAAGCTGATAAATTCTGCAAGGCAAACCCACCTAAAAGCCTAAAGCAAAATGAGGCCACTTTGGACTCAGGAAAGCTCAAAGGACTTACACGGAGATAAAAGGCCTGGGTCTTCCCAGAGCCCACTCCTCTGGGGCAACGTGGACCCTGGCACACAGCATCTTCTGGTTGAGACACTATCCCCTGCGCCCACATCGAAGGTGGTCGGCCACACGCGTGCCCGCAGAGGAAGCTGCCAAGGAGGCCTGACCTCTGCCCTCCAGGCTTCCAACACCCCGGACACAAAAAGGACCCCACGTCTCGGGCTTCAAGAAATGTCAGCGGAGGACTTCCCTGGTGGCTCAGTGGCAGAGCCTGCCTGCCAATGCAGGAAGCATGAGTTCGAGCTCTGCTCCAGGAAGATCCCACACACTGAGGAGCACCTAAGCCCATGCACCACTGTTGGGGGCCAGAGTGAGGCACTCCGCCCGTGGCAAAGGTCATGAGGAAGGAGGCTCGACATACGCAAAGGCGGGATCGAGCCTCAGGAGTCCCCCTGGAAATCCTCGAGCATCTACCCCCATAACCAGAGCCTGCCTGCTTTACTATTTTGTGCTCCCACCCACACCTCTGACTTTACGGGGGGCTGTCCCCCACCACCTCTTTCGGAGAAGGAGTTAACCTAGAGCTCCAGTTAATAAAAACTCCTGGGCGTGACAAGAGTGTTTTAACCTACAAACTCCTCTGAAGGTTCTCTAGCCTGCCTGACAGGCTTGTCCGGCCACATGTGATTGCTCACAGCCTCCCAACTGTGAGAGGCACGAGATGCTTTAAACCTTCTAAAAACAGGTTCCTTAGAAAAGTTAGAAAACTATTAGGATAAGTATAATGGGCTGATTAGAAATCGTATTGGTGAAGGGTTTTTCATTTGTTGAGCCAATGTTTGTTGCTAAGTCTCCACATCCTCTGCCCTTACACATGGTAACGAATATATAGAAGAAATAAGTATTAACCTTCGATATTAATCACGTTAGACCTTATGCTAAGAATTCTTTTCTTAACTAAAACCCACTACACTCTCACCCTATAGGAATGTAACTTTATTTGGGTGGTGTCTGTTTTAAGAATAATCACCCCTGGAGAAATAAGTGTCCTGGTTGACTGACTGCTGTCACAAGGAGAGGGTCATAAATTGTCAGCAGGCCCCCTGGCCAGAAGATGATGTAACAGCCCTACGACCTCTGTATACATTGGTATGAAGCACCTGACTTTGATAAAAGTCAGGACTGCTGACCCCACGTGACTTTTGCATAATATCTCACTGTATAAAAGTAGACCATGGAAAATAAAGAATTGGGATCAGTTTCTCGAAATACTGTTCTCCCCATATTGCTTTCTCTCTCACTCTGGCTGAGTGTCCATCTGGAGCGTGGAACCTGCCATGCTTACTAATTATGCCTGGGCTTCTAAGATCCAACCGGGGAGGCCTCAGTGTCTCCTCTCCTTCGGGAGAACAGAAGGACGCCTGCGGCCTACGTAAGTGGTGCAAGCTTCTTGTCTTGAAGTTTTATTGGTCTCCCGCGTAAACCAAGCTACTCAGCCTCTTTTCTCCACTGCATTTTCCTACTGAGCTATCCTCATCCTATTACTCTTTACATCTTTAATTAATATCTAATTGAAGCTACTGTATCCTGATCCTCGCCGACGCCGTCCCCGCTTCGCATACCCTGGATCAGCCGGGGCTGGAGCCCGGCACACCACAACTACTGAGCCTGTGCTCTCCAGCCCGGGAACCGCAACTACTGAAGCCCACGCGCCTGAGAGCCCATGCTCAGCAACGAGAGGTCGCTGCAGTGGGAAGCCATGCCTGCACCTGGAGAGCAGCCCTCACTCACCACAACTAGAGAAAAGCCCACGCAGCAACGCAGACCCAGCACAGCCAAAAATAAAGAAATATTCTTTAAAAGTGAAACTGTTAGTTCCTCAGTCGTGTCCGACTCTTTGCAACCCCATGGACTGGAGCCTCTGTCCCTGGGATTCTCCAAGCAAGAATACTGGAGTGGGTTTCCATTCCCTTCTCCAGGGGATCTTCCCAACCCAGGAATCAAATCTGGGTCTCCTGCATTAAAGAAAGAACGAAAGAAAGAAAAACCTACTGTATAGCACATCGAACTCTACTCAATGTTATGTGCCAGCCTGCTTGGGAGGGGGATATGGGGGAGAATGCATACGTGTATATGTATGGCTGAGTTCCTTCACTGTTCACCCAAAACTATCAGAACATTGCTAATCGTCTATACTCCTATAAACATGTTTTTGGTGTTAAAAAGATTAAAAAAAAAAAAATGTCAAGGGACTTCCTGGTGGCCCAGTGGTAAAGAATCTGCCCTCCATTGCAGGGGACGAGGGTTCAATTCCTGGTCAGGTGCCGGGAGCCGGCATATTGCATACTGAGTGCACATTGCATATTGAGTGCAGCACTTTCCACAGCATCATCTTTCAGGATCTGGAATAGCTCAACTGGAATTCTATCACTGCCGGGAGCCAGCGTGAGGAGCTCCACCCATGACAAAGGTCATGAGGAAGGAGGCTCGGCATATGCAAAGGCGGCATCGAGCCTCAGGAGTCCCCCTGGAAATTCTTGAGCGTCTATGCCCAAAACCAGAGTCTGCCTACTTTCTGCTTTCTGCTCTCACCTACACCTCTGACTTTACGGGGGGCTGTCCCCCACTACCTCTCTCTGAAAAAAGAGTTAGCTTACAGCTCTAGTTAATAATTCCTGGGTGTGACAGTGTTTCAACCTACAAACTCCTTTGGAAGTCCTCTAGCCTGCCTGAATAGGTTTTTCCGGCCACATGTGATTGTTCAGAGCCTCCCAACTGCGAGAGGCAGGAGGTGTTCTAAACTGTCTAAACACAGATTCCTTTGAGTAGACAAAAGATTGATTAGAAATTGGATCGGTGAAGGGATTTTCACTTATTGGGCCAATGTTTGCTGCTAAGTCTCCATACTCCTTACCTACTGTGTCCTTGGCAGTGTATTGATTGATAGAATGGGTGTATAGAAATGTAAGTAGTAGCCTCAATGTGTGTAACCTTGGACCCTTGAGTTAATTCTTTTCTTGATTGAGCCCACCTCACCTTTGCCCTATAGGAATGCAGCTTTGTCCAGTGCTTTTTTGGAGGCTGGTGCCTGACTTTGGAATAATCACCTTTAGAGAAAGATAAGTTTCTTAAAAGGTTAACAGGCCTCCTGGCCAGAAGATGATGTAATTCACCTGAACTTTTGCATATGATAACTTTGAAAGCCTGGCTTCGATTAGGACCAGGAACTGCTGTCCTTGCATGACTCCACCCCTTCCCCCATTATCCTCTATGCACAACTTAAGGTATAAAAACTACTGTGGAAAATAAAGTACAGGCCTTGTTCACTGAAACTTGGTCTCCCCATGTCGCTCTCTCTCTCAAATTCTGGCTGAGTCTCCATCTGGAGCGCAGAACCCGCCACACTTGCTAATTATGCCTGGGCTTCCAAGATCCGACCGGGAAGGCCTGTGTCTCCTCTCCTTCGGGAGAACGGAAGGACGCCTGCGGCCTATGTAAGTGGTGCAAACTTTTTGTTTTGAAGTTTTATTGGTCTCCTGTGTAAACCAAGCTACTCAGCCTCTTTTCTCCACTAAATTTTCCTACTGAGCTATCCTCATCCTATTACTCTTTATATCTTTGATAAAATATTTAAATAAATAGGTCGCTGACGCCGTCCCCGCTTCGAATACCCTGGATCAGCCGGGGCTGGTCCACGGCAGTCAGGGAACTAAGACCACACACGCCCCAGGGCAACTAAGCCCGCTCGCCACGACTAGAGAAGCCCACGTGCATCCTGGTCTGAAAACCAAGCACAAGCACAATACACGAATCAAAGAAGTTATCAAAGTCCTTTTTTAACACAAAGGAAAAGGAAGGAAAAACTACGCCAGAGCAGCCAGCCCTCCTCCCAGGGCAAGGCAGGTGGCTGACTGGCAGGGCTGGGGAGTGATCTGGGAGGTCCAGCAGAGCCAGAGAACTGAGCCGGATTTTGAAGGATGGCTGGGACTTTTAGGGGCTTCCCTCATAGCTCAGTTGGTAAAGAATCCGCCCGGTTTGATCCCTGGGTGGGGAAGATCCGCTGGAGAAGGGAAAGGGTACCCACTCCAGGGTTCTTGGGCTTCCCCTGTGGTTCAGCTGGTAAAGAATCTGCCTGCAATGTAGGAGACCCCGGTTTGATCCCTGGGTTTGGAAGATCCCCTGAAGAAGGGAAAGCCTACTCACTCCAGTATTCTTGGCCTGGAGAATTCCATGGGGTCACAAAGAATCGGACATGACTGAGCGGCCTTCACTTTCACTTTGGGACTTTTAAAAAGACAGACTGAAAGACATGCTGACTACGTTGCAAAAAGAAAATAAACACTAAAGAAAATCTGAAGAAAACGGAGGGAAAACCATGCCCGGGAATCCAGCAGCCACACAGCGTAGGCCTCGGGATCCTTCCAACGCACAGGAATAAATCCCCCTCCCTCCCCAAAACGCAGACCTACGAGAAGCCACAAACCTGAGGGAGCAATGAGAAAGGAGCTGGGGTGGCCAGGGGCTCCCGACCAGGCACCTTTCCAGGGTGTTCCACGCAGACGGCGAGCTCCACCCAGATGTGCAAGGAGCCAGGCTCTGGGCTGAGCGCCCAGCGTGACTCCTCTCACTGAATCCTCACCCTACCTCCAAGCCCCGAGAGGAAGCCAGAAAGCCACGGAAAGCGTTCACCTCTGGACCACAGCGATGGCAGACTCCACGGGCAGCGTACAGGGCAGCATCACGTAGGACATGATCTTAACTGGTAAGAAGTTGCAAATCCTGTTTCTGTACCCATCTGGGTTTCTGACTGCCTTCCTCAGTGCTGAAAAACACAAGTTGGAGGTCTGTTTCCCACCAGCGTAAAAACCAACCCACCTTCCCCAACTGGTGCCTGGAATTTCTATAAATCCTACCAAACCTGGCAGCTAAGCAATCAGAAAGTGAAAAAGTGAACGTGAAAGTTTCTCAGTCGTGCCCCACTCTTTGTGACCGCATGGACTGTAGCCTGCCGGGCTCCTCTGTTCATGGGATTCTCCAGGCCAGAATACTGGAATGGGTAGCTGTTCCCTTCTCCAGGGGATCTTCCCAACCCAGGGATCGAACCCAGGTCTCCCACATTGCAGGTGGGTCCTTGACCATCTGAGTCAGCAGGGAAGGAATCAGAAGCTATGACAATTGAGGTCAGATGTGGAATGTGCCTACACAGCCCTTGGATCACCGACAGGACACAGGATCCCTTTGAAAGAGTCTCCTTTAAACTGACTCCCTGCACAAGGGAATGGCAACCCACTCCAGTATTCTCGCCTGGAGAATTTCATGGACAGAGGCGTCTGCTGGGCTACAATCCACGGGGTCACAAAGAGTTGGACACGACTGAGCAGCTTTCACTACTACATTTTACTTCGTTTATTTTTTATTTATTAAATTTATTTGGCTGTGCTGGGTCTTAGCTGTGACATGTGGGATCCAGTTCCTGGACCAGGCATTGAACCTGGGCCCCGTGCTTTGAGAGCTGCACTGACTCTTAGGCACTGCACTGAGGCTTCCAGAATGGAAATCCCACTTCACTACCTCTTTAAATTACTTTTGGAGGCAGACACAATTGTCTCAAATCTCGCCAGCCCAGGCTTCATGAGCTTTGCTTTGCATCTGCAATTGGATTCCGCTCTGCCACCTGGGACCCCTAGCCTTTGTGATGACCTCACCATGCCTCAGATCACAATAACCTGAGCAGCTGCTGGTCAGTGCAAATCCTAGGGCATTAGTACCTAAGGCAAGAAACGGCATCCCTTTCATCTTTGTTTTATTCAGCGGCTCTGTTGTGTCCGACTCTTTGTGACCCCGTGGACTGCAGCACGCCAGGCTTCCCTGTCCTTCACCATCTCCCAGAGTTTGCTCAAACTCATGTGCCTTGAGTCAGTGATGCGATCCAACCGTTTCATCCTCTGTCGCCCCCTTCTCCTCCTGCCCTCAATCTTTCCCAGCATCAGGGTCTTTTCCAATAAGTCAGCTTTGAAGTGAAGTCAAGTTGCTCAGTCGTGTCTGACTCTTTGCGACCCCGTGGACTGTAGCCCACCAGGCTCCTCCGTCCATGGGATCCTCCAGGCAAGAGTACTGGACTGGGTTGCCATTTCCTTCACTTTCCCCAAATGCCTGACTGGAAACTGGACGGTGCACTCATCTGTCCATCAGATAGTTTGTGATGACACGATAAGATACATCACCTTCAGTGAAGGTTCAAAACTGTGGTTTGGGGAGGAGGAAGACGTTTGGAGGGGCTCCTCAAGAGAGAGAAGACTCTTAGATGGGAGGACAGAGAGCAAACAGCATCGTCAAAGAACGGGCCACCCCAGGAGGCCCCCTAGAAACCCAGTGTGTTTGGACTTTTGAGCAGAGAGCACAGCAGGTTAACTCAAAACTCAGCTAGAGGGTTTCCTGGTGGTCCAGGGGATAAGGATCCTCCCGCCAGCGCAGGGGCCATGGGTTCTAGCCCTGGTCCAGGGAATTCCATATGCTGTCGAGCACTAAGCCTGTGTGCCACAACTACTGAGCCCTCGCGATGCAGTGACAGAGCCCGTGCACCTGGAGCCTGTGCTCCGCAGCAAAAGAAGCCACCGCAATGAGGAACCTGGGTACCACAACCAAGAGTAGCCCCTGCTCGCTCAGGGACAGCAAACAAGACCCAGTTCAGCTCAGTCAGCCAGTCGTGTCTGACTGTGACCCCATGGACTGCAGGACGCCAGGCCTCCCTGACCACTGCCAACTCCGGGAGCTTGCTCAGACTCATGTCCATCGCGTCGGTGATGCCATCCAACCATCTCATCCTCTGTCATCCCCTTCTCCTCCTGCCCTCAATCTTTCCCAGCATCAGGGTCTTTTTCAGGGAGTCAGCTCTTCACATCACGTGGCCAAAGTATTGGAGTTTCAGCTTCAGCATCAGTCCTTCCAGTGAGTATTCAGAACTGATCTCCTTTAGGATGGACTGGTTGGATCTCCTTGCAGTCCAAGGAGACTCTCAAGAGTCTTCTCCAACACCACAGTTCAAAAGCATCAATTCTTCTGCGCTGAGCTTTCTTCATAGTCCCAACTCTTATATCCATACATGACTCCTGGAAAAACTATAGCCTTGGCTAGACGGAACGAAGACCCAGTGCAACCAAAAATGAATTAGATTAAAAAAACAAAAACAAAAACCCAGCTGCAATGTTATGTGCCAGCCTGGGTGGCAGGAGGGTTTGACAGAATGGATACCTGTATGGCTGAGTTCCTTCACTGATCCCCTGAAAATATCAAGACACTGTAAATCAGTTCTACCCCAATATAAAATGTTTTTGGTGTTAAAAATAAATAGATAAATGAAATAAAAACTCAGCTGGAGTTTGTTTTCCTCTGCCCATGACCAAATGGGAAGGGAGACAGAGCAAGGACCCAGGGGGATGGGAGGTCCATGCGCGGAGGTGGGGGTCCCGACCAACCTGCGTTGGTCGCTCTGCCCTGTTTCTCCCGGGGCAGCAGCAGGACCTTCCTCCACAGCTCACGGGGAAGCCGCCCTTCCTCCTCTGAAAGGGTCACTGACCACCGCCTCCTCTGCACCCCCGCCTCCCCGCCCCCAGAGCCAGTACCCATGCTGAGCTCGGGCGACAGGGTCTCCAGGACGCCCTCGTCCCAGGTCAGCACGCGGAGGCGCAGGTGGTCCAGCAGCTCGACTGCCTCAGGCCCCGCCTCCCACGTGGCCACACCCAGAAGAGGCTCCAGGCTCCTGGGCTCCGACTCTGCCTCTGCGGGGGCCGCGCTCAGGCACGGATGGGGCCCCTCACGGATGCCTGCGAAGGGCACGGAAACAAAACCCATCAGGCGATTTCAGGCAGCAGGGCCACTACTCGCCCAGCCACCTGCCCACCCAGCTGGAGGAAGCTAACAGGCCTGTTATAGGTACGCAGCGTGGATCCACCTGGGAATAATCCGCCTGGGATCCCCCCGCTCCAACTCGAACAGGGACCACCACTCCTAACAGGGAGAGCGCAGGGTGGTACTTGGAAGGGGACGGATGAGGCGGGCAGCTGGCTCTGTCACGCACCAGCCGTGTGGGCTCTAGAGGCACATGTGGATTCATGAGGTTCAGAGAAAAGGATGATTCATAACAACTGAACCACTCGAGAAGCCCAGTGTTTCCGGCCCTGCACGACCCACGCAGCTGCTCCCAGCTGAACGCTGAGGAATCAGAAGCCAGAGAGGTGAAGGGATTTGCCTAAAGTCACACAGCCGACACGCGGCAGAGCGATATTCAAACCCAGGTCTGATATCAAAGATGGCACCCTTCCGTCACCCGACCTTGAGAAGAAGCCACAGGTTGGAGAGTCTGTGCTGGCCCTGCCCTGGGTGCCAGGGCTCAGGGGCTGATCCCCGTGGGTGATTCCTGTTCTCACACTGCGTGGGGACGGTGGGACGGGTAGACTTGGATGCCCACACCTCCCCGGGCTCACCTCTCGCTTCCAACCTCAGGTTAAAAGCCCAGGGGCTGTCCCTGCATGCCCCTCGCCTCACTCCCAAGCTACACCTCCCGCTTCGACTCCCTTGCATCTTTCCAGCCTCTGACACACAGCTCAGCCTCTGGGGACTTATTCTCTCTGAGGAATGTGTCAGAGAATCTGTTTCCAAGGAACACCTGTCCCGCCCCCATGCATCCTCTGCTGAACCCCAAGGAAGCCAGGGTGACCGAGGCAGAACTTGGCTTAGATCCTTAAACCCAAACCCAGCACCCATGCTGCAAGCGCCCAGCCCACGCCAGGATTTAGAATTACTAAGAATCAGTCAGCATCATTCACTCCAAACTCCTCTTGCTACAGATGTGGAAACAGAGGCCCAGAGAGAGAAGGAGCTTGCCCAAAGTCACCTAGCAACTTCTAGAGGGTTCTTCATTGTCTTTTATTTCCAGGTGGCTCCCAAATGCCAATCCCAGTTCAGACCTGCTTTCTAGAACCTCGAACTCTGACATCACCATGCCTTCTGTGTACATGCCTGCTAAGTCGCTTCAGTCGTGTCCAACTCTGAGACCCTGTGGACTGTAGCCCACCAGGCTCCTCTGTCCATGGAGTTTCTCAAGGCTAGAATACTGGAGTGGGTTGCCAGGCCCTCCTCCAGGGGGTCTTTCCGACCCATGGAACAAACCTGCGTCTCCCACGACTCTCGCGTTGGCCACTGGGTTCTTTACCACGAGTGCCACCTGGGAAGGCCCAGTCCCTCTGCCAACCACCCAAATCTGTCCCAGGGCACCACACATGGGGCTCTCGAGCTTTCCTGCAGGACCCGCGCCCTCCCAAGGGCCCAAACTGTGAGCACCACCCTCTGCTCCGGTCCCAGCCACAGACGCCAAGGGTAGGACTTCATCCCCGAGTCCTCCTCCTCGGCAATCTCTGGTGGGTCGTCTCCAAGTCCTGTCCCCTCCGGCCCCTTCCACCTTGCTGCCGTGACCCCAGCCAAACCCATGGTGGCCACCTTGACCGGGGATGTTGGCCTCACCCTCTCTGTACTGCAGCCAGGGGCCCTGGCAGAGCTCCCTCTGCCTGCCCTCACTCCCACGTCAGCAGCCCTCCCTGGCTCCCTATGGCTGTGAGATGCAAGCCCCTCTCCACCTCCACAAGGCCCAGCCTTGCCCCTCTTTCCATTCACCCCCATTCCTGTTCCCCTCTAATCTGTTCCTCTGTCTCCCACCCCCACCACTCCAGTGACACATGCCTCTTTTCACCTCGAACAGACTACCTGTCTGCAGGACTCATGCTCACAACCCCCCATGCCTAGAACATTCCTGTTCACCCTCAAAGCATCACTGCCGATTTGCATCCTCCCAGGAGCCCTGCTTTCCCCTGCCTTGCAGAACCCCACCCGCCTTCCCCTAACTGAACCCCAGCTGAATCTACAGCATCCTCTACGTTCCTGCCAGGGCACTGAGCCCTCTGGCAGCCTTCTATTCAGCTACCTGGCCCCTCCCCAATCCCAAGACTAAGCTCCAGGAAGGCTGAGGCTACATCTGTCTACCCACTGTGGAGTCCCAAGCGCACAGCCAACTGCTTAGCACCCGGAAGGTATACGGTAAGCACTTTCTGAGCAGATAAATACACGAATGTCCCATGAACCACACCAGCTCCTCGGCCTCGGACAAAGACTAACTCAGAGGATCAGTGACTGTAGCAACCGTTAGTGTCGGGGAAAAATAGCTCAAGACACAACTAATACTTGGTTCCACACTAACATGTGAAGAACCCAAGTTCCCCAGCCCAGACCAGCCAGGACCTTCCCCAGAACACAGCTGGGCTGGTGGGCGCGGCCCACACCTGGCTGGAGGCAGCTCTCCTGATGGCTTCACCTGAGACTCAGAAACCATTTCTCTTCCTTCCTCATCAAACTGCTGCGGCTAAGTTGCTTCAGTCATGTCCGACTCTGTGTGACGCCACGGACTGCAGCCTACCAGGCTCCTCTATCCATGGGATTTTCCAGGCAACAGTACTGGAGTGGAGTACCATTGCCTTCTCCCCATCAAACTAAAGGTTCACAATTGTTCAAGCAAAAATGAAAAAGCAAAGGAGCTGCCTTCGGCTGGCAGACAGGGACACTGCAGAGGGAAAGGAACCCTGGGGCTGTGACCTCTGCAGGGTCAGCCAGGCTCACCCCAGCCCTGCTCCCCAGAGTGCGGGCCGTGGCTGCCTCCATTTCTCCATCTGTAAAATGGGCCAATGATTTCCTATCTCTCAGGGCCGAGCCTGATGGCAGGTGAATGTGCTGAGCGTTGAGTGATGGCACCAGCATGGCTCCCCTGGTGACCAAGACTGAACAGAAAAGTGACTCAAAGGGCATGCCTGCCGCCCTCGCCATACGCACCGTTCTTCTCCAAGAACCTGAGCGCGTCCACATATCCTTGAAGGCACAGCTCTCCAAGCATCTGTGGACAAACCACGTGACGTGAACCGCAGGCGGAGTCACTAAGCGGCAATCCTTCCAGCAGCGCCTGAAGACGGCAGGCACAGAGCCAGGAACCCCTGAGCTCTGAGTCGACACCGCCTGTGGACAGGGTTCTGCGCTCCCCCAAAGAGGCAGCCCTGCTTCCTGGCAGGACTCCCCTCGAAGGACACCCTCTCCACGCGAAGCCTGCACTGGCGCCCCAGCATGATGGGAGCTGGTTCCTCTGGTGTCCTTTGGTCCCTGGATGAGCCTCCATCCTCACAAATACCGGGGCCTGATCTGCTTGTCATGGGACACTGAGCTGCCTCCTCTGAACTCAAACCACATGGGCACCTGATGCTGTGGTCCAGCCTTATCTCTACCCATGACGACACGCCTTCACGTACACTGTATGGCATGGCCTTCTTTCTCCCCAGAGAGCTGTCACTGTGCAGATTCTACCAACTTTCTTACTATATTAGGGTGGTAAGGTCCACCACACTATAGTGACAGTCAAAACAAAAGATTAAATGGGGAATTTCCCAGTGGTCCAGCGGTTAAGACTCCACGCTCTCAGGCCAAGGACTCGAGTTCAATCCCTCAAGATCCTACAAGTCTCAAGGCACAGCTGGGGAAAAAAAGGAAAAGATTAAACCACCAAACGCAGTGTAATTCTTGACCATGGCTGCCAATAATCACTGGGGGACTCACCTGGTGGTCTGGTGGCTCAGGCTCTGCACGCCCAAGGCAGGGGGTGTCGACCTCCGGTCAGGGAACTAGATCTTGTGCCACAACTAAGACCCAGTGCAGCCAAATTAATTAATTTAAAAAGAATCATCGGGATAATTAAATAATAAAAAACAAAACACCCTACTGCCCAGGCTGTGATGTGCTATGGTCGGTCATGTCCAACTCATTTGCTCCTTTGCCTTGGGATTTCCCAGGCAAGAATACTGGAGTGGCTTGCCATTTCCTTCCCCCAACTCAGGGATCGAACCCACATCTCCCGAGTCTCCTGCATTTCAGGCAGATTCTTCACCTAGTGAGCCATCCGGGAAGCCTGAACAGCTGCTGGGTCGCCTGGCAACGAGGGACGCAAAGGGGAGAACAGCACCCCCAGAACTCACAGCCCCCTCTCACCTTGACATCCAGCATTAACAGCGACCGGAACATCAGGTAGAGGTTCTCTGTGCAGAACTGCATGTTGAGCTTGGTGAACCCTTCGTTAAGAAAGAACGTGGACTTGACTTTGGGGCAGATGTCGCTCTCCCCATAGAAGGGGGACACAGTGATGGTCTTTTTGGAATCAACGAAGGGCATGATATCAGTTACTCCTCCGTCCACGTATCGCTTTTAAGGGAGAGGACAAAAGAAAAGGACACCCTGTCATTAGCTCTGGGCTGGAGTTCTCTGTGTGCTTCAGATTAGGGATAGAGACTTCTCAGAGCCGCAGGGAGACCTAGTGAGAGACCAGGGAGTTTGGAACAACTCTTGCAGCAAATCCCCAGCGAGCATTTCTGTGCCAGGCCAGGCTGCAGGCTGGCACTCAGGACTGCCACATGCTGTTGCGCAGTGCGCGCACTGCACCAGAACAGTGCCGGGTGAAGAGGCACACGGAGGCTGGCGCCTGGCCACGTTGCTGGGCCCAGTCATGAGCGCCCCCAGGCGAATCCATGTAATTCGCATTCACTAGGGGCGCTGAGCGCACTCAGGGCAGAGTGTGATGTAGATGGCGCCAAAGAGAGACAGATGGTCATGGGTTCGATTCCCGAGGCCCCTTGCTGCTTGAGCGATCTTGGACGAGACACCTAACCTGTGGTCCTGACTCTCTGTCCACACCTGGGCAATGAGAACCAGCACTGGAGACTTAAATGACATGGCGAACCCGGGACTTGCGCTCTTAAAAACTGGCATCTTATCCCACAGGAAAGGAGCATCTGGGTAAGCACTGTGAGAATCCATTTTCCTATATTCCATGTAAGCGCTCAGGAACTCTGTTGTGTCCAGCTGTTTACAACCCCAGGGACTGTGGCCCACCAGACTCCTCTGCCCATGGGATTCTCTAGGCAAGAATACCTGGAATGGGGGTGCCATCTCCTACTCCAAGTGATCTTCCCGACCCAGGAATCAAACCCAAACTCTTGCGTCTCCTGCATTGGCAGGCAGGTTCTTTATCACTGAGCCACCTGGGAAGTCCTCCTATTAATGTATTCATAGCCTCCAACAACCTTAGTGCCCACGGTCAGGCTGAGGCAGCAAGGTTTTGCTACAGTTTGGATCGAGTCTAGACCTATGAAGCCAACATCTTGAATGATTCCCAAACCTCAAACCATCATAGTCTAGCTGTCGGTGCCCATGGTGGGGGTGGTGGGGCCTTCAAATATCACAAGGGGGAGGCTTTCCCCAGCCAGTCCTTCCAAAGGGAGAAATGCCAGGGCACACGTTGGCCTAAAATGAGTCCCGGACAGGATGGGGCATGCTCAGGCATGCCTTCAGGATCAGGAGAGTCCTCCCTGGAGGCCCACAGTGATCAGCTGTGCACACACAGCACTAGTTTCTGTATTGTAGCTGTTTGTCAGCGTCAGATCCCTCACTGGCAGAAAGGGACTCGGAACCCAACATCAGCAAAGTTGAGATTGAGATGGGCAGAAGCAAGGGACTGTTTTTCCAATTGTTTTTTATGTTTTTAATTCATGTGTGCTGGAGCCTAGGTGCTTCCCACTGTCGTCTTAGTTTCTGCTATGCAACAACGGGCAGCTGTTATACACACACACACATCCCCTCTTTTGCCGCTCAAGGTCTACTGTAAAGTCCAATGACTCCTCTGTCATGTGGGGTTTTCCTCCAGCCTGAACTTTCCTGGAGGAATGTTCTGAGTTTGCTCTATACACACACACACATGCCCTCTTTTGCCGCTCAAGGTCTACTGTAAAGTCCAATGACTCTCCGTCGTGTGGGGTTTTCCTCCAGCCTGAACTTTCCTGGAGGAATGTTCTGAGTTTGCTCAGTGGAATCCCAAGAACACTCTGCTCTGACTTTCAGCAGGTTTTGTCTGAGGACACTGAGGCTGTGACTGTGTGTGGCCCACGGCCGGGGCGGCCAAGGGGAAGTGCAAAGATGACAATGACAACAACGACAAAACAACCCATATTTACCTAATACTTAAGAGTGCCAGGCTCTGTGCCGGGCACTTCAGTGCATTATTGCAGGTAAGTTCCACAAAAGTGCAACAACTGCACACTATTATTGACTCCCAGTTTGCAATTCTTTCTAAGACTTAAGAAATGTGTCCAGAGACTTTTCTGGAGGCTCGGTGGCTAAGATCCCACACTCCCAATACAGGGGGGCCGGCTTCAGTAGCTGGTCAGGGAACTAGACCGGGGACACCACAGCTAAGCATTTGCATGCCACAACCGAAGAGCCAGAGTTCCGCAACTAAGACCCGGCACAGCCAAATCAGCAAATAAATGTTAGAAAGAAAGAAAGGAATGGATCAACGTGGCCCAGCTAACATGGGCTAAAGCAGACACTCGATTCTAGGTTTGTCTGCCAGGCAGGGGCTGTGAGAACCACAGGTGACCGCTTCATGGCTCCAGGCCTCGGTTTTCTCATCTGTAAACAGGGCCAGCTGTGTGTCTGTCCGGCGGAAGCTCCGGGGCATGAGTGAGCCTATTCGCAACCTGCCTTTGCAAGTCGCTTTGCAATGTGAGGCCCGTACTGCTGTTAAAGCGTGAACCGAAAGGGCTTCTGAAGTGCCTTCCTGCTGAGACATGGGGATGTCTCGTCTTCTCTCCCACAGCTGTGACAACCTAAACGGTCTCCAGACGTCGCCAGATGTCCCGGGACAAGGGACAGAATTATCTGACAACCACTGCCCTAGAAGGAAGCTGCCAGGTGGTCCAGCATCCAGCCCAGAGTCTGTAGGACCGACACCTCAACTTCTGTTCTTCCTCCTGAGCCAGTGCTCAGGAACAGCCACATGTGTCTACACCGGAGTTGAATCACAGCCCTGTCGGAAGCCTCTGCCCAAAGCCATGGACCGAAAAAGACAGAGTCAGAGGCAGAGAGGATTGAAACTCTCAGCTCCTCAGAATTAAACCTTAAGTGAGTAAATTGACTCTTGAGCATCTTATACTCTAAGTAGGCCACTGGGCACCTATTTCGGTGCTCATGTGGAGATTATGTGAACAGCTTATGTTACAGGTGAGCAGTTAATTATCCCACACAAAGTCAGTTTTGCTTCAAGAGAGCTTGGAAGGGGTTCAGCTGTGGAACCTCTGTCTGAAGGCTGAGAGGCAAAAGGCTTTCTTCATTTAGGGACAGGTCTCAGGGGCCCAGGGTGCCTGAGCCCAGTGCCTTGTCTTCCTTTTTTTTTTTCCAAGATGCTTAGTACGGGATCTTAGTTCCTGGACCAGGGATAGACCCAGGCCCTTGGGAGTGAAAGTGCAGAGTCTTAACCACTGGACCACCAGGGAATTCCCAGAAACACCGTTTAAAAGTGGACTTACCACGCCTCTGAAGGAAGGGGGGATCCAGCCACAGATGAAAGGGACGTAGCAGGAACAGCACAAGGCCTGCGAAGACAATGGAGAGTGAAACCACAGCACAGCCCAGACCAGGCGGCCTTTTACTCCCTGGGCCTTCACAAGCCTTCTACAAGCAAGGACAGCAATAAGCCTGAAAGCGCTGCTGGCAGAGCAGGTGCTTTTCTGAATGGTTGGATGAAGATGAGCCTGCCAACACACTTATTACTTCAGCGTGCTTGTGTGCTAGGTCACATCCGACTCTTTGTGACCCCCATGAACCATAGCCCCCCAGTCTCCTCTGTCCATGGGGTTTTCCAGGCAAGAACACTGGAGTGGAGTGCCATTGCCTTCTCAGCAGATTAGATCAGGGCTTTGCAATTACTGACACTCATCAGAATCACCTGGAAAGCTTGGCCAATCACAGACTCAGGGCCCCACCCCTAAGATTCTGATGAGGCAGGTTGGAGGTGGGGCCTGAGAGCCTGCACTTCTGAAATACCCCCAGGAGATACTGCTGCTGCGGGTCCCCGGGGGACCACGCTCTGCATCTCACCGAGCTAGTGAGCACTAAATTAAGCATGATGTAACACTGGTGCAATGAGAGAAAAGGGCTCCTGTGGGAATGCACAGGTGCTGGGACCTAGAAAATGCTCCCAGAAACAAGGTTAAGTGGAAGACGACACTGGCTGCTGAGAAGCAGCTGGTTATATTCACCAGGCAGCTGGCTCGTATGGACCCGTGTTAAGTGAAATGACGCCCAAGGCATTCTCACAAAAGACTCAGCCAAACCAAACGGCATTTTGATATCGCCAATGATCTTCTCTGTGCTAGAGCCAAGAGGACAGAAGTAACCAAGACACGCTCCCACCCTTGTGGGCTTCACTGGGCGGGTCCTCATTAAGGAACAGGCATCATTGGGAGGACGGCCACACACATAAGGTCCCTGGAGCAGGAGGTTATGAACCAAGTCGTGAAGGAGGGGGAGACACTGTTCGAAGCTGATGCTGTCTGGGACACCCCAGGTTTGCACAGGCTCTGGACCAGCCCGCTGGAGGCACACAGCTTCCATCACTCTGGTGCAGGAAGCCAACCTGCATTACGGGCAGCCAGGTTCTCCTGCATCTTAAGTAAAAAATGGGGCAGACTGGCTTACAACAGCCCCTCCCTGTGTTGCTTCCAAAACGAAATGGCCCTTCCGACTCGACAGTACCCAGATAAGCCGCTTACGTCCACGACTTCGTCTTTGGAATGAAAATCCGACACCAGCACGTTTTTTCCGTCCGACACTCTGGTAAGCGAGACGACCATCTTGCCCGAGACAAGCTGGTGGACGTTGTCAGGGAGGTGTCTCTGGAGACCGTCTCGGGTGTGCTTGCTCAAACTGAAGCCTGGGTGGACGATCCCGAATTTCTGGCTTCTGGCGCTCCGGGTGAGGTCCATGAGGATCTGCAACGTCTGGTCTGGGTGGGGGGTGAAGTGGAGGATGGGCAGGGAGGGGAAGAAGGGAGGGGGAGGGGTGGAGAGAGAAATATGCAAAGGAATGTACCACCCTGGAGGTGGCCATTGCTTTGCGGTGGGACCAGAAACCTGATGGCAAGGAAGCTGCCAACCCTCTCCTCTGTCTAGGCCTGGGCTGCCGGATCGGGCCGGTGGTTCCTGAGCCTGAGATGTGGTTAGTCCACACTGATGGGTAAAAGACGCACAGGATCCCGAGGGCTTAGAATGACGATCACAACAACAAAACGTTGACTATCTCACGGGTAATGTTTTGCGTTGATTAGATGTGAAAATGGCAATATTTGGGCTACACTGGGATAAATCAAATAAATTTCACTGATGTCTTTTATTTCTTCCACGTAGTTCAATGGACATGAATTTGAGCAAATTCCAGGAAATACTGAAGGACAGGGAAGCCTGGTGTGCTGCAGTCCACGGGGTGGCAAAGAATCAGACACGACTTGGTGACTGAAGCACAACAACTAGGAAATAAAGATACACATAATCCTGTTGGTCAGAGCCGTTCTTGACCCTCCCGGGCCAGAGGAACGAGCCTCCAGAGGCCCAGGGAGCCCTCCCTTCATCTTCATCCCTCCATCAAGGCCGGATGCCAGGAACCCACAGCATCAGAGCTTGAGCATGGATGGGCCTAACCCTGCAGGGAGCAGAGAGCAAGCGCAGGCTGGGACCTGAGTTTGAATCCTGTCTCTACCGCTTACTAGCTGAGCAACTTCAACACGTTACATCACTGCTTCTGAGCCTCAGACAGTATGTTTTTAATGTGGGACAACACTCACCTATATTCTGGAGATGGAGAAGGTTAGGTACACTAAAATCTGTACACGGTCAACCCGGAGGAAGCACCTCGTAAATTTCTAGACTTAACTTTCAAAAACACATTTGCTTATTTATTTGCTGCACCAGGTCTTGTTGCGGCACACGGAACTGTGTGAAGATCTTTGATCGTCACTGTGCAGGCCAGTTCTTCCCAGGCAGCATGCAAATTCCCAGTGCAGCATGAGAACTCTTAGTTGTGACATGTGGGATCTAGTTCCCCAACCAGGGACGCAACCCGGGTCCCTGCATTGGCAGCATGGAGTCTTAGCTACTGGACCACGAAGGAAGTCCCCAGACTTAACTCTGAACCTCTGGAAAGGGAGTCACTCAGCCCCGGGGCTCCTCTGTCCATGGGGATTCTCCAGGCAAGAATACTGGAGTGGGCCATGCCCTCCTCCAGGGCATCTTCCCCACCCAGGGATCGAACCTGGGTCTCCTGCAGTGCAGGCAGATTCTTTACCCTCTGAGCCACCAAGGACACTTTTAACCTCTAATGCTACAATTGCCAGACCGTCTAGTGGACACAGGGCCCTTTCATGCTCCATCTGACCTCACTCACTGGCCTGGGCCCCTCTGGTGGCCTGCACTGCCCTGGCAGGCAGTGCCAGCCCAAGCCCTGGTCATCCACAGATGCGGGGACGCAGAGGGCCCGGACACACCAGCAGGCCCTGACCCACTTCCGACTCCACTGGGTTCTCCCTGCACATGTGGCCCCTTTGAGGCCAGACAGAAGGCACATGATTGCACAGAGCTGCTTGGTTCTGCCAGGCTCTTCTTCCAGGTCAGCCCTGGCTGAGAGATGCGCTCAGGAACCCTGCCCAAGCCACAGGCCCTGGGAATGCTCCCCGGAGCTCCCCAAAGTCAGACAGGCAGTTAAAGCAGGAAACCGGGGCTCCCAGACCCTGCGGAGCAGTTCTTGCCAAAACCTCCAGACCCTTTCGGGGGACTTGCTGGTCCCGAGCCTCCCCCTGCAAGCCCAGCCGCTCCGCTGCACCTGTCCTCTACCTGTGAACCTCCTCCAGGCTGGATTCGGCCAACTTCCGGTGCTGGGGTCTGTGCATCGGAATCAATGAAACACTGGACTGTGTGCATGTCTCCAGGTCACAAGCCGGAGACGCAAGGGTTGGCTTTTATCACAGCTCAAGTCCAAGCTGTGCAGACTGGCTGTGTGTCCAGTCTAGTCACCCCCGAGGTCACATTTCCTGCTCTTTGCCCCTCTCCCTCTCGATGGAGACGGTTGCCAGCGTGGCCTCTCTCTCCTGGCCTCACGCAGGGGAAATGGGAACTCAGCTCCCCCGACCGCGTCACGCTCCCTCCTCCCCGTCGCTCCGAGACCACCTGGCTCTCAGTCCCTGAGTACGGTGGGGGGCTTCCTCCAAGCCCGGGCGCCAAAAGGGAATTGAGGCGAGGATGCGCTCCGGGTTTGCACGCCCCGCTTCCAGGGCTCCCCGGCGCCGGGCAAAAAAAGATGCACTGGACGACCCAACTGTTTGGGAGAGACCCCGGCTTTACCCCCGCAGGGCCCGCTTCCACCCCGGCTCCCAGCGCGCGCCCCATCCCGGCGCGGAGCCCGGGACCTACCCAGCGGGATCCCGGAGAGGAAGAAGGCGCAGTACAGCGCGCCCGACGAGGCGCCGAAGAACTTTTGCACTTGGCGGAGGAGGTGCGGGGCGTGCTCGCTCAGGCAGCGGGTCACCCCGACGTAGTAGACGCACAGGAAGCCGCAGCCGGCGAAGGACAGGCTCCAGCCGCTCTCGGGGTCGTACATAGCGGCGGGAGGTTGGGGCGGCCCACCCTGCTTCTCCGCCGGGCCAGGGCGCCGCAGCCCGGGCTATTCCCGGCGCGACGTCACCGGCCCCGCCCCCGCCCCGCTCGGACCGCGCGAGCCAGCCTCCGGGCGGCCCAGTGCGGGTAGCGCGGCCACCCCGCCCCCCCGGAGGCGGGGGCCTGGGAGGGGTCTGGACCTGCGGAGAAGAGAGCGGAAGACCTGAGCCAGGTGAGGGTGGAAGATGGAGTTTCTGCAACTTCTTTGACAGTGCAGATCGAGAGCTTCATTGCCGGTTCCTTTTCACCCCTTCAATTCAGTTCAGTTCAGTCGCTCAGTCGTGTCCGATTCTTTGTGACCCCATGAATCGCTGCACGCCAGGCCTCCCTGTCCATCACCAACTCTCAGAGTTCACTCAGACTCAAGTCCATCGAGTCCGTGATGCCATCCAGCCATCTCATCCTCTGTCGTCCCCTTCTCCTCCTGCCCCCAATCCCTCCCAGCATCACGGTCTTTTCCAATGAGTCAACTGTTCGCATGAGGTGGCCAAAGTACTGGACTTTTAGCTTTAGCATCATTCCTTCCAAAGAAATCCCAGGGCTGATCTCCTTCAGAATGGACTGGTTGGATCTCCTTGCAGTCCAGGGGACTCTCAAGAGTCTTCTCCAACACCACAGTTCAAAAGCATCAATTCTTCGGCGCTCAGCCTTCTTCACAGTCCAATCTCACATCCATATGTGACCACAGGAAACCAGTTAGAACATACAGCTGCCTACTTAATGTTCTTTGTTTAAGTTTAAAAACAATTTTTTTTTTAATTTTCGGTAGCCCTGTGTCTTCTTTGCTGCCCCAGGGGACCTCCTCTTCACTGCAGTGCGTAGGTTTCTCCTCGTTTCTCTTGTTGCCGAGTGCAGGCCCTAGGCACACGGCTTCAGCAGTTGCAACACTCAGGCTCAGGAGTTGCAGCGCGTGGGCTTTTAGGACACCTGGGCTTCAGTAATTGGGATCCAGGGGCTTAGTTGTTCCGCAGCGGGTGGAATCTTCCTGGACCAGGGATATAATTCCTGTGGCCTGCGTTAGTGGGCAGACGAACCACGTGGGAGTCCGCCACTTAGGTTCTTAATATCCTTCTGACCCTGTATTCATTTACCTTTTTACAGGAGGAAGCAAGCTTGCAGTAGGCACCAGCATCTAAATGGAATTTCATGTTTTTGACTTCCTGCAAGTTTTTGCATGATGTCTTCGGTTCACGGCAAATGGTGAAGATTTTTCATTGAATGATAATGACACGAAGGTCCCTTTCAAAACTTCACTTCTAAGTCAAAATTGTACATAACAGGTGCTTGGGGGTGGGAGTGGCCAGGCAGGATCTCGGGGTTCCAGAGGCTCAGGCCTGGGGTATTCCTTCTCCCTTAGGAAGTGCCTGGGATCCCCTTGGGCTCTGTGACTGCACTGCACGGAGAATTTCCACAGCGCTCCACAAAGGGAGGTTAGGCTTTTACCCAGAGTTGCACAGCCAGCAACCACGCCATGGTTGCTGGGCCATCCCACCCCCTGTTTTGTGGACAGAGGCACCCCCTTCCCCCTCCACCAAGCCCATGCGGGGAGCAGAGTGTGGGCCTTGGGATCAGACCCCCCCTCTGTGTGATCCTCATCTGTGACCCACTGGTGGAGATGCTGCCAGGACTCCGAATCTCACCTATGGCCTGGCCACATGGGTTATGCACGCCCCCTGCCCCCGCCTCCCACCCACAGAATTTCCCAAGTCTGAGTCATCCCCTGCTCCAGCTGAGCCTGTGCCTGGAGGTATGGGGGAGGGGCGTGCCAGGATCTGAGCAGAGGCTGAGGCTGGGCTGCTTGAGGAACTGCAGACCCCCAGGGTGAGCCAGTCTGTCTCGCCTCTATGGACCAGACCCTGGGATGTGGGATCAGACCTTAGTGACCATCTGGACCAACAGCGACCTCACACGGACACTTCACTGATGGAATCCAACGCAAGGAAAGGGCTGGCCCCTCTATTTGTCCTGGACCATGTGGGCTTGGCTAGGGTGAGGGTGGGCCTAAACTCACAGGCCTGCCCCGACTAACTGCTCTCCACACCCACCCAACACTCAGGGTGGGACAGAAATGATATTTCTGGGTGGGAAAACAGGCTGTTGGCAGGGTCTGTTGGGTCCACAATCTCTCGATGACTCCTGCCCCTTACCGGGGACTCCTGCCTCTGCCAGCCCTCCTGTGTTGGATAGCTGCTCTTACAACTAAAATTAGAGGCTGTGAATGCAGGTTCCAGATGAGTCGTCTTGCCAACAACCACTGGCCTTTGCATTCTCTTCCAGTCCACGGATACACGTTCATGGCAGCTGCCAGGGACATCTGTGCTCCGTGGTGTGACCCGGATGAAGGTGGGAGAGGAGCAGGGCTGAGAGTGACTCTGCGGTACATGAACAGCAAGTGGACACCCTTATGCCCAAACAAAGAGAAGAAAGGTCTGAGCAGGGGTCCCAGGTCCCAGCTCTCTCAGCCCCTTGCCCAGTGCTCCCGCAGGGCAGGCTGTGAGCTTTGAGATGGGATCAGCGTTGTTGTGTTAGTTGCTTCAGTACTGTACGACTCTTTGCGGCCCCATGGACTCTAGCCCACTAGGCTCCTCTGTCTGTGGAACTCTCCAGGCAAGAATACTGAAGCGGGTTTCCATTTCCTCCTCCAGGGGATCTTCCTGACCCAGGAATCAGACCCAGATGTGCCACGTTGCAGGCAGACTCTTTATCATTTGAGCCGCCAGGGATGACTGAGCCCAAATGCAGGCTTCGCCACTCATTAGCAGAGTTAGATTTTTGCAGGCATCTTTCACCTCTTAGCTTAGTTTCCTTAACCGTGTGAGGGTGAGTGAAGTGAAGTGGCTTGGTCGTGTCCGACTCTTAGCGACCTCATGCACTGCAGCCTACCAGGCTCATCCGTCCATGGGATTTTCCAGGTAAGAGCGCTGGAGTGGGGTGCCATTGCCTTCTCTATTGACAAGCTATTTGCATTTAGTAAATTCCCTTAGAAATACACCCCGGAAAGCCTTCCTCTTCCTCTCTAAAGGTAACGGTAGTGCAACAAAATCAGTAACAATTTTAGAAAGATGAAACAGATAACTTCAGTAATTCGCAAGTTAATATATGCCCGAAATCAAGGAAACAAGTCATGTTTATCCTAAGGATAATAAACTTATTGTTTGGAAAATAATATCATAAACACATAACCTCTGGATATGCTTTATTATGCCACAAATTTCCAGGAAATATAAGAAATATTTCTGAATGGGACTAATACTTTCACAAATACTAACACTTTATTGACAACAGTCAAGTATTTTAAGATAGTGTACATTTAAGTAACCTTTTAAAAATCTCGATGCTTTCTATAAAATTTAAAGGGACCTGTAGCAGATCCTACTTTGCTTTTCAACATTCAGTGTCAAACCTGTATGTGATATAAATGCACATTTTAAGGACGGAAGGGAAGACAGCATGTGACCTGCTCTGCCAACGTGGTCAGGCTCCTTCCTGCATCCGTACACGTGCCACCATGTCAGAGTTCATTATTGGAGACGCTCCGGGAAAACTGAAATAAAGGGGAAATTGTAACACGGCTGGGTCTTTAAAAGCATTAGCACCTGCTGTAAATTTAAAGAGGGAGATGAGATATTTCTTTACTTCCCAATGGATTAAACATAAAATTCAAAATACTTCTCTTATTTGGAGAATGAGTACACAAATATATTTTAAGGCCGGATACTGACACCATTTTCACAATATCCAGACTACGGATGGGAAACACGGCAATGCTGATATTTCTGCCACACATCCAAGGGTAAAGAAAGGGAGATGAGGTCTTCACAGCCAAAGCCAGTGACTGAGCCTGGCATGCCACGTTGACAAGAGGGCGGCAAACCACTACTCCCACGCTGGGAATATTCTCCAAAAGGAGGCCCTTATGCAGTAAGTCTACAACTATATCAACTTTGGTAATCTATCATTGAACTTTTGGGTAAATATATATCCTTGGACATATGAGAAGTTTTCCAGAGCCAAAGTCCATTATTAAATAAACTAAAGGGTGAAATAATGCTGATAGCTAAAATTCTGTTCATTTCAGTGATTCCAATGGAAGTTATGGGAGGAAAGAGGCAGGAGGAGCTGTTTCCAAACCGAAATGATGATCCGAATCACCACGTCTTGAGCTTATTCTACCCAGGGTCTCAAACCTACCAGGAAGTGGTAACCCAGGAACTCCTTTTAAGCAATCCCGCTGTGTGAGGGGAGGCAGTTTTTGTTTTGGGGGGTTTTTGTTGGCCACACTGCAAGGCTTGCAGAGTATTAGTTCCTCAAGCAGGGATTGAACCCTTGCACCCTGCAGAGGTGGCACATAGTGTTAACCTATGTTAACACTTTGTGGGAATTCGTCACGTTAAGCTGTTTTATGGGCTTCCCTGGTGGCTCAGACAGTAAGGAATCTGCCTGCCAAGGCAGGAAACCTGTGTTTGATCCCTGGATCAGGAAGATCCCCTGGAGAAGGGAATGGCTACCCACTCCAGTGTTCTTGCCTGGAGAATGCTACGGTCAGAGGAGCCTGGTGGGTTACATTCCATGGGGTTGAAAAGAGTCAGACACAACGGAGGGAATAACACTTTCATGCTGTTTTTCCCCACCAAGCTTCTGACATCAATTATGTTGACAACTTTTCCAACACCACTTCAACAACTCTCAGAAGCACCAGCTGGGTGTCCAACATTGCATTCAGTTCTGACGCTTGTTACCCAGAGTTAACACGGTCTCCATGGGTGAAGGGCTCACTCCACAAGACTGGCCCCACTCCAGATGCCACTGGCACATCGGGTCCCCGGAGTCCCACCACTCCCCGTTATGACTTGCTAGAACTGCTCCCGGAACAAGAATCTGACTGCCAGTCAAAGCATTTAGGAATGACCAGGTCAAAGCTCTGTCTGGTAGTCTGGGGCCAAGTAAGGTACATGGCGAACAGTGGTGTTACCCAGAAATAGCAAGTCTCCACTCCCTGCTGAACTTCATGTCCTAAATATCATGGTATCCTGATCAAATGTGGGCTGTTTTGGCAGTCGCTGTACTGAAAGACTCGGAGAAGGCAATGGCACCCCACTCCAGTACTCGTGCCTGGAAAATCCCATGGATGGAGGAGCCTGGTGGGCTGCAGTCCATGGGGTCGCTGAGGGTTGGACACGACTGAGTGACTTCACTTTCACTTTCACTTTCATGCATTGGAGAAGAAATGGCAACCCACTCCAGTGTTCTTGCCTGGAGAATCCCAGGGACGGGGGAGCCTCGTTGGCTGCCATCTATGGGGTCGCACAGGGTCGGACACGACTGAAGCGACTTAGCAGCAGCTGCAGCAGTACCCAAAGACTGAGGAACACTTTGTGGTATTAAGAAACACCTGTTGCTATTAAGCTGGTTAGTTCACTGGCCTGACTCTAAGGCATGAAACCTGTTACTCTTTACTTTGGCAGCTAGGTGAGAGTGGGCCAGTAGAGTTGCCAATAGTTTTATCTTGATAAAAGCATTGACTAAGGTTTCAACTTTCAGCCATATTAAATAGATTTAAAACCTTTAGATCTTTCTCACACACACATATATATAAAAAGTCCAACTCAGCTCAGTTTGCCAGGGACTTCCCTGCTTTGGGCACTTGAAAGTCCTACATCCTGGGAAAACTTTTGGTCCCAGACTCACTGGGATTGGGTCAAACCCATGCCACTTGCAAATGTCGGGGTAGGTCTGCCTCGCCTATAAATCTTCAGGAGGAACAGTCCTAGGATTGTTCATCTTATTGGGCAGGAAACAGCCTCACCGCTGGCTAGGAGACGAGTGAGAAAGTCACAGAGGAGAGACCAGCTCAGAAAGGAAAGAAACCCTCAGCCATCCTCACTGTTTATGGTTCTGTATTCACAAACTCGCCTAGAACTCACTGGAGCATATTTATAAATCCAGATTAATGCAAACAGCTCTGTTTTGGGCCATTCATGGGTATCTGCAGAGCAGCCAAAACGTTCAAGTTGCCCCATACCTGCCGTTCCCAGCTGTGGCTGAACTGCTGTACCTGCCTGTCTCAGTTCAGTTCAGTTCAGTTCAGTTGCTCAGTCGTGTCCAACTCTTTTCGACCCCATGAATCGCAGCACGCCAGGCCTCCCTGTCCATCACCAACTCCCGGAGTTCACCCAGACTCACATCCATTATGTCAGTGATGCCATCCAGCCATCTCATCCTCTGTCGTCCCCTTCTCCTCCTGTCCCCAATCCCTCCCAGCATCACGGTCTTTTCCAATGAGTCAGCTCTTCGCATGAGGTGGCCAGAGTACTGGAGTTTCAGCTTTAGCATCATTCCTTCCAAAGAAATCCCAGGGCTGATCTCCTTCAGAATGGACTGGTTAGATCTCCTTGCAGTCCAAGGGACTCTCAAGAGTCTTCTCCAACACCACAGTTCAAAAGCATCCATTCTTCGGCGCTCAGCCTTCTTCACAGTCCAACTCTCACATCCATACATGACCACAGGAAAAACCATAGCCTTGACTAGACGGACCTTTGTTGGCAAAGTAATGTCTCTGCTTTTAAATATGCTATTTAGGTTGCTCATAACTTTCCTTCCAAGGAGTAAGCGTCTTTTAATTTCATGGCTACAGTCACCATCTGCAGTGATTTTGGAGCCCAGAAAAATGAAGTCTGACACTGTTTCCACTGTTTCCCCATCTATTTCCCATGAAGTGATGGGACTGGATGCCATGATCTTCATTTTCTGAATGTTGAGCTTTAAGTCAGCTTTTTCACTCTCCACTTTCACTTTCATAAAGAGGCTTTTGAGTTCCTCTTCACTTTCTGCCATAAGGGTGGTGTCATCTGCATATCTGAGGTTATTGATATTTCTCCCGGCAATCTTCATTCCAGCTGTGTTTCTTCCAGTCCAGCGTTTCTCATGATGTACTCTGCATATAAGTTAAATAAACAGGGTGACAATATACAGCCTTGACGTACTCCTTTTCCTATTTGGAACCAGTCTGTTCTTCCATGTCCAGTTCTAACTGTTGCTTCCTGACCTGCATACAGATTTCTCAAGAGGCAGGTCAGGTGGTCTGGTATTCCCATGTCTTTCAGAATTTTCCACAGTTTATTGTGATCCACACAGTCAAAGGCTTTGGCACAGTCAATAAAGCAGAAATATATGTTTTTCTGGAACTCTCTTGCTTTTTCCATGATCCAGTGGATATTGGCAATTTGATCTCTGGTTCCTCTGCCTTTTCTAAAACCAGCTTGAACATCAGGAAGTTCATGGTTCACATATTGCTGAAGCCTGGCTTGGAGAATTTTGAGCATTCCTTTACTAGCGTGTGAGATGAGTGCAATTGTGCGGTAGTTTGAGCATTCTTTGGCATTGCCTTTCTTTGGGATTGGAATGAAAACTGACCTTTTCCAGTCCTGTGGCCACTGCTGAGTTTTCCAAATTTGCTGGCATATTGAGTGCAGCACTTTCACAGCATCATCTTTCAGGATTTGAAATAGCTCAACTGGAATTCCATCACCTCCACAAGCTTTGTTCGTAGTGATACTTTCTAAGCCCCACTTGACTTCACATTCCAGGATGTCTGACTCTAGGTGAGTTATCACACCATCGTGATTTATCTGGGTCGTGAAGATCTTTTTTGTACAGTTCTTCTGTGTATTCTTGCCACCTCTTCTTAATATCCTCTGCTTCTTTTAGGTCCATATCATTTCTGTCCTTTATCGAGCCCATCTTTGCATGAAATGTTCCCTTGGTATCTCTAATTTTCTTGAAGAGATCCCTAGTCTTTCCCATCCTGTTGTTTTCCTCTATTTCTTTGCATTGATCGCTGAGGAAGGCTTTCTTATCTCTTCTTGCTATTCTTTTGAACTCTGCATTCAGATGCTTATATCTTTCCATTTCTCCTTTGCTTTTCACTTCTCTTCTTTTCACAGCTATTTGTAAGGCCTCCCCAGACAGCCATTTTGCTTTTTTGCATTTCTTTTCCATGTGGATGATCTTGATCCCTGTCTCCTGTACAATGTCACGAACCTCATTCCATAGTTCATCAGGCACTCTATCTATCAGATCTAGGCCCTTAGATCTATTTCTCACTTCCAGTGTATAATCATAAGTGATTTGATTTAGGTCATACCTGAATGGTCTAGTGGTTTTCCCTACTTTCTTCAATTTAAGTCTGAATTTGTCAGTAAGGAGTTCATGATCTGAGCCACAGTCAGCTCCTGGTCTTGTTTTTGTTGACTGTATAGAGCTTCTCCATCTTTGGCTTCAAAGAATATAATCAATGTGATTTTGGTGTTGACCATCTGGTGATATCCATGTGTAGAGTCTCTTCTTGTGTTGTTGGAAGAGGGTGTTTGCTAAGACCAGTGCATTTTCTTGGCAAAACTCTATTTGTCTTTGCCCTGCTTCATTCCGTATTCCAAGGCCAAATTTGCCTGTTACTCCAGGTGTTTCTTGACTTCCTACTTTTGCATTCCAGTCCCCTATAATGGAAAGGACATCTTTTTTGGGTATTAGTTTTAAAAGGTCCTGTAGGTCTTCATAGAACCGTTCAACTTCAGCTTCTTCAGCGTTACTGGTTGGGGCATAGACTTGGATTACTGTGATATTGAATGGTTTGCCTTGGAAACGAACAGAGATCGTTCTGTCGTTTTTGAGATTGCATCCAAGTACTGCATTTCGGACTCTTTTGTTGACCATGATGGCTACTCCATTTCTTCTGAGGGATTTCTGCCCATAGTAGTAGATATTATGGTCTTCTAGTTAAATTCACCCATTCCAGTCCATTTAAGTTCGCTGATTCCTAGAATGTCGACATTCACTCTTGCCATCTCTTGTTTGACCACTTCCAATTTGCCTTGATTCATGGACACGACATTCCAGGTTCCTATGCAATACTGCTCTTTTGCTGCTATAAACAAGGGTCCTTTCTGTCATCGGTTTACTTCTCTGTTTCACATTGTGGTGCCCTTTGGTGGCGATTTTCCAGCTTAAAATGGTCCCCAGGCATAGAGCTGAGGGCCACCTGGTATGGCCAAGCTCAAGAAGGCTGTGCCGGCCTCACTATGGAGACGATGGCGTGTCAGTGAGCTTAGGAACGGCACCAGTGGCAGTTCCACATCCGTGAGTCATGTGTGCGTCACATGAGGTGTCTTTAAACAGAAGCACCCACACACAAGGCTGCGTTTTTTCTAAGTATTTATTGATTCATCTTGCAGCCCCTGGTCTTCAATGCAGCATCAAAGGGATTAGGTGCAGTGTGCGAACGCTTAGTTGAGGCACGTGAGGCACGTTGAGGCACTTGAACTCTCAGTTGTATTAACAGCCTGTGGGATTTAGTTCCCTGAGGAGGGATCAAACCTCAGCGCCCTGCATGGGGAGGGCAGCGTCTTAGCCACGGGATCATCAGGAAGACCTTCTTTTTTATTCCAATCCTGGTAAAATACGCAGAATGTAAAATTTCCTATTTTAACCAATTTTAAGATCCAATCAGTCAATCCTAAAGGAAATCAGTCCTGAATATTCATTGGACGGACTGATGTTGAAGCTGAAACTCCAATACTTTGGCCACCTGAGGCAAAGAACTGACTCATTGGAAAAGACCCTGATGGTCGGAAAGACTGAAGGCAAGCAGAGAAGGGGATGACAGAGGATGAGATGGTTGGATGGCATCACCGACTTAACGGACATGGGTTTGAGAAAACTCCGGGACTCGGTGATTGACAGGGAGGCCTGGCATGCTGCAGTCCATGGGGTCACAAAGAGTCGGGCCCGACTGAGTGATTGGACTGAAGAGCACTGAAGTGTATTTGACTTTCTCTGGTTCTAAGTTGGAAGCAAGACAAAAACTGGGGAAGCTGTCGGTGATCAGGGCTTCCCTGGTGGCTCAGACGGCAAAGACTCTGCCCACAGATCCTGGTCTTGTGAGGACGGTTGTCACCGGGTTATTGTTTGGCTTCCTGGACCGGTTGCTAGAGATAGTGATCTGACCGCCTACAAGTCTGACTCCCCTTGTGGCGGGTGTCCGGGGCCAGTTACTTCAGATGCTGAAGTTGGTTTCCTTGGCTGGTGCTACATATGTCAGAATTCTCTTTTTATACATGGTCTGGTGCCGGAGTCCAGCTCCAGCAGCCAGGGATTCAACCTGAAGGGGTGAGCGGTGTCGGCGACAAACCGAAGCAGCCTCTCAGTTTTCTTGGACTGCCTGTTTATTTCAAGCTTATGATTCTCTTTTATACTTTCACAAAAGTATTAGGTCAGAGGTTTGGTATTTTTAGTTCCCATGGACCCAGATTTATTTTTCTCCAGAAATCATTGTTGCCCCTCAAAAGGAGTTCCTTCCTCAGCGATTTTCTTATCTACTTTTTCTCATGTGTCCTTGTGAATACGCTGTAACTCATGCTAATGTCTGGGCTGCCCACCACATTCCTCAGTTTAATTCTTATCTTTCTAAGTCCTGTTTGCCCCTAGTATCCTAAGCTCACTATTTCTTAGAAAGGGCTTCTACCTAATAATATCTCTAAAGTCCCTAATTTCTATAAGCTATAGTAGACTATGCTAACACTACAGCAATCCTTAAATCTTTAGCTTCTAATTATTTTAATTATTCCTAAGCCCTCAATTCAGCCAACTCCTTTGCCATAAACTTTTCTCACAAATGGGCTTCAGATAGCAATCCCTTCCATGGCCTCAAGCTGCGGCCTGTGTGCTCAGCCTGGAACAGTTTTTTGTAAAAGTCCTTGAACAAATATCAGTGATTAACTTTATGAATTATTCTTTGAGCACAGCTGCAGAAGGCTTTATACCTTCTCATGCTGCTCTCAAAAACAAAAAGCACCTTAATATTCTTCTCAGTCAACTCAGCCCGAGGAAAGGGTAAAACAAGTCAGAATCACAAAGCCTAACTCCTTCATTCTGGGTCCGTGCCTACGGAACAAAGGGACGGGTTTAGGGCTGTACCTCCATTTTGTCAGTAATGCCTAACGTGGCTCCCAACATCTCCCCCTTTTTTATTTTTTAGAGCATAGGTATGAAACTCACACGCTAGTAAAGTAATGCTCAAAATTCTGCAAGCCAGGCTTCAGCAATATGTGAACCATGAACTTCCTGATGTTCAAGCTGGTTTCAGAAAAGGCAGAGGAACCAGAGATCAAATTGCCAACATCCGCTGGATCATGGAAAAAGCAAGAGAGTTCCAGAAAAACATCTATTTCTGCTTTATTGACTGTGCCAAAGCCTTTGACTGCGTGGATCACAATAAACTGTGGAAAATTCTTCAAGCGATGGGAATACCAGACCACCTGACCTGCCTCTTGAGAAATCTGTATGCAGGTCAGGAAGCAACAGTTAGAACTGGACATGGAAGAACAGACTGGTTCCAAATAGGAAAAGGAGTACGTCAAGGCTGTATATTGTCACCCTGCTTATTTAACTTATATGCAGAGTACATCATGAGAAACACTGGACTGGAAGAAACACAGCTGGAATCAAGATTGCCAGGAGAAATATCAATAACCTCAGATATGCAGATGACACCACCCTTATGGCAGAAAGTGAAGAGGAACTCAAAAGCCTCTTGGTGAAAGTGGAGAGTGGAAAAGTTGGCTTAAAGCTCAACATTCAGAAAATGAAGATCATGGCATCCAGTCCCATCACTTCATGGGAAATAGATGGGGAAACAGTGGAAACAGTGTCAGACTTTATTTTTCTGGGCTCCAAAATCACTGCAGATGGTGACTGCAGCCATGAAATAAAAGGTGCTTACTCCTTGGAAGGAAAGCTATGACCAACCTAGATAGCATATTCAAAAGCAGAGACATTACTTTGCCAACAAAGATCCGTCTAGTCAAGGCTATGGTTTTTCCTGTGGTCATGTATGGATGTGAGAGTTGGACTGTGAAGAAGGCTGAGCACCGAAGAATTGATGCTTTTGAACTGTGGTGTTGGAGAAGACTCTTGAGAGTCCCTTGGACTGCAAGGAGATCCAATCAGTCCATTCTGAAGGAGATCAGCCCTGGGATTTCTTTGGAAGGAACGATGCTAAAGCTGAAACTCCAGTACTTTGGCCACCTCATGCGAAGAGCTGACTCATTGGAAAAGACCGTGATGCTGGGAGGGATTGGGGACAGGAGGAGAAGGGGACGACAGAGGATGAGATGGCTGGATGGCATCACTGACTCGATGGACGTGAGTCTGAGTGAACTCTGGGAGTTGGTGATGGACAGGGAGGCCTGGCGTGCTGCGATTCATGGGGTCGCAAAGAGTCGGACAAGACTGAGGGACTGATCTGATCTGATCTGATCTGATGAAACTGGGTAGATAGAGCAGAAACATTTTGGCTGAGTATTCTGAAAAGGCATGGGGTTATTACACAAATCAGAACTAACAGGCATAAGCACATGGCTGCATTAATCATTATTGTAGAAAAGGATCCATGGGAAAGATTCCCCTCCAGATTTTTAAAGAGGGAATTAGAAAGCCATTGAGAGGAAAAGTGGGACTCCACCTGCTTCATATCCTGAATATTCTGATGTAATTTAGAGATATCAATACTAAAATCTGAATGATTCCAGATGCCTAAAATATGATTTTTAATGCATTTCCAAGAACACATGAACTCATTCACTTGTAGAGGGGTAACCCACATCCATTTAAATTCAGCATGGCACCTTAAAGATAATTTAATTTTTAAGTTTGTAATTTCTTGCCCCATAAGCAGAACTGCTTCTTCTAAAGCATTGACCCTATTTTCTATTTTCTTATCTATAATTTCCTGCATAGTAAGAGCTATGGAGACATTTTTGGACAGCTGATCGACAAACGAGGCCGTATGCACTTCTTTTGACAGGGCAACAGCAGAAACCGTGACTGATGCAATTATGGCAATCAAGGCAGTTATTCCCACAACCAGAGCTGCAATGAATCTCTTAGGTCGAGAACTTAAGCCATTAAGTTCATATAAAACTTTCAATGCATAATCATCAAACCATTGTCCCTCTAATTTTACAGGAACCATCAAATATGATGGTTGCTTTACGATCATCACAGCCTTATAATTATTATAATCATTTCCATCAACACAATTTGATATAAAACAATTCACACATATAACATTGTAAACAGTTTTTCCTTTAGAAACTTCCAAATCACTCTGATTTCTGGCCAGTTAAAAGGCATAGGGAGAGTGCATGCAGGCCCGTACGGTATATCTTTGTTCATTTAAAGGTCTATGTAAAATCACAGGTGCCACAGCAGCCAACACTTTCAGTAACTCAGGCTGCATGGGACCTGTTCCATCGAAGCTCAATAAAGGAGGAACCCATCCGTTAGCATGTCACCTAGTAATTACTAAAGGCATAGGAAGAAATGAATTATTCCATGTGGACCTATAAGGTTCTACATAAATCAAGCCCCATCGTTGATTCGAAAGATAGGGGCACCTGCATTCGGTCAGAAAATGTCTGGTGGCAGCAATGGGAATAGTAACTTTATGGTGTACATGCATTCTTTCCAACGAGGAAAGCCAGAAATTCTGCTTATGCTTTCCCAGGCCTGCAGTCCTTGTTCATCAGAGTCCGAAGTGGGGAGTGCACAGCTCCATCCTTTGAATGAGGGGCTGCCTTTTTTAAGGCATCAAAAAGTCTTTCTTATGCCCCCAGCATCAGCAGCTGTAAAGACCAAAAGTCATCGCTTCTCGGAGAATCAGTAAGCATGACTTTCAAGGAAGCGCTAACACATCCATTCAAAACCGGAGCTGATCCTTGTAAAGAGGAAGATATGGCAAAGCAAATAGGTGGATAAATGGACACGCCTGAAAAATTGAAGGAAGTGCTGACCACTGTTTTAACATTATTAGGACAGATGAAAGCCCTGCCCAAAAGAAGAGTATCATTAACAAAAACATGAATGGGCTCATTCATCCAATCAACAGGCTGGAAAGAAGGTGGATTAGATAAATAGGCCCAGTCTGACAAGCCAACACAGCAAGCATAGCCACAAACATCACTATAGGAGTGGCCTCATATCTCCCCCTTTCTATTAATTCTTCAGCCCGCTGAGCGAGATGTTTTAGCTGGCCCCAAGTTGGTACCATGCTGGAGGCAGTTGTTGAGTACGATGACAGCAATGAGATGGAGCAGAATACCGCTGAAGTCGATCAGCATGTCTCTCCCGAAGGGCCAGGTGCCTGAAGCGATGTACTAGCGGTGAAGCCTCAGGTGAAGGGTCATTTGCCCTTTGGCTTTTCCTTGGTTCTCTCAGGTCTGGACTCGACGAGCTTCTGATCTCCCCATTTTCCCTTGGTCCCGGACTCTAGGACTCCAGGAATCTCAGTAACCTCAGGGGTCCAAACAGGAGAAGTGGAATCCTGTGGAAACACACAAGCATGCCCTCTCCCACAAGTTAGCAACACATCTGGCCCTTTTCACTCTCTGCTAAGGAGGTCTTTCACTTGACCAGGGGCCGAGTCGTAGCCCCTTCAGGAATCTAGTGTCTCACCATTGCGATCTGCCCCTGTGTGTCTACATTTAAATGATTAATTACAAACAAAGCACGGTGTAGAACATGATGTGGAGAGGAAAACTTAAATTTTCTCCGTCTTAGCTATCTGATTATTGAAAGTCTGGTGTGCCCTTTCCACTATGGTTTGACCTTGGGGATTATAAGGTATTCTTGTTGTATGTACTATGGAAAATTGTTGACAAAATCTCTTAAAAGCAGCAGAAGTATAAGCTGGGGCGTTATCTGTTTTTATCTGTTTGGGGAGTCCTATTCAGGAAAAGCAATGAAACAAGTGCTGAATTACGTCTCTTGATGCTTCACCTGATCTAGCAGAGGCTATAATATCATGAGAAAAGGTATCCACAGTAACATGTACAAAGGACAGTTTTCCAAAGGCCGGGATATGAGTTACGTCCATTTGCCAGAGAGCATTAGGCCTAAGGCCTCGGGGATTTACTCCTAATGGTGGAGATGGATTAAATATTGGGCAATTTAGACATAAGTTAACTATTTGTCTAGCTGTTTCCCTAGGGATATGAAATTTATACCTTAAACCAGCTGCATTTTGATGGTGAATTTTGTGAGAATTTTTGGCCTTGTCAATCTTTTTATGTAAGTTTAAAGCAATTATTTAGTTAATGCATCTGCCAAAGAAAAGGGCCAGGCAAGCCAGAATGGGCTCTAATATGTCCCACAAAATATTTTTTATCTCTGTGTTTAATCTCTTTCTGTAAATCAGATAACAAGGAGAAGATAGTAGTTTTATTTTCCAGAATATTAGCAGTCTCTATATGTGAACCGTGAACTTCCTGATGTTCAAGCTGGTTTTAGAAAAGGCAGAGGAACCAGAGATCAAATTGCCAACATCCACTGGATCATGGAAAAAGCAAGAGAGTTCCAGAAAAACATCTATTTCTGCTTTATTGACTATGCCAAAGCCTTTGACTGCGTGGATCACAATAAACTGTGGAAAATTCTTCAAGAGATAGGAATACCAGACCACCTGACCTGCCTCTTGAGAAATCTGTATGCAGGTCAGGAAGCAACAGTTAGAACTGGACATGAAACAACAGACTGGTTCCAAATAGGAAAAAGAGTACGTCAAGGCTGTATATTGTCATCCTGCTTATTTAACTTCTATGCAGAGTACATCATGAGAAATGCTGGGATGGAAGAAACACAAGCTGGAATCAAGATTGCCGGCAGAAATATCAATAACCTCAGATATGCAGATGACACCACCCTTATGGCAGGAAGTGAAGAGGAACTCAAAAGCCTCTTGATGAAAGTGAAAGTGGAGAGTGAAAAAGCTGGCTTAAAGCTCAACATTCAGAAAATGAAGATCATGGCATCCAGTCCCATCACTTCATGGGAAATAGATGGGGAAACAGTGTCAGACTTTATTTTTTGGGGCTCCAAAATCACTACAGATGGTGACTGCAGCCATGAAATTAAAAGGTGCTTACTCCTTGGAAGGAAAGTTATGACCAACCTAGATAGCATATTCAAAAGCAGAGACATTACTTTGCCAACAAAGGTCCGTCTAGTCAAGGCTATGGTTTTTCCTGTGGTCATGTATGGATGTGAGAGTTGGACTGTGAAGAAGGCTGAGCGCCGAAGAATTGATGCTTTTGAACTGTAGTGTTGGAGAAGACTCTTGAGAGTCCCTTGGACTGCAAGAAGATCCAATCAGTCCATTCTGAAGGAGATCAGCCCTGGGATTTCTTTGGAAGGAATGATGCTAAAGCTGAAACACCAGTACTTTGGCCACCTCATGTGAAGGGTTGACTCATTGGAAAAGACTCTGATGCTGGGAAAGATTGAGGGCAGGAGGAGAAAGGGATGACAGAGGATGAGATGGTTGGATGACATCGCCGACTCAAAGGACAGGCTGCAGCTGCTGCTAAGTCACTTCAGTCGTGTCCGACTCTGTGCGACCCCATAGACAGCAGCCCACCAGGCTCCCCCATCCCAGGGATTCTCCAGGCAAGAACACTAAAGTGGGTTGCCATTTCCCTCTCCAAGGCATGAAAGTGAAAAGTGAAAGTGAAGTAGCTCAGTCGTGTCTGACTCAGCAACCCCATGGACTGCAGCCTACCAGGCTCCTCCATCCATGGGATTTTCCAGGCAAGAGTACCGGAGTGGGTTGCCATTGCTGAGTGCCGGGGACCAGCCCCAGCTGATCCAGGGTATTCGAAGGAGAGACGGCGTAGGCGAAGATCAGGAAACAACTGCTTAATTAAACGTTAATTAAGGATATAAAGAGTAATAGAATAAGGATAGCTCAGTAAGAAAATTCAGTGGAGAAAAGAGGCTGAGTGGCTTGGTTTACGCGGGAGACCAATAAAACTTCAAGACAAGAAGTTTGCACCACTTACGTAGGCCACAGGCGTCCTTCCGTTCTCCCGAAGGAGAGGAGACACTGAGGCCTCCCCGGTTGGATCTTAGAAGCCCAGGCATAATTAGTAAGCATGGTGGGTTCCTCGCTCCAGATGGAGACTCAGCCAGAGTGAAAGAGAGAGAGACATGGGGAGACCAGTATTTCGAGAAACTGATCCCCATTCTTTTTTCTTAGACCATCCATGGTCTACTTTTATACACTGAGATGTTATGCAAAAGTCACGTGGGGTCAGCAGTCCTGACTTTTATCAAAGTCAGGTGCTTCATACAAATGTATACAGAGGTCTTAGGGGTGTTACATCATCTTCTGGCCAGGGGGGCCTGCTGACAATTTATGACCCTCTCCTTGTGACAGCGGTCAGTCAACCAGAACACTTTTTTCTCCAAGGGTGATTATTCTTAAAACAGACACCACCCAAATAAAGTTACATTCCTATAGGGTGAGGGTGTAGTGGGTTTTAGTTAAGGAAAGAATTTACTTAGCCTAAGGTCTAACGTGATTAATATCAAAGGTTAATACTTATTTCTTCTATATATTCGTTAACGTGTGTAAGGGCAGGAGATGTGGAGACTTAGCGACAAACATTGGCTCAACAAATGAAAAACCCTTCACCAATACAATTTCTAATCAGCCCATTATACTTATCCTAATAGTTTTCTAACTTTTCTAAGGAACCTGTTTTTAGAAGGTTTAAAGCATCTCGTGCCTCTCACGGTTGGGAGGCTGTGAGCAATCACATGTAGCCGGACAAGCCTGTCAGGCAGGCTAGAGAACCTTCAGAGGAGTTTGTAGGTTAAAACACTCTTATCACACCCAGGAATTATTATTAACTGGAGCTCTAAGTTAACTCCTTCTCCGAAAGAGGTGGTGGGGGACAGCCCCCCGTAAAGTCAGAGGTGTAGGTGAGAGCACAAAGTAGTAAAGTAGGCAGGCTCTGGTTATGGGGGTAGATGCTCGAGGATTTCCAGGGGGACTCCTGAGGCTCGATCCCGCCTTTGCGTATGTCGAGCCTCCTTCCTCATGACCTTTGCCATGGGCGGAGTACCTCACTCTGGCCCCCAACAGCTGAGTTTGAGTAAACTCCGGGAATTGGTGATAGACAGGGAGGCCTGGCGTTCACGGGGTCACAGAGAGTCAGGCACCACTGAGTGACTGAACTAAACAGAAATTATAGCCTGCCAGGCTCCTCTGTCCATAGGATTTCCCAGACAAGAATACTGAAATGGGTTACCGTTTCCTTCTCCAACTATATAAACTGTATATTAACTATCATAAAATCGATAAACCACAAGGTTCTACTGTATAGCGTGGGGAACTATAGTCAGTAACCTGTGACAAACCACAGTTGGAAAAGAATATGAAAGAGAATGTGTACATATGTGTAACTGAATCACTTGGCTGTACAGCAGAAATTAACACAACGTGGTGTATCAACTATACTTCAGTCAAATAAGTTAAACAGAAAAAAGAGCTGTCCTTACAATAGATAAGCTACACAGTGTCAGGGGAAGTCATTGTGGGGTGACCAGGGGAAACTTCTCGAACATCAGTGCTTTAACAACATGTCTGATAAGAAGGATCAGCCTCGAGAGAATACAAGGGAAGGAGCCAGAGGGAGACCCAGTCCAGCTGTACTGGAAAGTCTGGCAAATTCAAGTCCGCACAAATCTCCCCAGGCTGGAAGATAGAGCAGGCGGTTGGGGAGGGAGGTGCCTGCCAGGAGCTCAAGCAGAGAGGTGAGGTTGTTGCAGAGGCTGCCAGGGAGGAGGCTGGAGCCAGGGCTTACAGAAGAGGAGCCGGGAGGAGGTGAAGGGTCCCAAGGGAGCGACTGCCTTTGGTGATGGGGTCGGGCACCGTGGGGACAGGAGTGAGTGCTGTCGACATGGGAAGGGACTGTGCTCTTTCTGGCAAGAGCCAGCTCACCAATGAGTGTGAGGAGGAGGGGGTGGGTTTTAGGGACTGAGAGGAGAGGTGAGACGGGGTGCAGGTTTTGTCTGGCCATGCTCAGCCAGGAGACCCGAGCCTCCTCGTTGAAAGGGAGCAGGCAGGTTCACTTAGATTAGATTTAGCTGCTGCTGCTAAGTCACATCAGTTGTGTCCAACTCTGTGCAACCCCATAGATGGCAGCCCACCAGGCTCCTCCGTCCCTGGGATTCTCCCGGCAAGAACATTGGAGTGGGTTGCCATTTCCTTCTCCAATGCGTGAAAGTGAAGTCGCTCAGTTGTGTCCAACTCTTAGCGACCCCATGGACTGCAGCCTACCAGCCTCCTCCATCCATGGGAGTTTCCAGGCAGCATCTAAACCCAGACCTAAGCCAGAAAGACCACTAGGTGAGGAGACGGCAGTCTGAGGACAGCCAACCCCACAGCACCCGGTGGCTTCCCACATAAGGCTCGCCCAGGACGCAGCCCACGCAGGACTCTCCTGTTGGCGAGGCTTTGCCTCCCTGTCTCCTGTGGGTGGTGTGCTCCTAACCACTCCCCATTTGGCACTGCCCAGGTCGAATTGATTTTTGCTCAAAAAACTCAACATTTTTTATATACTTCAGTTTATCCTTTTAATGAGCACGTGCTTAGTCGTTCAGTCGTGTCTGACTCTTTGTGACCTTGAGACCCTTTGGACTGCACACAGTTCAGTTCAGTTCAGTCTCTCAGTCATGTCTGACTCTTTGCAACCCCATGGACTGCAGCACAACAGGCCTCCCTGTCCATCTACCAACTCCTGGAGCTTGCTCAAACTCATGCCCATCAAGTCGGTGATGCCATTCAACCATCTCATCCTCTGACATCCCCTTCTCCTCCTGCCTTCAATCTTTCCCAGCATCAGGGGCTTTTCCAATGAGTCAGTTCTTCATATCAGGTGGCCAAAGTATTGGGGTTTCAGCTTCAGCATCAGTCCTTCCAATGAATATTCAGGACTGATTTCCTTTAGGATGGACTGGTTGGATCTCCTTGCAGTCCAAGGGACTCTCAAGAGTCTTCTCCAGCACCACAGTTCAAAACTATAAATTCTTCGGTGCTCAGCTTTCTTTATAGTCCAACTCTCACATTCACACATGACTACTGGAAAAACCACAGCTTTGACTAGATGGACCTTTGTCAGCAAAATAACGTCTCCGCTTTTTAATATTCTGTCTAGGCTGGTCATAGTTTTTCTTCCAAGGAACAAGCGTCTTTTAATTTCATGGCTGCAGTCACTATCTGCAGTGATTTTGGAGCCCAAGAAAATAAAAACTCTCTCACTGTTTCCATTGTTTCCTCACCTATTTGCCACGAAGTGAGGGGACCGGATGCCATGATCTGTTTTTTGAATGCTGAGTTTTAAGCCAGGTTTCCCACACTCCTCTTTCACCTTCATCAAGAGGCTCTTCAGTTCCTTTTTGCTTCCTGCCGTAAGGGTGGTGTGTTCTGCACACGTGTGGGCCTTGTTCCTGGAGCCCAGATTAAGAGTGTGTGTCTATGCTGAGTCTTTGCGACCCCATGGACTGTAGCCCGCCAGGGCCCTCTGTCCATGGGCTTTTCTGGACACAATACTGGAATGGGTTGCCATGTTCTCCTCCAGAAGAGCTTCCCAACCCAGGGATTGAACTCACATCTTTTGTGTCTCCTGCATTGCAGGAGGATTCTCTACCACTGAGCCATTGGACAACCACAGAACATAAGCTGAGGAAGGTGGAAAGTGAGGACCTGAAAGGTGTTGTGGGTCGTGGCAAGACTGTAGGATCAGAGTCTGGGTGGGGGTCGTGGGGCTGGAGCCTCGCTGGAGTAGGAGAGCATCTGGAGTGGGAAGGGGCTGACACCCCTCCTGGGAGAGGGGCGAGGTGTGGCAGCAGTTTTCTAGACGTCAGAACACAAAGCACGGGGAGACCCTGACTCAGAGATCGGTTTTGGAGGGAGGAGCCCAGGTCACCAGCTCAGGGGCAGGGGCTGAGGCAGGTGGGTCAGACTTTGTCGAAATCAGGTGTGAGTGCCAGAGACCTCATTCTCCTTCTTTGAACAGAGGCCGCGATTCAGAGGCTAGGAGCCCCGGGGCCTGTCACAGGGTGACTGATCTGCCCCCAGTTCCTTCCGTGCCTCGTCGGCCTCTGTGCAGTGCTGGCTCATGCTGCTGCTTAAATTTATTTTATTATTGGAGTATAACTGCTCTACAACCTTGTGTTAGTTTCTGCTGTTTAACAAAGTGAATCAGTTATATGTATTCATATATCCCCTCTCTCTTTAGCCTCTCTCTCACCCCTCTAGGTCATCAGAGAGCCCCGAGCGGAGCTCCCTGTGCTGTGCGGTAGCTTCCTGCTAGTTATCTATTTCAAATGGCACCCCACCCCAGTGCTTGTGCCTGGAAAATCCCATGGACGGAGGAGCCTGGTGGGCTGTGGTCCAGGGGGTCGCTGAGGGTCGGACGTGACTGAGCGACTTCCCTTTCACTTTTCACTTTTCACTTTCATGCATTGGAGAAGGAAATGGCAACCCACTCCAGTGTTCTTGCCTGGAGAATCCCAGGGACGGGGGAGCCTGGTGGGCTGCTGTCTATGGGGTCGCACAGAGTCGGACACGACTGACGCGACTTAGCAGCAGCAGCAGCAGCAGGGTATATACACCGCATTCTCCACAGCTGAACTGGGCTTCCCTCATAGCTCAGTTGGTAAAGAATCCACCTGCAGTGCAGTAGACCCCAATTCGATTCCTGGGTCAGGAAGATCCCCTGGAGAAGGGATAGGCTATCCACTCCAGTATTCTTGGGCTTCCCTTGTGGCTCAGCTAGTAAAGAATCTGTGAGGGAGGCCTGGGTTTGATCCCTGGGTTGGGAAGATCCCCTGGAGAAGGGAAAGGCTCCCCACTCCAGCATTCTGGCCTGGAGAATTCCGTGGACCATATAGTCCATGAGGTCGCGAAGAGTTGGACACAACTGAGCGACTTTCACTTTCACAGGGTATATGTGATGCTGAGCTCTAGTACTTTGGCCACCTGATGCAAAGAACTGACTCACTGGAAAAGACTCTGATGCTGGGAAAGATTGAAGACAGGAGGAGAAGGGGACAGCAGAGGATGAGATGGTTGGAGGGCATCACAGACTCGATGGACATGAGTTTGAGCAAGCTTCAGGAGTCAGTGATGGACAGAAGAGCCTAGCACACTGCCCTCCATGGGGTCACAAAGGGTTGGACATGACTGAGCGATGGAACAGCACGTGTATATATGCCAATGCTGTGCTCCCGATCAAGCCAACCCTCACCCTCTTTCCCTGTGGCCACAAGTCCATTCTCTACATCTGCATTGCCATTCCTGCCCTGCAAGGAGTCTGCTTTTTAAAGTGCATCTGAGACCATGGGGCACCCCCAGCTCTTCTGGTGGGGTGGCATGAAACAGACCCTGGGAGAGGGCCCAGGCCAGGCACTGCTGACTGTCCACCATGGGGCCACTTGACCTTGGAAGATCCAGCCAGGCACAAGCTGGTACGATTCTGAGACAAGGGCTTCTCCATAAAAATGTGTGTTATGTGTTCAACCGACAGCAACAGTGTGACAGCTGTCCTTGGAGAGCGGCCCGCAGACTGGGGCCCAGTAAGAGTTAGCTTGCAGCGTCCCCGTCTGTTTCCCAAGGAGGAGGAACCGCCTGCTGTCCTGCCTGCTGTTTTGTAAGTCAGGCGCTTTAGGGAGGACAGGACTTTTGCCATGGGAAGAGGTGTGGGTTTGGGAGCACCGAGGGCAGGGGCGTGTGAAGGGCCAGCCTCCCATCCTTCCCCCATCATCCACCTTCCTCTCTAGTATTTACAAGGCAATGTCTGATCCACAGGTGCTTCCCTGGTGGCTAAAGAATCTGCCTTCAGTGCAGGAAGACATAGGTTCAATTTCTGGGTGGGGAAGATCCCCTGGAGAAGGAAATGGCAACCCACTCCAGTATTCTTGCCTGGAGAATTCCATGACAGAGAGGCCTGGCTGGCTACAGTCCATGGGATCTCAAAGACTCAGACACAACTTACCATCTACACTTGAGCCATAGAATCATACCTTCCTTGGAGCCAATTGCAGACCTAGGGTTGCAGAAGCTCAGACTCTTTCCACACACCCAGACTGGCGTCACCATGACCCTGGCTCTCCCTGGATTCTTGCCTACCTGCAGGCCTTCCTCCGAGCAGCCTCTGAGGCCTTGTCCTGACAGAGAGCCTTCCAGAGTGAGTGAGAGGAGATGACGGAGCCCAAAGATCCAGCCCAGATCGGCCTGGCCTCGGAATGCAGAAAGGCTGCCTAGGTCCAGCCTGTACACAGTGGAGAGCTTCAGACATGGCCCGGGAACTTCCCTGGGGGTCCAGTGGTTAAGAATCTGCCTTGCAACGCAGGGGACACTGGTTTGATTCCTGGTCTGGGAAGGTAGCCCGTGGGCCGCCACTACTGAAGCCAGTGAGTCTAGAGCCCACGCTCTGCAGCAAGAGAAGCCACCACAATGAGAAGCCCCCACACCGCAGTGAAGAGTAGCTCCCGTTGCCACAACTAGAGAAAAACTGGTGCGGCAACAAAGACCCACTACTGACAATAAAACAAAACAAAAACCCGCCTCCTGGGGCTGTGGGCCAGTCACACTGCACCTTCACCCCTACCCGTGCTTTCGGGCCGAGGTGACCCTTGGTCCTCTCTCCCGGGCCCTTTCCCCACCCTCTTCCACTCCCCTCGCCAAGCCAGGGGGAGCCAGGCACATCCCAGCTGGACTTTGGATTCCATCACTTGCTCTGACCTTGGCAGGTCGCACAGCCTTGCTGAGCCTCAGTTTCTGCATCTGTAAAATGGGCGTGTGCTCCGCACCTGGAGGCTCAGTGTTCAACTCAGCGCAAAGCTCAGAGACAGAAGACATCCCAAATCTGGAATTTGGTGGGAAGTTGATGGAGTCTGAACAGTCTGTGGCTCATTAGGTACCTCAGTTTTGTGTTGAATGAGAGACACCAGCTTGTTGGTGCCCCCTAATCCCCTGAGAAGTGAACCCCTGCTTGTTCGTCTCAGGAACTAGTTCAGCTGGGAAAGGGGAGCACCCTCAATTCAACCCTTCTGGATGTTTCCCTCTTCAAAAGAGCACTCTGTCCACGTACCTCATGCAGAGACACAACTCTGGAAACCAGGAGGTCTTCGCTGGTCTTTATATACATGCTGAGGAGGCACCGGTAATTTTGTTCCCACCCGTGGGAGTGCGTTTCTCAGGGGAGAGCCTGCTGACCGGCCACAGACAGGTTCTAAGCTGACTCTGGAGGTGGGCCTCGGGGTCCCTGACACTGTGGCCCCTGCGGGTGAGTCTGTGCACAGGGCTCGGGGCTTTCTTCACACTCTTATCAAGCATCTGAGGCCCCAAGAGGATGAAGACCCCACTGCCCTGTCTGTGCCTGGAGGCTGACATGAAGCAAAAGTCTGCTGAGGGCAGGAGCAGAGACAGGCCGGCCCAGCTGGGCCCTGCCCCACCCCAGCGCCTTCTCCAGGGGCTTCTCGAAGCCCCTCTGAGGGCCTCTTCAGACAGGATCAGAGGCTATTTGGGTTTTTGCTGTGTGACTGTGGCCAACCCCTTGCCACTTCGGGCCACAGCCCCACCCCATCAAGACGTTCGAGGCTGGGCCTCGTGGGGCCTCACCACCTCCCACATGCAAGTGGCTGTTCCCAGGTTCGGGCGTGGAGGGGCTCCCACGGGCCCCAAATGTCATCCAGGAGGCGAGGCTCCAGAGCTGGGACCTGTGAAGAAGGAAGGGAGGGGGTTCCGCAGGACAGACCCCCTGTATCACCCTGTGCCCTCTGCGTCAGCAAGGGCCCTGACACCCAGATGGGGCGGCACCCAGAGGGGCAGGGTCCCGTCATCTCTTGGGGCTGCACGGGGGCTGATCAGGACCCAGGCCTCCTCACAGGCCCCCTTCCCCTGGACCTGCTGTGGTTTGTAGATGGCACAGGAGTCGTAAGTACCTGGGTCAGGGCTGAGAAACAGACCCTCCCTGGGAGGGTCACCGAGATGGACGCAAGCCCACCTGGACCACGCACAACAGTGTCCAGGAGGGAGTAAGTTCTCAAGAAATGGTAACGAGAAATGGTCAAGAAATGGTGTGACAGTCATCATTCCTGCTGCTGTTTTTTTTTTTTTTTTTTTTTTCCTTTTTCATCATTGTAGAGAATCATTTTATTTTTTAATTTATTTTCATTATCTTAAAATTTTTTTCTATGAGTTTTTATTGGACTATATATGCTTCCCCAGGTGGCTCAGTGGTAAAGGCTCTGCCTGCCAATGCAGGAGATGCAGGAGACTTGGGTTCGATCCCTGAGTCAAGAAGATCCCCTGGAGGAGGAAATGGCAACCTACTCCAGGATCTTTGCTGGGAAAATCCCATGGACAGAGGAGCCTGGAGGGCTACCGTCTGTGTGGTCTCCAGGGTCGGACACGGCTGAGTGAATGAGCACACAAATAGTTGCTTTCCGTTGTCGCGTTGGTTTCTACTCTACAGCAAAGTGAATCAGCTATGCGCTCACATATGTCCTATCTTTTTTTGGATTTCCTTCCCATTTAGGTCACCACGGAGCTCTGAGTAGAGTTCCCTGTGCTCTACAATAGGTTCTCATTGGTTATCTAGTTTATCCTTAGTAGTGTATATCGGTCAATCTCATTGTTACTACTATTAACTTTATTGTTTGCCAGGAAGTTTTCTGGGAATGCAGAAATGAATGGTTCATGGTCCCTGCTCTCTGGAAGCTTAGACATCAAGACATACGCGTGAATAATCAAAGATAGGAAGTCCTATACCGGACAGAAATACAGGGCAATAGTGATTTTAATAACAGCAACAATAAGAGTAGCGAGTACTATCGGGAACATGCTGTATGATAGCCCCTATGCTAGGAGTTGTATCTGGATTTGGTTTCATGCTTGCAATAACTCTGTGAGGTAAGGAATATTGTCACCTTCTCTTACAGATGAGGAAATTGAGGCTCAGAGGTGGAGTAACTGGTCCAGAGCCCACGGCCAGCAGGAGGTGGAGTCAGGGCTTGAACCTAGGCAAATTTCTTCTTCACTGAGACAAAGGGCACCTCCATTGGGAAGGAGGAAAGGGAGTCAGAGAAGGCTTCTGAGAGGAGGTGACCTCGATTTATTTACACATGCACATCTCGGCAGCCCCGCTTCCCCCCCAGAAGCAGGGACACAAGTGAGCTGACCCACATCTTGTCCCCAGTGCCCAGCGCAGGCCCTGGGGCAGGTCAAGAGGACTCGGTGACTTTGATGAAGGAATGTGTAAGGGGTGTCCACTCTGCCCCAGTCGTGGCCTCACGAAGGGCCTCGTTGCCAGAATTTCTTGTCCACTAGGACAGCCCGCTACCAGCCTTGCTCTGGAACATCAGGTGCCAGCCCCATGGCAGGGCAAGCTCCTCCGGGACAAGGCAGAGGGTGGAGCAGCAACGTGAGGACAGGTCCGTGCTGGAGGTGACCACTTCCCTCAGGCTGATGTTCACAACAGGAGGGTCTGGCTTGTGAAGCGATGACTCCACCTCCAATTGCCACCCTAGCTGGCTCCAGTCCCCACAGCCTTCAGCCAAGCCCACCTCCCACAGACCCTCAGATCAGCCCTACCCCCACCCCCACCACCGTTATCACTGGCCCTTTCCTTTCCCCGTGAATCTCCATGAATCTCCGTGAATCTCTGCAAATGCTGGCCCCTAAGCTTCTTCCTCTGTGTGACTACAGAGCTCACCTTGGTGCCAGCCATCAGCCCACAGGTGACAGGAGCAGGGCCTAGATTGAGGAGGGGACAGATATTTCAGAAACTGTGTGTTGAGGGGTGGGAGGAACACTGGGGCCACACGGCTTGGAGAAAGGACCCCAAGTGCTTCTGATGCACCTTCCTCAGCTGGAAATCCAGCTTTAAAAACTGTGACCGTCTACTGTTGTTATTGTTCAGTCGCTAAGTCATCTCCAATTCTTTGCAACCTCATAAACTACAGCACGCCAGGCTTCCCTGTTCTTCCCCATCTCCCAGAGCCTGCTCAAACTCATGTCCACTGAGTCAGTGATGCTATCCGACCATCTCATCCTCTGTCATCCCCTCTCCTCCCACACCATCAATCTTTCCCAGCATCAGGGTCTTTTCTGATGAGTCAGCTCTCTGCATCAGGTGGCCAAAGTACTGGAGCTTCAGCTTCAGCATCAGTCCTTCCAGTGAATATTCAGGATTGATTTCCTTTAGGATGGACTGGTTGGATTTCCTTGCAGTCCAAGGGACTCTCAAGAGTCTTCTCCAGCTCCACAGAGATGCTCGGAGGATGCAAACAAAACCGTGTGCACACAGGGCCCAGGGCAAGGAGCAGCAACCTCCGCAAGAGACTGAGCCACACCTGCGTTTGAGTGTTTGAGTGTCTCCTGTGGAGGCATGGAGAACTTCCACAGGACTGGGAGAAAGAGACTCTTGGAGGGTACAAACAAACCCTGGTGTGCACCGGGACCCAGGAGATAGGAGCAGCGACCCCACACGAGACTGAGCCAGATTTGCCCGTGAGTGTCCTGGATCTCCGGCAGAGGCTTGAGTTGACAGTGGCCTGCTGTGGGGTCAGGGGCACTGGCTACAGCAGTGCTGGGAGCAGCGGCGTGCTGGTATAAGTCCTTTTAAAGGAGGTCGCCATTACCCCATTACCCCTCATGGCAGGAGAGGGAACACAGCCCTGCCCATCAGCAGAAAATTGGATTAAAGATTTACTGAGCCTGGCCCTGCTCATCAGAACAAGACCCAGTTTTCCCCACAGCCAGTCCCTCTATCAGGAAGCTTCCACATGCCTCTTATCCTCATCTATCAGGGGGCAGACAGAATGAAAACCACAGTCTGTGCATGAGTTCTAGGCAAACCATACCTTTGACTATACGGATCACTGTTGGCAAAGTAATGTCTCTGCTTGTCAGTACGCCATCCAGGTTTGCCATAGCTTTCCTTCCAAGGGAAGTCTATGGTGAACTGGAACGTGTGTTTCTAAATGGAGGTTGGCCCACAGATACACTTAATTTTACTTTTAAAAAGCCCTCATATCTATTTAAAGAGATCTGAGGGCATTTTTATCCTGGCAACAGGTTCCTTTTGAAGAAGCTTCAAGGAGAGCTGCAGAGGGAGGAGGGGGGCAAGGCCAGCCTTGAGAACACACGCCTGCTTCTGGAACATCCAGCAATGAGGCGTGCCGGCTGCAGACGTGGGGTGACTCTGAATGCTGGTCACGATGGCCGTGGACTTTGGAGGGAGGAAGGCCCTCCCAGACGGGCCTTTGGAACAGCTGGCCTGCTTTCTGGAAGAAAAGGCAGCTGAGTGGAACCAGAAGCACCTGGACTGTCCCAGTTGGCAGGGCACAGAGGTGCAGGACACAGTGATTTGAAACACCGGGATGCAGATAGCTGCCCCCACGTGAAGAGCCTCGGGTAACAGAAGACTGCAGGGACGGAATTTCTGGCAGGACTCTGTCGCTAGAAACAGCCCTGAGACAGGGCGGGCCTGCCCGGTTACCCAGAGATGCCGGGGGTGGGGGCAGGAGCCACCGGCCAGCCTCCTCCTTGGTGCGTGAGATTTTAAACTTGCAGGAGGACAGGGCGGGGCTGGGGCTTGCCAGGTCTCTCAGGCAAAGTGGGACCAGCCTGGGATTGGCGGCCTCAGGGCCCATTGGTCATCACCAGATGAGTTTACCTCTTCCAAGTAGGAATCAAAGCTTGGGGCCATAAGGAGCACACAGAGCCAATGCAAAGGACTCCTGACCTCTGCCAAGAACTTGGAAGAACACAGAAGCTAAAGGTCATTCCCCAAGTAATTCACCAGGGTGCTGGGTGAGGACGGGGCAGACCCACTGCGGGGCTCCGACAGCAGCCACAGACACTCAACCCCCCGTCCAGGCCTGCAGCTGCCCTGTCCGCTCTCCTGCTCACTGGGCTGCACTGGAGTCTCACTCTCCCTTCTCTTCCCTGCCCCGGGGCCTTTGCTCCTATTCTTCCTTCCGTGCCCACCCCCTTTCCCTGCTAGGGGAATCCTCACTCAGCCTCTAAGCCCTGGGACGGCTGGCCTGTGACCCCCACCATTCTGAACGCACACCAGCTGCCCTAGCTCCCCACCCGCCCAGCCTACCTCGACTCTCCTCCAGCCCGTCACTCCTGCGTGTGTGTTTTCCTCTGTGGATGATGGGCTCCCTGGGGGCAGCCACCTGCTCACGCCTCTCAGAGACACCAGGGGTCTGGGAGGGAGTACGTGCTGGGAGATGTCAATTTCTACTTTGGATTCTAGACCTGTGTTCCCTTGTGTGTGTGTGTGTGTGTGTTTGGTTGTGGGTGGTCCTGGGCTTTGTTTGATGTGGTCGGATTCCTCCCCAGGGGCCAGAATCAGCTGGGGCCTCTGACTGACCCCCAGCTGCGGCCCACTCTAGAGACAGCCTTGGGTTATTTGCCACCAGGCCAGGTAAGTTAGTTCAGGACAGACAGTGTGAACTTTCAGCTCACAGTCTCTAAATCGAGGATGCTGCTAATGCAGGCTTCCCAAAGCAGCTCAGTTCTCGAGCCGGACAGAAGGACAAAGAGACCAAGAAATTCAGAGTCCAACCCCAGAGAGTAGGGCCTACAGAGGATGTCACTGGATTAAACAGTAGGGTATTTGTTCATGCAGAAGACGTGTCTGGATGGAACTCTTCTTATGGACATTTTCAAATACAGACCCAAGGGGAGTCTACGGCCATACCAGCCTGAATGCGCTTGATCGTGTCTGATCTTGGAAGCTAAGCAGGGTCAGGCCTGGTTAGTACTTAGGTGGGAGACCGAAGTGGAGAGGTTGGTACTGCAGACTTCACAGATTTTCACCTGGATGCATCTGTGAACCAGCCATGGGCCCTGGTGGAGCTGCGTCTGGGGGCAGTTTAGGGGAGCTGGGTTCCACTTATAGAAGCCAGGCTCTCTTCTGGTCATGAGACATTTTAAACAATAGTGAGGAAGTGAGGCATGACATCCCTGTCATGGCCAGCGCCTTGCTGTGTGGGGGCTGGGGCATGTCACTCTCTGGGTCTCACCTGCCTCAGCTGGAATTGGGGGGCCTGACCTAGATGTTTTCCAGACCCTAGAGACATCTGGAGCTGAATTCACCACCTGTTCCCAAACCTGCTCTGTCCCCCAGATCCCTAGCTCAGTCCATGTACTGCTGTTCCCCCAGGCACCCAGAGCAGAAACCTGGGTGTTCCAGACTGCTCCCTCTCTTTCACCTCCCTCCAGCCACGGGCCCTGCCCCTTCTCCCTCCTGAGTGCCTTCTGCTGTGGCCATCTTAATCCCAGCCCCACCAGCATCATCATCCCTGCTGCCTACTGCACCAGTCCCAGCCATCGACAAAACAAAAAGACAGCCTGCTGAATGGGAGAAAACATTTGCAAATGATATAACTGATAAGGGACTCATATCCAACGTATATAAGCAGCTCATCCAACTCAATATCAAAAAAATTCTCAAGTGGGCAGGGGACCTGAATAGACATTTTCCCAAAGAAGGTATATAGAGGGCCAACAGGCACATGTAGAAATGCTCAACCGTGTTAGTTATCAGAGAAAGGCTAGTCAAAAGCACACTGAGACATCACTTTACACACGTCAGAATGATGATCATCAAAAAAACAACAGCAGTAACAACACACAAATAATAATGGTGAGGATGTGAAGAAAAGGGAGCCCTTGAGCACTGTTGGTGAGAAAGTATATTGGTGTAGCCACTATGGAAAACCGGATGGAGGTTTCACACGCACACACCAAAAATAGAATCACCATATGACCCAATAATTCCATTCTTTGATATATATCCCCCTAACCCAAAAGCCCTAAAGGAAAAGATGCATACACCCCAATGTTCATAGCAGCATTATTTATAATTGCCTAGATTTGGAAGCAATTGAAGGGTCCATCAACAGATGAATGGATAAAGAAGATGTGGGACATATATTTCTCAGCCATAAAAAGGAATGAAATTTTGCCGTTTGTAGTCACATGGATGGACTTGGAGGGCATTATGCTAAGTGAAATAAGTCAGACAGGGAAAGACACATACTGGATGATATCACTTATATGTGGAGTCTAAAAAGTACAATAAACTAAAGAATATAACAACGAAGACGCAGACACAGATGTAGAGAGCAAACTGGTGGTTACCAATGGGGAGAAGGGAAGTGGGAGCGGCAGGATGGGGTTGGGGTTAAGAGGCACAAACTACTATGCATAAAATAAGTAAGCTAGGAGGATATATTGTATAGCACAGGGAGTATTTCATAATAACTATAAGTGGAGTATCATGCTTGTGCTCACTCGCTAACCTTGAAAACTTGTCAATCACCCCACTGCACGCCTATCATTTATGTGGTATTGAAAAGTAACTATATCTCAATGAAAGCACAGAAAAATTAAAAGCAGCTTTTGAGAGCTGGGAGGGCAAGTGGAAGGTGCATGCTAAGGACAGGAGAGGGGCTGGGAGCCTCCTGCCGCTCGGGACCAGCTCACAAGTCAGCGGCGGCCACGTCTTTTCCAAGGCTTCCTCCAACATCTGTCTGGCTGGTGGCTCCCTCAGGGGCGCCTCTGCAGTGTCCCCACCACCTTCACACCCCTGTGGGACCATGTCGGCTGACGAAAGCGCAAGCAGGCTCCCCCCTGGCCCCCAGGGCCAAACTGCCTTCTGAAAAGGATACATTCCTTTAAGGCAATAAGGGATGCATTCCTTTAATCCCCCCGCCCCATCTTTTCCAGGGCTGCCCACTGCCACTCAGGCCTGGGTGCCAGGTCTGCTCAAAGGACTTGCTGCAGGGGATTTTTTGGGGCCCCCCTTTTCTTACCTTCCATGTGGCTTCTACTGGGGGCCCCCATCTGTCTGTCTATATGGGCCAAACGTGCATGCCGGGCCCTCTGTCCGTCAGGGGTGGGAGGGCCGGGGTCGGGCAGGGCAGGCAAGGGCTGTGTCTTGCTGCCAGCTTGCCCTCTTCCCATGCTCCCAAGGGGGCTCCTCCAGAATTGGGGGTGAGCCAGCTGCATTTCCGTGGGCTGACACCTGGCCTGGGACAGCGCCAGTGAGCCCCTGCCGTTGCCGAAACTACTCCCTGGGGCAGGCGGTCGGGCTCCCCATCAGGCTGGGCTCAACACCAGGAAGGAGAGGTTTGGCTCCAGATGTGGCTCCCTGCGTGGGATCGGCAAAGCAGGGACCACCTAGCTCTGCCGAGGTGAGGAGGAGGAGTTGAGGCCCAGCTGGTGTCCAGACTGGTACCTGCTGTGCCCAGCACCTGCAGGGCAGCTTCACTGCTCCGGGAATCCTAACCTCCCTCCTCTTTCTGTGAACATGACCCATCCAGGCAGCCGATCATGCATCCTGTCCACCTTTTCTGAACCCCACTTCCTCCAGGCACCGGTGGTAGCGTGGCCCCTCCCTCAAGGGGCTCATGGTCCCTGAGAGCATGCGGCGTGTGTTACGTGATTAAAATAATAACACAACGGCAACGGTGGATTACATGCTGACCACATGTGAGGAGTGATGCCTCCCCTGCTCTGACTCATTCAGTCCCCACTGCAGTCCTACAGCATTGGCGGGGGTTTAGGCGACTCATTGGAAAAGCCCCTGATGCTGGAAAAGATTCAGGGCAGGAGGAGAAGGGGGCGACAGAGGAGGAGATGATTGGATGGCATCACCGACTCGATGGACATGAGTCTGAGCAAACTCGGGGACATGGTGAAGGACAGGGAAGCCCGCTGTGCTGTAGTCCATGGGGTCACAGTCGGAGACAACTGATCAAGCGAGCAACAACAGTGAGTGAGGAGGTATGGATCAGCTAAATTACCCAAGGTCACCGGCCAAGACGCACTTGGGGCAGAACCGGAATCCAGGCCACGTGTATCATCGTAAGCCAGCCAGGGTGGGCTGGCTGAACAGTTCATAAAGCACTTTGGGGTGTATTTATTGGTCTTTCCATTCTCTCCACAGATCTGTATGAATCTCAGGTAACCCATACTTCTAGGGAAAGGGGGCCATTCTCCTATGTTCTAATTCTTTGAAGATGATTATGCATACACAGGAGAGAAGGGGATAGCAGGAATGTGTGTCTCCCCTGATAAATCCCTCCATCTCTGCTCCCCAGGGGCATCAGCGTTATAGTACCTGTGGGTCTCCCCAGAGATAGTTTACCCTTATATTCTCACGTGTTTATATTCTGTATAAAGTGAAAGTGAAGTCGCTTAGTCGTGTCTGACTCGTCGAGATCCCATGGACTGTAGCCTACCAGGCTCCCCTGTCCCTGGGATTCTCCAGGCAAGAGTACTGCAGTGGGTTGCCATTTCCTTCTCTATATTCTGTATAATTCTCCTTAAAAAAAAAAAAAAATCACTCGGATTTCCCTGGTGGTCCAGTAGTTAAGGGGAAATGGTCTCGATCCCTGGTCCAAGAAGATTCCATATGCCAGAGCAACTAAGCTTGTACGCCATGACTACTGAAGCCTGCGTGCTCCAGAGCCCGAGTGGCATGACTACTGAGCCCTTGATCCAAAGTGCTCGGCAACGAGAGAAGCCTCTGCTCACTGCAACTAGAGAAAGCCTTCGGGCAGCAACCGACCCAGCTTAAAAAAGGAAAAAAGAAAGAAGAACAAGATCCAGGCGGCGGAACCCGATGTGCACTGAAGTACCCTGCTGCATGTCTTCCCCTCGGGTGCGCCTTTGTGGCTTCACCTACCCTCGCTCTTCTCAAGCCGGACACTCCCTGACGACGCTGCTGTTTGCCTCTGGACGAGTTCGGTTCTTTCTCGGGCCCCCTTTTCGGTGTGGTGCATCTTTTGAAATCGTTCCCTCTATGGTGTGAGTTGTTCTCTGCTGTGTGTATGTGCGTGTTCCTTCTGATCACTCGGAAGACCCGTTGTCAGCCAGCAGCGAGGCAGATAGGCACCATCAGCCCCGATCAGGCTCAGAGAGGGGCAGTGACCTGCCTGCGGTGGCCCAGCCTGGGAGGTGTGAGCCAGGACCCAGCTCAGATGTGCGGTCCCAGGCTCCGGCCAGCGCCTTCTCCATAGGGCTCTTTATGGAGACAGCAGCAAGACCTGCCTGCCAGGAGTGGGGTGGGGGTTCAGCCATTGTGGCAGGATCCGGAGCACATGGCGGTGTTCTCTCTTGGAAGGGTTGGGCTGACACCTGTGTAAATAGGTCGGCGAGGGGTCTGGGAGAGGTTTGTGAGCCACCTTGGAGACTGTGGGAGGCAGTGGGAGGCAGCTGCAGATGATGGGGTGAGAGGCGATGAAACGTGGCCCTGCCGGGCACTGGGGAGGAGGGAAGAGGTGAGATGCTTAGGGAACCCAGGGAGCTGGCAGGGGTGGGGTGGGAGGGGAGGCTCAGCATGCTCGATGCTTGATTTCCAGCCGCATCCCCGGGAGAGGATGAGAGGGAGTGGAGAGGTAGGGGGAGATTGTTCTAGGGGATGGAAAATTCAAGGCTGGGGGAGCATCTCCAAAAGAGATGGGGTGGGGATTTTCCTGTGGTCAAGGGGTTAAGACAATGTGTTTTCACTGCAGGGGGCGCAGATTCAAATCCTGGCCGGGAAGGAAGATCCCACAAGCCATGTGGCACAGCCGAAAATAAAGAGAGAGAGATGGGGGTGGGCTGAGCGAGGGCCGCCGCCTTCAGGAAGACAGGCGGGGAGAGAACCTGGACGATAACCTGGGGCCAGGAGAAGAGCACGCCCCTTCAGGGGGTGGGGAACGCACACCTGTTCCCAGCCGCCCCACCCGGCAGCCTGTTCATCGGGAGCTGACTGGGCACCTGGCTGCCCGGGAGCGGGCACCTGGCAGCCACAAGGACAAGGGTTTTCAGTCGCCCGCTCTCGGGGAAGGGTGCCTTTCCCAGTGGTCTGTGCTGCCCCCCAGTGGGCTCTGCCCGCCCCGCCCCCCCGCCGCATTGCCCTAGCCCACAAAGGTTGTCCGGCCACAGCCACCCTTCTCCTCCCCAGCAGGCCGCCCTTGGCCTTGGCGGCTGGTGAGTCTGCAGAGCTCTGTCCTGGCCCTTCTTCCTCCCGCACCCCGAAGGCCTCCTAAGCCCAGCTCCCCAACCACAGGGAGGGGGAAGTGGTGGCACAGACCCCAGCCCAGTCACCATCTTTCATACACGTGCATCTTTTGCAAAACGCTTGCCAGTCAGAGGCAGAACGGCTCTTCCCTTTACACAGGGGCAGAGATAAGCTCATAGAGGGCAGGGGATGCACTTCAGCCCTGCTGGGCTCAGTGTCCCACCCCCCCCCCCCCCGGTGTCCCCACCCCTACAAGGGAGGCTGGAGCCATGGGGAAGCCGAGGATGCCAGTCCCAGCTGCCCAGACACTGCCCTGCTTCCCTTCCTGGAGGCTTGGGCCCTTGGATCCCAGAGGGGCACGCCTGTAGGGGGAGGGAGGCCCAACTCTCGTATTCCCACACAACCTGGGCCCAGCTGCTAACAGGGCACTTCCTGCCCGGACCCCTGCCCAGCCTTGCCCACCCACTAGAGCTCCATCTGCCTCACCAGCCTCATCTGGAATCTCTTCCTTCCTGTCCATTCTAAGAGCCCCTCATCGAGTCCCAGGCACACCCCACGCTCTCCTGCCCATGTGGTTTTGCTCTAGAATGCCCTGCTTGAATCTCTCTGCCTCCCTCCCTCCCCGCTCCTCCACCCTTCCAGGCTCTGCTCAAACCCCTCCTCCAAGCAGCCTTCCCTGATTGGTCCCCTTTCAGGGGTGAAGAGGACAGAGAGGGAAGAGCAGCTTGTAGGGAAAAGGGCACTGGCTGTGGGCCAGCCTGGGCTTCACCAAGAGACCCCCAAGAGACTGGAGCGGCTCAGCATTCACACCTCTGTTTCTGTTTTTGCCTCACTGTGTGGCTTTGCAGGATCTTAGTTCCCGGGCCGGGAATTGAACCTGGGCCCTCAGCAGTGAGACTGCAGGGTCCTAAACACGGGAGCTCCTGGGAATCCTCCATAAGTCCTCTGTGGATGGAGGTGGACTAAAGAAATGAGAAGAGGAAGGAAGACCAGCTTGGTGTTTGATCTGTAACACGCATGGTTCCCGTCCCCTCAGAGCTCCAGTGGTCATCTTGAGGGGTGTCCCGGGCTGAGGGGTCCCTTTGTCCCATCTTGGGTGGGAGCAGGGGCAGGTAGAGGCCCCTGGCCTCTCCCCAGGGCTGGGGCTGGAGCATGGAAGTCAGGTCAGCACCCTGCACCTGGTGCCCTAGAAGTGGGCTGGGAGCGAAGGCTTAAGCGCTGGGTCACCGCACTCAGAAGTCCTCCCCATCCCAGGGCCGTCCAGTGGAAATCCACTAACCCAGACAGTCCCAGGCCACCCGCGGGCACCTCGCTATACTGAGGCCGTCTGGTTAGCAGGTCAGCCCCTGAGCTGCATGCTCCCCTTTCCGGGGCCGGGCCTTGGTGACATTGTGAAGAGCTGGCCCCTCTTCCCTGGCAGAATTGAGGCAGCATTTCGGGAGCAGGCAGGTCTGGAGGCCCAGCAACCTGGTCCTGGCAGGACCCTAACCCGATGTGTGACTCAGGCAAGTCCCTTGGCATCTCTGGGCTCCAGTCCCTTCATCTGCGAAAAGGGGATAATTAACCCCGCTTCATGACATCAGACGGGGGCTGCCGAGGAAGGGCTCTGCGCCTGGCCCTGGAAAGGGCGGACCTCCATCCTTGGTCTCCTGTTGGACGCTGCACCCTGAAGGAGGCCTGGGGCACCATCCCAGCCCCTCCCCATCCTCTATGGACCTCTGCTGGGTCTCTGTCGGTCTCTCTGCCCTGAACACACTGAGAGAGGGACCTGGGACAGCCCTGCCGGCCTCTCAAGTCCCATCTATCCAGAATAGCTCCAACTCCCAATATCTCACAGGCAAAGTCTCCGCGCTGATGGCCTGAAGTCTTTTGATAGATACTCCGTGGAAATTGGGAGAAGGCAATGGCACCCCACTCCGGTACTCTTGCCTGGGAAATCCATGGACGGAGGAGCCCGGTAGGCTACAGTCCATGGGGTCGCACAGAGTCGGACACGACTGAGCGACTCAGCAGCAGCAGCAGCAGCCGTGGAAACCATTCTCCTGGATTTCTTCAAGTGGGACTTGGATGGACTCTCCGATCCCAACACCCACGTCCCTTGGAGCTGGACTCAGCCGTGTTGCCTCTGGACTTAGTCAGGACCTACTGTGTCCAGCCTCCGTGTTGGGCAGAAGGGAACTGGCGGAGGCCCCGGACCCGGGCCCACACCACGTGAGCCTGGTTTGGAGGTAAATAGATGACTCTGCACACACAGGGACAAGCGCTTTCCAGTCCTTGTCTGGAAAGTATCAGTTGTACTGATACTCTGTACAGTACTTTTCCCAAGTGTTGCTGGATTCAGGGCCGCTCTCGGTGGCTCGGGATTTTCTCCATCAGTGGATGCTAAGAGGTCAATTGACTCAGGCGACTAAAAGGTCAGGTGACTCTCCAGGTGTGCCTGTGTGTGAAGCGACACCCTCGTTCTGGAAAAGGTTGGAGGCTATGATGTAATGATTCCCCCAATTCACAGGTGGGAAGAGAGAGGCAGAGAGAGGCAATTACTTGTCTCAAGCCCCAGGGACAGAGTCCACTCCAGAACCCACGTAGGTGGGTGGCCGCTTCTTACATCTGGGTCTTGGGTCCTGGGTGAAAGGCTCTTGGAAGATCCCGGCGCAACCCCAGGGACCAGATGCAACAGTCAGGATGGAGGCAGGCCTGAGGGTGAGTGGGCACAGGTTCTGCCCGTGGCCCAGCAACCCTCCCTGCCTCCTTCTGCCCTTTTGCCAGTGGCCTGGACCATGTGACCGGCTGGCGCTGTGTTTTCACAGCCTTCACCACTCTGCTCTCCCTGCCCCGACGTGGTCCTTCATGCCGCCAGTCAAGCAGCCCATCTTCTCCTGTTTTAAGAATATGGGCAGTGAAGAAGGCAGATTTGATGCCTCTGACTCCTGTGCTGGTTTATGTCAGAAAGCCTGGCCTTTCCACCCAGCACTGCCCAGCCGCTGACCACGGGCCATTTCAACATCCTCCTCCTCCTTTGGTTTGCCACCCACAAAACTGCATTCCCAGTTTTCAAAGCTTGTAGAAATGAAGTCTGCTCTGTGAAACAACAGCCACCCAATCACAGTGCTCGCCGGACGTCTTCCCCATTGGGTGCAGACCTGGCAAGGACTCCTGGTGCCCACGGTGCCCTGCAGCCTGGCAGCCCCTTTTCACTTCCAACAGCTTGTGCCAGCCGCCTCCATCACCTAAGTCCATCTGGAGGCTTGTGGTCCAGCCAGAAGTCAGACCATTCTGTAGCTCAGGTGGCGATCTTCACCCACTTTTAAAGGATGAGATCACTCATGGCTGGGAGAAGAATACAGTAACTTATTAAAGTTTACTTGTTCCCCTTTTAATGTTAAAAAGAGAATAGAGAGTGCAGGTCTGAGCCTCAGGGAGGCCTGACCGATCAATATCAACCCTTATAAAAAGAGACAGCGAGGGACTTCCTGGTAGTCCAGTGGCCAAGACTCTGAGCTTCCATATTGGGAGCCAGGGGTCCTAGGACCAATCCCTGGTCAGGGAACTAGATCCCATACAGTGCAACAAAAGATCGAAGATTCTGAGTACCGCAACTAAGATGCTACACAGACAAACAAATACATATATTTTTTATTATTATTTTAAAAAGAGATCCAGGGGTTGGAGGAGCCAGGGGAAGTCCCAGCAGTGTGGGGGCAGGGAAGAGGAACGCTGATGAATCCCAGGGTCGGGGAGGCATGGGCAATGATCTTTAGATCCCTGCCCTGGACCTGAGGCTCAGGGAGTAGCCACCTGTGCCCTTTCCAGACCAGAGTCCCATTCCTTCGAGTAGAGGGCAAGTTACTGAGTCCCTGCTCACTCTGCTAGCCACACAACAGGCCTGTGAATCGGGTGACAAGGTGTTAAGGCAAGGAATAACCAGCAGATCAAGAAGATGGAAGCCTAGCATCTTAAAATAACCATCTTACCGGGGTCTTATCGGTCCAGTGTCTTTTATAGAACATAGAGGAGGAAGAGGAGAGGAAGTGAAATACAAAGGCCATTAATCTTGCAAATACCTCCTGTTATGGCCAGTCTCAGAGAGGGGATGAGCTAATTTCTTCTTTCTTTCAATCATTCACGGGTGGACAGGGTCAGGATGACTTCCTGAACACTCTTTGGTTCAACATTCAGGCAGAGGGGCAGGGCTCCCCAGTGCAGGCGGTTATGTATGGACACCATCCTTTCAGTGAACAAAAGCCACGGGAAGAAAAGGTTAAAGAAATACAGATCCAGCAAAGACTCAGATTCGGTCCTTCCCTGTAACAGACACGCTGCTTCAAGCCGTCTTCAAGGCTCAGAAACCACTTCCCCACTTCTGTCTTCTCTTCTTTTTTGGGGTGTCCCTGTCCTCACCTCCCAGCTCACCCCTCCTCTCGCACGCCACGTGGCCTTCCCTCTGCTCCCTCCTTTTTTTCCTCCTTTTTTCCTCCTCCTTATCTTTTCCTTCTTGCTCAGTTAGGGAGCCACTGGGAAGGTTTCCTTATTTCCTCTTTTGGCCTCCTGCTTGGGACATTTACTGCTTCAGCAACCAGCTCTCTGCAGAATCTCTGAAAAAGGCACCACTCTCCCCTCAGTGAGCCCGTGATCTCTGGCGAGTCTAAAACCCCTATCCAAACACTGATGCTGAATAGAACTCACCACTTACGGCTGAAGATAGACCCCCCCCATCTCAAGTCCGCTGAGCCAGGCCAGAAAGGGATAACTGTCTCCTCTCTTTTTCTTTTTGATATGATCTCATGTTTTCTTGTAGAGAAGTTGCAAGAACTGGGCCCCCAAAAATTCTCATGTCCCCGTAACTCAGGTTCTGGGATCAGTAACATTTGGCATGTTTTGCTTCTCTCTCTAGATAACAGACAGAGACAAATAGATGTGGTTTTGAGCTATAGAAAGATAGTGATTTTTTTTTTGTAACTGCTGGAAATTAGGTTGCAGATACCATGCCTCTTCGATCCTGAATATCTCGATGTATTCCCCAAGAATAGACTTTCTTTTATGTATCCACAGTACAGTTTTCAAAATCGCCAGTGTAACATCAGTGCAGCTCTGCGATTTCATTTATGGCTTACATGTACACTTTGCCAATCGTCCGCACAATGTCATTTAGGGCTGTTTTCCCTCCAGGCCAGGATCAAATCCAGAGCTGTGTGTGGCTCAGATGCCCCATCTCTGGTGTCCTTTAATCTGTCCGACTCTTTGAGTCCCCATGGAGTCCATGGAATTCTCCAGGCCAGGATACTGGAGTGGGGAGCCTTTCCCTTCTCCAAGGGATCTTCCCAAGCCAGGGATCAAACCCAGGTCTCCTGCATTGCTGGCGGATTCTTTACCAGCTGAGCCACAAGGGAAGCCCAACAATACAGGAGTTGGTAGCCTATCCCTTCTCCAGCAGATCTTCCCAACCCAGGGATCGAACACGGAAGGCTACAGGGGTGATGTGTGTTAGTATCTCATTGCTGCTATAACTTAGCAAGCTTAGTGGCTTACAAAAGCACAATTTTATTATTGGGTTGGCAAAAAAGTCCATTCGGGTTTTTCCATAAGTTGGTATGGGATATTTTAGTTTGGAAGTTTGGAAGTCCAAAAGGGGCTTCACTGGGTTAAAATCAAAGTGTTAGCAGAGTCTGTTCCTTCTAGAGGTTCTAGAGGACAGTTGGTTTCCATGCCTTTTAGAGCCACGCAGTCTGTGGCTCATGACCCCTTCCTCCATCTTTAAAGTCAGCATCTCATGATCTTTAAATCTCTCTCTGACTCTTCTGCCACCCTCTTCTGTCTTTTAAGGACCCTTGTGATTACAATGGATCCACCCAGGTAACCCAGAACAATCTCCCTGTTTTAAGATCCTTCCTTTAATCACATCTGCAAAGACCCTTTTGACATATAAAACAACATATTCGCAGGTTCTGAGTATTGGGATGTGGACAAGCCACCATTCCGTCATTTCTTGAACACTTGCTTGCTTTCTGGTATAAGAAGATGTCCTGGGTTCAGGCTTCCAGGATTCCCTGAGAATTGGGGTAGAATGCTCTACCCCGATTCCTATAGAGAAGCTTCTGCTCCCTAAATTCTGAAGCCCCATGCCCTCCAGCCAGCCCCTCTGGAGTCCTCCAACCTGAAAGATACACTTCCCCATCTGCTTCCTGCCCTACCCTGGCTCCTGGTTTACACCTCAGCTCCTTCATTTGTAATATGGGACTGATAATATCTCACTGGGCAGTTGTGAAAATAAAATAGATGACCTAGGAAAAAGGCCTGACCCAGTGCCAGGCAGAAGGTAAATACCAGCAAAGACGTCTTATCAGTCCTCTCCTAACTGTGCCCCATCCCTTCTTCTTAGGTCCTCAGATGCATGTTCTCTGTGTTATTTCAATATTTTATTCCTTGCCTCCTCTTCCCCATTTCTGTTTCTCTTGTCATCCACTCCCTATAGTCACACCTGCTGATATACGTAATATCTGACCTTCCAACCCATCTTGCAGGCAGTTAATACATTATGTTTTTTAACTTTTAACAAATGTATTTTAAATACAAAATGCTTTTCAGGAGTCCACAAGTTTTACATCTTTAAAAAAGCGACGTAATTTTTAGGATTCAAAAATCCTGTTCTTCAAAAGAAATGACTAAGTGTTTTCTTCTGTGGTTTCAAACTTTCTACACGCAACTATTTGACTGTTCTATGCTACCCCAGACAGGCCTGGCATAACTGAACTGCTTATGTGTTACTGACTTTCCCAAAAGAAAGTTAAAAAAGGAGTTTGCAGTAAATGCAAATCTCTCATACAATGTTTAATGCAATATCTAACACAAAAGAAGATTTAAAAAGATTATTTCTTTCCTCATTTGATTTGCCAGGAGTTAATGTTCTGTAAAAGCAAAAAAAAAAAAAAAAAAAAAAATCATTTACAAACTGTAACACTGAGGGTTCCTTTTTCACTCAAGATGTTTACTACTCAAAATGACAACAATTACATCTGTAAGAATATAATAAAAGGGATGGAAAACAGCAATGCAATCAACAAGTGTAGATGTTAAATACGATTTTTTAAGGGTTCTTTTTACGGAGTAGGAAGGATTAGAAGCTTGGGAAAATCCAAAATTTGAAAAAAAAAATAAATAAAAGGAAAGAGAAAAAGATGTCCTCAACTGCGACCCCTCTGTTTATCAATAGCGTCTTGGGCTGTAGGACGGAGCGCTTGACCATGATCTGTATCGACTACAGTAAGGAGAAGGGATCTTCTGTACCGGTCATCACAGTCTTCATACCTGTTGTGCCCACGATCACACCCTCCATCAGAGTAAGAAACTCGGCTCTGCCACCTCCTCCGCCTCCGCCACCATGGCCAGCACTACAAGGCAGGCTGCCAGTGTATATGTACACCTGCTGTAGGTGTGTGGCCCTCTGGGTGACAGAACAGTCCACCAAACTCTCCCACCATCCAGTTCCGGTCCATTTGCCCTTTCCTTAGCTTCCCTTGAGTCATCTATTCTCTCGAGATAAACGAAAGCATATCCTCGGGATCGTCCAGTTCGCTGGTCATGAACCGCACTGCCGCCACTCAGTGGTCACACACGCTGAGGGGTTCGCCCTGCTGCCTGTATGTCTCCTCCGGCTAGACGCTGGAGAGTGACGTCGGCTCCTTCGGCGCCAGGATCCTGGTTCACCGGATCTACTTCGAGATCGCCTCTGTGGCTTCAAAGTTGTTCTCCCCTACATCATTCATGCCGGCCAGGTGCTCCCCAGAACTACATAAGAAACAAGCCTTGGCTTGAGAACCGATGGCCTAATCAACCCACTAACTGGACGGTGGGGAAGAGGAAAGGGCCAGCAACAACGGCCCCTCCACTCATGCTCTGGCAAAAAGGTGCCACTGATGCATTATTTTAAAAATACACGGCAGAAAAGTATTTTGTTGTTGTTGTTATTCAGTCACTAAGTTGGGTCTGATTCTTTGTGACCCCCATGGACATCCCACAGAACACCAGGCTCCTCTGTCCTCCACTATCTCCCAAATTTGCTCAAACTCATGTCCATCGAGTTGGTGATGCCATCCAACCATCTCATCTTTTATCGTCCCCTTCTCTTCCTGCCTTCAATCTTCCCCAGCATCAGGGTCTTTTCTAAGGAGTCAGCTCTTTGCATCAAGTAACCAAAGTATTGGAGCTTCGAGTTCAGTATCAGTCCACCCAGTGAATATTAAGGATGGATTTCTTTTAGGATTGCCTAGTTTGATCTTCTTGCAGTCCAAGGAACACTCAAGAACCTTCTCCAGCACAATTCAAAAACATCACCTCTTCAACACTAAGCCTTCTTTATGGTCCAGCTCTCACACTGGTATATGACTACTGGAAAAACCATAGCTTTGACTATATGGATGTTTGTTGGCAAAGTGATGTCTCTCCTATTCAGTACGTAGTCTGGGTTTGTCATAGCTTTCCTTCCAAAGAACAAGCGTCTTTTAATTTCACGGCTGTGGTCACCTCCTACAGTGATTTTGGAGCCCCCCCCCCAAATAAAATCTGTCACTGTTTCCACTTTTTCCCCTTCTCTTTGCCATGAAGTGATGGGACTGGATGCCATGATCTTCGTTTTTTGAATGTTGAGTTTTAAGCCAGCTTTTCCACTCTCCTCTTTCACTTTCATCAAGAGGCTCTTTAGTTCTTCGATTTCTGCTATAAGGGTGGTGACCTCTGCATATCTGAGGTTGTTGATGTTTCTCTTCGAAATCTTGATTCCACCCTGTGATTCATCCGGTCTGGAATTTTGTATGACATACTCTGCATACAAGTTAAATAAGCAAGGTGTTGAGATACAGACTCGATGTACTCCTTTCCCAATTTTGAACTAGTCTGTTGTTCCATGTCTGGTTCTGACTGTTGCTTCTTGACCTGCATACAGATGTCTCAGGAGGCAAGTAAGATGGTCAGATACTCCCTTCTCTTTAAGAATTTTCCACAGTTTGTTGTGATCCACACAGTCAAAGGCTTTAGCATAGTCAATGAAGCAGAAGTAGATTTTTCTGGAATTCTCTTTCTCCTATGCACCCCAATGTTCATAGCAGCACTATTTACAACAGCCAAGAAATGGAAGCAACCTAAACGTCCATTAACAGATCTGTATTTGGGGGAGCAGCAATCAGAGCAGAAAGGTCTCTGTAGATGCTCATCCAAGCCCTCACATTATACTGCAAAACTGCAACCCAGACAGAGTGAGGAACTTGAGCAAAGTCCCAGGCACAGGTTGGGGCTGGGGGAGGGCAGCGGAGTTTAGAACCCAGACTCCCACTCCCAGGGCTCTCCTAGGTCCCTGATCCAGCACAGCTGCAGAATTAAGTCTGACTTGACCCCCGAGACCCGATGGATATTATGTGTCCAACTCCCCCACTTCCGGCTACCAGGTTCGCTTGCACTCTCAGTTTCCTCATCTGCGAAATGGGGGCAGGAACAGCCTTTCCATCACGAGTGTCAGAGACCTGGCAGAAGAGCTGGTCCCGCTCACCGGGGCCCCATCACCCAGAAATCTGGGACTGTGCTCTCGGCCAAGGACGTGCGTGTGGGGGCGCGTTAAGGTGCCCACATCCTGCTGACGCTGCCAGGGCACACCTGGTGCACACCCGGGTATGGGGATGGTGGGGGGGGGTGGGCCTCGGCTCGAGGGACCTCATTGGCTGGTGGGTGATGCAGCCCGGGGGTGGGGCTTGGGCTCCGGCCTGAGCTTCACCTCTTGGCCACAAGTCCAACTCGGCACTCAACCGGTGAAACTTCCCGCTGGAGCACCCCTTCTCTGCCCCGTCGGCCAGCGATCATCCCTCCCGGCCCTGTTCCAGCCGCACCCCTGCGTCTGGTCCCATTGCCACGAGCTGCTTCGAGAAGGAGGGCAGCTGGAGCCGGTCCTTCGCGGGCGCGGCTTTCCTGGGTCTCTACCACGTGGGGGTGATCCACCGCCTGAGGCAGCCAGCCCGCGCCTCCTCCGCGGCGCCAGCCGCTTCTACGGCTCCTCGTCCGGGGCGCTCATCGCCGTCAGCATCGTCAGCGGTCTGTCTGTCGGTGAGTCCGGGGACTGACTGCGTGGACCAGGAGCGCAGGGAGCATCGCGGCTTACCTGCCCGAGTAGAGGCTGATTCCAACCTGAGAGGGTGGGAGCGGAGAGGAGTGTCTCAGGGAGCCTGGCGCGGTGCCCTGCGCTCCCTCCAGCCAGCCTGTTCTCACTTAATCCTTATGAGAACCCCTAGGACGGGGGACCACGGGCATCCCCATTTTCCAGAGGATAAATCTGAGGCTTAGAGCCTGGAAAACCGTTCCCAAGGTCAAGAGGCTGCACAGAGCATTTATTCATTGATTTATTTATTTTAATATTTATTTATTTGGCTGCTCCTGGCCTTAGTTGTGGCATACAGGATCTTTTAGTTGCAGTGTGTGGGATCTAGGGATCCCTGACCAGGGATGGAACGCAGGCCCCCAGCTTTGGGAACCCAGAGTCTTAGCCACTGGACAACCAGGGAAGCCCCCTGCACAGAGCGTTTGAAGGCAGTGCCGGACACAGAAATTCTGAGCTGGAGTTGGAGCGGGGAGACCATTCATTCCCCTGGCACCTGGGAGGGAGGGCGGGGGCTGAAGGCCCCCTCCCTCCCCCACCCTGCAGATTTGTGCTGCTCCCTCATCCTGGCCATGGTCAAGCGAGTGGAGCAGCTGAGCCTGGGCATCTTCCACCCCACCTTCATGCCCATCGAGACCATCAGGCAGGACCTGCAAGACTCGCTGCCCACAGACATTCACATCCTGGCCTCCCAGCGGCTGGGCATCTCGCTGACCCACTGGCCCGAGGGCAAGAACTTCATTGTCACCGACTTCGCCACCCGCGATGAGGTCATTGAGGTGAGCAGGGGGCGGGACGCAGGGCCTGGCAGCAGGTGAGTGAGTGCCATCTCCTACCTGAGTGACCTGCAGGCGCTTTCCAGAGCAGACACTTCTCTGGGGCCCTGGGGAGGGGGGCGGATCAAGCAGGAGATGTTTACTAACGAGGGAGTTGAGTTGCACAGAGGGGCGGCCACGTGAGTAGGGCTCCCAAGCCTGCTGTTCGGAGGCCCCTCGGCTTTACATGGAGGGATATGGCTGGGGGTGGGGGGCAAAGTCAGGCTTCTTCAGTCAGAGCCCCCACTGGGTCTGCTCTTCCCGGAAGAGGGGGTGCCTGTGCACCCCCAACCTGGTCCTCCAGGTGCCTTTGGATGCAGCAGAGAAGCATCGATTCTCTGTTATGTGCCAGTCACCACCCCAAGTGGGACAGCAGAATGACAGACAAAAATCCTTGTCTTCCGGGGGCTCCTATTCAAACCTGTGAGGGTACAGATAATGGCCACAAGCTCGTGTAAGGAAATAAGAAGCAATCCAGTATCGGAAGGGGATATGACAGGGAGCCCCATGGTCAGAGAGGGGCTGGGTCTACAGGGAGCTCAGAGAGGTGTCAGGCACATCTCTGCTCAGCCTTGCCACCCGGGTCCCTGCAGCAGAATCCTCTTCACCGTGGTGCCCCATCGCCCAGCACGGGGACCATCTCTGGGTGCTGACGGGTGTATGGGGTGCTGTGCTAAGTTGCTCCAGTCATGTCCAATTCTTTGCAACCCTATGGACTGTAGCTCACCAGGCTCCTCTGTCCATGGGATTCTCCAGGCGGGAATACTGGAGTGGGTTGTCATGCCCTCCTCGATGGGATCTTCCTGACCCAGGGATCAAACCTGCGTCTCTATGTCTCCCACATTGGCAGGCGGGAAGCCCAGTGTGTGCAAGAGCGGGGCCATTTGCTGTGCGTTCATGTCCATGGGCTCCTGGGACTCCAGTGAGTATCCCAGCATCCTGGCCTGGATGACACATAGCCCAGGGCCTGGCAGTCAGTAGATGCTCAGTAAACATTAGCTGCTGTTGCTCTGATGACGAATCCGTGGCAACAAAGCTCTCACCTGCACCTCTATCCTATCAGAGGTGGGATGGGTTCTGCATCTCTCAGAAAGGGCTAGAGGGACGTTTCTAGGAGTTGAGTCCCAAGAGACAGTGTTCTGTGCTCGGTGAGTCTGGTAAGCTCTAGGTCAGCAGTTTTCAACGAAGAGTGATCTTTCCCCCTGGAGACATTTAGCAACACCGGAGACACTTTTGGCTGTGACGGCTCTATGTGAGTGTGTGTGTGTGTGTGTGCGTGTGCATATGCACACAAAGTACTGGTAGCTACAGGGTACAAGCTGGGGATGCTGTTAAACATCCTGCGATGCACAGGAGAGCGGCCCTGCCCCCAGTGGAGACTCCTCCAGCCCCCAAATATCACCCGAATCAGGGTCTCTGTTAAGCATCTTTTTCACTGCAGGACTTGTCAGAGCCTCTACTGGGAGGAGTAGACAGTGTTTTCCAAATGAGGAGAGAATCAGAGTTTTTGTCAGAGGTGCCCCTCGTAGGATGACCCCTGGTCCAGGGAACACACTTTAGGACATATACCTAGATTCTCGGTGGAGAATTCCTGGCAGTTGGATAAAGGAGAAATGGTGCTTGGTGTCTATCCTTGAGGGGAAAGTCCCAGAAGCAGTCCTGAGTCAGCAAGGGGCCCAGCAGGAAGAGGAGGGCAGGTGGGCTCCTGTTCAAATCCCCTCTTATGTTTCTGGTTTTCGGCTGCACTCCACAGCCTGCAGGATTTTAGATCCCCGAACAGGGATTGAACCCTTGCTTCTGCGGTGGAAGCACTGAGCCCTAAGCACCGAACCGCAGTTCTCAAATCCCTTCTTAACTTTGAGAGCTAGGCTGGGACGAGGTGATACCTCCCCTCCCTGGACACAGCTCTCCTGACACCGGTGTGGGCTGTTCTGGGTTAGACTCCACTCCCAGAGTAGGTTCTGAATGCCAGGAGCGTAAACGACTGTGTTGTCACTGGCTTGTCTTCCCAGGCCTTGGTCTGCACCGCGTACTTCCCTTTCTACTGTGGGACGATTCCTCCCACGTTCAGGGGGAAGGTAAGTGCACTTCGGGGGCTCAGTGACCCAGTCCGCCCCATCCCTACTGAGAGGTGTGTGGGTAGAGGACCCAGGGCTCCTGGAGCATCTACTGGGTGTGTCAGCCCCCCCACCCTGGTCCCAGGGGTGCTCAGAGCATACTGGGCGAGGGGTCAACCTAGTCGTTCAGGGAAGCTGGAGGTGACCTGCTGCAGCCAGTTTCTGGGGGTGGCTTCGTGGCCGTGTGGGCAGAGAGCACCCCGAGGGCAGCAAGGCCCCCTGAATTGCAGCGCTACATTGACGGTGCTCTAAGCGACAACATGCCCTTTGCGGACTCACCCTCCACCAAACGGGATGGTGGACATCTGTCCCCAGAGCAGCTCGGCTAGTATACACGAGATGAACGCCTTCAGTGCCAACTTCCAGATCTCCACCAAGAACCTCTTCCGGGGCATCACCTGCCTCATCCCTTCCAGCCTCGAGGTAGGTCTGGCCCCCACCCCATGACCAGCCTTGAAGGTGTTAGAGGCTTGGCCATGATCTAGTGCCCGGTGAGTCAGATTCTGTGCCCAGGAGCCTTCCCCACAAGCTCGGGGCAGTTAGGACGTGTGTCCTGAGTCTCATGGTCAAGCCCTTGAACTCAGCCTGGGCTCCCAATGTGTCTTGCCTCATGCTTCATATCGGGGCAGCACCCCAAGGCAACCTCTGCTTAACTGGGATTTAAGCCAGGGCTCTGCAGGTGCTATTCAGGGTCAGGCTCATGACCAGGTATTGTGGTCATCTCTGCTCCTCAGGGAAGGACACCGAGGCTCAGAGAGGGTAAGCAAACTTCTTCAAAGTCACCCAGCCTGGAAACAACAAAGCCAGGCTTCAGATCCTCAGCTAGTCCAAACCCATGCTCAGCCCTAACGGCTGCCCTAGACTGTGGCCAGATTGACCATCTGTATGGCAGCAAGGTACAAGCACAGAAAAACGTGGACAAGAGAGCCTCGTTTCCTGCTTTTTGCTCTTTGGGATTTCTGGGATGTGGGTGATTTGACAGTTTGTGATCCTAACAAGCTCCTTCACACCAGTCACCCCGGCCTCCTCTGGTCCTCCACTTCTCTTATGGTTGTGTGCATTTTGTAATTCATGAAACAAAGTCCTGTTCATTTAAGCTGATCCTCCCTACACCCATGGAGTGGACAGAAAATCTCAGCCCGATTTTACAACCGAGGAAGGTGAGGCTCTCAGAAAGGTGGTGCAGCCGTCGAGAGGTCACTCGCAGGCTTTCCTGGGCCTGCAGGGGACTCCCTGTTCCTGGCAGGGCTCTGACTGAGAGCCTTGGCCACCTGAGGGTGGTCCTGGCCACGAACATCCGAGGGCAAAGGGCACTGCCGTGTACTGATCTGTAGGGGCCCAGACATCCCTGGCCAGGCCTTGTGATCCCATTTTCCAGAGGAGGAAACTGAGGCCAGAGAAAGGAGAGTTGGAGCAAAAGCCCCCAGCCAGGGCGTCTCAGAGTGGGAAGGTGAATGAAGCTTCAGGGATGGAGTTGCTGGAGAAGACATGTCTCCCTGAGGTCCAGTGCTGGCCAGGGACCCTTGGGGTCCTCAAGCCCTGCTGAGAGGGGGTCTCAGAAAGCACAGGCTGTCCTGGGGTCCAGCTGAAGATGAGTCTCTGGCCTGTGACTACTGGCTCGAGGGGTAGGCGCAGGCCTGCTGCCCCTCAGCCTGACCCGTGTGTTGGCAGGTAATGGCCAACAGCTGCAGACAAGGCTACCTGGATGCCCTGAGGTTTCTGGAGAGACGCGGTAGGTGGCAGCCCCCCACAGGAGCTGGGCATCGCCCCCCTATGTGAGTGCCAGGTGGCTCCGCCTCTCAGCCATTTGAGTTCCCAAGGACCTTGGCTCGTTCATTCTCTTCCTCAGCGTCTGCTCTGTGCCGGATGCTGGGGACCCAGGGAGAAATCGCACACGTGTCCTGGTCTCCAGCTACCCACTGCCTGGTGCCGGGGGAACAGATCAAGAGAGAGACATCCCCCAGGGATGATGGAGGGATGCTCAGGGTCACGGGAGCCCAGCAGGGGCACCTGGCCCCGTCTGGTGGGTTGGGTGGGTAACGAGGGCTTCCTGGAGGTGGTGACTGAGAAGCTGGGTTTTAACTAGTCATGAAGGCTGCAGAAATATTGACAAGAGGGCACTCTAGGTAGGGAGAAGAAGAGCAAGAGCAAAGGAACAGAACTTGGCACTTCGAGGGTGCACACCTCAGTGGGGCCATAGGATTGTGTGTGTGTGTGTGTGTGTGTGTGTGAGACGGAGCACTGGGAGGGTCAGAGAGGTCTTCTTAGCTGGAGAGTTTGGCTGTCATCCCACAGGGCCATGCTCTTCAACACGGTAGGGCTGAGACTTGAACTCAGGCCTTCTGGCTCCAGGGTCCGTGACACTTGATCCCCACTCTATGGCCCCAAACCCTCAGCAGCAGGAAGCACTCACGGAGCACATAATATGTGCTCAGACATAGAAAGCTCAGACCCGGGCTCAAGCTTTGTGTGTTCGTTGTATCTGATTCATTGCATCCAAACAGCCATACACAGCAGGCCTTAATTTCCCCCGTTTTCTAGGGAGGGAAACCACGCACAGAGCTGGCGGGTGGTGACCCCAGGATCTGAGCCTTGGGTTGGGTCTTCTGGGCCTGGGCTCTGTCAACCACCAGAAAGTGCACAGGAATCAGACGGCAGACAGAGCAGGGCCGGGGAGCTCAGGACAAAGTCATTCAGGACCAGCCAAGGGTCCACTCATCCTGCGGTCAGCGGGTCCCCAGAGCTGGGTTCAGGCGTCGAGGGGTGCGGGTGGTGAGGGCAGCATGGAGCGCTGCGGGGGGGCGGTCACTGTCGCTGGGACGCTCCAGCTGTGCTGACCCATTGCGTCCCTCCTCTCCCCAACCCAGGACTCACCAAGGAGCCAGTGCTGTGGAGCTTGGTGTCTAAGGAGCCCCCAGCCCCAGCTGACGGGACCCCAGATGCTGCCCATGACAGAGGCCTGTCGCTCAACTGGGCAGTGCCCAATGTGCTGGTCAAGGACGTGCCCGACTTTGAGCAGCTCTCCCCAGAGCTGGAGGCTGGTACTGCCCCTCCCATCCCATCCATGCTCACCTGCCAGGTGCCCTGCACGTGAGGGGCCTGGGGCTGGGGACCCCACCTTGAAGGTGCTCGTGATATGCAAGAGGACAGGACTCAGGCGTGCCAGGCGTGGTGCCCATGCCTCGTACACGTTGTCCCCTTCACTCCTCACCACGACCCGAGCGGGCCTGGGTGTTTTTCGCTGATGAGGAAACTGAAGCTCAGAGAAGGGAAGGGGCTCACCAAGGTCTCAGGACCTACAACTGGGGGATTCGAACCCAAGTCTGTGCCTGAGAAAGCCAGGTCTTTGCCCACTGCCCAAAGAAGGGCGGAAGGTGCCGAGGGACAAAGGAGAGGCACACACAGGCTCTCCAGGTGGAGACGGACTCTTTTTACCCCCGCCCCACCGCCCGCCCCAGATACTCTGAGGATGGTGCTGAATGGTCCCCACTGGACAGTTGAGGAAACCATCACACAGAGAGCTTAAGCAACTGCCCAAGGTCACCCAGCTGGCAAAGCAATTAGTCAGCCCTCCTGCTCAGTGACCTAAATGTCACAAAGGCAGCAACAGGAAAGGGCAGACACATGTCGTGGTCGTGGGAGCGGGAGTCTGAGCAGCACCTAAGTGAAGTGTGAATGGAGGAGTTGGCCAAGCAAAAGAGGGGCCAGATGAGCATCCAGGCAGTGGGCGTGGCCTGTGCAAATGTCCCCGGGTTGGTGGGGAGGGGAGGGGCCCCTGCGGCTGAGGGAGAGGTGGGTTAGCAGAGATCGGCTTGGGGACGACTGGAGGGTGGGGAAGAAGGCCTCCAAAGCTGCAGGAGGAAAGAGACTGGGAGCCACTGGGGCGACCCCTCACTTTCAGAGTTCATGATTGCTCTGAACTCTGGGTCCCAGTGTTGGCTACACCCAGCTGGGAGGGGACAGGCTGAAGAGGTGGGAAGCTGGGAGGAGAGGTGATGGTGGTTGAGCCCAGAGCAGGGGCAAGGGGGTGGGTGAGGAAATGAGGCGAGCCCCTCTTTCTGCCTGGGAGACCACATATGGCACAAAGACGAAGTCTGCATCTACGCTGAGCTCCTGAGGTCCAACCTTGGGGCTCTGGAACCCCCGGCGGTGTCCCTGCAGCCACAAGGGGGCACCAGAGAGCTTCTCTGAAGGCCTTTACAGCATCTCCTAATCCTAATCCTGGTCTCCTCTACTGATGGAGATACTACCTGTATCCCATTTTTCAGAGGCGGTGACCTGGTTCAGAGATAGGAAGGGACCCACCCTAGGCCATGTGGCAGGTTACAGGGAGCTAGGTCTTGGGACTGTTTTCAGGAACCTGGAGTTGAGGCTGGTGGTGTGTGCATGGCCAAGCCATAGTTTGGAGGTCAGGATTCGGGTTCTGTCTGTGTCCCAGCCAGAATGCTGGGCCCTTGCACGCTGATCAGTTAAGGGGTTGGGAGCTTAGGAAGTGGTCGTGTGGTCACAGCTGCTGTCATCAATAGCACTGATGTTATGGGAAGGAGGTATGGTGGGCACTTGTTCCCCCAGGGGCCAAAGCAGATTTTCCAGAAGGGCAGGAGAGGTGGAAGAAGTGCAGGGAGCCCAACAGCCTCTATCTTGGCCCCACCACTTCCTGGCAATGGGCTTGGGTGAGTCACTGCTCCACTCTGAGCCTCAGTCTACTCATCTGTGAAAGGGGCACACTCTGCCGTCTTAGGACTAACGAGGGAGCCTGGGCCGGGCTCCATCAATGCAGCTGCTTCCCCTGCAGATTGGCTGGGAGTGGGGGCGTCCTCTGTGGGCCGTGGGAGGTAGAGACGGGGCTCGGGCTGTCTTCCCTAAGGGTGACCTTGAGGGGGTGGCCGGAGGGGTGAGGGGCAACCGTGGCCTCTCTCGTAGCACTGAAGAAAGCCTGCATGCGGGACCCCAGTGCCTGGGCCTCTTTTTGCCGCTCAGGGCCTGGGTGGGCGCTGACGTACCTGCTGCTGCCCTTTGAGTACGTCTACTTCCAAAGCAGAAGGTGAGGCGTGGCCAGGGGTCCTGGGAAGGGTCTGACCGGTTGAGACTGGTGCCCATGGCAGGAAGGTCACTGGGGCACTGGGGCGAGGGGCAGAGCAGGGCTGGTGTCCCCAAACTGCCTGACGCTGGCTGCAGGCCCTGAGGAGTCTTGGTCTCCTTTGGAAGACGGGACTGATGGGGTGGCTGGGTAACAGCTGTGACTTTAGTCCACCGGAAACGGGGCCTCGTGGTCAGCCTGGACCTTCCTGCCTCTAGGATCTTTGGTCCACTGTTGCACCTGTCAGAGCCTCAGAGGAAACGAGTTCTTTCTGAGGGTAGCTCTAGGGGTTGGTCTGCCTCAGATTAACTGTGTGGCCCAGGCCAGGTATCTTGACCTCTCTGGGCCCCAGATTCCTTTTCTGTAAAACGAGGCCTTTCCAGAGCAGACTGGCTGTGGATAGGCCCTCACTAACCATCTGACTTTGCTGGTTCATGGATCACTCCCTGTTGTTTGTCCATTCATTCCACCAACAGTTATTGAGGGTCAGGCCTTGTCTGGGGGCCGGGAGGCAGGACTGACCGAGACCCAGCCCTGACCTTCTGGGGATCACAGCCCACCGATCGTCACGTATTTATCTGTGCCATCCGGCTGTGCCTTCGGATACCTAGAGAGATCGACAGTGGCTATGGATTCCTAGGAGAGGTGTACAGTGGCTGTGAACTGGAGCAGCTCGCAAGAGTGGCTATGTGGTCAGGAAAGGCTGTTTAGAGGAGGTAACTTCTGAGCTATAATCTGATGAGTAAGGATGAGTAGGAGTCCACTAGGCCAAGAAGGATGGAGCAGCATGTGCAGAGGTCCTGGGGCAGAAGGCAGAGGGAGTAAAGCTCATCAGAAGAGCAGAAAGGGAGGCTAGTGTGGCTGAAGCCAAAATCTGGAGTGTGTACAAGATGGAGCTGAGGAAGCTGGCAGGGGCTAGACACACAGGGGTCTGTGGCCAGGTGAGGGGTGTGGTCTTTATCCTGATGGTTACAGGAAGGCCGTGGAGGATTTTGGCAGGAAAGTGTCATGCAGATATCTGTATTTTTAAAAAATTCCCCATTCCCTGGAAGAAGGTCTGTGATAGCGAGCCACTTGTCTCTGGCCCACTCCATGCAGAGTCCATGACAGGGTCAGCCCTGCTGTCTGAACTGCTGGTGACCCAAAGCTGGGAGTCAGCTTTCTGCTGATGTGGACTTTTTCTTATGCAGAGCTTTTAGACTGCAACCACAAGTTAAAATTAAAAAAAAAGACAAATGCAAATTCTAGCCATTTCAGTTACAAAAAGAAGATCAATGTATGAGTGTTGATGGAGTCGCCAGCCTAGACCGCAGGGGTCTTTTCTGTAAACTACAGGCTCAACCACAGCATTGGTGATTCAGTGGTAGAGTTCTCGCCTGCCAGGTGGGAGGCCCGGGTTTGATTACTGGCCAAAGCAGGGTGATGTTTTGAGGCTTCTCTGGTGACTCAGTTGTAAAGATCCACCTACCAATGCAGGGAGAAGGGAGTTTGATCCCTGGGTCAGGAAGATCTCCTGGAGCAGGAAATGGCAACCTGCTCCAGTATTCTTGCCTGGAAAACCTCATGGACAGAGGAGCCTGGCGAGCTCCTGTCCATGGGGTCGCAAAGAGTTAGACAAAGCTGAGCAACTGAGCACCACATACTCGACATACCGGTTACAATAATAGGGGCAGAAGGCCCAGAAACAAGGGGGGACATTCAGTTCGTATTTGGCTTGTCGCAGTGCGCGCGGTGGGCTGCCTGAGTCTCAGAAAGTGCTGGCCAGGCGTGCTCTCAGCTGTAGCTGGGTGATGCTGCCCTCTGCTGATCCTGAGTGGTCTAGGTGGGGAGTCCCAGGAGGGCGCTGGGCATGGGAAGGCCAGGCTCAGATGTGTTTAAGAAGCCGCTGGCAGCCTAAAGGAGCGTGGATGAAGGGGCATGAAGGGTGGAGGGCAGGGGCTGTTCTGGGGAGGAGGAGGGGGGATAGAAACGTGGAGGCGGTAAGGGGATGGTCCTCACTTGGCTGGTGAGAAACTGAGGCCCAGAAAGTTTCCCTGGCCTGCCTAGACCACACAGCGGATGAATAGGGCAGCGGGGCTGCAGTGCAAGCCGGCCTGACCCCAGGGCCCTGGCCTCTCCACCCCAGGGCTTCCCACCTGTGCCCTTTGGAGTCGATGGCCCTGAGGGCCTGGTGGTCTCCATCAAGTCCATGGTCCATGGGGACCGTTCCCCGCACCCTGGTGCCTCTGCAGGTGCTGACCTGCTCTACAGTGCAGTCAATGCGCCTGGAGCTCTGTACCCCGCTTCCTCCTTCCCTTAGCCTTGGTGCTTGGGTGCGGGGGCCCCCAGCTCTACGCCAGCCCCATGGGGAGGGTGGGCTCTGCCAGGCTGGGCACAGACCGGGGCCACTGTCGTTGCCTCTCCTTCCAGATTGGTGGAGTGGCTGCCGGACATGCCCGCCGACTTGTGGTGGATGCAAGGCTTGCTGAGGAGCTTGGCCCTCGAGGTCTGTTCCAGGACGAAGGACCAGCTCCTCAGGTTGGTCGGGTGAGACGGGCGGAGGGAGGTGCCGCTGGTTCCCCAGACCCTGGGCGGGCAGTCGCATCGTCCGCGTCCCCATCCACCCATTCGTACAGCCCTGGAACACATGTTGGGTCCCTCCTGTGGGCCAGACCTGGGATGGCCTTGAGGCAGGAGCTGGCCAGTCACATCCATCAGTCTTGGGGGGGGGGTCACCTGCCCCCTTCATCCATAGGGATGGCCTGAGTCACGGGGCATGAGTGGGTCTCTCTGCTCTGCCACATCCCCTGCCATCCTTCCAGACGTCTCCCTGGCCTGGTGTGGGGTCTCCCCAACCTTCCCTCCCTCCTGGCTGGAGACCCCAGCATTCCACCCCCTGCCCCTTACACCCACTCGGCACCATTTGCTAAACAAGGAAGTCGGCACCGTGTTCCCAGGGAGCGGCTACCCTGGAACCTTCCTGATACCCCCGCTTGGCCAGGATAAGGGTTTATTGCAGAATTTGGGAGAAGAGCAACCCAGAGCTTCACCCAATTCCAGGCTCTGAAAATTCGCCTTTGCTGGCTTCTGCTTCCTCTGCAGCCTCCTTGTCACCAGCTCCCTCCAGCCTAAGGCCGCTCCTCCCAAGGACCTGGCCAAGGAACCCAGATCTGCCCATCAGGCCTGAGGGGACCGTGCCAGCCCAGCCCAGTGACTGGCCTCCCCTGACTCCCATCATGGCCCTTGTCCCATGCCCACATCTGCCTCTAGTCCTTGAGTCCTGACCCATCTCCTGGAGCTCAGAGCCTGAGCCTAGCCCAGGGTGGGCACTGGAATTGTCAGCCACATGGAGGGTGGAGAGGACAGAGACTCTTGTCCCAGACCATGTGGGCAGGTGGCCCCCAGGAGCGAGAAGAGCCCCCCCTGAGTCTCTCCATAGCCCCCGCTCCTGGGTCTTCAGGTTCTTCTTTTCTGGGTGAGGCACAGCCTCTTGGTACAACCCCAGGTCATCCTCCTGTCTCATCACAGGGAGGAAGGAAGCCAGGGGCTGAGACACATGTCTGGTTCTGGAATTTCCATTTGGGGGACTTGAGGCAGCGTCTCGGGGAATCAGGGCTTGGGTGTGTCATAGAGCAGCATGCAGAGAACTTCAGGGAAGGTGGAGAAAATGCTACGGGCATACCAGATCCCTGGCTTCCCTGGTGGCTCAAACAGTAAAGAACCCACCTGCAATGCGAGAGACCTGGGTCAGGAAGATCCCCTGGAGAAGGAAATGGCAACCCACTCCAGGATCTTTGCCAGGAGAATTCCATGGACAGAAGAGCCTGGCAGGCTCCATGGGGTAACGCAGAGTCAGACACGACAGAGCGACTGACACTTTCACTTGCACAGAACAGGGAACAAATAGAAATGTCAGGGTGAGGACTGCCACCTCTCTGACCCTTTCTGACTTTCTCTGTCCTGCGCTAGCCCTCGGGGGGAATCTCCGTGCTCTGCATCACTCTAGAAACCTTGACCTCTAACTTCCTCTGGGTCTATTCCCCAGGGAACCCCCAGCAGGAGATGGGAGGGTGGGAAGAGAGAGAGGGATTAAAATCTCAGAATCTCAGCTATGTGTGCTTTTGTTGGGGTTCCCAAAGGCCCCTGGCTGCCACCACCACAGGTCTCCCTGATGTGTTCCTTTTTTTTTAATATCTTTTTTATTTTATTTTTAAACTTTACAATATTGTATTGGTTTTGCCAAATATCAAAACGATGTGTACCTTAAAAAGATTTTTGATGAGCAGTGCCTCCAGCCTGGCCCCTCCCTCTCTTGGGCACAGAAGGTGCTGGGACATCAGACCTCCTCCAGCCTCTCTCAGGAATTGCTCCTCTTCCCATCCTGAGAGCAGAGCCCACACCATGCCCCTGGCCAGGCCCTTAAGAGACACTCAGCCTGAGGAGGGCGGGGAAGGATGAAGACTTGGAGGCAGGCCTGAGAAAAAAAGAAGCCAAGGAATAAATGTGTGAACAAGAGACACATTCATTCATTCATTCATCTGACTTAACGAGTTATAGGCTCTGGGGACACAGCTGTGAACAAAACTTATATTCTGGTTGGGGCATGAGAACAGATGCTAAACAGGAAACAGGAAAAGGTGAAAATAAGATCATCTCCAGGAATGGCAGTTCTGTGAGGAGACAGGAGGGTGAGACTGATGGGATGGTGAGCAACCTGGGACCAGGTGGTCCTGGAGGGCCTCTTTGAGGAGGTGGCACTGGAGGGGAAGTCTGAGATGAGACTTGAGAGCCGGCGAAGAGTTTTGCAAGCAAGGGGAACAGCACATGCAAAGGGGGACCTGTGCTTGCAAAGGCCTTGAGTTGAGAATGAAGAGGGGGTGAAGGGGTACACTGTGGGCAGTAAGGCGGTTGTGGGGTGGGCAGAGGTTGGGGCATGGAGGGTACTGTTTGGATTTCGCAGTCATTGGGGGGCAGTGAGAGCAGAGAAGCAAAAGGCGACTGAAGGGTGAGTAGAATCCAGGAGGGTCTGGGCATGAGGGTGGGACAGAAAGGTGAGTGGCTCTCCAGCTCCCAGTCCTGGCTTTCCGAGCGCCAACCGTCTGCTGAGTGTGAACTGAGCCCGAGACAGATCCCCGCCTCAGGGAGCTCACGTTCCTCTATTGCTACTTCTGACCCTCACAAGTGCCCACCACTTACAGTTTTCAAATCCAGTTACCTCAGTTAATTCTCACAGCAACTCTGGGAGGTGAGCATTATTCTGCCCCATTTTATGGGCGAGGAAACCAAAGCGCAGAGTGGTTCTGTGCGTTGGGGTAAATGGTAAAGCTGTAAATGCCCAAGTGTGTGCTCCAGGCAGCAGAAGGATCTCTGGAAAAATCACAGCTTCTTTGTGCACCTGCTGTGCAATGCTGAGCAAGTTCTTTCCTCCATCAGTTCCTCATTTCCTTGCCTTTAAAATGACTAGTTGGTTTCTAAAGGGCCTCCAGCTCCCACAAAAGAGACAATTAATACCACCGTGCTCAGGGGGAGGAGAGATGATTCCAGGAGGGGATTAGCCACAGAGGGCTAGGTGTTTGAACTGGGTCTTTATGGAAGCCTAGATTCTAGGTTGGCAGAAAGTTGCTCCAGGAGTGTGGCTGCAGGTGTAAAGACAGGTTTGGGGTGCCCCCTGGTAAGTTAAAGAGACAAGGAGTCTGGCTCAGATATGTGAAGCACCTGATCCCACAGCAAATCATTGACGGAGTTAGCATTCAAGACTAGGTCAGGGGACTTCCCTGGTAGCCCAGTGGCTAAGACTCCAGGTTCCAGTGCAGAGGGCCTGGATTCAATCCCTGCCCAGGGAACTGGGTCCCACATGCTGCAGCTAAGACCCAGGGGAGCCAAATAAATAAATAAAAATATTAGCAGTAAATAATCTAAAATAAATAGGATCATTAAAAAAAGACTAGTTCAGGCTGTGGTTCCATCCTGTCTGCCCACTAGAATGCTGGGTATAAATATTGAAGCTCAGGACTTTCTTCAGAAATTCTGGTATTGAATTAGACCTGTCTAGGCAGGAATGTGATTGAAGCCTGTAGTTCCTGGGCACTAGTGTCCTCAGGGGCCACTCTGTGGGTGTGACCATCTGCCTGAGCCAGCACCCTGGGCTCAGACTTTCTTAAGGTCATCTGTGGCAACAGGCTGGTGTGTGCCCATCTGTGTCCAGGGTCATGAGATGCTATTGGGTGACCTCTGCCCCAGCACTAAATCTTGGCTTCATTAGATATCCTCAGATACCTCAACCCCTCTGAAATTAGCATCCCACCCACAAGTCTGAAACTGTACACTAACTGGATATTTGGTGATGTTAAGGAATAATCATTACTTTTTAGTTGTGTTAATGTATTGGGAATATGATTTCAAAGAGTTCTTATCTCTTAGAGGTCTTTATTAAAGTAATGGCATAACACATGAGTTGCTTCAAAATCATCTGAGTGGGGAAGAGTGGGTGAGAGTTGATGAAACTTGAGTTGGTAACAGTTGACAGTGGGTGATGGGTACATAGAAATTCATTCTACTATTCTTTTTATTTTTGCATATGTTTGACATATTTTGCGTATGTTTGCATATTTCCCTAATAAAAGACAGCATAATCTTAAAGATTTGATAGTCCGTACAAATAGGAAAATATGCATCAAGACAGAACATAAAACAGCAAAACCAGAGCCACTGGGTGTCGTGTCTACCCAGAGTCCCGCCGTGGGCGATCATGAGGATCTGGTGAGCTGTGCGCTTTCAGCACCGCGGACAGCGACCGGCGGCCGCTCCGCAGTCTCCATACAGCCTTGGGTATCTCACAGGGCAGAGAACTTCGGATCCAGGTTACTTAGGAAGAGTTTCTTCAGGACGAAAGACTATCCAGCCTCTTACTAATCCTTAGAGAAGAGGGGCTCAGTACCCATGGGGAAGACCAGGACTTGGTGGACACTTTCGGCTCCTAAGAATCTTCTGTTTCTTGCTCTTTAGAGATACCTTTGTCAAAAATCAATCAATCAGATATTTGTGTCTGTTTCTAGACTCTCTGTCCTGTTCCATTTATCTATATGTCTATGCTTATGCCAATCCCACTCTTTTGATTTCTAGCTTTAAGGTAAATAGATTTATAGTAAGTCTTGAAATCAAGTACTGTGAGCATTCCAGCTCTGCTATTCTTTTTGAAAATAGTTTTGACTAGTCTAGTGACCTTGCTTCTTTATATAGGTTTTAGAACTGGCTTGTTAATTTCTACAAAAGGGCCCATTGACACTTCTCTTGGGATTGCATAGACTCTACAGATGAATTTTGAAATATTTTGAAATATTAGAAATAATTGTATCTTAACAATATTGAGTCTTCTAATTGATGACCAGGATATATGTCACCGTTTCTTTAAATTTTACAAATTTATCTCATCAATGTTTTGTAGCTTTGTTATATGAATCTTGCATATGTTTTCTTAGATTTATTCACAAGCATTTATTGTTTTTTGATGATACTGCAAACAGTATTTTTAAAATTTCAACTTTCAGTTGTTTATTGCTGGTATTTGATTTTTGTTTGCTAGTCCTGTGTCTTATGAGCTTGCTAAACTCATTTATTCAGTCTAGTAGCTTTTTTGGTAGGGTCCTCAGGCTCTTCTATATTAACAGAGATTTTTCTTTAGATTTCTATTCTAAAAATTAAGTCAAAAGAGAAGTTTCAAGAAGTAATACAACTGTGGTAGGCAAGAATAACACCTCCCCACCCCCTCAAAAGATGTCCATGTCTTCCCAGAAACTGTGACTATATGTCAAAGGTAATTAAGGTTGCAGATGGAATTAAGCTTGCTAATCAGCTGACCTTAAAATAGATTACCCTGGATTATGTATTGGGAAGACCTAATATAATTATAAGGGATCTTAAAATGGAAGAGGGAGATAGAAGAAGAGTCAATGTCAGAGTAAAATGACGTGAGAAACAGTAAAACCAGTGTTGCTGACTTTGAAGAGGGAGGAAGGGACCATGAGCCCAGGAGTGCGGGCGGCCTCTAGTGGCTGGAAAAGGCAGAAAACTGGCTTCATCCTTAACCTCCAGAAAGGAATGGCGTTTTGCCAACACCCTTGATTTTAGCACAGTGACACCCACATTAGATATACAACCTACGGAACCGTAAGATAATAAATATGTATTGTTTTAAAGCCCCCGAGTTTGTGGTAATTCACTATAGCAGTGATAGAAAAAGAAGACAACAACGAATATGCACTATCACCTACATTCACCAGTTGTAGCATTTGCCACATTTTCTTCTCTTTCAATGTATGTGTACACATTCGTGTTATAATTGTGTTGTTTCATAGAACTATTTGAAAATAAGTTGCAGACAGAATTCTACACTCCCAAATACTTCAGCATCTCCCTCTAAGAAAAAGAACATTCTCTTACATATCCACAGTACAGTTTTAAAGTTCATGAAATTTAAAATTAATACAATGCCGCCTAGTCACCTGGTCATGTTTGACTCTTTTGTGACCCCATGGACTGTAACCTGCCAAGCTCCTCTGTCCATGGGATTTCCTAGACAAGAATACTGGAGTGGGTTGCCATTTCCTTCCCCAGCGCATCTTCCCAACCCAGGGGTCAAATTCACGTCTCCCGTACTGCAGGTGAGGGCTTCCCTGGTGGCTCAGTGGTAAAGAATCCACCTTTGATGCAGGAGACATCAGTTTGATCCCTGGGTCAGGAAGATCCCCTGGAGGAGGGCATGGCAACCCACTCCAGTATTCTTGCCTGGAGAATCCCATGGACAGAGGAGCCTGGTGCGTTACAGTCCATGGAGTGGCAAAGAGTCAGACACAACTAAAGTGACTGAGTATGCACACATGCACTGCTGGTGGGTTCTTTACTGCTGAGCCACCAGGAGATTCTGTCAATATTATATTACAATAATACAATATTACCAGCTTATCAAGAGTCCACATTCATATGTTGCAAATTGCCCCAAGAATGTCCTTTTCAATTATCTTTAGTCCTTTTATCTAGAACAAGTTCTTTCAACTTTTTTTTTGTCTTTCATGACATTGACATTTTTGAAGAGTACAGGTCAGTTGTTACACAGACTGTTCCTTTCCTTCGGTTTTGTATTCTGTCCTGATTTATTAGATCCAGGATATGAATTTTTGGTGGGAAAACCATGTAAGTGATTTGGGATCTTTAATGTGGTATGGAGTCCGCATCTAAATTTATATCCACATCTGTATTCATCTGTATTTATGCTTATATCATCATGTGACCATCACTAAAAGCAAGACATTAACACAATGTTTCCAATACTCTGGAGGGTAGTTTTGTGTCTTTGCCCAGTCAACCCCCTCTGCTGCCTCAAACTGTACACTTTTCTGACCTCTGATCATAGATTAGTTTTGTCCGTCCTTGAATTGTATACGGATAGAGTCATCCAACATACCACCTTTTATGTTTAGCTTCTTTTGTTCATCATTTTGACTGTGAAATTCACCTATATTGTTGCATACACCAATCGTTCTTTTTTAAATCACTGTATAGTAAGAATTCCATTGTATGAATATATCACAATTTATCCAGTCTAATGTTGATGGACATTTGAGTTGTTTCTAATTCTTGTCTAATAGGTACAAAGTGTTAATTTGTTCCTAATTTCAAGCTAGCTCCTGTGTTCTTTTGACCTAGCCCCATCATTTTTAATGGTTTCTTCTTCTGCCCCAAAGATATTTTAGGCTCATCTTGTATCTTTGCCCAGCCCTGGAAGTGGCCTTCTCTCTGAGAAACTCTGGTTCCTTTTTGTGGGGAAGTATTTAGAAACCAAGATCTGGGCGCTGGCTCTGCCTGGTTTTGCTGGAATACAGTGCTTAAAGGCCTTTTCAGCAAAGATAAGGAATAGATTTTTAAAATAAATAATAAATTCATGAAATAGCTTAGATTCTAATCTAAAAGGACGGGGTTCCTCCTTGCTCTTCCATAGTGAGACCCTCACCTGAAACACCAGCTCGTTTATTTGCTCAGTTCCTCCAGCCTTTGGCTGCCTGTCTTTGTGCCATCACCTAATTGTTCTTAACGATATCTTGGTATTTGGGATCTTCTCTTGCATTTTTGTAAAGACATTCTCAAGCCCCCTGAATCAGAGTTAATGCTCTCTTTGCACATTTCATCCACCATGTACACATGGCCAATGTCCCCCTTGCCAGACTGTGAGTGTCTCAATCCTGGGGAAGAAGGAGAGAGAGAAGGTAGGTCCTATCCACCTGCGTTGCTCTGGATTCTTTTTTAAATTAATTAATTTATTTATTTAGCTATGCTGGGTCTTAGTTGTAGCTTGCGGGATCTTTGATCTTTGTGTGGCATGTGGGATCTAGTTCCCTGGCCAAGGATCGAACCTGGGTCTCCTGCATTGAGTGCAGAGTCTCAACCACTGGACCACCAGGGAAGTCCCACAGCTCTGAATTCTTGCTGGTATAATTATCTCTGTCCTCTCAACTGCAGTACCTAGAAGTAGAGAGTATCATTCCCTTTTCACAGTCAGAGACACTGAACCTGTGCAATAGCATTGTTTCTTAAAAAAAAAGTCACGAATGTACAGTGACTTAATTAAATGTTTTATTGCTAAAAATTGCTAACTATCATTTGACAATGCAAGATTGTCACAAATGTTCTATTTGTAAACAGCACAGCATCTGCAAAGCACAATAAAATGAGCTTTGCCTGTGTGTGTTTCTTGAGTGAATGGATGAGGGGTTGTTCTAAAACCTCTATAGAATTCAGTTGTTCTCTAATTGTAGTCTGCCTAAGAAGTATATTTTAAATACAGACTTATGGAGCACTACCCCAAGGGTCCTGGGTATCATGAGTTCTGGGGTGGGCCCTGGAAATCTTCAATTAACAGATTTAACCCTTTCCTGCTCTCAGGATATTGTAAGCGTGTGATTCACAGGTCTTATTCTGATCTGAAATTGTCTTGGTTATTCACAAATGTAAGCTCCAAGGGGGCTGGGCTCTTGCCAGTATCACTGGTCTGGACCCTCGACCCGTGGCAGGTACAGATCAGAGGCTCCCTAAATATTTGTTGAATGAACGATGAATGAATCTCTCGGGTCATTGCTAGTTGCAGTGTTTATTGAGTTTGTGTTGAAGCTTTGCTGAAGGACAGAATCGCTGGAATCCCTGGGTTGGTTAACGTATGCATGATGAAGGTGATGCGGACTACCGGCCTGGAGGAGGGCGGGGGAGGGGTCTTGGACGGCCCTCAGGGAGGGTGGGCGAGGGGTGGCTGGGGCGGGGCTCGGGCCATGACGTCGGGCCGCATCCACGCCGGCGTCGTGACGTCAAGACACGGAACGCCCCCGCCCTCCCGCGCCGGCTGGGGTGGGGCGCGGGCCGGGCGGCGCCGTGACGTCACGCCTGCGGAGGAGCGCCGTGACGTCACGCCTGCGGAGGAGCGCCGCGCGGCGGCTGCGGGGCGGCGGGCGAGAGCGCGGGGCGGCGGCGGCGGCGGCGGCGGCGGGGCTGCGGGGCTGCGGGGCCGGGCGGCGGCATGGCGGAGAGCGAGGCGGAGACCCCCAGCACGCCGGGCGAGTTCGAGAGCAAGTACTTCGAGTTCCACGGCGTGCGGCTGCCGCCCTTTTGCCGCGGGAAGATGGAGGAGATCGCCAACTTCCCGGTGCGGCCCAGCGACGTGTGGATCGTCACCTACCCCAAGTCCGGTGAGTCCTGCGCGGACCCCGCCCCGGCTGGCTCTGCGGCGCGCCGGCGTGGACCCTGCGGCCCGCGCCCTGGGAGGCGGGGGGCCGACTGGGGGTGGGGGGCCGAGGGCGGGGGCGCGATGCCTGGAGCCCGACAGGGCGGGGTGGGGGTGGTCGGCCGGGGGTTTGGGGGGAAACCAGGTGTTTGGAGGTTGAGCCCCGGTGTCCGTGGCCAGGTGGCGTCCTGTGGGGATGGAGCCTTGTTTGGCGGCGGAGCTGCCAGGCAGACAGGCCCAGGCCCGCCACCCTCCCTGCCTCCCCTCCCGATGTCCAGCTGGCTGTGTGACCTTGGACAGTCACTCAACCTCTCTGTTCTTGGGTTCGGTTCAGCCCTTTGATGAGCGCCAAGTCCTGGTGATGATCTTGGGGAGGGGGTGAAACGGGGCGTCAGGGCTGTGTTGGTGATGATCTTGGGGAGGGGGTGAAATGGGGCGTCAGGGCTGCGTGCTTCCCTCATTTCCTGCGTGGGCACTGGCTGGGGGATGGGACTGGCCCGTGCCCAGAGTGCAGTGTCCGATGCGTCCCCCCTGATTCAGGGCCGCCTCCTTCACCCTGGTATATCTTGGCGTCTGGGACCCAGGGCAGTCACATTTCCTAGCATTAGGATGTCACTTTCATGACTGCTGTGTGAAGTCCAGGTGATCGTTCCCACTTCCACTCTATGGTGGGCACTGAGGCTCAGAGAGGGGAGGTTGCTCGCCCAAGGTCACACAGCTGCTGAGCAGGAGGAGCTGAGATTTAAGGCCAGGCGGGTGTGCGTGTGCCCAGGACCTGATGTAAGAGATTTTTGATGTAGTGCCTCTTCTGAGGTTTGTAGGGAAAAGGGGCAACTTTCCTGTTTGAACATTCCTGCGGGTTTCCGTTGTTGCCGCTGTCCTGAAGAGAGAGGGATTCACTGCTCTGAATCCAGACAGTGCAGTGCGTCTTTGGCCTGGTGTCCGGGGTGGTGGCCTTGAGGTCGCGTGGTCGGAGGAACAGGCTGGCAGGTTGCTGGGAGAGCCCGTAGGCTTGGCTGTCCTTGCAGCGCAGGGTCCCAGATGCCCAGGGGGTAGGCCTGGTCCTCCCAGGAAGGCTGAGGAAGGGGCTTGTGAGTGGAGGGGTGGAGAGGAGTCTGGAGGCACTGCTGGGCTGTGTTTGGAAAGAAGGAAAGGAAGTGTGGGGATTCACAATTGGTCAGATTTTAGAGCCAGGGATGTCATTCATATATATAAGACCCCCAGCTGGGTGTGGGCGGGAGAGCACTTCGCTTCCCTCCTGTTATGTGGGATCACTGAAGGCTGAAAATGGCCTCCTGTCTGTTTAGGGCAGGGTTTGCCTACCTCTGAATTATGAAAAATGTGGGCACCCTTGAGGATTTTGGAGTGGCAGATGGACAGTTGTGGTTCTCTGTTACACCCCTCCATTTCGTGAGCAGGAGATGGTGGCTGAGAAGCTGGGCCGCTGGCAAGCTGGGGAGGCCCCGGGCATAGAGCTTGCTTGAAAGGCATGGCCCTGAAGCTTGTGGGGAGGCTTTAGACGGTCCCAGTGTTGGAGGCCTGCTGGGGTTCTGTAGGGACCTGGCTGGGCACCTTGATGGGAATGAGGTGTTAGTTTAAAGAAGTTTTCTGGATAACCAAACCTCACATCTTGTTTGTAACTTGCATCTTTCAAAGATAAAAACATGTCCTTCTGAGTTTCCTCTGAGAAGGAGAGCAAAGATTGGCTCTTCCCTTCGGAAACAGAGAACCCAGCTCGGCCAGAGATCCTGGTGTGGGGTCCCTTTGCGCACAGCCTGAAAGAGCCTCCTTTTCAAAGCTTAAAATTATTTTTCCCCTTATGGTCTTTCCAGGCCCTTACTGTTTCTCCATCTGCCCCCTGCTGGCTCCTTTTGCCTTTTACCTGCGGACCGGGCAGCCTGAGATGGTGCTAGTGGTAAAAAAAAAAAACAAAAAACCTGCCTGCCAATGCAGGAGACGTAAGAGATGTGGATTTGACCCGTGGGTCAGGAATATCCCCTGGAGAAAGGCATGGCAACCCCCTCCAGTATTCTTGCCTGGAGAATCCCGTGGACAGAGGAGCCCACCGGGCTACAGTCCATGGGGTTGCAAAGAGTCAGACACGACTGAACAACACAAACCCATTTTAAGGGCTTCCCTGGTGACTCAATGGCAAAGAATCCACCTGCCAATATAGGAGACTCGGGTTTGATCTCTGGGTAGGGAAGACCCGCCCTGGAGAAGGAAATGGCGACCCACTCCAGTATTCTTCCCTGGAGAATCCCATGGACGGAGGACCCTGGCGGGCTACAGTCTATGGGGTCGCAGAGAGCTGGACACGTCTGAAGCGACTGAGCATGTGCACGGGCAGCCTGAAGATGCCCTTGTTCGAACTGTGTGTGAGCCAGAGGGAAAGGACATTAGTAGCGCTCAGCTGACGACCTGCCATGCTCCGTGCTTTGTCACTTACAAAGGCCTGTGTTCATGGCAGTAAGCTGTCTGCAGACCTCTCTGACCAGAGGTGGTCTCCATTTCAGAAGTCCAACACAGAAACTCTGGGAGGTGAAGTGGCTCGCCCAAGCTCAAGTGCCTGGGACGAGGCTTGTTTGAGCTGACGGCAGGCCTGGGATGAAGCAGCAGCAGAGTGTCACGGGTTTGTGTAGACCAGTATCTGCTGTTCCTTTTTTGCTTTCCTCCTGGTTCTTAGCCTTCACCCAGCCCACCCTGCTTGTCCATGTCGTGGGGTGGTGACAGGAAAAGTGAGACGTTTTCTCAGGAAGGACGACCTTGCTGAGACCAGTGCTTCTGGAGGTCCCATGTCCTCTCAGCCCCCACTGCCTGTAAAGTTCATTACTCAAAATGATCCCAGAGGGGCCTGAAGAATTGGTCCCCCATATCTAGTTTTCGCTCAACCAAAGACGGCACACCCTGGAGGTTCTCTCCAGTGGCATCTGGTGTGGCAGGAGGAGCTGCCTGGGGGCAGGATCTGGGTTCCCTTGGGTCCCCCACCCCACCCTGGGCAGTTGCCCTCAGGTGATTCCCCTGCTGTGAAATCCACATGGTGAACCACACAGTCACAGAGGCAGCTTCTGCTCCCAGGCCCTTGAAGGGGCTGTTACTTTGAACGCAGGCCAGGTGTAGTTTGCCTGGGCCCTCGGAGTGGTGAAGTGGCCCCTTGGCGAATCCCGTGTGCCCGGCGCTCTGCCGTGTCAATCCAGAGGCTCAGAGAAGGCAGGAACTAGCTCAGAGTCACACAGCAGCTGAGGGACAGTCAGGTCTGATCCGTCCTCTGGTCCACAGCCAGTTTCGCCCCTGCCCCTCTGGAGGAGGGAGCTGGACTCAGGCCCCAAGGAGGAGGGAGGATCCCACCTTCTCTCCCCTGCCCTGGGGTGGAAGTCTCAGGATGCTTCAGGGTTTTAGGGGTTTTGTCAGAGTTCTGAGTCCTGGGCCACGGGGACTTCAGTCGGCCCACCTCACGATTCCATTCCTTTCCTGTCCCCGCCTCCCTGCTTCCTCCTCCCCACCAGGAGTGGGTCTGCAGGAGGCTCTGGCTTGGACATTGAGAGCCTGGCTTTGGAGCCTGCGTTTGAGCGCAGCTGTGCTACTCACCTGCTGGCTGGCCCTGGGCAGGTGAGACTACCGGCCTGAGCTGTGCTGCCCTCAAGGATGGGAGAGGCCGCCTCGGCGCCTTGCTGGAGGCGGATGAGGATGAGTGGGGTGATGAGCCGGGGCTTCTGCCTGGACCGGATGTGCCATAAGCAGAGGGCAGGGTGTCGTCAATGCCAGCTTTCACTCCCTGAGCACCCGTGGCGCCCAGACCTTTCCTTGGGGCTGGGCATGCAGAGAAAAGTCCCACTGGGTGCCTGTCTTCAGTGAATGCTGTGTCTGCCAGGGGACGGATGGCTCCAGTGTGGACCCAAGGGACCCCTTGGGGGGGGTCATCGTGAACTTGCAGGTGGCCCCAGGGCCCCCGTCCACCCTGCCTCCTCTGGTGGGGAACGTCTGATGGGAGAGGTCATAACAATCGGACCCTGCTCCTCTCCACAGTACTCCAGTACTTCTAGAACTTTTCTGTGTTTCTGACATTGGAGCTCAGGTGACAGGTTAGAACTGTGCTGTCTTAATTCGGGAGCCTCTAGTTCCCAGGGGGGTATCGAAGTTTAAGGAATTGAAATAAAATTATAGGGATTCAGTTCCTCAGTAGCACTGGCCACACTCCACAAGCTCAGGAGCTGCACGTGGCTAGTGGTCATCGCGCTGGACAGCAGGGCTTTAGCTGTTGCCATCGTCACGGAGGTCCTGCGGGACGGCGCCAGTTTGCGCTGTGACCCCACGGTGGGAGCCCTGGTGCCTTCAGTGTCCGGGGACCCTCCTCGCTGTCCAGTGTTGACGGTCCTTCTTTCTTACAGCCTCTGGTCCCAGGGTCTCTCTCTCTCTCTCTCTTTAGTTTTTAAGTCGTGTCCGACTCTTGGAACCCCATGGACTGTAGCCCGCCAGGCTCCTCCTCTGTCCATGGGATTCTCCAGGCAAGAATACTGGAGTGGATTGCCATTTCCTTCTCCAGGGGATCTCCCTGACCCAGGGATCGAACCGGGGTCTCCTGCATTGCAGGTGACTTCTTTACTGACTGAGCCATGAGGGAAGCCCAGGGTGTCCGGTGTTAAATCCAATCTTGTCTGGGCGACGTCTGTCCGCGAAGCCGTGGAGATCACGTGGGCTCTGGAATGTGCTCCTTGGCTCGACCTGGGCATCCCCGCTCCTGGTTTTTCTTTCCTTTGGCTCCCACCCGTCTTGAAGTGCACCCCCATTCTCTGGTCACTGGTGGGGGGCAGGGGGCAGTGAGTCACTCCCAGGGGGATGGGAGAGCCTGGCCCAACTCCAGCCCTATCACTGTGTGACTTCAGTTTGCTCTTGAAAAATGAGAGGATTAGACCTGATGGGTTCACATAAGTCTTAAGTGTTAAGACCCCCCCTGGGGCGGGGGGCCCCACAGGCCCTAGGCTGGATGATCTTTGGCTGAGAGCGTCCCCAGGCCCGGGAGATGGGCGCAGGGAGTGTCGTGAACGCAGCCCTCAAGGAGCTCACTTGGACACTGGAAAGCCAGGCTCCTAATGCTGACAGCTGCCCGACGGGCCAGGGTGCTCATTCTCGGGGGTCAGGTCAGGGGCCCAGGAAGAGGGGCTCTGAGGAGGAGGGTTGCAGGGGGGCTGCATGGAGGAGGTGGCGGGACCTGGCCGTGAGAGTTGGTGGGGCCTCCCCGTCCATCGTGTTTGAGCCTTGGAGCAGCTTCGTGTTCTTTGTTGTTGCCTCTCTTGGATAGAAACAGGCCCCCTGAGGGGCAAGGGCGGTGTCAGCACCCGAGGATGCAGGTTTGACTTGCGGACAGTGGGGAGGAGCCAGCCCCAGAAGACCTGGACAGAGGGACAGCAGTGACCTGGCCTCGGTTCTGGGCTGGATGCTCCCAGGTTTCCAGGGATGGTTATCATGTTCCCCCAGCCTGGGGAGGAGACTGGCCTCAAATCCAGATCTGGAAGCAGGCTAGGAAGTTTTGGGGAGGAACTCGCCACCCACCCTGAGCTCACGTTTGTGCCAAGATCAGAGTCAGCATCCCTGCCTTCCAGCTGCAGGGTGATGAGTGATCCCCAGCTAGCACCTGCTTACCCACTTCCCTGAAGACATCCCCAGAGGTTTGGTTCCAGATGACTTGTCCCCTTCCTCTGTCCTTCCCCTCCCTCTCCCTTGCCTCCTCCCTCTTCCTTCTCTTTGCTCTGACTCCAGCTGTTCGCCCATACTCAAGAGGGCTTGGCTTTGGGGAAGGAGGTGGCTGGTCCCAAGAACCAGGGTTAGCTGGGGCAGCAGTCTTCTCATCACCCTATGAGACCTGGAATGAAAGCCTCCAGAGGAACCCACAAGGTTCTGGAGGAAGACAAGAGCAGGGCCACTGGGACGAGCATCTGCTGACACTCGTGGAATTAGGAGGAGGCCCCGAGCCCGCTCTGAGCTCCAGGGTCTCATGGGGCTCCTTACCTCTGCTTCCTCCGAGGCAGTGAGGACTGCCATCCCCCGCCCCCACATGCACTTCCTTACTGTGCTTCTGTGGCTCCTCCCCCCAGGAAGTGCTCAAACCTGCCCACCCCTCTTGGCCCTGCTGCAGTCTCGGGAGCCTTCCTCTCTCACCTGGACTGTTGTGTGGCCTGCCTCCTGGGTTCACCTTTCACTCTGCAGCCAAAGTGACCTCTTAGGAACACCAGAGCACGCCCTCGAGGGTTCGATCTCTCCCCCAAATCCGCCATGGCCTTCAGGCAGCAGTGAAGTCCACCCCGTAGCCGTCCTCTGGTGGTCAGCTGTCCTGCCCTTACTCACCAGCATGGTGAGCACGCTGGCTGTCCTTCCCTCCAGCCTGGCTGCCTCTGTCTGGGGTGCTCCTGCCTTCCCTTCCCTTCCTCTCCCTTTCCCTCCCCTCTGATTACCTGATGTGGACCTCTGTTTCCAGAACGCCTCTCATCTGTTCACTGTGGGACTGAGCATCCTCCTGTGCCCCCCGCTCCCACCTCTCAGGACTTCAGAGGTGCCATGCCGTTGTCTGCTGGCTCACATCACTTCTGCTGAAAAGTCAGCTGAAATTCTTTGTTCCTTTTGGAATGGATCTTTTTTTCCCCTTCTGGTGGCCTTTGAGATGTTCTCTTTGTCTTTGGTTTTCAGCGCTTGGATATTAGGTGTCCAGATATATATATATTTTTAAGGGAGGAGGATGCTTATTCTGCTTGGGGTTCCTGAGCATCTCAGTGCTGTGCTTTGATGCCTTTCCTTATTTTGGAAGAATTCTCAGTCACCACTGCAACTATTTCTGGTGTCCCATTCTCTCTTCTTCTTTTCAGATGCCAATTACATATGTGTTAGATGGTTTGATACTGTCCTATAGCTCTTGGACATTCTACTTTTTCACCCTGTTTCTCTCTTTGCATCTCAGTTTGGGTAACTTCTGTTGGTCAGTCTTCAGGTTGACTGACCTTTCCACTGTATCAGGTATACTGATGGGCCCACTGAAAGCATTCTATATTTCCATTATTGTGTTTTTATTTTTTCTCTAGCATTTCCGTTGTGGTTTCCATCTCTCTGCTGAAATATTCATCTGTTTATGCTTGTTGTCCATCTTCTCCATGAAATCCTTCAACATTTGAGACAGAATCCTTTAATATCCTCTGAGTCTGATTCTGTTGATTGTCTCCTGACTGGGATTTTTTTTTTTGGTGGGTTTTTTTTTTTGATGTATACTACTCTTTGACTGAATGCTGGACACTGTGCCAGCATTAGAGACTGGAATCATTTTGAAAGGTTGTTGCTGAACCTCGAAAAGACGCCGGGATTCTTGGCCTCCGGAGGAGAAGAATTCAGTCTGGGGCCAGAGACGAGGCTTGATCACTCAGAGCTTTTGTGTAATAATGTTTTATTAAAGTGTAAAGGAAATAGACAAAGCTTCTGACATAGACATCAGAAGGGGGCAGAAAGAGTACCCGCTTGCTAGTGTTAGCAGTGGAGTTATACACTCTCCAGTGAATCCAAAGAATGTCTGGAGGTTGTAAAGACCTCACCAGACCTACTCCTTAACTTACATTTTAAGATAACAGAATTAGCCAGAAGGTTTAATCCAGAGACTGTGCTCAGGCAGGATACATTCAGTTCAGTTCAGTCACTTAGTCCTGTCCAATTCTTTGCGACCCCATGAATCGCAGCACGCCAGGCCTCCCTGTCCATCACCAACTCCCAGAGTTCACTCAGACTCACGTCCATCAAGTCAATGATGCCGTCCAGCCATCTCATCCTCTGTCGTCCCCTTCTCCTCCTGCCCCCAATCCCTCCCAGCATCAGAGTCTTTTCCAATGAGTCAACTCTTCGCATGAGGTGGCCAAAGTACTGGAGTTTCAGCTTTAGCATCATTCCTCCCAAAGAACACCCAGGACTGATCTCCTTCAGAATGGACTGGTTGGATCTCCTTGCAGTCCAACGGACTCTCAAGAGTCTTCTCTAACACCACAGTTCAAAAGCATCCATTCTTCGGCGCTCAGCCTTCTTCACAGTCCAACTCTCACATCCATACATGACCACAGGAAAAACCATAGCCTTGACTAGACTGACCTTTTTTGGCAAAGTAATGTCTCTGCTTTTGAATTGCTATCTAGGTTGGTTATAACTTTCTTTCCAAGAAGTAAGCGTCTTTTAATTTCATGCATGCAATCGCTATCTGCAGTGATTTTGGAGCCCAGAAAAACAAGTCTGACACTGTCTCCACTGTTTTCCCATCTATTTCCCATGAAGTGATGGGACCAGATGCCATGATCTTAGTTTTCTGAATGTTGAGCTTTAAGCCAACGTTTTCACTCTCCTCTTTCACTTTCATTAAGAGGCTCTTTAGTTCTTCTTTACTTTCTGCCATAAGGGTGGTATCATCTGCATATCTCAGGTTATTGATATTTCTCCCTGCAATCTTGATTCCAACTTGTGCTTCTTCCAGCCCAGCATTTCTCATGATATACTCTGCATATAACTTAAATAAGCAAGGTGACAATATACAGCCTTGACATACTCCTTTTCCTATTTGGAACCAGTCTGTTCTTCCATGTCCAGTTCTAACTGTTACTTCCTGACCTGCATACAGGTTTCTTAAGAGGCAGGTCAGGTGGTCTGGTATTCCCATCTCTTTCAGAATTTTCCACAGTTTATTGTGATCCACACAGTCAAAGGCTTTGGCATAGTCAGTAAAGCAGAAATAAATGTTTTTCTGGAAATCTCTTGCTTTTTCAATTATCCAGCAGATGTTGGCAATTCGATCGATCTCTGGTTCCTCTGCCTTTTCTAAAACCAGCTTGAACATCAGGAAGTTCATGGTTCACATATTGCTGAAGCCTGGCTTGGAGAATTTTGAGCATTACTTTACTCGCGTGTGAGATGAGTGCAATTGTGCGGTAGTTTGAGCATTCTTTGGCATTGACTTTCTTTGGGATTGGAATGAAAACTGACCTTTTCCAGTCCTGTGGCCACTGCTGAGCTTTCCAAATTTGCTGGCATATTGAGTGCAGCAGTTTCACAGCATCATCTTTCAGGATTTGAAATAGCTCAACTGGAATTCCATCACCTCCAGTAGCTTTGTTCATAGTGATACTTTCTAAGCCCCACTTGACTTCACATTCCAGGATGTCTGGCTCTAGGTGAGTGATCACACCATCGTGATTATCTGAGTTGTGAAGATTTTTTTGTACAGTTCTTCTGTGTATTCTTGCCACCTCTTCTTAATATCTTCTGCTTCTATTAGGTCCATACCATTTCTGTCCTTTATCGAGCCCATCTTTGCATGAAATGTTCCCTTGGTATCTCTAATTTTCTTGAAGAAATCTCTAGTCCTTCCCATTCTGTTGTTTTCCTCTATTTCTTTGCATTGATCGCCAAGGAAGGCTTTCTTATCTCTCCTTGCTATTCTTTGGAACTCTGCATTCAGATGCTTATATCTTTCCTTTTCTCCTTTGCTTTTCGCTTCTCTCCTTTTCACAGCTATTTGTAAGGCCTCCCCAGACAGCCATTTTGCTTTTTTTGCATTTCTTTTCCATGGGGATGGTCTTGCTTCCTGTCTCCTGTACAGTGTCACGAACCTCTGTCCATAGTTCATCAGGCACTCTATAATCCTAAGGAATGTAGAGGAAAAAGTTCGTCCTTCCTCCTTGAGAATTCCAGACCCCTCTGTCCTTGGGGACCCCTAGACTTCTTATCAACCTGCCTAGGAAATGACTCTCTCAATTTGTATTGATGCTTTGAAATCAGCCTGTCTCTTCTTGGCAGGCCATTAGTGTAGGCACTGAGTCAGTCTGGTAGGAACTGGGCTGTGTCTGAGTTCTGTTATCTCTCTGGTCGCTTGAGTGTTAACCCTGTAGCATCAGCTGTGCTTCGCGTGGCGGGGCTGGTGCTGAGGCCCTTTCCCCAGTGTTCCTGTCCTCTTGTCCAGGTGCTAGGTTGTGTTTGGACCTACTGGTTAGCACAAGGGGCTTCCTCCACTGTCTCCCGGAGTTTGCTCAGATTCATGTCCATTGAGTCAGTCATGCCATCCAACCATCTCATCCTCTGCTGCCCCAATCTTTTGCCTGCAGTCTTTCCCAGCCCTACCTTCAGCATTTGGTCTGAATCTTAAGAGGGGTTTCTCCCCATACCCTGTCCCCTCCCTCAAGGGTGGACAGCTGGTACTTGTTGCTCTGTTACTGGCTGAGAGAGGAGGGTTTTGAGGGCGTTGCCTGGTCCAGCTGCAGCCTTAGGTAGGCTCTGGGTTTCTTGGTCTTGATGGAACTTTCTTAGTGACGCCCTCCAGTGGCTGCCAACTCTGCCTTGATGGTGGGTCTTGTGCCGGAAAGAGTCTCACATCGCTCTTTCTGCGTTTGGGGTCTTCGGATCCCAGGGACGGGCTCTGCCCTGCCCATAGGGCCAGAGTTCTTTTCTTTCACCCAGTGTCCAGCCACAGTGGGTCTTCACCAGCACCTGGGGTTGGGGCGGAGCAGCAGGTTTTGCTGCCCCTCCTCCAGTGGCTTAATGCTTTCTTCCCATAGAGGAGGAGGGTTCCAGGAGGTTTTCTGTTTTCCTGGGGGAGCTATACTGACCCCAGCTGTGGCACCTTTGTGTCTGGTGCCTGCAGAGCGCCCACGGGGTGGACTGAGCACAGGTGCTCGTCCCTGCGTCCTCTTCAGACCTCATTACATGATGACCAGAAGTAGGAAGCTCTGAGCCCCTGGGAGGAGGAGTGTGATGACTGTGGATTTCGGAAGCTCAATGTTAGCTGACTTAGCAGCTAGAGAACCTAATGCCAGCAGAGGGGAGGGCAGCAGGTACGTGGACCCTTTCACTGCAGGGCCCAGGAGTCGTACACTGTGCCCCTTGGAGGAGTTTGAAGGCAGGAGGCTGTTGCAAAGACAGGCAGGTTTCTTTGGGGGAAGTGGGTCCAGAGAGGCCGTGGAGTTGGGACTGTCACACACAGCAGTAGGGTGGGATACAGTGCTGAGTCGGAAATGGACATCAGGTGAAGACCACAACGTCACCCTCTTGCTCGGCTCTTCTGGGATGCCTGTGGTCCAGCAGGGCAGAGAGTGGAGGCGTCTCCTCTGGAGAAATTGACCCCAAAGTGAAGACTTAGAAATGCTCCCACACGGGCATCTGCTGTCATAGTTGTGAGGGTGCTGGGCTGGGCTGCACTCAAACATGTGAGGCCCTGCGGTCAGTAGGCGCGTTCACCGCAGAGAGCTGTGTCCTGGGGCTTGTTCTCACCTGTGGGTGGACTCAAGGTCTCCAGATCTTAGCATCTCCCAACAGGAAGGACAGAGACCTGCCAAAAGGAGACAAAAAGCAGCAAAAGGCACTCAGCAGAATCCAACACAATGTGCAGAGCAGAAGAAAACCTAAAAAAAGAACCACCCTGGCACTCTTGACTCTGTTCCACTGTAAGAGAGTGAAGTCAGGTATGCTCTTGGTGAAGAAAGCAGTCACACCAGGAATGAGCAAGTAAGGATCCTGAAAGAACTCTTGGAATTAAAAACATTGTAGCTGAAATTTTTAAAACTCAGCTGTGAGGTTTGGATGGTGAAGCAGAGCAAATGTCCCGGAAAGTGGAACAGAAATTGTTACAAATTGATGACAAGTGGGAGCAAAGAGGTAGGAAAAGTAGAAGATCTCAGAGTTCCAGAAAGAGGGAATAGCGACAGCGGGAGAAAGTTACTGGAAGTCAGGATTTCCAGACTGGAGCTTGAGTTAAAGGCCCCCTCGTGCCTCAATGTGCCTCCAGGCACCACGAATAAGAGACCTGGCTGAAGCACTTAACTGTGAAATTTCAGAGAAGATCGCAAAGCTTCCAGAGATAAGAACGGGCCACATTCAAGGGACGAGGAACCAGGACCTCAGACTTCTCAGCACAGCGCTGGCAGCTGGAAGATGGGAACAGTGCATTCAGGGTCCCCCGCCTGGAATCCTATACCCAGCTCAGCCAGCCGTCCTGAGCGAGGTAGAATCAGGCGCTTGTCATCAGGCTCCGGCTCATAGAGGGTGGGCTCTGCCGCAGTGCACGCGGACACCAGGGGCACACGGATGGAAGATTGGGTACCTCCTGCCCCACGGAGACACGGGGAGACATTTGTGGGGTGCTGGGGGGCAGGGCACGACCCTCAGAGATCCATGGGGTGTGAGCGCAGCCCCTGTGTTTGGCTGTGTGTGGGGTGTTTGCCAGGAATAATTATCTAGAGTCGGGCAAGGAATTGTTAACAGGCACATAAAACAGTGAGCGAGCAAGCAAAGGAAACACAGTGAGCAAGGAAGCGCTACCACTACACTCCGTACTTTGGATTAGACCGAGAATTGTGCCAAGACCGTGTGGGGGAGAGAAGCCTGCAGGAAGGAAGGCGGCTCAGTCAGAAGTCAGTAACCCATCAGAACGTACAGACGTGAAATAACAGTGTAAGCACGTCAGAAACTGGAGGGTAAGAGAAGAATCAGCAGGGCTTTGCTGTGTTCACAAGAGTGGGGTGGGGAGGGGCGTGAGATTTCTGACCTCAGTCTTTTGACTCTTTTTTAAATTTATTTTTGACTTCTGATCGCCCTTGCTGCGTGCGGGCTTTCTCTAGTTGCGTTGAGCATGGGGGCCTCCTCTTCCTGGTGGCTCAGACTTAGATGCCCCTCGGCTGGTGGAGTCTTCCCGGACCAGAAATCGAACCTGCGTCCCCTGCATCGGCAGGCGGGTTCTTAACCCCTGGACCGCCAGGGAAGTCCTCTCCTAACTTTTAAACCAGGTGTACACGTGTGATCTTCGGTAAAGAATAAAAATAAAAAGAACAGAATTCCAAGGTTTCCCAGCCCCAGGATCCTGGCGCCTGGGGGTCCAGTTCCGACTGGCTCCAACCGTGGCGTGCTGGTCTGTCCTGTCCCCAAGGGTTCCGGTGGGAATCTTGACGGGCTCTGCCCCAGCCGCCCCAGGGAGTTCCACCCGAAACCTCAGTGTTCTCTGCCGGTCAGAGTCACTGCCGCTGCCTCAGAGCCGCCTGGGAGCAGTTTCCCTGCCGTCAGCAGAAGCACGCCTGTGAGCCATTGACTCGCATCTGTTGACTTGAAAACGAGCTGCTGGAAAGCGTATGGCTCGTGTTACTCCCGCCTGGCCAGTCCCGTGTATCCCTGGGTTGAAAGCCTGGCTCTCCACCACCTCACCTTGAATTTGCTGGGCGGCGGGTTGGCCTCCTGGGCACCTCTCCCCAGGGGGATCAGATGCAGAGGGGTAGCGGGGAGGGGGCTGAGGCCCAGCTTCACCCCCACCTGCTTTTGCCCATCCCGTCTGGGTGGCTGGCTGTGGCCCCCCCGTGCTCCCCCAGGGGTGCTGGAGAGGCCGTCGGTGTAGGGCTGTGGTTCCCACCACTCCAGGGGTCGCTCTCCCCTCTCCAGCTCTGTGACCTTGGCCCGGAACCTAAACCCTGAGCTTCTTTATCCACCCGGGGGTGCTTGTCAACCCTGCCTCGGCTGTGTCAGGCCTTGCCCCGGGTGTCGCCCATCAGCCCATCTTCGCGGGAAGGCGGCCTGGCTTGGGGTGCAAGGAGGCCGAGGTATTTCCGATGTGAGTGGTCCAGGTGAGCGGTGCCCACAGGTGTTAGGGGATGTGACCTGGGGTGACAGGAGGCGGGGTTCCAGCTTCTCCCTGGAGCCCAGAACAGGGCACACCCTTGCCAACCACCTTGGTGTTAGCGCTGTGAGACCTGTGCTGGCCTCCTGGCCCCCCGAACGATACCTGGGTTGTTCTGGGCCACTGAGTTGGTGGTAATTGGTTACAGCTGCGGTAGAAACTAGTAACACGACGCAGCCTTGCTCCCTGCCCACGTGAGCTGCCCCCCGTCAGCTCCCCAGCGGCGCCCAGAGTGCTGCATGCAGCTGGACAGGAAGCCCAGGGTGCCCGGTGCCCCCAGGGCTAGGGAGACTTGGAGGGTCCAGGGAGGCCTCTGAGTGGTGGTCCAAAGCACAAGTCCAAGGTGACTAGGCAGAAGGGCAGCCCGTAGCAGGCCTGGGCCCTGGGTGCTGGGTGCAGAGGGTGGTGGAGAAGGCTGGCTGCAGCACAAAGGGCCAGAGCCAGGGAGAGGAGGCCACAGGCTGAGCAGGACGGCGTCCCTGGACGTGAGAACAGCAGGCAGGGCCTGGGCTCGGGGTTCCCAGCCACGGTAGCCAGGAGAGTGGGTGGATGGGCTGGGCAGGGGGGACACCTCGGTGGTGGGACTTGGAGGTGCCAGTGGGCAGGGGAGGCGCCAGGTGGAGAGCTTGCAGAGCCGGGGCTGCCTGCAGGGCCTGCATTTGGACTTCGGTTGAGGGGCTTTGTCTGGACCCTGGTGGTGACTGCCTGGTAGAGTCATCATCCCCGGTCGCTCTTTTCCGTGGTGGTTTGGTCACATCCGGCTGGCCTGGGGTCACCAGGGGCCGTTGCCCGAGCTGATCCCGGGTCCCCCACTCCCCGTCCTCCCTGGTGCCTGGCAGGGGCATGGTGTGCCCTCCTGAGCTGGAGACGGGAGGGCCAAGCGGTGCCCCACCAGGAAATGGACTTACAGGGCTGCCCTGGAGAGGGGGCTGCGAGGGACAGGCTGCAGAGAGCTTCCTGTGGGCTCTACCGAGGCTGGCCTTCCGGCGCAGCTCCTTAATGGGGGCACGGATGGGGCTTGTGAAATTGCTGTGTCGATACTGATGTTAGACGTACTAATGTGCAGGAATGGCCGTCTGGGTCATGCCTGTGGGGGCTCCTGGGGTGGGGGTGGGAGCACTAAACGTAGATCCTGAAGAGCTCCTTGGTGGTGGTGGTTTGGCCGCTTAGTCGCGGACTGTAGCCTGCCAGGCTCCTCTGTCCATTAGATTTCCCAGGCACGAATACTGGAGTGGGTTGCCATTTCCTCCTCCAGGGATATTCCCAACCCAGCAATCAAACTCACGTCTCCTGCACTGCAGGCAGATTCTTTACCATTGAACCACCAGGGAAGCCTGAAGACCTCCTTGGGAGGAAACTGCTCAGGGTCTGATTTCTAAGGGTAACCCCCCAGTTCCCACCCCCACTCTCCCCACCTGCCCCACCCAAGTGCAGCTGCCTTGAGCTGCTGGGTGAATGGGCCTCGGCAGGAGGAATAGGCGGATGGGAGCCACACACTGGCGCTGTGACCTTGGGCCATTAGGCCTCAGGAACCTCCCCTCTAAATGGGGTGGTGGTCCCCACGTCTCAGGCTGGAGGGCGGCCGCAGCCATGGAGCAGACTCCTTTGGCGTCTCGCTTACTGTGCCCAGCATCGTGTCTGGACCCAGCCCTGCCGGGCGCTGCGGCCCTTTGTGGCTCCTGTCGTCCGAGTCTCGGGGCTGATTCATTCATCCTGCTGCTCAGTGACGCTTCCGTTGTTTCCAAGGTTTGCTCCTCTGAGGACCACTGCAGGGCTGTTCTGGTCTGTGTCTCTCAGCATGGTCCTGGCTGCTGTTGTTCCTCAGTTGCCGAGTCGTGTCTGACTTTTTGCGATCCCATGGACTGCAGCACACCAGGCCTTTCTGTCCCTCACCATCTCCCAGGGTTTGCCCAAGTCCATGTCCATTGCATCGGTGATGCCATCTCATCCCCTGATGCCCTCTTCTCCTTCTGCCCTCAATCTTTCCCAGCGTCAGGGACTTTTCCAGTGAACCAGCTGTTCAGCATCAGATGGCCAAAATACTGGAGTTTCGACTTCAGCATCAGTCCTTCCAATGAGTATTCAGGGTTGATGTCCCTTAAGATTAACTGGTTTGATCTCCTTGCTGTCCAAGGGACTCTCAAGAGTCTCCTCCAGCACCACAGTTTGAAGGCATCAATTCTTCAGCACTCTGCCTTCTTTACAGTCCATCTCTCATAACTGTAGGTGACCACTGGGAAGACCATAGCCTCAACTACAGGGACCTTTGTTGGCAGAGTAACGTCTCTGCTTTTTCAGCACACTGTCTAGGTTTGTTGTGGTTTCCCTGCCAAGAAGCAAATGTCTTCTGATTTCTTGGCTGCAGTCACCATCCGTGGTGATTTTGGAGCCCAAGAAGAGGAGATCTGTCACTGCTTCTGCCTTTTGCTCCTCTGAGGAACTGTGGGGCTGTTCCGGTCCGTGTCTCTCGGTGTTGTCCTGGTACATTTCTCGTTACAGGTCAGACCCGTGTTTTGCTTTAGTAGATACCAGGAGACATGGTTTTCACTGTAAATAATTGACTGGCCAGTCGTTCCCCTGGACCCTCATCACTCCTGGGTAAATGGAAATTCAGGTTCTGGAAGCCCAGGACTGAGATCACGTGCTCATCACAGTCCTCAGGTGCTTGGGGGAGGCAGGCACCGCACGTCCTGTTCACCCCTCATGGTGGCCTCGAGAAATCTCCTGTCTGCATTCGGTGCTGGCAAGACAGGAGCTCAGAAAGGCCGGCTGAGCCACAGTCACCCTGAGAGGTGGCATCGAGGCAGCCAGTGTTCCTCCATTTGACTCAGGACACTGCCAAGACCTCCCCACAAAACCTGCAACCCTTCAGCCCTTTCTTGGGGCGGTCGGTGCTCCCCTGAGAGCAGGGCTGGCCCTTGGGCTTCCTTCCAGGCACCCCCTCACCAGCTTCTCTCCCTCCAGGCACCAGCTTGCTGCAGGAAGTGGTCTACTTGGTGAGCCAGGGGGCCGACCCTGATGAGATCGGCTTGATGAACATTGACGAGCAGCTCCCGGTCCTGGAGTACCCGCAGCCAGGCCTGGACATCATCAAGGTGGGCTCGGTGCAGGCGTCACAGCCTACATGAGCCCCTTGGGGGCCTTCCTGTGGTTGCTCCTGAGGGGTTCCTGGGGCCCCTTTGGTTAGAAGGAAAACAGCAAGCTCCTGGGATCCCAGGTGGCCGGCAGGGAGAGACTGCCAGCCTGAGCTGGTGACGGTGACCCTGGAACCGAACCAGAGGGTGACAGGGGGTGACTTCGAGGAGGAAAGGAGGCAGCTTCTGGGAGTAGGGGGGAAGGTGGGGTGAGGGGCCTCCTCCTGTGGTTCATCCTGCCTGTTGTGGGGACTGGGTAGGATGTGTTTGCATCATAAATACTTGGTACCAAGAGTGAAACAAACATCCCCGAGTCCCGTCCGGCCCACCCCTCATGTTACCCGGGTTTTTTTCTCTGCACTCTCCCCACTCTCCCCTCCGCCACCTCTCAGTTCAGGCCTCACTTCCCGCGTAGCCCCTCCCTGTCCATTCTTCTGTGAGATGGGCATTCTGAAGCTCTGAGAGCACCCCCACACCCCCAGGTCAGCGTTCGCATTGCCGCCGGCCGAGCCCTGCTGTGGAGCCGGGTGGGCGCCTGCTGCTGCTGCCCTGCTCCTGGCCTTGGGGTTCCACCCAGAACTGAGCTGACCCTGTGACGTCAGAGCCCTTGCAGCACTTGGAGCCCACAGGACAGGAAAACCGAGGGTCCTAGTGGTCGAACGGTGGCCCCTCCGGACAGGAGCAATGTGGACAGGCTAGGGCCTGTCGGCGGGGACCCCTGAGTCAGGGCCTGGGGGTGGAGCGCTGGCCGATGGAGGGGCCAGGGGTGGCCAGGAACAGCGAGGAGCCCCGCGCAGAGACCACTGCAGAGCCCAGCGGCCCCCCTCCCTGTGCTTTTGTTTCCTCTGTGGCCCTTCATGGCCCGTCCTGCGGCCGCTCTTGGCCGCTCCAGTCTGCAGCCTGCCCTCATGTCCTCTGAGCAGACCCCTGCTGGTACACTTAGACTCAGGCTGTTAGTACTTGTGTCTGGCTCATGTCTGCCTGCCAGGGTCCAGCCTGGGCAGGGCTGGGGGTCGTATCTCAGGGAGACGTTTCTGGGGCAGGGGTGCTGGTCCTGACTCGTCCGAGGCCCCATTGGGCCCCGGGCTGGTCAGAAAGTCTGCGGGTCGTCCTCTGACCACCTCCCCTCTCTGCCTGCCACAGGAGCTGACATCTCCCCGCCTCATCAAAAGCCACCTCCCCTACCGCTTCCTGCCCTCCGACCTCCACAACGGCGATTCCAAGGTAACCCTGGCTCCCCACTGCTCCCATCCGCTCCCCACTCCTGGAACCGGGGACACCTGTGCCAGGCCAAACTGGGGCCTGTCACAGGCACGGGCTCCCAGAGAGCCTCGGTGGGGTGCGGTCCCCGGAGCGATGTCCTGGAGCCTTGTCGCTAGTGTTTTATATCCACGTTGCTTATCTGGGTTCTTCCTCACAGTTGAACTTGACCAGCCAGGGCTCAGCCTCTGCCTGTTTAAGACCTAAGGACTCACGGCTGCTTTCATTGTCTCTGCTTTTTTCTGTGTTCTCAACTGCATGAGATGTTTGAGGTCTATAGTTCTCATCACCAGGAGGGTCAGGACCATAATTCTTCTGTCTTCTGCTGATTTTAAAGTAGTGCTAGAGACACCACAGCGTTCATAGCAGCCCAGTGTCCAGTCGCCAGGCTGCGGAAGCACCCTCAGCGCCTGTCACCAGATGAATGGGTATGAGAGGTCTGGTAGATGTGTACAGTGGAAGACCATTCAGCCATAGAAAGAGAAGGGCATTCTGCCACTTGAAGGACAAATACTGTTTGGTATCACGTTATATGGCTTTTTCAGTGGAATCTGAAAAACTGCAACAATCTAGTGAATGTAATAAAAGCGACCAGACTCAAAGATACAAAGAAAACCAGTGGTTACCAGTGGGGAGAGGGAAGCCGGCAGGGCAAGATAGGAATGGGGACTAAGGGATACAAACTGTTATATAAAATGGACATGAACTTGGGCAAACTCGGGGAGATGGTGAGGGACAGGGAGGCCTGGCGTGCTGCAGTCCATGGGGTCGCAAAGAGTTGGACACGACTGAGCGAGTGAACAGCAGCAACAACATGTATAAAATGAGCTACAGGGTATATTGTACATCATGAGGAATATAGCAGGTATCTTATATAAAAGGAGTATACTCTTTACAAATTTTGAATCACTGTGTTTTATACATGTGACATATAATACTGTATATCAGCTATCAGTTCAGTCACTCAGTTGTGTCCGACTCTTTATGACCCCATAGACTGCAGCACACCAGGCCTCCCTGTCCATCACAAATTCCTGGAGCTTGCTCAAACTCATGTCCATTGAGTCAGTGATGCCATCCAACCATCTCAGCCTCTGTCGGCCCCTTCTCCTCCCGCCTTCAATCTTTCCCAGCATCAGGGTCTTTTCCAAGGAGTCAGCTCTTCGCATCAGGTGGCCAGAGTACTGGAGCCTCAGCTTCAGCGTCAGTCCTTCCAGTGAACATTCAGGACTGATTTCCGTAATGATTGACTGGTTTGATCTCCTTGCAGTTCAAGGGACTCTCAAGAGTCTTCTCTAAAGGATCAACTATAGTTTAAAAAAACAAGTAGTGCTGGAGGACAGAAGTGTGATCAAACACGCAAGTGATTGTCCTAGCTGACACTGTCGTGTGGACAGGAGTGCAGCTCTGAGACAGAGCAACGGTGAGAAGGCGCTTGGTCGTGGTGTGTGAAGGGCTGACCTCACCACGGGTAATGGGCTAGGAGAGTAGCTTGTAGGCCAGTGGAGCCTGCTCGGGGCGGCCTTCCTGGGCCGGAGGATTGCAGACTAACCTCCCCCGTCTGCCCGCCTGTGCCTCCTCCTCCCCCTGCCCACCCCTCCACCGCAGGTCATCTACATGGCCCGGAACCCCAAGGACCTGGTGGTGTCCTATTACCAGTTCCACCGCTCGCTGCGGACCATGAGCTACCGAGGCACGTTCCAGGAGTTCTGCCGGAGGTTCATGAACGACAAGTGTGAGTGTCTGTGTGTGATGTTCCCACAGGGGTGCTTCCCATCACCCCAGGACTCTGATAACCGTGGGGCTGGCCTGCTTCCCTGCTGGTGGGCAGCGGAGCTCGGGCTGAGGGGGGTCAGGAAGCTTGTGCCAGGCCGAGCGGGCATTCGATGCCGAAGCCCATCTCTCTCCCCACACCCTTGGGGTTCTGAGAAGTCTCCCGGTTAAAAGCATCCGTATCCCTGCCTGGATTCCAAGCTGTGGGAACAGTGGCCTAGATCCCCGTTATTGGTGCCCAAGGCCAGCGTGGAGGCTTTGGCTTCGTGTGAGGGCCCCAGGCCTTCAGCTGGACTTGAGGGTCAGATGTGGCCGCCAGCCCCAGGCCAGTGTGGCAGGTGGGGTTCACTCCAAGGGAGGGGCGGGACAGTGCTCTTGGCAGGAAGCATGTTCCCAGGGGAGAGGCTTCGGCAGGGGCCGAGCCTGCCAGAGCCCCTCCATCCATGTCTGCCCTCCCTGGGGAGGAGTGGACCAGGGAGGGAGCTGTCCCCTTGGCCGTGGTGTTGATTCTGTTCCCCTACCTGCCAACCTTGGCTTCTCTGCACACCCTGCTGCTTAAGACTTTGCGCTCAGGAGAGTTTTGAAATGAATTAAGTCTGTCCGGAGACTCTCCTGCAAATACACTTCCTGTTTTATTTCCCAGCTTGGGGAACCCTCAGCCTGGTTGTCCATTCGTTGTCCAGCCCAGGCAGGGCAGGGGTTCTGCAATGAGATTACGTGGCAGGAGCATGATAAAGTGCATAGAGGCAGTACAGGAGCACAGCGCCCCAAGTTTACATGGGACCTGGGACGGCTGAATTGGAGCCTGGCTGAAGACCAGACCTCCTGAGTGAGCTCCCCACAGTGCCTGAGGCCCTCTCTTTCTTGCCCTTGCGTCTCTGCTTCAGCCCAGCCTGGCGGGGAGGGACCCCGGATGGGAAGGGACAAGTGTAGGTGGCCTCAGCAGTTGTGCCTTAAGGCCCTGGGAACCTGCTGAAGGCCTCTGTTCAGCCTCCCTTCCGCCCAGCCCATCAACTGGCTCGGGCCCCTCCTGGTCTGTCAGGTATTTGGTTCCCAGAGCCGTGTTTTAAGTCCTGGTTTGCGCTCCTGCCTTTAAAGCAGCCGCTGGCACGGGAACACCGCCATTGCAAACAGTGGGTGGCCACTGCGTTCACACTGCCCCACGGTACAGACCTTAAAAGCCCCCCGCTCAGGCTGGAGGAGTTATAAGTTATCTAGTACAGGCCCGTCCACCTCGTGAAGGTCACGGCACTGCCCAGCACTGACGTTCAAGGCTGCACACGCTTGCTGTGGTCCCCCACAGCGCCTGCACCCGAGCACCTGGTCCTGTTTATTCCCTGCTCTGAGGACGCTTGCCTTCTCTGTCCAAGGTGCTGAAGAGCTTGAGTGCCGTGCAGAAGAGGCAGTGAAACTCGCTGTCCGTCCGCTGACAGTCTGGGCGCGCTGCCCCGAGGCCTGTGTCAGGGGTTGTGACGCACACACTGCAGGGCAGGGTGGGTGGGGGGGGGTGCCTGGGCCCAAGTGCCAGGGGACAGGAGCAGGGTGGAGGAGTGCCTGCGTCCCCTGTCTTCTCGGCCTCCCTGTCCCCGAGTCCCCCCCCCCCCCCCCCCCCCCGCCCCATCCTCAGGCCCTGGTTGTCTGTCTGCGAGTGTTCTCTGGGGGGGGGGTGGTGTTCTGGTCTCCATGTCCATGCCCAGTGGACCGCTCAGTCCCAGGACGCCGATCTGCGTGCCAGCTGTGGGCCCAGACTTGGGAGCGTCTGCTTGGGGACCCCAGGGTTACCAGCCTGCCAGCGAGTTGGTCAGGTCCCTTCCTTCTCTGGACTCGCCCCCATGCTGAAGATCGGGAAGGCTGGCCTGGCCCTCATGTCCTGCCCTGTGCGTGGGTCTCCTCCTGGTGTGGGAGGAGCAGGGATGTGCCAGGCCGACGGGAGGGTGCAAGACCTGGAGTCTGAAACCTTGGCCGTGGGGGGACCAGGCCAGGAGGGCCAGGGCTCACCCAGCAGCAGGCCTAGTGAGGCCTTTGGCTGTAGCCTGCACTGCTGATTCATTTCTGCCCACTCACCCCCATCCCCTTCCAGAGCGCCCCCTTCCTTCTCCATAAATGGCCTGAAGAGGGCCTTCTGCTCTGCTCCATCCCCACCACCAGTGCCCCTTGACCCATACCTCCACTCCCAGGACCCACGTCGGACTGTGGGCCTAGGCTGCCGCTGCGCTGCGCCCTGCTGGCGGGATGGCCGACTGCTGATGGATTGGGCTGGCGGGGTCGGGGTCCCCATTTCCCAGCCTTGGTCACGTGTGTACGCATGGCTCTGCCACTCGGTGGACTTCAATAGTACACATGGGACCCCCAGTGCCTCCCGCCAGAGAGGACAAACAGCGATGCCCCCACTGGTCCCCAGGGGCCGAGACCTGTACCTGGTTTTCTTGGGGCGGCAACCCAGCGGTAGGGGGGTGGCGGGGCACAGATTCTGTTGTCATGCCATTCACGGAGGAGGAGGCGCAGACCGGTTCAGGGCCTGCTCCGTCTCGTGGCCAGTGAGGGTGTGAGAGGCTGGCTGCCTCTGATCCAAGTCCCCGTCCTCTGCCCCCCTGCCTGGCTACTGTCTGATGGTGCCGTCTGCCTCTGACCCCCTCCGCCCATGCCCCCCCGCTTCTCTGAGGCCCCTTTGCAGCTCCCTGCCCTGCTTCCCGCCCAGCCCTCGTGGATCGCTTCAAGCTTGCCTGGTGTGGGAGGCGCCTGCCCCAGGCCTTGGGGCTCCCTCCCAGTGCTGGTCACTCCCATGTGGCCGTCACCAGTGTCCTTGGGCTTTGCCGTCAGGGCGGGTGCTCCTCTGGCCTTGGGCCATGCGTCATGTCCTAGGATTCGGGAGATGGATGGGCACTCAACTAAGTGAGGGCCCTGGCAGTGTGGCCACTCCTCTTGACTGGCCTCTGTTGTCCAGCTGGACCTGCTTCTCGAGGCTCCACCGGCCCAGGGGCCCCCACGTTCTTTGGCTGAGACCTCCCTCTAGTCCACATGGAAGCCCCCTTGGAAGCTGCCCTCACAGTGGGGGGCATCAGTGTGACCCTGTGGACACGAGAACCCATAGTTTTTATGAAGAATGCTGTGAAGAGGCCTGGCCACACTGACTGGTACATGGGTCCCCCTGTGGCCGTGGGACCCCAGCCCTAGGCCACAGCCCAGAGGGTCGTGGGACACGCCGGCTGTGGTGTAGGTATGAGCTCGTGTGTCGGGACAGCCTGTTGCCCCTCTTCACACTGTGCCTCCTGGTCCTGCCTGTGTCTGGCCCCATGTCAGCTCCACCCTCCCCGACTGCAGACCGACTGGCCCTGGGCCCAGCTCCTCTAGGCGGCCCTCTCTTGCATTCACCATGTGTTCAAGAAGCTCCTGGAGCCGGCACCTGCGCACCGGGGGGATGGAGGCCTCCCTGCTCAGGGTCGGGCCTTGGGCATCTGGGAGGTGGGGCAGGCGGCCAGGGGACGTGCGGCTGCCTGAGGAGCTGGAGCTGCGTCACAGCTGCTGGGCAGAGGAGCGAGCCGCCATCCACACGCCCATCCCTCCTGTGACCTCTCCTGTCCCCTTGTGTCCACAGTGGGCTATGGCTCCTGGTTTGAGCACGTGCAGGAGTTCTGGGAGCACCACATGGACTCGAACGTGCTATTCCTCAAGTACGAAGACATGCACCGGGTGAGTGCCTGGGGGTGGGCGCCTCAGGGTGAGAGCCTCAGGGGTGTGTCCTGAGGGGTGGGTGCCTCGGGGGTGTGTCCTGAAGGGTGGGTGCCTTGGGGGTGTGTCCTGAGGGGTGGGTGCCTCGGGGGTGTGTCCTGAGGGGGTGGGTGCCTAGGGGGTGTGTCCTGATGGGCGTGTCCTGAGTGGTGTGTGCCCTGGTGGTTAGGTGCCAAGGGGCAGGGGTGATGCTCCAGGCTCCATGCCGTCTGTCCCACAGTGGAGCCCTCAGGGAGGGTGGGGCCTGCAGTGCCTGGTCATCAGGGGTGCATCTTGGACCTCAGGGTTCTAGGTGGGCCCAGAGCCCCTGACAGGGCTTCGCCTCCAGCCCATGCAGGCCCCCAGGCCCTTGCTCTGGCCTGGGCCATGTGCAGCTCCCGAGTTAGGGGTGGCCTGCAGTGCTTCTGAAAGGCCTGTTTATTTTTCTGCTTCGACGGTGGTGGAGCACTGCCGGGGTCCAGCCCCGGTGGATCCAGGGAATTCAAAGCAGGGACGGCGTTGGCAAACTGGATACAATCAGTTCAGTTCAGTCTCTCAGTCGTGTCTGACTCTTTGCGACCCCATGAATCACAGCACGCCAGGCCTCCCTGTCCGTCACCAACTCCCAGAGTTCACCCAGACTCGCGTCCATCAAGTCAGTGATGCCATCCAGCCATCTCATCCTCTGTCGTCCCCTTCTCCTTCTGCCCCCAATCCCTCTCAGCATCAGAGTCTTTTCCAATGAGTCAACTCTTCGCATGAGGTGGCCAAAGTACTGGAGTTTCAGCTTTAGCATCATTCCTTCCAAAGAAATCCCAGGGCTGATCTCCTTCAGAATGGACTGGTTGGATCTCCTTGCAGTCCAACGGACTCTCAAGAGTCTTCTCCAACACCACAGTTCAAAAGCATCAATTCTTCAGCGCTCAGCCTTCTTCACAGTCCAACTCTCACATCCATACATGACCACAGGAAAAACCATAGCCTTGACTAGACGGACTTTTGTTGGCAAAGTGATGTCTCTGCTTTTGAATATGCTCTCTAGGTTGGTCATAACTTTCCTTCCAAGGAGTAAGCGTCTTTTAATTTCATGGCTGCAGTCACCATCTGCAGTGATTGTGGAGCCCAAAAAAGAAAGTCTGACACTGTTTCCACTGTTTGCCCATTTATTTCCCATGAAGTGATGGGACCAGATGCCATGATCTTCTTTTTCTGAATGTTGAGCTTTAAGCCAACGTTTTCACTCTCCACTTTCACTTTCATCAAGAGGCTTTTGAGTTCCTCTTCACTTTCTGCCATAAGGGTGGTGTCATCTGCGTATCTGAGGTTATTGATATTTCTGCCGGCAATCTTGATTCCAGCTTGTGTTTCTTCCGGCCCAGCGTTTCTCATGATGTACTCTGCATATAAGTTAAATAAGCAGGGTGACAATATACAGCCTTGACGTACTCCTTTTCCTATTTGGAACCAGTCTGTTGTTCCATGTCCAGTTCTAACTGTTGCTTCCTGACCTGCATACAGATTTCTCAAGAGGCAGATCAGGTGGTCTGGTATTCCCATCTCTCTCAGAATTTTCCACAGTTTATTGTGATCCACACAGTCAAAGGCTTTGGCGTAGTCAATAAAGCAGAAATAGATGTTTTTCTGGAACTCTCTTGCTTTTTCCATGATCCAGTGGATATTGGCAATTTGATCTCTGGTTCCTCTGCCTTTTCTAAAACCAGCTTGAACATCAGGAAGTTCACGGTTCACATAGAACCGTTCAACTTCAGCTTCTTCAGCATTACTGGTTGGGGCATAGACTTGGATTACTGTGATATTGAATGGTTTGCCTTGGAAACGAACAGAGATCATTCTGTCGTTTTTGAGATTGCATCCAAGTACTGCATTTCAGACTCTCTTGTTGACCATGATGGCCACTCCATTTCTTCTGAGGGATTCCTGCCCGCAGTAGTAGATATAATGGTCATCTGAGTTAAATTCACCCATTCCAGTCCATTTTAGTTCGCTGATTCCTGGAATGTTGACATTCACTCTTGCCGTCTCCTATTTGACCACTTCCAATTTGCCTTGATTCATGGACCTGACATTCCAGGTTCCTATGCAATATTGCTCTTTCCAGCATCAGACCTTGCATCTATCACCAGTCACATCCACAGCTGGGTATTGTTTTTGCTTTGGCTCCATCCCTTCATTCTGGAGTTATTTCTCCACTGATCTCCAGTAGCATATTGGGCACCTACTGACCTGGGGAGTTCCTCTTTCAGTATCCTATCATTTTGCCTTTTCGTACCGTTCATGGGGTTCTGAAGGCAAGAATACTGAAGAGGTTTGCCATTCCCTTATCCAGTGGACCAGATTCTGTCAGACTCTCCACCATGACCCACCCGTCTTGGGTTGCCCCATGGGTATGGCTTAATTTCATTGAGTTAGACAAGGCTGTGGTCCTAGTGTGATTAGATTGACTAGTTTTCTGTGAGTATGGTTTCAGTGTGTCTGCCCTCTGATGCCCTCTTGCAACACCTACCGTCTTACTTGGGTTTCTCTTACCTTGGGCGTGGGGTATCTCTTCACGGCTACTCCAGCAAAGCGCAGCTGCTGCTCCTTACCTTGGACGAGGGGTATCTCCTCACTGCCTCCTTTCCTGACCTTCAACGTGGGATAGCTCCTCTAGGCACTCCTGCTACTGGATACAGTAGCTTTAATTAAATATTAATTAGAGACATAAAGAATAATAGAATAAGGATAGCTCAGTGAGAAAATTCAGTGGAGAAAAGAGGCTGAATAATTCAGCCAGAAGGCGAGAGAAAGAATGACATGGGGAGACCAAGCTTTGGTGAACAAGGCCCGCACTTTATTTTCCAAAGTCGTTTTTATACCTTAAGTTGTGCATAGAGGATAATGGGGGAAAGGGTAGAGTCATGCAGTAAGCCAGGCTTTCTTCCTGCAAACTTATCATATGCAAAAGTTTAGGTGATTTGCAAAATCTTCTGGCCCGGAGGCCTGTTAACATTTTAAGACCCTTTCTTCAGAAAACTTATTTTTCTCTAAAGGTGATTAGTCAGGCGCCACCCTCCAAAAGCATTAGATAAAGTTGCATTCCTATAGGGCAAAGGTGTGGTGGGCTATAACAAGAAAAAGAATTAACTCAAATGTCCAAGGTTACAAACATTAAAGCTACTACTTACATCAATTATATTAATCAATACACTGCCAGGGACACAGCAGGTAAGGGATATGGAAACTTAGCAGCAAACATTGGCCCAACAAGTGAAAAACCCTTCACCAATACAATTTCTAATCAATCTTTTAACCGCTCAAAGGAATCTGTATTTAGACAGTTTAGAACATCTCATGCCTCTCACGGTTGGGAAGCTGTGAACAATCACATGTGGCTGGAAGAACTTATTCAGGCAGGCTAGAGGACTTCCAAAGGAGTTTGTAGGTTAAAACACTCTTATCACGCCCAGGAACTTTATTAACTGGAGCTGTAAGTTAACTCTTTTTCAGAGAGAGGTGGTGGGGGACAGCCCCCTGTAAAGTCAGAGGTGTAGGTGAGAGCACAAAGCAGTAAAGTAGGCAGACTCTGGTTTTGGGGGTAGATGCTCGAGAATCTCCAGGGGGCTTCTGAGGCTCCATCCCGCCTTTGCATATGCTGAGCCTCCTTCCTCATGACCTTTGCCACGGGTGGAGTTCCTCAAGGCTGGCTTCTGGCAGAGCACCACCCAGCATCCTGTCCGAGGTGAGGGGACCAGCTCGGGGCAAAGGCCGAGGTGGCTGAGTCTGCATGTCTCGTCCGGGCTGTCTGTCTGTCTGTCTGTCTGTGGAGGGGCGGGGGGCTGGTTTGCAGGCTGCTGACCACCCGGCGGGTGTGTGCTGGTGTCTGGCCTCTGCTCCCCTTGGTGAGCTCCCCTGCTCCCTGGGGCATGTTCTTGGCAGCGTGTCCACCGTCGCATGTTTGTCCATCCACTCAGGGCTTCGGGCATTTGGGCTGTTCCCATTCTGGGTAACTGTGAGCAGAGTGCTGTGGGCGTTCCCATGTCTGGGTGGACACGAGTTGTCTTTTCATCTTTTTTCCCCTCCACCCCTGTTCTGGGATGGGGGGGCACGGGGCTCCATGGCAGGGCGGGATGAGGAGGAGCCCGCCCGTCCAGCTGCGGACTCACCTGCAGGGTGCGGTGCCAGCTGGCAGGTTGCTCCCAGCGCCTCGCTTTTATGAATCACTTAGTATTTCATCCTGAGGGAGCAGGGCGTGCAGTTTACAGAAAACGTCAGAGCTGAAACACAGCCCTGTGCCCCGCTTCTCCAGACTCGCCGGGAGGCTGTGTCTGCCTTGCAGGCCTGTGGGAGAGGAGACAGCCTCTAGCGTTCTCCTCACGTGACCCAGCCACCGCTGGCCGGCATTTGGTCTGCTGACAGACAGCCCAGGCTATGGGCAGGACACTGGGGACGGTGACGCTGGGGCGGAGACCGCGGCGGGCTTCAGTGTTTCCTGGGGCAGGGCATGGCTGCGGAGGGGCGGGGCTGTGTGGCGAGCAGGTGGGTAGGGCCCCTTGGAGACGGTGAGGCAGCGGCAGCTGTGCCGTCAGCAGTGCCAGGACGCCGGGGCCCAGAGACGGCTTCACGTCACCGAATCTTCGCAGCGAGCCAGGTTCCCTGCCCTGCGAGGTGGGCTGGCCCTGGGGCCCCCGGGTCCCCCCCTCCTCAGGGCTCTCCTGAGCGCCGTCTGGGTTCCAGCTGATGGCGGGGAAGGAAGGGGAGAGTGAGCTGGTCCTGCCCCTGGCACAGTGCCCAAGTGCCTTCCTTTACTGCTTGCTGCTGCTGGACATGGCCACCGCTACGTCAAGGCCTCACATCTGCTTCCAGATTCCCAGAGGCCCGGGGCGGGAGCTGAGCGCCCTCGGGCAGTCTCTTAACCCGGATCCTTATTTCTTGATGATGGCGTCCAATTTGTCTCGAGGACTTGAGTCAGGCTGTGGATAAAAGGTCCCCAGAGTGGTGTTCCACAAAGGTGCCGCCTCTGATGGGCTCCCGCGTCTCTGCTCTTGTCTTCCAGGACCTGGTGACCATGGTGGAGCAGCTGGCCAGGTTCCTGGGGGTGTCCTGCGACAAGGCACAGCTGGAGTCACTGACCGAGCACTGCCACCAGCTGGTGGACCAGTGCTGTAACGCCGAGGCCCTGCCCGTGGGCCGGGGTACGTGCCGCCCGCCCCCCGCCCCGCCCCCCCCCGCCGGCGTCCCGAGGCCCTGCCCGTGGGCCGGGGTACGTGCCGCCCGGCCCCTGGCCACCCCCCCCGCCCCCGCCGGCGTCCCGAGGCCCTGCCCGTGGGCTGGGGTACGTGCCGCCCAGCCCCTGGGGCGCTCCCCCCCTCCCTGCCGGCGTCCTCATGCTTTCTGGACCCCTATTCTCCCCCCGGCCCCGAGTCATGGTTCAGCCTCATATCTCCAGAGCTTTCTGCTCCCCAGGGTGGGGGGCAAGAAGGTAACCCAAAATGGGCCACTGAGGATCCTGGAAGCCCCCGCTGGAGTCAGCCTGTGGCCCTGCACAGGGTGTGGAGTTCACAGCGGGGCGGCTGCTGGCGGGGGGATGTCTCAGGTTCTTTGGGGAAGAGGTTTTCAGGCAGACACCTCCTCAGATGGCCCCCACCCTGGCGATGGGTTTGGGGCTGTGGAGTTGAGGAGCACAGAGCGTGCACACGTGAGCAAGGGCTGTCTCCCTCTGTTCCCCAGGGGAGGCAGCCACACAGGTGAGGTGCAGCGCATCCCAGGGAAGGGGTGTGTGTGTCTGTGGTGTATGTGCTGTGTGTATATGTGAGGGGTATGTGTGCACAGTGTGTGTGTGTGTGTGTGTGTGTATGTGTGTGTGTACACGCATGTGAGAGAGTGACAGCAAGCAGGAAGTGCAGGCCTCTCCAGGGCTGGCCGGGCAGCTGTCACAGAGGCCAGGGGGCTCTCCCAGCCTAAGAGCGGGGTGCTGGGGGTGGAGCCTTCTGAGGTGTGGGCAGGTGTTCCCGCAGGAGTCCTCCCCAGATCCATGGGGGCCGCTCTCTGTGCCCCGAGGGCTCGTGCTGTTTGCAGCTGCTTCACGGCAGAGGGCTCAGGCATTCACATCCGTGGCACCTCAAATCCATGGCCGAGGCTGGTTCCCAGCTCCTGGATTGGAGGGGAGGGCTCGGAATGACACCGGACTCCATGAGCAGCCGCCCAGAGGGGAGAGAGGAGCTCCTCCGCGGCCTGGCCGGGCTGCTCTGGCCCTTCGTCCTCCCTGTACGGAGGGCCAGTCGGGTTGCCGACCCATGTGGCTCCCAGGCTGTCCTGAAGGTCAGGCAGTTGGGTGCCTTCCTGTCAAGGCAGGCGGGCCACTCTCCGGGAAGATGTTAGTTAACGAGCCACGTCACCCTGCCGTTTATTTCCTGGCTGCATCTTCACGAACGTTTATTATTTAAAATTTATTTGCTCTTTTTTAGTTTTGCTTTCTCTGTGTTCTGTTACCCCTGGGTGTGACCTTCTCCAGAAGCCCCCCTTTCGGTTCACTTGTGTGGTTAAGAAGTGTCAAGAACACGCTGCGTGCACATATGCTCCTTCCGCTGTGTTTGCATTTATCATCGTTTACCTTGGTTTTGCTTTATTTCAGTTCTTTGGTTTTGTTTTCTTTTAGCACATTGCCTCTTTGCTCGGAAGACCTCCTTGCGTTGGTGAGAATGCAGGGGCTTGAGTAGCCAGCTGCATTGCTTAGATTTGATTCATGTCACAGCATAAATTGCACTGTCTTGAGTCCAAATCCTAAACCAGGTGGGTGACTCCTCTGATGAGCTCTTGGCTGCCTCAGCTGAGAAAAATAATCGTGGAAAAAAATATACGGTGTGGTGGGTCCAGAGCTTGTAATTCTGACCCTGAGGTGTCCTTAGAGGGTTCCTCTCCATCACCAACATATAATTTTTCATCACCGAAGAGAAAATCCATGTCACTTTGGATCTGTTAGCTCAGCGTTTGCAGGGTTGCAGTTTCATACATTAGGTCCTGCCAGGACAGGGGTGACTGTTAATAGCACAGCTTAACGAGAGATGCTTGCTGGGACGGTCAGAGCTCTGCCGTCAGAGATGCTGATGGTGAACAGAATTCTAGGCGAGCACTCAGTGCCCTGAGGCCGGTGTGTAAAAAGCTCGGCCGCGGTGCTCTGGGTGACGCACTTACTGCAGACGGAGGGCAGGGACCCACTCCTGACTTCTTCACAGTCACCATTCATAGTGCCCAGAACCGAAGATCTCGTAGTTAAGGAAAGCGGGTTCAGCAGTTTTCATCATTTTGATCTCTCTCCCTTCACGAAGAAGGGGAAGGCCCATGCCGGCCCATCAGTCTGTCGGCTCCAGGCCCCTCATGTCCTGCAAGGGGTGGGCAAAGGGGGTCTGACCACGCCTCATTGGGATGTCGCTGTGATAGACCAGCCACGAGGGCCTGGGTGGGACTGGTCTTGGTGTCGAGTTGGGAGCTCTAATGGTTTTATTCCCTGTCAGTTCTCCCCTGACGTCACATGGGCAGGCTTCTCGAAATCTCCACCCTTGACCTGGCCCCGGCAGCTGCCTGCCCACCATGAGACATTCTGCCTTTTAAAATTCTCCAGAAGCAACAGCTGCCTTGGTGGAGCTGTTGAGCTGCATGAGCGGTGGTGTCACGGGGCACACAGATCCCACGTGGCCTCTGAACTGCAGACCCGGGCCACGGACACTGCCCGTCCTCGGGGGTGTTGGCACGTGCGCCCCCGCTCTGCCTGGTGCTGGGGCCCAGCGGTGGACGGGCAGGCCCTCCCCAGGGCCTCAGCTCTGCAGGTTTCTGGTCCTGGGTGAAAGCATGCCAGGATGGCCAGACTCAGGGAAGTGGGCTCAGCTAGCCTGAGGTTCACATGGCCATGGTGATCCCCGCGGGACAGGTTCAGAGGGGTCCGGGGATTCATGTGGAGCCTTCCAGGTCGTTCTCCCCAGCTCCCTGTGGTTTGGTAGCTGGCCTGACCGCCAGTGAACTCAGCTCGCCCGCCCCATGTGTGTTGCAGGAAGGGTCGGGCTCTGGAAGGACATCTTCACCGTCTCCATGAACGAGAAGTTTGACCTGGTGTACAAGCAGAAGATGGGGAAGTGCGACCTCACGTTCGACTTTTATTTATAATATCAGCAACCGCACACTTGCATGCTCACAGTACCCAGACACTATAGCTCAGAGTCCCATTTGCACTCATTTGTTCCTTGCTGGACAGACTCTGGAAGTGAGACCCCGGGGGAGGGAGGGGACATGGCCGGAGAAGCTGGAGAAAGCGGGTTTGAGTTCTGATCCAGAGCAGCTGTCTCGCCTTTGAGTCTAAACGTCTGCCCACAAAGATGGCGATTCTGGTGGACCACATGTGTCACGTCTGTTAACATATGCAGCTAGAGTGTCTACCTTTATTACAACCCACACTACGTATTGTATTTTATAGAGCTTTTCACTGGAAACCTAAATAAATCTCAGTAAACCAAATAAAAGTTCATTTCTGAGGGGCTCAGGAGAGCCACACCCAGGTGGTAGGAAGCGCTCAGGGTTGACTTTATTTTTTTTTTTTTTGTCGTTCACACGGCACAGCCATTTGTCCTCCCCTGGTGAGGACCGGAGTGAGGCTGGGGTGGGGGGCCCATTTCCCCGGCGGCGCTCAGTTCTCAGCAGTCGCCCTGAGTTGCAGCAGAAGCTGTTCGCAGGGCGGGGGGCGTTTTCAAAGGCTGCCCTCCGGCCAGCGTCCCTGAGGCCAACGCAGAGGACCTGGAGGGATGGGCATGTGACGCGGTGACCCAAGAACCGCCCCCCACCCCTACCCCCCACCCCAGCAGAGACAGACCTGCTCAGAACCTGACTTTTCGTTCTACGGTCTTTGATTCCCCGAAGCAGAAACCTGCTTATGTTGGCAAACAGATGGCTTGACAGTACTTTCTGGAACTCCTGGGTCTATACCTACCGTTCATTGTTGTGTCTGGGCCTGCGGCTCTCAGCCCCACAGACCCACCCAGTGCGTGTGGTGCCCCGTCTTGGCCGGGATGGGCCGGTGGGGTCCCCTCGGTGCTGCTCCAGGGCCCGGAGGCGGGGGTCCACGCCAGGCCAGAGGAGTGATGAGGCGGCGGGCGAGCCGTGGGGCCGGCCGCCGACACACCTGTCGCCGCCCCTGTGCACTGGGCTGTCCCGGCTGCGCGGGGCTGGGAAGTGCCTGGGGTGGTGGGGCCAGAGGAGTCACCGCCTCCGAGGGAGGGTCTGTGCCGAGGGCGGATGCGAGCGCTTCCGTTGTTTTGTCCAGGAGAGCAGCTTGGACGGGGCAGGTGGTCCACGGCATCGCACGGTGGGCTTGGCAGCACCTTTTTTCTGTGTATCTGCGAGGGCGGCTGCTTTCTGTGAAATTTGTTTTCTATTTTTCTATTTTTAGTACTGTATGGATGTTACTGAGCACCACGCGTGAGACTTCTCTGTGCTTGCTTGCATCTTTAATAAAGACATATCCCATGCCTCGTGTCCAGCCTGTGCTGACGGGGGTGGGGACAGTTGGGGGGCCCCTCCACCCCGCAGTGGTCCCCTCTGGGTTTCAGGGCGGTAAGAGCGAGCCCACTGACCCCTGCCCCTGGGGTGAGGGTCTCAGCCTGGGTTGGGTGGGCTGGGTCTCCCTTGCTGTGGGTCCCGCCACCTTTTGGTATCTCTTTGAAGCTGAAGTGAGAGGGAGGGTGGGGGAGGAGAGAAGTGGGAAGAGGTTTTGCCGCATGTGGAGTCCAGGCCTTTTGGGCTCAGTCTGGGAAGGCCCCCTTCAACAAGGCAGATGGTGGTGTAGATTCTGACCTGCTGACTTTCCTTTGCCTCCGTGACTTCCAGAGCCCATCTAACTGATGCCTTGTGGGAGGGAAGTCCAGGATGCTCTTTTATTGGATAAAAAGCCTGGACTCTTTGAAAAGTCATGCTGATTTTCAAATGAACTAGCTCCTTTGGGTCTCTGGTGAAGTCCCAGAATTTACTTTGGTGTCTGGGATGACCTAGACCCACCTTGGGCCCACATCCAGTCTGCTATGTTCCAGGGTGGGAGGGGTCTGCTCCTAAATCACCTCCAGATCACCTAAAAGCAGGCAGATTATAATAAAGGTGGAGCCACTGAATAGAGAGGCAGGGTGGGGCCGCGTGTTCACGGAGCTCAGTGAACGTCCCCTCCAGCCCTGCCCCGTGGATGTTTCACCGCAGTCCTGGATCCACTCAGGACACACCTCGGACGGCTGCAGGCACTGCTGGTGGCACTAGGGTCCCCAGCCTGTGTGGCGTGCCTGCTCTGGCGGGGAAGTGATGTCCTAAAACCCGGGGTGCGTTCAGGCCCAAATGCGCTGCTGGGGGCCCGTGCACTCCTGAAGGACCAGGGAGGCCAACAAGAAGAGGCCCCCTGAGTGGAGACCGGGGGCAAGTGAGGGACCCCGGGCTGGGGGCCGCCTGGGGGAGGGGGTGTGTGCTGGGCAGTGCTCAGAGGCTCGAAGCTGGCGCAGGCAGGAGCCCAGCTCCCAGAAGGCCTCAGGGGTCATGAGAGTTGGATTTTGTAAGAAGAAATGAAGGCCCAAGAAGGCTTAACTGAAGGAATGCTGCCTGGGGGTGCCCCCCCACCCTCAACCCTGCCGCAGGTAGAGAGCATGAGGGGCCGGTACCGGCCTCCTGGTTCACCGGATCCACAGAAGGAGGGGGTGGTCGGCCGTGTCAGAACCCTGAGGTACCGTCCGCCCCCTCCCCTGGCTCTGAATGCTCTAGGGCATCGTGTGGTGGGAGCTGTTGCTGCCTCTTGCACTTGGGGCAAGGTTGAGGGCAAAGGTGCTGTGGATCCTCCGAGTGAAGCCAGGTTAGAGAGCAGAGTGGCCTGGGGGATAGTAGCCCCTGGGGGTGGGTGGGGTCTGAGGGACCAAGGCGAGGAACATCTGGACAGATGGACAGGACCAGAGAGGCCTGGGCGGTGGGCTGACCTTACGGATCCCACCATGGGGTTCTTGCACATCCCCGTCTCCAGGGAAGTCCCGGGCTGCCTGGCCTTTGGACTTCGCAGACTGAAAAGATTCCAAAAGGCACTTGGGGGACCTGCATAGGCTTTAACGCCCAAGTAGCTGGATTCAGCCACAGCCCCCCACCAACTGGACCTGTCCCCGTGGCCTCCAGGCTCTGACACAGCCATCCAGGACTCATCAACCACCTCCCCCCAACCCCCCACCACGCACCCAGTCCCTTCATGTGAAATACCCAAGAAGGCCCTCTCACCTGAGCAGGTTAGCCACTTAAATTCTCCAATCCACTGTGACAATTTATATACAATCTCCATCACGCTAACTTCATAGGATGGTCACAGGATTTAAAAGTGGCTTTGAAAACACGACGAATCACAGATCTGTGCCTGGCCTTGCTGGTGAGCGCCCCCTAGTGGCCAAGTCACAGGCGACGGCCGACGTCAGTCCACGGGGAGGCCCCCCAGGCCTGTGGATGCAGGGGGTGTGCAGCCCCTGTCCTAGGAGGCCCCACGTGTGACACAGCTTTGTCGCCTCTCTGAGCGGGGTGGCTGCTGTTTGCAATGGTGGAGGGGGTCCTTGGGTGTCCCGGAGGACTCCGCCCTGTGGATCCCGCCCTCCCGTAGAGCCTGGTCCCAGCCCTGCCCACAAGGCATCACCTTCCACCCCTCCCTGTTGAACAAGCACTTTCAGACTGGGGTGGCACGTCGGCCAGGCGGTCCAGGCTCCCCCAGTGAGGAATGCCCTCTGACATCCCTGGATGTCCCGTCCCCACAGGCTGACCACCTTCTGGGACGGTCATTTCATTGCTGGTGGTCCTCTCCGGCCACTTAAGCAGACCCCCACCTCTCAGCCTCCCCCTCTCTGGCCTCCCTGAGATGCCCAGCCCTGCCCGACCTGGTGAATGTCGCCCCTCCGCTCCCAGGTGTTCCCTGCCTTCCTCTCACCCTGCCCCGCCTACTGCTCTGCACTGGTCTCCCCGTGCGGACAGCGACACCCTGAAAGCAGAGCGGGGCTGTATATTCCTAGGTCAGAATATGGCATATAATTAGCACCTAATATTTGCTGAGAGGCATCTTGCACTGTTGGAGTGGGTTTCATTTTTTCTGAACACCGTCTGCCCTGCCCCTTCTAGGCACTGCTCCTGGTCCTGCCCTCGGGGGCCATAACTTCCCAAGATCTAGGCTGGTGCCCTGCCTCCTCCCCCGTCAGGAACAGGAGTGGTGCAGAGAGCCAGCCCTCTGAAGATGCCGAGCAAGGAGAGGCGACTTCAGTGACAGCAGGGAGACGGCTGAGTGGAAGAGACAGGGCGAGAGATGGTCTGTAAACAGGCAGGATGTGAGTAGGACAGGCGCCAGAGAGAGGCATGCCAGGTGGGAAGAAACAGGACGCACTGCAGTGAGTCGGGCATTAGGCTGTAACCCACTCTGCCACCGCTGGTGGTGGGACCGAGGGGACGGCCCCTTTTCATCTCATAACGAGGAGGTCTCATCTCAAGTGTTTTGAAATCCTACCCTGTCCAAGCATGCTGTGATTCTTAAGTGGTCAAACTGTCTATCCATCCAACCCCGGAGGAGCTGATCCATGGGGGAGAGCGTGACGTTTTTAGCCGGGGATGGACTTTGCCAGCGAGGGCAGAGAGGATTGGTTGTGGGAGCACCCGGCACATGGCTTGGGCCCACCAGCACCTTCTCCGAGGCGCGCTGAGCCTTTGCCAAGTCTACACATTAAATGACAGCCTGATTCTCACACTTGGATCCCTGTAAGCTAGTTGGCACTGGATGTCTGAGCTGCAGTCTTTAAATCTGTCCCCCTCACCATTGACGAAAGGAATCTGTGCTCTATTAAAAGCCTTCTTTAAAAACCAGAGAATGCTAAATGTGTTTAAAATATGAAAAAAAAAATCAACCAGAAAATGCATTTTCCCCTCTTGAGAGTTGTCATCTTTACATGTATCCGTGGTGTCGGGCACCAGCTGGGAACAGAAGTCTTAAAATATCGCGAGCAAGGCCATCTCTGCAGAAGGAAAAACTCCCAAAGCCAATAAGACTCTCTTCTCCAGTCTTTTGCATCCTCAGAAAAAACTTAAGTGATTTGGTTAAAAATCTCCCCCAACCCTATTTTTCTTGTCTCTTATTTCTCCCCTTTAGAGTTCACAGTACATGTGATTTCCAGAAAAAACTTTTTTTTTTACTCAAATGCAGCTGGTACCTTGGCTCCCATCTCAGTCTGCCCAAGAACCCCTGGCTGTTAGGTTCCCTGTGCCCAACTCAGCCTGTCCCCTCTGCCTGGACTCCTCCCAGATGACACTGACTTAAGCTTGAAGCTCAGCTCAGGTGCGGTCTACTCCGAGAAACCCCTGGCGTCGCCCGCTGCACCTCCTCCCAGGGGTGGGGATCACTGCCATGCCCCTCCTAACAGACCCCAAACCCAGCGACTATCTGTTTCTTAAGAATCAAACCATGTCTCATTCTCCTTGGTGCCGAGAAGTCAGCTCAGAAAAGACATGCTGATGTCCGCAGCATCCCGACTGGCCACTGAATTCAGCCTACCCTGGTCGTCTCAACAGCCTCAGACTTTGCAAGCACATCATCTGTGACTTGCTGCCTGCGCCCTCTCCGGTCTGGCCACACAGCTCACTCCTACGCCCCTTGCAAGCTCTTCCTCAACCCGGCTAGGCCGTTTCGCCCTCTTGAAAAGCCCCCTTTGCTATTTCTGCTGCTGCTGCTGAGTCGCTTCAGTCGTGTCTGACTCTGTGTGACCCCATAGACGGCAGCCCACCAGGCTCCCCCGTCCCTGGGATTCTCCAGGCAAGAACACTGGAGTGGGTTGCCATTTCCTTCTCCAATGCATGAAAGTGAAAAGTGAAAGTGAAGTCGCTCAGTCGTGTCCGACTCTTAGTGACCCCATGGACTGCAGCCCACCAGGCTCCTCCGTCCATGGGATTTTCCAGGCAAGAGTACTGGAGGTGGGGTGCCATTGCCTTCTCTGCTGCTATTTCTAAGTATTGCCAATTCATGTCCGCCACCTGCCTCAAGCTGGCCTCAAAAAACAGTCTCCAGGAGGCCATCATGAATTAACTTAGTTCTGACGCTGCCATCCTGTGGGTACCCAGGCTTCCATTTTTACCAAAGATGTCAGAGGGGTTGCAGATTGGGGCAGACAGATTGTCAGGGGCTGGTGGCTCTCTCCCTCCTGGGTCCCTACCGCACTTGGGACTCTGCAGCAGAAAAGGCCAGAACCTTCCTTAGTCCAGAGAAGGAGTGACTCAGGTGTCCCCACTCTCTCCATGAGACAAGCCGTGGCAGCAAGTACTTTTCTCCTTAGAATGGAGTGTGCCAGGAGTGTGCCTTGAATTCTCAAAGAGTAATAGCTCTCTATAATGGGATATTGGTTTACATTTGTTAAGAAAACATTTTGTTCCTGGTTCCAAGTTTCCTTTCCCAAGGATGTGTTTTCAGCTGCATGTAGACCGTAAGTAGAGCCTGCGCCTCATTCATCACTCTGTCCCCATCCTGTGTTTAGCACAGCGCTCCACTCCTATCAGGTAATCAATAAATGCTTGTTACCTAACTAAAGGCAAATTAAATGCTAAACAGCACTAATTACAAGCTGTCGCGAGATCCTGGCTCTCCGCAGAGAGAATTGCTTGTGATTGTCAGGGGTTTGCTAGTTGCCCAGGTGTAGGAAACAAGAAATTGTTATTTTCTAACTGCTGCTTTGTTCCGGAGGGTGGGCCGTTCCTCTCAGATTGCTGCAATAAGATGTTCGGAGGGCAGAATTCATTAAAATTCTAAACACTGGTATTCTTCACCGTGGAATCTTGTTCAGGGGTAAGATAAGTGGATTTTGATTCCTGTCTTCGCGAACAGAGACAGGCAGTAACTGTTCAGGGAAATGAAAGGCATCCCCATCTACTGGCGCACAAAAGGGGAAAGAAACCCAGGAGCGGCTACCCGTCTCTCCACAGATGATCCTAAAATGGTCCCCTGTTTACAGACGATAATCAATTATTTGTAGCGACAATGTTTAAAATGTGCAATTTGGTTTCTGGCTGATTGAACTAAAATGAGCAGCTGCGTCATCTGTCAAGGTACACATCCCGCCCGGAGAGGAAGCACCTATTTTAGTAAATAAAAAAATAACCACGGTGGTTCTTCCCAAAGAGATGCCTGTACCTCATTTCTTTTCGTGTAATTTTATCTTCGCCTAAGGACAGCTCAGCAGAGTCCGGTCTCCATTCTGCGAGGCCACCGAAAGCACAACCGCCAGAGAAATCTCAAGTGGGCTTCCCAGGGGCGTCCTCCACTTCTCTTTCAACGGACCATGCATTCGTGGCACGGGCCAGCTCGTCCACCCTTTATTAATAGACGAGGTGGGAAACAGCACTTAACTTCTGAGGGGTCAATCGGTTCCTGCTACTTATTACTCTACATGAAAGCATAACCTCCACTTAAAACATCGCTGTTGATTAACCATGAGATGATCACAGCCTTGATCTCACAGCCTGGTCTCCCAGAGGTACTGAGCTGTGCTGAAAACGTAGCCGTGAGTATTCAGCACCCGGAGGGCACACATAGCTCTCCATCACCCCAAGTTTCTCCTGGATCACTGAGGGATGAGCTGGCTGCTGGATTATCACAGGCGTACATGCACTGCCCTCGCCTTTCCATGGGTTTGTGCCTCCAGATTTCATCAAAGGTTTTCAAAGTCTCACAGTGGTTGTGTAGTAGAGGCTGTAGCAATTTCTCCAGCAGGGAATGTAACTGGTTTTAGTGCTACTGAAATGTATCTTTTTTTCATTTCAGCTGTGGATCAAACCCGTGTGTGTGCGGGCTGGATTGTTTCAGTCGTGTCCCAACTCTTTTGCGACTCCATTGACTGTATCCCGCCAGGCTCCTCTGTCCATGGGATTTCCCAGGCAAGAATACTGGAGTGGGTTTCCATGCCCTCCTCCAGGGGATCTTCCCGACTCAGGGACTGAACTGAAGTCTCTTGTCTCCTGCATTGGCAGGCAGGTTCTTTACCACTAGCGCCACCTGGGGTTTTAAATTTTTATTTATTTTATTATTTATTTTTGGCTGTGCTGGGTCATCACTGCTGTGCAGGCTTTTCTATAGTTGCGGTGAGCGGGGCTACCCTCTAGCTGTGGTGCTTGGACTTCTCATGGCGGTGGCTTCTCTTGTTTCAGAGCTCAGGCTCTGGGGTGTTTGAGCTTCAGTAGTTATGGCCCTTGGGCTCAGCAGTTCCAGTTCTCAGGCTTTAGAGCACAGGCTTAGTACTTGTGGAGCACAGGCTTAGTTTTTCCATGACAAGTGGGATCGTCTCAGACCAGGGATGGAGCCTGTGTCCCCTGCATTGGCAGGTGGATGCTTTACCCCTGAGCCCCCCGGGAAGACCAGAGCATGGAGTCTTAACCACTGGATGGCCAGGAAGTCCTACACTCTTGAAAAGTACTGAGGATCCCCCAAAGCTTTTGTTTTTTTGTGTGAGTTATATCTATCACTATTTATCATACTAGACAGTAAACAGAGAAGGCAATGGCACCCCACTCCAGTACTCTTGCCTGGAAGATCCCATGGACTGAGGAGCCTGGTGGGCTGCAGTCCACGGGGTCGCTGAGGGTCGGACATGACTGAGCGACTTCACTTTCACTTTTCACTGTCATGCATTGGAGAAGGAAACGGCAACCCACTCCAGTGTTCTTGCCTGGAGAATCCCAGGGACGGGGGAGCCTGGTGGGCTGCCGTCTATGGGGTCGCACAGAGTTGGACATGACTGAAGTGACTTAGCAGCAGCAGCAGCAGCAGACAGTACAAGTGATAAAAAGTTTAAACATTTGTTTACCAATTCATTTAAAATAACAATAAACCTGTCACATAGTAACATTTTATGAAGCAATTGCATTTTCCAAAACAAAAAGAATGAGTGAAGAACGGCCGTTTATTTTACGAATTCTTTAATATCTGCCTTAACAGAAGACAGCTGGATTCTCCTATTTCTGTTCTCATTCAGTCTGTTGCAATGTCATACATCATGCAGTGTCTGGAAAACCCTACTGTACACTTATGAGAAAGTGAGAGTGAACACACAAACAATATCTTACTATGAAGATAGTTTCGACAATTATGGACTCTCTGAAGGGGGTCTCAGGACACTCAGGGGTCCCCAGACCACCCCTGCAGACCTGCTGACCTGGACAGTTCAGTCCAAGAGCTGGTGAATGGCCATGGGGTTTAGGACACAAGGGGCAGAAGTGGCCTCTGTGGAAAGCTCCCTTTTGGTTCCAAAGTTCCAAAGCCTCTTTTGGAACAAGAGCAGAAGAGATGGCGGCCAAAGTGATTGTAAGGCAAATGTACGTTCCCTTCTTATGGACTGGTTTTCTCAGTGGGACCTGAGGTGAGGTCACTCACTCAGGGTGATGAGTTAAAGGGTGTGGGAGGTCTGAGCAGAGAGAAGACATGAATTGACTCTCTCGGTGAGTAGAAAACTAGCTAGCCAGTGATGGACAATCAGATCGACAAGAGGGATCATAAAACATCCTTCTCTGGGGCTCTTGGCAGGTCACCCTGTAACTCATCAACTGACAGAACCACGTGGCTGGGATTCCTCAGTAAGGCTGTGCCTCTGGGGACATTGCTTCTCTCTCACCTGTGAGTTAACACAATGACGAACAGGGTGACGCATAGCAGGACCTGAGACTCAGCCTGCTGCTGCTTAGTTGCTTCAATTGTGCCCGACTCTGTGCAACCCTATGGACTGTGCAGCCCTATGGACTGCCGGGCTCCTCCGTCCATGGGATTTCTCCAGGCAAGAATACTAGAGTGGTTTGCCATGCCCTCTTCCAGGGGAACTTCCCGACTTCAAACCTGGGTCTCTTGCATTGCAGGCAGACTCTTTACCACAGAGCCACCAGGGAAGCCTGGGACTTAGCCTGCCTGGGTTCTAATCCTGCTTTTGCCACTGACGCACTGTGCCTCTCTGTGCCTCAGTGTCCTATCTGTAAAATGGGAATAATTACTCCTAGAACCTACGTCCTAGGGCTGTTATGAAGATAAATGACGACTAAGTGCACGTAAAGTATTTAGATGAGTGCCTGGTAAGGGCAGTGCTCCGAAGAGTCAGCCACGTTATTGCTACTATTACTGGGCTTTCCTGGTGGCTCAGGCAGTCAAGAATCTGCCTGCAATGCAGAAGACCTAGGTTTGATCTCTGGGTCCAGGAAGATCCCCTGGAGGAGGGAATGGCAACCCACTCCAGTATTTCCAATGGGAAATCCCATGGACAGAGGGGCTGGTTGGCTACAGTCCATGGGGTCCTCAGAGTCGGACAGGAGCGACTAAACCACACCACATTATTATCCACATGACTTCCTGAGTTTCTACTCAGCCTGTGAGCATGGTAAAAAACTGGCTCATCGGATAACTATTTATTTACTATCTACAGGGGTTGGAGGAAGACCGGGATGTGAGTGCTGAGGATACCAGGCTGGGGACAGCAACCTTGTCCTGCCTTTTCCCCAGATCACCGGGAGGAGGCCAGCCGTACACAACTAGACGCAGGAGGCAACAACCGGAATCGCTAAGTGCTGACACGTAGGAAGGGCACAGACGTGCTCGGGGCTTAGACACCTGCCTTCACCTGAGGCTGTCCCTTGTGGCTCAGCTGGTAAAGAATCCGCCTACAATGCTGGTAGATCTGCGTTCAGTCCCTGGGTTGGGAAGAGGACTGCATAGTCCATGGGGTTGCAAAGAGTCGGACACGATTGAGCGACTTTCACTTGGACTTTGTTCATCCTGAGCCCAGGCTCTGGGTGGGTACGCTTGGTTTTTTAACAGGTGAGGAGTCTGCTTCGCAGGATGAGACTAACCTCCTTCGGCCACGCGGCTCGAAGCGGTACTCTGCGACCCGTCCGACAGCTCGCGCGACGGCCAGGTTAACAGAAAAGCGCTCCCATGATGCCCGCCACCCTGACTCTCGCCGGGGTACCAGCCCCCCGGAGGACCTGACCTCCGGCGGAAGCTCCTCCCCCGGGGCGGGGGGTGGAGCCACCGGGCAGGCCTGGCCACGCCCTTCGGCGACAACATCCTAGCCGACTTGGCCAATTGGAGCTCCGTTTCTTGCCGGGTGGGGAAACGTGTTTTCCAGTCAGCGAGCGCCGTCGTCGCTCGGGCAACAGCGTCCTAGCGACACCGCGTGGGCTGGGCCTCTGTGGCCAGGGGGCCCTGGAGTCCGCGCGCCGAGTTGGCTCCCATGAGTCGGAGGATTGAGAAAGGGGCCGGGGTAAGGCGGGGCGGCCTCGGCAAGAGCGCACGAGCCCGGAGCGGGGAGTGTGGGGGGAGCTGAGGAGGGCCCGGGAGGACAGCTCTGGGGTGCCACAGCCCCGGGACACGTCGCATCCCCGCCTTGTCTGTGGCCAAGGGGCGGTAGTGACCCGTTTACTCGTTTCACGCACGTGTGTATGTGGCGCACCTGCCTGTGCCAGGAGCCGTTGTCGGGTCTGGGGGCTCCTGAAGTGAATTCGTTGTTGTTTTTCAGTCGCTCAGTCACATCTGACTCTGCGACCCCATGCACTGCGGCTCGCCAGTCTTCCCTGTCCTTCACTATCTCCCAGAGTGAATATTCTCCTGCAGTGAATAGCCCCATCCTTTTTCTATTTCTATAAAGACCGACTATAAACAACGTAGAAGGTGGTGAATCTGCCTCCCAGTCTCTCTGAGGGTCACATCACTCCGACTTACAGAATATCTCATGTTTTCTTCTTCCATTTGTCCCCACAGCAGCCTTTCGAATATTTTAAGTTCCGCCTTGAGAATGAGGACTTGAACCCCGCAGGGTGAAGGGGGCTGTCCCTGAGAATCACACCACTAGACGTTGCAGAGCCAGAATTCAAACTGAGCACTTCTGTCTCATATCAGAATCTTCAGGCTTTCTGGAACATTCCTCTTCCTCAAACCGCAGGAGTGATCCCTGCCTCCCTCAGAACTCTGTTTGGAAGCACTCTGAAATGTTCAGCGGTTATTTAAGACCATTGGCTGAATTACCCCATACTTCCTTTTCCTTCTGTCCTGAAAATCTTTGCCTTTCAAGATGTCTTGCCCCTGTTAAGAGGACTCTTATTTCGTTTTCAAGAGGAATAATTTAATAATGTTTCTTAAATTGTGTGTGCCGCTAAATGAGTGGACCTACAGAAATGCTGTAAAAAAAATTTTTTTTTTCGACTTTCACATGCTGCTGTTCCTTCTGTTTTATCCATTGTCTTCAACAGATGTATTTACTTGGCTAAATCTGGGGAACTGAAAGTGAATCAGGCAAGGGCCCTTTGATTATCTGTGAATATGTTTGTCTCTTCCTCAGCCTTACTGCAAGGTTTAAGAGGGCAAGGATTTATTTCAGTTAGCTGTGCTCATGGGAACGACACCTTGAGTTTAGGGCCTGGCTCATGGCGGGTGCTTGTGCTTGTAGATGTTTGTCAAGAATTGCTTACCTGAGACGTTAAATCTGCCGTCCATTTTGTCTTCTGTGTCCGTACCCTTTTGCAGCTGTCCACCTCTCCCGTGCAGAGATCTCTGCATCGCCCTTGCTGTGACCCCTCCAGCTGACTGGCACATGGAGACAGAACCAGCTCTAGCAGAATGCTCAGGAGTCTGGGGCCCGCCTGGAGCAGGAATCCACTGGGAGCCCACTGGCTGTTAACAAGGCAGTTGCTTTCGTAAAGCCTCTTGACTGGGATCAAGTGAATGTTTAAGGTTAGTAGATGAGGAGAGTCACTGAAGTTTTTCTTGGGCGACTCCTTCCCCTGCCAGGGTTGAAAAATAAGCTGTTTAATATAGATGAGAAAGTGTGATGAGGCGAGAAGCTAAAGTCACTTTCTTCCTTTAAATATCACAAGAGAGCTGATCTTTTTGTAAAATGTATTTATCTAAAATTACCCCCAGATCTGGCTTCCTCTGTAGCTCAGCTGGTAAAGAATCCGCCTGTAATGCAGGAGGCCTGGGTTTGATCCCTGGGTTGGGAAGGTCTCCTGGAGAAGGGAAAGGCTCCCCACTCCAGTATTCTGGCCTTGAAAATTCCATAGACTATATAGTCTTTGGGGTTGCAAAGAGCTGGACGTGACTGAGCAACTTTCACTCCAGATCTAGGTTTGTGTAGTTATACAGATTGGATCCTTGTACAAGTTAAATATTGATTCACTTTCCACACAGTGCTGTCTAGGACATCGATGCCATTCAGAAGAGGAAATGTAAAGGGAAGGAGTGTTTGGGGAAACTCTGTGAATGGAGATAGCATATGAACATGATACACTTCCAGTATGAAAGAGCTTCATTTTCTACTTTTTTCTCTTGGTTTCAATCTTTTACTGCTCTTTTAATTTGTTTCAGGCTCCACTGTTATCTTTTCACCTGTTTTTCTGCAGTTTGACTATTTCTATTACCATTGCTCCTCCTGGCTAATACTGAGCACTCACTGTGTTCCAGGCACAGTTTGGAACCTCTTATTACCTTTTTTAAATTGAGTGCTTCTTGCCTATGAAACAGTACACTTAGTATTCCCATTTTACAGATGAGGTAGCAAGGATGTAGAGAAGCTAAGGGGCTGCAAAACAGATAGGTTGTGGCATGTGACCTCTGCTCCAGGACTGCCTGGTGACAGAGCCTGCTTTCTCAGCCAGTCCTCTCACACTCTCAGAGATGTGTGTGCCCTGCACGTCCCACTGGGCTTTGAGGGGACTTGTAACAATACATACAATATGGTAAATAGGAAAGTAACTTCAAGAAGAGAATAGTCAGATAATTCGTAATGATTAATATAGTTGGGCTGCAAATTTGGCTGTGAGCTTCTTTTTTTTTTTTTGTGAGCTTCTTTTTTTGTTTGTTTTTAATCAAATAAAAGATTCTTTACATTTTTTATAGTGGTTTATAATCTTTTAAAATTTCACACACATGATTTCACGTAATCCCATAACAACCCCATTTTCCTCCTCACCTCCATCTTGCCCACCCCTGCTTCCCTCTCCCCACTGGTAACCACTGGTTTGTTCTCTATATTTGTGAGTCTGCCTCTCTTTCGTTTTATTAGCTATGAACTTCTTAAACTCAGGAAAAAGAAAATTAAAAACAAAACAACCAAAAAAAGAAAGAAGTTGAATTCATTTTGTCCAGGCAAATACGGCATTTTAATTCCTCTGGAAAAAAGAAAGTGTTTCTAATGCCTCCATCGAAAGGACATTTCTCCTGGGGTTCATCAGCAAGTCCCAGATGATCTGTTTAACACAGAGTGCCCAGGGTGTAGGCTCAGTGTCCTAGCTATTAAGGGAAAGAAATGTAGACTGTTGCATTTGTATAGAATTTTTGAGTAGTACAAGGCACAAATCAGAGTCAAAATTTACAAAATACATAACAAAATAAGATTAAACAATAGCCAGCAGCGTAGAAATTTTCAGGAACACCTTCTGAATTTTGTTTTTCGGTGAATGATGTTATCCGGTCCCTGGGGTTGGTTCCAGCCATTTGTTTGCTTAGCAGTTACCTATTGAACACCTGCCACGCACCAGGCCCTGGTCTAGGCAGTGAGGACACTGCAGAGATGGCCAGCCACCCTCCTTTGCCTGGGGTCTCCACCCTGTCATTTTCTCCTGTTTGACCGTTTCTGGACTGACTTTGGTTTGCCATCCTTTTTTGCCCTTCCTGTAAAAGCCAAGACCATACTCAGCACCTTGCACCATAACGGTCTCCCTGCCTTCCACCTGGGCTCTGATTTTTCTTTCTCTGCCTTCCCAAGACCTAGAGTCTGTGACAGCCATCAAGGAGTGAGCACAGCCCACTGCGCGTCAGTCTCTTTAGATACATTGTCTGGGTCCTGCGGCAGCCTTTTTTGTTTGGTTGTTTTGGGCCATGCCCCGTGGCATGTGGGATCTTAGTTCTCCAACCAGGGATCGAACCCACACCCCAGCATTGGAAGGCAAGGTCTTAACCACTGGACCACCAGGGAGTGCTAGCGTCAGCCTGTAGAGGGTTGCACTGAACCCCCGTGGTCACTTGCCCCTTGGGGGCCGGGTGGAAGCCTTGTGTCCTCCCTCTGGAAAAATCATCTCTCGCACCCTTTGGAATTTAATCTCAGAGAGTTTGAAGGTCCGGAAGTGCACACACGTGAACCTTGTCCCTAGATCCCAGATTAAGAGTGTGCGTGCATGCTGTCGCTCAGTCATGTCCGACTCTTTGCGGCCCCATGGGCTGCAGCCTGCCAGGCTCCTCTGTCCATGGGGAATCTCCAGGCAAGAACACGAGTGGGTTGCCATTTCCTTCTCCAGGGGATCTTCCCAACCCAGGGATCGAACCTGTGTCTTGATTAGCAGGTGGATTCTTTACCCCTGAGCCACCTGGTAAGAACACTTGCTTTAAAGAGAGAGATTATCTCCGTTTTGCAAGTGAGAAAACTGGGTGACGAGAAGGTTAATTACCTCTCAAGTTTGCATGGTCGGTAATGGAGCCGATGTTGACTCCACGTCTTCTTGACTCAAACCCTTGATGCTCAGTAAATGCAGGAGTGAGTGTGTAGAAGGTCCAAAAGGGAGCTTTAAAGTGAATATGCCCTTACTACGGCAGAACATCATTTGATATCAGAATAGACGGGGAGAAGATTTTTCTCAAGTGTTTGGATTTAGCTGCCAAGATCTTTTGTGCTGCTTGCAACTTTTCCCCAGTTTTGTCAAGTGTTAATTTCCCCCCCCCATGATTCCAGTTCCAACAGTTTTTGCTTCAATGCCATTTCTGTTGGGCTGTGCACATTTCTTACTCTCGTGTTGAATTATGTCTTCTCTGGATGCCAAGGCAGATGGATGGCACTTTTGTTATGATTCTGATATAAATAGCATCTGTTAAAAACTGGACACCCGTGCTTATCTGACAAATAAACAAATACATCAGTAGGATAGCCTTCTAACCGTGTTTTTGCCGGTGGTTGATAAGTGTATCTGATGGTCTGTGACTTGGTGCTTGTTTGGGGAGCAGTGGTTTTATTTTCCTTGCTAATTTCAACCTTATCGTACATTTTGATAGACTCGTACTCATGAACGGCTCAGAATTCTCTTTATTTAGAAAACCTAAACTGAGGTTGACGTCAGGCCGGGGGTGGCCTAAAGAACTCATCACAGTGCCTTGCTCACGCTAAGAACACTGTTTAGCTTTCAAGGTCGAGGGTGAAATGAGTCCAAGCTCCTTACCCTGGCAGTGTTAGCTGTTAATAGCCGTGGTCCATCCAGAACAAAGATGAACAGAGTGCCCCCTGTGTGCTAGGCACGGTGGTAGGTGCTTCGTAAAGATGGTGAGTGCACTCGACTGCCTCCATGGGAGGGGCTCCCTGTCGAGGAGGGGCACAGATAAACAGCCAAGAGAAAAGCCTGGAAGCAGAGAATCAAAGTGAAGGTAGATGTGGGGCTAGAGGAAATGGCACCCCACTCCAGTACTCTTGCCTGGAAAACCTCATGGACAGAGGAGCCTGGCAGGCTGCAGTCCATGGGGTTGCACAGAGTCAGACACAACTGAGCGACTGGGCCCACACACACACATAGCTGGTTAACCATTTGAATTGGGACTTCCCTGGTAGCTGAGTGGTTAAGACTGTGCTTCCACCACAGGAGGCATGGGTTTGATCCCTGGTTGGGGAACTAAGATCCTGCATGCCATTCATTGTGGCCAAAAATAAAATTAAAAACAGACAAAAACCAATGTTGTGTTGGTTTCAGGTGTACAGCGAAGTGATCCGATTATACACCTACCATCTTTCTTCAGACCCTTTTTCATTATAGGTTTTTTTTTAAATTTTATTTGGCTGTACCGAGTCTTAGTTGCGGCATGTGGGATCTTTAGTTGTGGCATATGAACTTAGCTGTCACGTGTGGGATCTGGTTGCCCTGCCTTGCACTGGGAGCACGGAGCCTTATACACTAGACCACCAGGGAAGTCCCTCAGGTACCGGCCACACAGGGCGGTGAGTATAGTCCGTCCCCCCTGGTCCTTGTTGTTGGCCTGTTTTTTATGTAGCAGAGTGTATCTGTTAACCCCTAAATCCTAATTCATCCCTCCCCCTTTCCCATCTGGTAACCATACGTTTATTTTCTGTGTCTGTGAGCTCTATTTCTGTTTTGTAAATAAGTTCATTTCTATACTTTTTAAGGGTTACGTGTATACAAGGCATCACGCGGTACTGATTTTTCTGACGCTCTTCGCTTGGTATGCCAGTCTTTACGCCCATCCGTGTTGCTGCAGATGGCGTCATTTCATCCTTTTTAAGGCTGAGTGAAACGGGGTATTATGTATTTATATACGTCTCACAGCTTCTTTAGCCATTCACCTGTGAATGGACACTTAGGTTGTGCTGCTAAGACATGTGTCTTTTTGAATTAGGGTTTTCTTCTCTTCTGGATTATATAAGGCATGATTAGTTTTAAGGAGGATAGGAAGGCCTCATGAAAGGGGGGACTCCACCCTCAGTCTTGAAAGATGAAATGTGGTGGAAAAGGAGATTCTAGCAGGAGTAAAAAATTCGAGCAGGAGCATGACCCAGTACACAGAGGTGAGGACCTGCATGGTATATTCATTTGGATTTTGTGTGAAATCCGGCAGGCATGAAGCTGTGGTGTCTGGAAGTTTCTTGTGGCCAGGTTATTAACGATGTGAATGACCTTATACAAACCACAATTAGGAGTCTGACTTCAGTTTGTATACCTGGAGTAGTCATACAAATGCATGTTGTGGGTTTTTTTTTTTTAATTTAAAAAATGTAGATTCACAGAAAAGTTGCAGAATTAGTACAGAGAGTTCCCATGTGCCCCCAGCTTCCCGCATGGTACCATCTTACAGAATAACCACAATCCACTTAGCAAAACCAGGGTGCTGTCCCTGCTGCAGTCCTAGTAACAAATAGAGACTTTATTCAGATTTCACCCGTCTTGACAGGACTCAGTCTCTTTTCTCTTGGTGCATAGTTATGTAAAATTTTAGCACATGGGTGATTTTGCCTTGCACGTTTTTTAAGCCAGGGAGTAACGTAAGTGAGTGTGTGCTTTAGCAAGAGAGATCCTGGCCACAGAGGAGGATGGATTAGAAGGGAGCTGGAGACCTGGATGCGATCTAAGGGGCTGTTTCTGGAATCTACATGAGTGAGGATGAACTCGGGTTGTGAAGGGAGGGGTGGAGAGGGCGGGGGGACCAACGTCACAGGTGTCCTCCAGGTACCGCAGACAGTCCCTGCTGCCACTTGCCGCTGCTGCTACTGCTGCTAAGTCGCTTCAGTCGTGTCTGACTCTGTGCGACCCCATAGACGGCAGCCCACCAGGCTCCCCCGTCCCGGGGATTCTCCAGGCAAGAACATTGGAGTGGGTTGCCATTGCCTTCTCCAATGCATGAAAGTGAAAAGTGAAAGTGAAGTCGCTCAGTTGTGTCCCACTCTTCGAGACCCCATAGACTGCAGCCCACCAGGCTCCTCCGTCCATGGGATTTTCCAGGCAAGAATACTGGAGTGGGGTGCCATTGCCTTCTCCATGCTGCCACTTAGAAAGGGCCAGATCCCAGTCGTGGAGAAAGAAGCAAACCTCAGCTGTCATTACGGACCGTGGTCAGTTTGCTAAGGGCAGTGGGAAGCAATTGGAGTTCTTAAAGCAAGGAAGTAACAAAAGGAGATCAGCATTTTAAAATGTGGCGGTAGTCTGTGTGTGTGTGTGTGTGTGTGTGTGTGTGTGTGGTTTGTGTATGTGATGTGTGTATATGGTTTTGGTGTATGTGTGCTTGTGTGTGTGGTGTGTGTATGTATAGTGTGTGTGAGTTCGAGTTATGGGAAGAGAAGTGGTGCTCATGGTGCTGGCATAAAATATCTCTATGTGACAAACCCAAAATTTAGCGTGAAATTCATGTACAGGACCTGCCCGTGGCGGTGGGCACAGTTCTCCAGTAACCTGCAAAACCGCTGGGTTGCTCTGCAGACCCAAAGACTCTGTTCCCGTGGTTTGGTGAGCTAAACAAAAAAATCCGCCTAACCCCGCCGCTTTCTTAATTTCCAGAATTCACCAATTCAGAAATAGTTTTTCTTGAAGGAAATGAAACAAAATAGCACCCAAACAAATACCTTCACCGTCCCCAGTACCGTACGGAGCAGTCCCAAGGCCAGCGAGCCGCCGCTCTTTCCTGAAGGTCTGTGTCAGCTGACGGCTCGGAGGAGCGCTGTGGGTTCCTGGATGGTGCCGGGCTCAGAAAGTTGGTGATGATAACTGGGACCACTTCCATCTGCTTTGTTTCCATTGTTCACCCAGCAGGCGTATGCCAAATGCTGCTTCTTGGGCCAGAATTGTCTAGGAAACTTACATATCTTATCAGCAAGCATCGGCCCGTACATTTTAAAGTCGGGGTCCTTTGTTGGGTGCTCCACGTGACCCCAGCTGTTAGACAGCTACGGTGAACTCGGCAAATGCCTCCCCACAGGCTGGCAGAGCCCTCTGGACGGCGCAGGTCCCCGTGTCCTACTGCAGGTGGCAGCAGCTGCCCGACTTCCCGGTGCCAAGCTCAAGCTGGGAATCCATCGCATGCCCCCTTTGCCAGCATCCGAGGACTTGCTGGGCCGGCTGTGATAAAAACAGGACGCGTTCAACACTCCTGGTCGGCTCACAGGAGCGGGGAGGGCCCAGTGGTTTCCAGCAATTACATCTTAAAAGCCTGCCAGGGAGACCGCGTTTGAGCTGGGAACAACCGTTTGACAGCCGACGTGCGGTCAGTTCCTCCGACGCAACTTGTTTTTCTGTCGTCTGTTGCCGTATCTGTCAGCACATTAGGTGTGGTGGTGAGTCTGGAAGTGTTCGTTAGGTAAGAGTGAGTTTCTGAGGCACTTTCTGAGATTAGGTGTTTGTGTCCATGGTAGAGAAGGCATATTACAAACAAAATTGCAGTAAGCTTTTTCTTTTTCTTTAGGGCTCTGTGTTCTGGGCCAGCAAGGCGTTCGTGCTGATATAAGTGATCCCGAACCCACAGCACTCAGTTCGGTTAAGCTCAGGAAGCGTTCTTTTTGGACCGCTGTCATCAGATGTGGTGCCTGCTCTCGTGGCGTTGATGGTTCTTAACAGGGAACATAGACATCAAGCAATCCTAAGGGTCATGGATGGGAATTAAGAAAACCTTTCACTCAGGTCACTGGTTCTCAGTACAGGGGATGAGAGTGAGAAATCACAGATGATGCCAGGACTTGTACCTTGGCTGACGGGAAAGAGTGAGGATCTGGAACAAAATCCAGGAGTGGCGGGGTGTGAGGAGAGAGAGAGAGAGGGTGTGTGTGTGTGTGTGCATGTGTGCATTTTGGGAGGAGAATGCTGTTTGGATGACTGGGCTGTGAAAATCCTCCCTTCGTTAATTTGACAAACACTTTTGGAGCTGCAGAGGTGTGCTGGGTGCACTGGGGCAGGGGGTACCGTAGCACCGAGCCACTGTTTTATTTCGTGCAGTCTATAATGAAGTGTATAATTTCCCAAATGAAAGCATAATCACCTACTGAGATGCGTGCAGCTCAGGGGAAGGACAGGCTGTGATGAGAGACTCTACCAGGAGGATGTGGATGAGGCGAGCCGGGGGACGTCTCCAAGGAGGGGGTGGGCACGCTGGGATCTGGAGGAGAGAGGAGTTAGCTGGGTGAGGAGTAGGACGGGGGATCTGGGCAGAGAGCCCCGTGGGGCCGAGGGAAGCAGGCGGGGAGGGTGACAAAGGCAGGAGCTGGGTCCTGTGCTGCCGGGTAGGCCCTGGCAGGCACACTGTGTCGTGTAGCTAACGTACGTTCATTGTCGTTCAGTTCACTACGCCGTGTCCGGCTCCCCTCGACCCCATGGACTGAGGCACGCCTGTCTGTGGCTTCCCTGTCCTTCACTGTCTCCTGGAATTTGCTCAAACTCATGTCTGTTAATTCGATGCATGTTTATTAGAGAACGTTTAAAGACTGATGTTAGCACCATCCCAACATAGCTGTTTTGTCTAGAAAATAGACCCTGTCCACCCTTGGAAATAACATTTTTATACCGTGTGTATATAGTATACGTTTTCCTCTTAACCTTGTCCTAAACATGTTTTTCCATTTCCACGTGTTCTATATTATTTATAATAGTGGTAAATAATCACCTGCTCAGACTTGGCGAGCCTTGTGTTATATATATTTTTGAAATATTTATTTGTGATTTATTTGGCTGTGTTGGGTCTCAGTCGTGGCCCACGGAACCGTCATGTCACGAGGTGGGGAGGGGCGTCTTCCGTGGCGGCTGAGGCTTAGTTGCCCCGAGGCATTGTGGGATCTTAGTTCCCCGACCAGGGATGGAACCCACGTCCCCTACATTGCAAGGTGGATTCTCAACCACTGGACCACCAGGAGAGTCCCTTGTGTTTTATTTTGAGTTAACTTCTGAGCTGGTGTGGGTGGGTCTCGTGGCATATATGGGTAGACGTGAAATTTACGCTGCCAGAGAACGTATTTGTGAAAATGAGGTTTGGGAGGAAGGTGAAAGCCCATGTTGGGGTCTGAGGAGACCTTGGTGTAGCGGAGGGTGGGGACCCTGGATGGAGGAAGGCTGAGAGGCTCAGACTGTCTGGGTGCTGGCTGGGAAGGAGGTCAGTTTATAAACGGAATTTTCCACTAAATTGAATTCAGATGACTGGCTAAATTGTTTTTTACGATACCCTATCATTTGAAATATATTTGTAAATCAACTTGCATTCTTATAATTCCTATGTTTAGAGCAGTGAGGGGTTGCCAGCCAATTCTAAGATCTTAAGGGAGTACGGGACCCAGATGAGGGAGGCAGACTGGGCTTCACACATTAGTGCCACGAACCCAGGAATCCTCATATTTGACTAGTTGTTCATGTAGATGTTTATTCGCCAAGTTGTGTCCGATTCTTTTGTGATCCCATGGACCATAGCCCACCAGGCTCCTCTGTCCGTGGGATTTTCTAGGCGAGAATACAGGAGTGGGCTGCCATTGCCGTCTCCATTATGTAGACGACTCACTTCATTTTCTGCATGTTCTTTTGAGTAGGTTGCAGAATTGTTAGACTGTTTTGCAAATGCAAGGTATCCTTTCTTGATAATTGATAGGTTTTCTCATCGCTCTATTAATATGTACAGACTTCATGGTTCTTATCTCCGTGTTTGTGTGAGCTTGCCCACAGACCACATGCAGGCACCTGGGCCAGTGCACACCCCTGGTACAGTTGGGCAAAAAGCTCGGTGCCTCTGGGTCTTGGCCTCATGAGTAAATCTGGCTTTTCCTGCTAGTGTTTCATTTCTCTGCCTCTAAACATGTGGATGAAAAATGAAATGAAATGTTAGTTGCTCAGTTGTATCCAACTCTTGTGACCCCATGGACTGTAGCCTGCCAGGCTCCTCTGTTCATGGAATTTTCCAGGCAAGAATACTGGAGTGGGTTGCCATTCCCTTCTCCCGAGGATCTTCCCAACCCAGGGATTGAATCTGGGTCTCCGCATTGCAGGCAGATGCTTTATCATCTGAGCCACCAGGGAAGCTAAAAATGTGCATAGCGGTATCTAACTCACAAGGTTGATGATTAACCAGTGGCCTGAAAAATGGGTTCTTGTGAGGTGACGGTAGTTGAATCCCCGAAATACAGCATGTGCTGGTCTTTTAACTCCATTTTGATGTCAAACTGGGAACTTTCCTCGTAAGCTTCCTTAAAAACTATAGACTTGTCCATGTAAATCAGCTTCAGGTTCTTGTGAAGCCGTGGTCCCAGCTTGTTATTAAAACACAGAGGCTGGGCCCCCCAGCTCAGGGGATTCAGGTTGGTCGGTCTGGATGGAGCCTGGGAATTTGCATTTCTGATAAGGCCCCAGGTGATGTTGGTATGGCTGGTTCAGGGACCACATTTGAAGAACCACTGAAAGCTGTATGTCTGCTTCAATAACCTTTTAAAACTAATTTTTTTTTTTTGACGGAAAAGAAACGCACAGAGAAAATAATAGTATTAGTAGCAACAGAAAACCATGTTCTGTCTGCTTGAGGAATCTGGAAATGGAATAATAGCTCCAGTCCTGTTGAGATGGACCCCAAGGACGTCTCGGGCAAAGTCTTGAAGCCAGTGCCTGAGCCGGGAGATGCAGGTCAGGAAGGCAGGCATCACCGTGACTCTAGGTGCGCCGTCAGGGTGGCCGGACGTGCTGCGGGAGTACCTCGTTCCTGCTCTTTGAAAACACGTGCCATTTTCTTCAAATCCTGAGTTAGGTCTCGTGCTCCTGGGGGGCCGGGTGGGTCATACTCTTCTCTCTGGCCCTCCACTCGCGCCTGCAGCACTGGCTGGAGGATGAATGGTCGAGAGCAGAGTTGGTTGGCAAGTGCTTCCACCAAGGATGTTTAGGTGGGACACCCAGACCAGAGGCTCCGTGTTCAGAGCTGTCCAGATTTGGCTCTCTGAAATATTCATGTCATAATTGAAGTCTCACTAGCTTTCACAGTCCCGCAGTTGGTAGAAATGAGGATCGGAGAAGACCCAACAGGTCATCCAGACCATTCTCCCGCTGGAAGAGGCTTATTCCCTGCAGTGCACTCAGCAGCATTAGGAGGAATTACTTTTCATATGATTACTTTTTTTTTTCCTTCTCATTCTGTCTTCAACTAAGTGTTTCTTGAATTGAATCACTTTGCATTCAAGTAATAAAATGCACAACAGGCAGTCCATTTCTGGGTGATTATCTCACTCCTCAGGTGGCGTAATAAGGCAGGAGGCCAGAGCCCTGGCATGCCTTATTGTTATTAGGAAGGGAATTTATGGACAAAATAAAGAAAGTGGCTGTTTGCATCAGCAATAACCACAACGAGGAGCGCGGTCACGGCCGATCCCCCCACCCCTGTGCTCGGAGCGCAGGGCAGGCAGGAGCCCGGTACCCTAACCGTGCAGGTGGCGGTCGGGGTGGACAGAGGCGTAGCACCACTGCCTTCAAGGGGCTTGTTGTTTATTTTGCAAAAAAGCAGCAGGAAAGCCTTGGCTGTTGACTTGTACCTGGGAGGGGCCCGTCTCGGGCACCAGCTCCGGGCTTCGCTTTGTGTGCCTGGGCCAGTCGCTTCCTGCTGTGCGCTCCCGAGTCCTCACCTATGAAATGGGAAGAGCCGTAGGTGGTTGGGCTGGGAAGGGTTAAATGATGAGTTGTTTTTTTTTTTTTTTCCCCATAAATCTTAAGCGCATTTCCCGGCTCAAAGGAATCCCTATTAAATGCTAATAGGATTAGAATAATTTTTTTCCCCCTTAAAATTCTTCATAAGCTGGAGCTTCTGTGTCTCTTCTTCAGCCCGTGCTTGCACCAAGGATGTTTAGGTGGGACTCCCAGGCAGGCTCCGCGCTCACAGCGGTCCGGGTTGGCTCTCACGTGCCTCATCGTTCCCGCACCCTCGGTGTTCTTTCCCGAGTACGCTGTGGCGTGTCCTCACTTCCCTCACACATGCCCTCCTCTTGCCACTTCACACGTGCTGTCCAAGGAGGAAAGAAAGAAAGTGAAGTCGCTCAGTCGTGTTTGACTCTTTGTGACCCCCATGGACTGTAGCCTACCAGGCTCCTCCGTCCATGGGATTCTCCAGGCAAGAGTACTGGAGTGGGGTGCCATTTCCTTCTCCAGGAGATCTTCCCGACCCAGGGATCGAACCCTGGTCTCCCACATCGTGGGCTGACGCTTTACCGTCTGAGCCACCAGGGGAGTCCGCTGTCCAAAACGCGGACCCAGATGAAACCCAGCTCGGTGGCCTCCCCGTGCAGCAGCTGACTGTGGCTGGAGAAAGGCCGCCTCCGCCTGCCCTGGCCCTCAGGTTCCTGTCCACGGGCCTCTGGTGGGCTCTCTCAGCCCTCTGCTGGTCGTGCGTGCTGCTTCTCCCGCCCTCCTGCTCGCCTTCCCATCCAGCCAGCTGTCCCTTCACCCTCAGTCCTGAGATGCCTGTCCCCGTCCTCATGTGCTGCTGCTGACCCGACTTCCCTTTCCCTGAGAAGAGAGAGCCAGCAGGAGGGGACTCCCACGTGCCTTCCGCTCAGTGTCTGCTCACACGCTCTGCTGTCTGGTTGTCATGAGCCATCCCTGTGCCTAGAAGAGGCTCCGGCACCCAAGGAGATCCTGTCTCCACTGGCAAACCCACCGGAACTACCCATTCCCTCCCTTCTCTCCTGCTTCATCCCTCTTGGCCTCCAAGGCTGGTCGCGACCACGAGTATTCAGACCTGCTGCCAGTTCTCCTGTGATAAAGACAGCTCTCTGTGGCTGCCCATCTCTCCTCTGCTGCCCCCCACCCCACTGCTGCTTTACAGCCGAGTTCCTGGAAACAGGTGCCCCTGTCTGCTGTCACTGATTCTTCTCTGAGTTTATCTGAACTCAGGCAAGCTTCCTGCCAACCACCCGGTCCCACCAGTGTGGCTACTGTTCAGACCATCGGTGGCTCCTGCCTGGCTTCGTCCCGGGGCAGTTCTTGGTCATCTTACGTGGTTATCCCTGTAACCTTTGACACACAGCATCACCCCCTCCTCCTTGACACACTTTCTTCACTTGGTTCCCTGGACACTCCGGTCCCCCGGTTTTTCTCTTCTCCCGCTGGTTGCTCTTCCTCGGTCTCCTTTGCCAGTTCCTCATGTCCCTGAGCTCTGAAAGTCAGTGTACCCCAGGGCTTGGCCCCGGCAGCTCTTCTTTCTCACACCCCCTTTCCTGGTGGGCTGGTCCGATAGCATGCCTTTACGTGCATTGTATGCTGATGATCCCCAAACTTCCATCTTTATCAAACCTTGTGCATCCAGCCGCCTATTCAGTATCTCCACCGGGATATCTAGTAAGCATCTCAGATGTAACACGTCCAGAGGAATTCCTGATCTTCCCCTCCAGACAGTCTACCTGCTATCTTTCCCATCTCAGTTCACAGCCACTCGATCCAGCCTTTCTTTTGCACAGCAGATCCGATCTGTAAAGCTCTTTAGAATGTGCCTGGAATCTGATCATTCCTCAGCACTTTCCCCAGAAGGACCCCACTCCCCACCACAGCTCCTCTTTCGTGGACGATGGCAGGAGACTTGTAACCGGTCTTCCTGTTTCCTCTCTTGCCTCTGTCGATCCATTCTTGACATGCAACCAGAGGGATCCTCCAAGTACAGAGGCCAGAGCGTGATCCTGTGCCTAACCCTCCAGCCGCTCAGCGTCTTCAGAGCCTAGCGCTCACGGGGCCCAGTGCTTTCCGTCCGTCTGCCGCCTGCTGCCTCTTTGCCCTCCTGGCAGCTCTGCTCCCTTCAGACCTTTGCTCAGTGTCTCCTGTTCTCCTCCTCTACTCCGTTTATCCCCACAGCAGTTACGCATGTGTACAGTGCTAGTGCTAAGTCGCTTCAATCGTGTCCTGACTCTTTTCAGTCCCGTGGACCACAGCCCCTCAGGCTCCTCCGTCCATGGAACTCTCCAGGCAAGGAGACTGGAGCGGATCCCCTTCTCCAGGGGATCTTCCCGACCCAGGGATCCAACCTGCCTTTCTTGAGTCTCTGGCATTGGCAGGTGGGTTCTTTACCACGAGTGCCACCGGGGAAGCCCACTCGTGTTTAATTTACTTATTTTATTTGCTGTATGTCTTCCATTACTAGAATCTAAGGTCCCCGAGGGCTGTGATTTTGCCAGTTTTGTTCATTGACCAACCCCCCACCCCGCCGCAAGGCTTCAATCTGCTGCTGCTAAGTCGCTTCAGTCGTGTCTGACTCTGAAGGCTCCAGTCTAGAAGGAGCTTAACAAGCACCTTTTGACTGAGCATGTACAGAGCCACGTTCTTCTGGAAATTTACCAGTGCTGTGATTCTAGGTTTCAGTGCAGTTAAGTGTGTCTGGTTGAAGAAGGAGATATGTGGGAGAGCGGTGGAAGCTCTCAGCCTCACCCAGCATTAGCCCCGGGGCGGTCCCGGCCTGCAAGGACCTACCGACGGTCGGTGGCAGATAGGACAGGTGCAGACTGACGCAGTGCTGGGCGTCTCTTCGTGCAGGCCTGCCCGAAGAGAGGGAAGCTGAGCACCGGCCAATGTGGATTTCCTGTACGTGAGGAAGTCCGATCCATTTCTTCAACCCTGTAAACTTGAGGTTCTTCAGATCCAGTGCGTTAGAGGTGCTGCCTAGCCTGAGTCTGTGTACTCAAATAGTGCTGCGCACACTCACCTCGGCTTGACTATTATTAATTATGCACGTTTGTTGCAGTGTGAAGCCCAGCAGGGAAAACTGTTTTCTTTTTCGGCTGTGCTGGATCTTCATTGCTGCGCGAGATTTTCTCTAGTTGGGGTGCACAGGCTTCTCATCGCGGTGGCTTCTCTTGTTGCTGAGCGAGCCCCGGCTCTAGGGTGAGAGGACTTCGACAGTTGCAGCCCATGGGCTCAGGAGTTGGGGCTCCCAGGCCCTAGAGCACAGGCTCAGTAGTTGTGGCACACAGGCTTAGTTGCTCCGCAGTATGTAGGATCTTCCTGGACCAGGGATCAAACTTGCTTCTCCTGCATTGGCAGGTGGATTCTTTACCACTGAGCGACCAGGGAAGCTCCAGCTCCCAGATCAGGGATCAAAGCCGTGTCTCCTGCATTGGCAGGCAGATTCTTTACCACTGAGCCACCAGGGAAGCCTGAGAAAACTTTTTTTTTCCCCAGCTGAAAAGGATGGCCAAGTTAGGAGCGTCAGACAGGTGATGGCTATAAAACTTCCTTATAGCGCTTGAACTTAGGCCTCTTGGTTCACTTGAGGCAAGGGAGAGTTTTGTCTCTTACTCTTATACCTAAAGTGGCCAGAAAGGAGTGAATCAAAAATTTGCCCTGATTTCTGAAATGCCAATAAGCCACAGACTGGCAGTCTCTGAGTTGCAAATTCCTAAATGCATGTAATAGCATGGTGACCACTGAGGGCTAGTGCCTCCTGCTGGCGGGTGTAGGGAGCACAGCCAGTTTTGCCCTAACTGTGGGGTATCAGCCTGGTTGGGCACTTCCCCACAGCGCCCCAGATAAACAGGACATCCCCAATGCCAAAGGTGCCCAGGCCAGTAGCTGCTCTCTTTGCCTCCGCCTCCTCCCCTCCCTCTCCTCCTTCCCCTCCTTTTTCTGTCCTATTCTGATATAACTCATATACCATAAAATGAATCCTTTTAAAGCATACAGTTCTGTGGCTTTTAGTGTATTCACTGAGGGTGTGACCATCACCACTAACCTTTGACACCTCCAAAGAAACGCCATACTCATTAGCTGTTCCATATCCCCCTACCTTTAGACCCTGGCAACTGCCTAATCTGCTTCCCATTTCTATGGATGTATTTATTCTGCGTGTTTTGCATCAGTTGAATTATACAGTACATGGTTGGCCGTAGCGTAACGTTTTCAAGACTTGTTTGTGTTGTAGCATGAATCAGTGTTTCATTCCCTCTTATGGCTGAATTTTGTACGTGCTGCTTTAGTCGCTCAGTCGTGTCCGACTCCTGCGACCCCATGGTCTGTAGCCCGCCAGGCTCCTCCGTCCATGGGATTCTCCAGGCGAGAGAACTGCAGTGGGTTGCCACTTCCATCTGCAGAATTATGTATAGCCCGCTGAATGAGTAGACACTTTTTGCTGATCTGTTTCCTCATTGATGGGCCTTTGGGTGGTCTCCACTCTTTGGCTGCTGTGGGTATACTGCTATGAACATTTGTGTACAGTTTCCACGTGGACATGAGGTTTTCAGTCCCTCACCAGTACTTGTTATTGTTTCTTTGATTATACCATCCCTTGTGTGCTGTGTGCTTAGTCGCTCAGTTGTGTCCAACTCGTCGTGACCCCCGTGGACGGCAGCCCTCCAGGCTCCTCTGTCCATGGGGCTTCTCCAGGCAAGAATACTGGAGCGGGTTGCCACGCCCTCCTCCAGGGGGTCTTCCCAACCCAAGGATCAAACCCAGGTCTCCCGCACTGCAGGTGGATTCTTTACGGACTGAGCCGCCAGGGAGGCCCCCGGGGGGCTTAATGGATGCCTTCTTGTGCTGCTGACTTGTATTTTCCTAATGACTTGTGATATTGAGCATTTTTCATGTACCTGTGTATCTTCTTGGGAGGACTGTCTGTTCAGACCCTTTGCCCATTGTTAAACTGGGTTATTTGCCTTTTTATTATTGAGTTGGAAGAGTTCTTGATATAGTCTACATATTAGATTCTTATCAGATATATGATTGACAAATAATTGACTCCATTCTGTGGGTTGTCTTTTCAGTTTCTTGATAGTATCCTTTGAAGCACAAAAATTTTTAATTTTAGTGAAGTCCAGTTAACATTCCTTCTTTGGTTGCTTGCATTTTTCATGTCATATCTAAGATATCATCACATAATTCCAAGTCACAAAGATTTACATGTATGTTTTCTCCTAAGAATTTTGTATTTTCAGCTCTTAAATTTAGGTCTTTGGTTGATTTTTCATTAATTTTTGTACATGGTGTGAAATGGGGGTCCCGTTTCATTCTTTTGGCTGTGGATATCCAGTTGTTCCAGCACCATTTGTTGGAAAGACTATTCTTTCTACATTGAGTGATCTTGCAGCCTTATCAAAAATCAATTAATGCTGCACCTAAGGGTTCATTTCCAGATTCTCCATTTTATTCTGGTGTGTTGTGCCTTCATTTTCACTTATCTAGAAGTATTTGCTGATTTCTATCATGATTTTTTTCTTTGACTCACTGGTTATTTAACAGTGTGTTGTGTAATTTCCATGTATTTGTGAATTACCTAATTTTTTGTTACTTCTAATTTCATTCCCATGTGATTGGAGAACATACTTTGATGCTTTCCGTCCTCTTAAATTTGTGGAGGCTTGTGTTAGGGCCTAGCATGTGTTGTCTGTCCTGGAAACTGTCCCCTGTCTATTTGGGAGGCGCGTGTCCTGTCGTTGTCGGGTGAGCTGTGCTGTAGTCGTCCGTTAGGTCCTGTTGGTTTAAAGCGTTGTTGTTCAGCTGTTCTGTGTCCTTGTTAGTCTTCTGGCTAATTGTGTCCATCCTGAGAGTGAGTATCAAAGTCTCCAGTTATTATTGTTGCAGCATCTAGCTCTTCTTTGAGTTTACCAGTTTTTACTTCGTGTCTATTGGGGCTCTGTTATCAGCTCTGCGTATATGTTTGTTTTACCTTCCTTTATTCTTTCTTTACTGCTCTTTACTTACATAGGTCTGAGTTCTGCTGCACATGAGTTTTTTCATCTTTCTGAAGAATTTATTTTAATAATTCTTACAACCAGGTCTACTGGTGACATTTCCTCAATTTTTGTTGATATGATCAGGTCTTTGTCTTTAAATCTGAAGGATGTTTTGCTGGATACAGAATTCTACGTTGGTGGATTTTTTTTTTTTTTCCTTTTGACACTTGAAATATTTCATTCCACTCTTTCCGTGTTTGCATGGTTTCTGAAGACAAGTATGTGTAGGCCATACTTTTTTTTGTGGTTGCAAGTGTCATAAAATTTTTGTTGAAAACTGGGCAATTCTCAAATCATCTTGGCCCTCCTTTCCATTTTGTTTGTTTAGAGGCTCTTCTAAACTAACTTGGTAAGTTCTGTATCGTTTGTCATGCATGGCCACCGAAGTGTCCCTGACTGGTCAGCAGCTGGGACAGAACTCTCTTTAAATGCCTGGACACAGCAGCCTGATAGTCTTTGCTGAGGGCTCTTGGTGTGTGTTGAGCCTTCTGTCCACACTCAGGCAGGCAGCTTACAGCCTTGGCTCGGCCTTCACCTCCTGCTGTGCAGAGCCTCCCAAGTCCGCCAGTGCTGAGGGCCTGCTCAGCTCTTTCTGAGCAAGCGCATAGCCCCAGACACGCGCACCACCTTGTAGATCCCCAGGAATATGTGGGAGCTTCTCAAAGCCCCTCTGGACATCTTGTTCCCTAGCTTTTCCGTTTAAGCTACTTAGTTAGTCTTTTATTTGCTCTATCTGTTATCCACCCTCCTTGGGCAGCTAGAATTTTAAACAACAGTTGCCCCTGAATTTTTTTTTTTTTCAATCAAATGCCTTTTGACAATAGCTGGTCCTCCCTGGGAAAGCTCTGAATCAGTTCAAATAAAGACAGCCTTGCATGTGGGGGTCTTTCAGGGAACCCTCAGGTAAGTCATAGAATGAAGAGTTTATGCTAATGGGGCTTTGAAGGTGCTTCCACCCTGTTCTTCCCCTTCCAGGGTCTGGCGGGCTGCTGGGTTTTCCCTGTGATGGCAGGATGTTGGTTTCATGGCTACTGCAGATTTGGGGATGAGGGGAGATAGGGAACAGGGGAAGTCAAAATGCCACAAAATGGGGGTTCATTCCCGGATTCTGGCATCTCCCATGAGTGAGTACTCCCCAGATTGCTGCAAACTTTGGTTAGTTTCCAGAGTTCTGAAACAGCTGATTCTGACAGTTCTTGCCAGTGTTCTCATTACTCTTTTGGAGAAGGTTTTCAGAGGCCTTCACTCTACCATTTCTGGTGCTCTTTTCCCCAGCTACGCCTCTGACTGTGTGTCGGATGAGTTCAGAGGACCGAAACTTTCCACCCTTCCCGCCCCACCCGCCAGGAATGAGTGACTAGCAGGTACAGGTGTCCTGTCCAAACGCCTCTTTGTTTTCCCATCTTTGAAGATTATTGGATCTGCTATAAAAGCGAGTCTAAAACCCACAATTTTGTATTCACTTTAAGAGGGGGTCTCTGAAACATTGGCGAGGTCCTGACCAGCTACATTTTTACAGTCCCCGGCTGCCCTTTCAGAAAAGGAGTAGATGGGAGGCTGGCCTCACTGGGGGATGTGGTTGAGGGTCATGTGACCTGTTTTTGTTCATTTCACAGGGATTTAATGTGCAAAATGGCAGTTGTACCAGATTGGCATATTATATGTCCTTACACACGGAAATTCACACATTCAAGACCGCACTCTTCACCATGCAGAGTGTATTCAAGGAGTGTTTTCCAAAATATGTTCAGACCTTCTTCATGTGAGTATTCCTGAGCAAATGGTACTGATAGTGCATGCTGGACTCTGCACAGAGGCCTCACACGATGTGTTGTCAGCCCAATAAAGCTGTGAAATAGATTCTGTTACTGTGCCTATCTTCTGTATGGGGAATCTGAGACCCAGGTTTATCAAGCCACTTGCCCAAAAGTTATGTGGTTTTTAGGTGGCAGGGTTGGGATTTGAACCCAGACATTACAGGAGCCATGGAATTAAACTACTATATTATCTAGTATACTGCCTCACTCAGGTTTTTTCTTAGTTAATAAACTATATTTTTTGAGTAGCTTTTTTTTTTAAAAAAATTTTTTATGCTATGCTGTGCAGCTCGTGAGATCTTAGTTCCCTGCCCAGGGATTAAACCTGGGCCACGGCGGTGAAAGCACCAACTGAGCCTTAACCCCGGGACCACCAGGGACGCCCTGAGTAATTTTAGGTTTACAGAGAAACTGAGCTACCGTGCAGAGAGTTCCTGAACACTTCTGCACTCCCCTCCCCAGGTTCCGTTATTACCAGCGTTCGCAATGGTGTGTCCTGTACACTTCTGCACTCCCCTCCCCAGGTTCCGTTATTACCAGCGTTCGCAATGGTGTGGGACAGTGTTTACAAGTGACACACCATTACTGGTACGTTACTGGAGTTCACACTCTTTGTTTTGTGCATCCTCTGGGTTTTGATCAATGTGTGACGATGTGTATCCACTGTTACCGCGTCTCACAGACAGTCTCACTGCCCGGAAACGCCTCCGTGCTCTGCCTGTTCATCCCTCCCTCCCCCTGGTTGCAGGCAGCCGCTGGTCTTCCTGCTGTCTCCGTAGTTTTGCCTCTTTGAGAATGTCATTTAGTTGGAATCATACAGTCCGAAGCGTTTTCATATTGGCTTCTTTCACTTAGCAATACGCACGTAAGGCTCCTTCATGTCTTTTCATGGTGTGACAGTTCATTTCTATTTTTTCTCTGAATAATAGTCTCTTGTATGGATGTACAACCATTTATTCACTCCTCAAGGACATCTTGGTTGCTGTCATGCCTTGGCAATTATAAATAAAGTTGGTATAAACATTTGCATGCAGGTTTTTGAGTGGATCTGAAAGCCTAACTTATTTGGATCAATTTTAAAGCAATAAAATTTGACATTATATTTTCTCTAAAGTGTGCGTCTTCTCATTTGTTCCTTCCTCCCTCCCTCTCTTTCTTCGCACACATTTTCTTAGCCCTAAGATGTAACAAGAACTGTCCTAGGGACTGAGGATAAAGAGCAGGTCCTGTAGAGGGTCTGCCCTGGAGGAGCCCATGGTCTTGAAAGGGAGAGGAGGCATCCCAGCCAAGAGAAACCAGGGCTGGACTAGACACGCTTACGCCGTGGACGCATAGCCCGAGGAGCCGGAAGGGCTCAGAGCAGCACAATGGAAGAACAGGCCGGAGGAGAGGTGAGCCGGTCAGAAGTCACGCTGGCCACCGTGCTCACCTGCCATCCGCAGGAGGCCACGGGCCCCCACCGGAGAGACGGAGGGGAGCCCGGACGATGTCTGATGGGCGTCTGTCTGCCCGGGTCTCTGGAAGCAGGGGAGAATGGATGTTGGGGTGACCGGCAGTCTCCACCACAGACATTTATCGTCACTAACAAATCTGCTCCACGCCTGCAGTGTTCTGCGGATATATCCTCGTTAACTAGCTTTCTGACTGCACAAAGAAGAACGGAGTGAAGCAGGATTACCGGATTAAGGGGCGTTCACACTCGTAAAGGCGCCACAAATCGCCTTTAGGAAGCTTGTAGCTCCACATCCCCCAGATAACAATTAAAAGTGCTTGTTTCTGAGCATCCTAACACAGAATGTTGTCTTTGACTTCTTGTCCATTTGATATGCATGAAACAGCATTCTGTTGTGCTGTTAACCTGCGTTTCCCTAATGGCGAGCTTATCTTTGATCGTCAAGTCCGTCAGGTTCACGTCTTCCTCTGACGAACTGCCTCTTCATGTCCTTTGCCCATTCTCCCGCTGTGGGCGGGTCTTTTTAGTTACTTGTGTGAGCGCTCTTTGTTAAAAGTATGAATGCTTTATGTGCAATCGGTATCTTTTTTCATCTGTCATCTGCCTTTTGTTTTTACTGATGGTTTTTAAAATGTACTGAATTATTTTTCCTTTTCTAAATAAAAGTTATATATTTAAAATAAACACTTAAATAAAAACTATTTACATACATATGTACTGTCCCCTAGCACCTCTTTCCTCTCCAGAGTTGGTCACCATTGAGTGTTTGGCTGTCCAGCAACGGCACATCATTCATGCACACACACGTGTAGATATGTATTACAGAACTCGTATTAAATAAACACAATTCATGGGTAAATCTGTGAGCCACAGATACTAGACACCCTGTTTCCTTTTAAGATGTTTTTTGCTTTATGTTTCAATTTGAATAGTTTCTGTGGGACCTGACTTTATACTCATGAGTCCTTTCTTCTGCCGTGTGGACAGTCTGCTGTTAAGCAAATTAAATGAACTCTTCACTTTGATATTGTATTTTTCCTTTCTAGCTTTTTCATGTGCTTTAAAAAAAAGTTTCTGCTTCTCTGTTGGAATCCCCCACATGTTCAGCATGTTGTCAGTTTTCCCTTAATCTCTTTAACATATTTGTCATTCTTAGTTTAAATACCCGATCATTTTCCGCATCTGTTCTCTGTGGGTCTTCTGATGACTGGTTTTGCTCCTCATCAGGTCATGTTTTCTTATTTCACTTGTCTTACAATTTAAAAAAGATTTAGCAGCAGACATTTGTGTAAAAGAGAGTAGTGTATACACGCTCAAGTCATGTCCGATTCTTTGTGACCTCACATACCGTAGCTCGCCAGGCTCCTCTGTCCATGGGATTTCCCAGGCAAGAACACTGGAGTGGGTTGCCACTTCCTTCTCCAGGGGATTTTCCCGACCCAGGGATCGAATCCACATCTCCTGCATTAGCAGATGGGTTCTTTACCTCTGAGCCATCAGGGAAGCCCCCAGAAAGAGTAGGGAAGTGAAGTTGCTCAGTTGTGTCCGCCTCTTTGCAACCCCATGGACTGTAGCCTACCAGGCTCCTCCGTCCATGGGATTCTCCAGGCAAGAGTGCTGGAGTAGGTTGCCATTTCCTTCTCCAGGGGATCTTCCTGACCCAGGGACCGAACCCAGGTCTTCCACATTGCAGGCAGATGCTTTACCGTTTGAGCCACCAGGGAAGCCCCCAAAAAGAGTAGAGACAGAAGTAAATCATATTTACCACCAGAAAAAGGAATGCTCCTTCCACTCAGGCTTCTGATGAGGTGGACTGGCTGTTTATTTCTTGGTTTAGTCGTGTCTGGATTTGGTGTCAGTGGTGGTTAGATTCAGGTGACCTCTTGTTTCAAACACTTCCCTTCAGCAGACCCTGAGATCTGAGCAGCGTGGACACTTCAGTCATCTCTGCTTCCCAGTCCAGCTGCCAGCCTGGTGTCCTGGGGGGGACTCTCTGCTTCCAGCCCTCCCGCCACAATTGGAGGAGGTTTTCTCCAGCTCAGACTCCAGCTTTGTGCACCTCAGGAGGTCCCCCTCCACCTTGCCCCCCTGCCTCCAGTCTGCAGTGGGCCACCAACGGGCACTTGGTGAGGGTCCCATAGGCTTCAGAGGGGCTTGCCGCTGGTCTGTACTCAGCCATGGTGAGCAGCTGCCTGATACTTAGGGAAGACCCCCCATGTCTCAGGGCATAGCTCATAGCCCCCCTGCCTTGCTCCCAGCTTCAGGTGCTGCCACTGCCATGTGGGAAGGCCCATGTGGATGGGTGCAGACTTGCTGTGTGCCTGAGGCTCTGGCGATACAAGTCCATGGGATCGGTCCACACGGCTGCTACATGCTTCCCATTGGTGGTTTTCTCTACGCCCCTGTCTAGGATGAATCTGCTTCTCTTCCCAAGACTTTGCGAGGAGGAAAGGAGTCCTGGGGGCTTTCTCTCCAAGGAGTGGCTGGTCCTTTCTGTTTCTTTGCATCCTCAGTTCTTTGATGGATTTCAAACCCTTCTCTCTCTCTCTTTTTTTTTAAAGCTTATCCTCCTGGTTCTCTTTGCTGGGGTCAGGATGACAGTCTCTGTGACTTCCTATATCCTAAATGGAAGTAAAAAATTTTGTCAATTCTCCTCCAGAAAGATCCCATCAATTCGTACTCCCACCAGCAGGTTATGCAAGTTTGGCTGTTGCTTTCATTTTAAACCAAAGAAGGCATATTAGACTTATGAAATAAAAAGTTTTTCTTCAGGTAAAATCAGATCGTTTCAAATCAATATTTTCTGATACTTTAAAATTAGAATCGTTGGTTGCTAAGAAGGGGGTTCTTGGGAAGCATTGAAAATACACGTGAAAAGTCTGAAAAAAAGATTTCAAGATGGAGACAGATATAAAGGGGTCCCTCCATGATGCTGGGTGCAGGAGGAGGAATTCCAGGCTGCGTGGGCAGAGGGAGAAATATTTGTCACCAGCTGACATGGGGCCCTGCAGCTCCGCCATGTGAATCAGCTGCTTCTGAGGTTCAAAGCAACAGGAACACAGAGGGAAGCAGAGAGCCGCCCCTGCACAACCAGCATCCTTGGGGACTTCAGTCCCTTCTTCTCCCCCAGGCTCTGAGCCCAGTCTTCTGCCTGTCTGACCTCTCGTATGTAAGCATTTGGCTCCGTGTCCTGAAACACCACCGCAGCAAACAGCAGCTCCATTGTGACCCCTGTCCTAAGCTCCAGGTCGCATCTGCGGTTGCCCCCGACCTTTCTGCTTGAGCATCACCTAGCGGGCATCTCAAACACAAACTGATGGGACATCTCTTGACACCTGGCATTCTCCATCCCGGTAAAGAGCATCATCCTTTATCTAGTTCCTCATGTGCAAGGACTTATCCTTGATTTCATTTTCTTTTCATCAGCCCTCTCCAGCTCACCAGGCCAAGCTATCAGTGAGACTTTGTCAGCTGTGTTTCTAGGTTATGTCTCTAATCTGTCTCCCCCCAAAAAAAACCCTGCCTCCACCACAACCTTGACCTTGTTCAAGTCACCGTCACTTCTTCTTGGAACTTGGAACTGCTTCCTCATTGAACTTCTCATTTCTTGCCCCTCTGTAATATACTCTCCGCATAGCAACCAGAGTAACTTTTTACAAGCCACATATATTAATACGATCACTCACTGCTTGAACTCTCCTGAGTCTTCCCATTGCCTTTGGAGAAAACCCCAGTCCTTGTGCAGGGATCTGAGGTGTCACCCACTCCGATCTCAGCCATCACTGCCTCCCTTTCTCGCTGGACACACGCCTCTGTCCACAGAGATCTCTTGCTCCCTGGACCCGTTAGACTCACTCTTGCTCAGGGGCTCTTTATTGGAGGCTCTTCTGCCTGTTGAGGACACTCTCACTGCAGCGCTTGACTGGCTCATTCTGTCCGTCTGGTTTCAGCTCATCAGACTACCCAGAGAGGCTCCCCCCAACTCCCCTACCTGAGACAGCTCCCTGGCCGCCCTCACCTCCGTGGTCTGTCCTGCTGCCTGTAAGCACTTGGCACCATCTACTGTTACATCATCATCTATTTTCTGTTTCTCCTCCTGCTTCTCTCTTCTGGAGTCTATCTAAGCTTTCCAAGAGCAGAGCTTCCTGTCTTACTCACGGCAGTCCCGCCAGTGCCTAGAGCAGCGCTGGCCTGTGACAGGTGCTCAGAAATACCTTTTGAATGAATGAATTCCACATCCTTTCAAGCCAATGTTTCAAAAGGGTCTCTTCTCTTCCTGCCTGCCTTCTTTCCTGAGACTCCCACACAGCCAGTCCCCACACCTGGATCTCCAGCACCACCCACTATGACCTCTAGATTTGTGTATTCAGTTTTCGAATGGACATCCCCACTTGGATATCCCAAACCGAGCTCCTTAGCTTTCCTGCAGACTTTTCTGTTCCAAGTGTGCATTGTTATGAATAAACTCCCCCAAACACAGAGGCTCGAAACCTCAACCATCACGTGTTCTGCTCACAGATCTACAGTTAGGTCCCAGGGATGGCTTGTCTCTGCTCTTTGCACTTCAGTGGGGGAGGTGCCAAGGCGGGGGGCAACTCGACATCTAGGGCTGGAATCTTCTGGAGGCTGGCCCTCTCGAATGGCCAACAGGTGGTGCGGGCTCTTGGCTGGAAGCTCAGCTGGGGCTGTTGGCCAGACACCTCCGCGCGGCCTCTGCGTGGCTCCCTGCCCTCCTCACGGCGCAGCAACTGGTGTGAGCGTCTTAGGAGGGCCAGGCAGAGGCTGTAGTGCTTTCTTTGTGGCCGTGTCTCAGCAATCACATCGTGCCAGTTCTGCCTTAGCCACGGACTCATGCACATTTTAAGGGGGAGGAGTGTACACCCCACTTTCTGACGGGAGGAGAGGCAGCACGATATCATAAGAGAAGCATGTGTGGTGGGCAGCTTGTGCGGCCATCTCAGACAAAACCACCAACCAACCCCATCCTCCGTATTCCTTTTCTCCCGGCTCACCCAGCCACCCACACGAACTTCGTCCTCATCCCCTGCTCACCCAGCGCATCACATTAGAGTGTTCTGTGGACCTCCTCTGTCTTAACCGCTCTTTTATTCACCCCTGCGTTGCACCCACTGACCATCACAGTAGTGTAGACCTCCCTTGAGACTCATCTGAGCTGGCCGTAATCACCCAGCGCGTCTTCCACCACCCCTCTCCTCCCCCTTCTGTTTCTCTCCCATGTGATACCAGAGTGAAGTTTAAGAATGAAAGAGGGCTTCCCTGGTGGTCCAGTGGCTAAGACTCTGCACTCCCATTGCATGGGGCCTGGGTTCAATCCCTGCTCAGGGACCTAGATCCTAAATGCTGCAACTAAGAGTTCTCATGCTGCAAGTAAAGATCCCACGTCCCACAACGAAGATGGGAGAACCCTCGTGCTGCACCTAACACCTGGCTTAGCCGAATAAATCAATATTTGAGAATGAAGATTGGGCCGTGTCACCCTCTCAGTGACAGTCCTGCTGTGGCATCTCACAGCCAGAGCGCAAGGCCAGAGGACAGGGCCGCCTGCCTTGGCTCCTTCTGACTTTCCCAGTCTCCTCTCCTGGCCGAGGTCTGCTCTGTGCAGCCCCTCCCCTGGCCGTCCTCCGCAGCAGCTGCACTTCCAGCCCCCTATCTTGCTTTCGAGGAACACAGCCTTGCAGTGGAAATGTCACTGTGTCCTCTAAGATTTTCCTGAGACCCTCATCCTGTCACCTCAAACCAGCCATCTATGTTCAGGGTCTCCAGTGTTATCCCTGTTAAATGATCCCCTGCCTGGAGGTCGCTGTGGCCGTTGTGAGCGAGAGGAACCCCCAGCACTGGGCACAGGCCTCGTGTGTGCACAGAGAGCAAGCTTCAGGGAAGGAGGGCACTGGGGTGATGGCCTGTGAAGCCCCTGGAAGGACGGAGTGGTCCCTGGATCCTGCCACATTGCTCCTCCTGAGCTGAGGGCACCTGGGAGCTCTTCACGGCAGTGGGGGTGCTGGTAGGTCCTCTGTTACTGCCTCAAACAGAAGGCAGCTCAGTCACCCTGCAGCTGTGAGCAGGCCCCTCGCTGCCTCTGGGAAGGTCCATGCTGGCACTCCGAATCTGTTGATATCATCTGGCCCAGGTCACCCCAAGGCTAAAGCCATCGTGTCCACGTGCCAGAAAGGTTCCACTGCCTGATGAGAAATTCTCGTTTCAAGGGAAATACCGAGTCACCCTCTCCAAGCCCCTGCTTGTGAATGATTTGACGAAAAATGCAGCAACGTTCAAGACATTTCACATGACCGGAGTTTACTGCGTAAAACAGAGGTACTAAATGGACTGTGGTCACCAAGATGAAAAGTGAATACAATGGTCTAAAGATTTATGTGATGCTGGAGAGGATGTGGAGAAAAGGGAACCTTCCTGCACTGTCAGTGGGATGTAAATCGGTGCAGCCACTGTGGAAAACGGTATGGAGGTTCCTCAGAAAACTGAAAGTGGGAGTTACCGTGTGATTCAGCAGTCCTACTCCTGGGCACATATCCGGACAAAACTGTAATTCCAGAATTATTCATGCACCCCAGTGTTCATAGTAGCGCTATTCACAATAGCCAAGACACGGAAACGACGTAAGCAACCTACATTTTATAGATACAGTGAGTGAGTGAGTGAAGTCGCTCAGCCGCGTCCGACTCGCTGTGGCCCCATGGACTGGAGCCTGCCACGCTCCTCCAACCGGGGGACTCTCCAGGCAAGAGTACTGGAGTGGGTTGCCATTTCCTTCTCCAGGAGATCTTCCCAACCCAGGGGTTGAAACCGGGTCTCCTGCATTGTAGGCAGACACTTTAGCGTCTGAGCCACCAGGGAAATCCTATATATATATAAAATATATATATATATAGTCCTATATATATAAATATAAATATATATATATATGGAGTGCTACTCAGCCATAAAAAGGAATGAAATAATTCCATCTGCAGCAACATGGATACAGCTAGATGGACGTGAGTCTCAGTGAACTCCGGGAGTTGGTGATGGACAGGGAGGCCTGGCGTGCTGTGATTCATGTGGTTGCAAAGAGTCGGACATGACTGAGCGACTGATCTGATCTGATATATAAAATATATATATATAGTCTTATATATATAAATATATATATATATATATGGAGTACTACTCAGCCATAAAAGGGAATGAAATAATTCCATCTGCAGCAACATGGATACAGCTAGAGATTTTCATACTAAGTGAAGTAAGTCAGAGAAAGACAAATATGTACCACTTATACATGGAATCTAAAACATAACACAGTGAACCCATCTATGAAACAAACAGAATTATGGACACAGAGAACAAACTGATGGTTGCCGAGGGGTGGGGGTTGGGGGGGTGGAGAGGGAGGTTGGGGTTTGCAGATGCAAACAACATCAGGTCCTGCTGTGTGGCACAGGGAGCTATATTCCATATCCTATGACACGGTAATGGAGGGGAATAAAAAAAAGAATGTGTGTGCATGTGAGTATATAACTGAATCCCTTTGCTGTACAGCAGTAATTAACCTAATACTTTAAATCAACTAATGCTTCGATAAAAAATAAATTTGAAAGAAAAAGCTTTATTTGCGATGACATTAATTCTTAACTAGGTTTTAACTCCAATATCCAGTGACATAGGTCCTTTCTAGGGAAGAATCTTTGCCTTTTTCTTTCTTTCTAATGTGACTGCTATTGTCTATATTGATTGAAGTGTAAATTTCAGAGGTGAAGACAATGACTGCAGATTTGCCATTGCGGGTCATCTGCTTGTAAACCTAGAGATGGTAGAAGAAACACTGTTTTAGAAGTCTGCTGGGTCCTAGTACGCAGTGAAGTAGTTTTCATCATCGTAGCCTTAAGCACGTCCAGTAAATAGCTCTCTCTCTCTCTCTCTCACAGCCACAACTGTTGCAAATCCAATACTGTCGTCCTTAGATGTTAAACGGATTTTATTTCAAAAAATTACCGAGAAAGGAGATGAGTTGAAGAGAGCCTTTCACCTGCTCGACACCGCTAACAACATGACGGTGACCAAGAGTGAACTGCGGAGGGTCATCACAACCTTCCTGCTGCCTCTCACGAGAGAACAGTTTCAGGATGTTCTGGCTCAGGTATCGGGCGAAGGAGACTCGGAAGCACCCGGTATGCGGTGGGGAGATGCAGGAGAGGACGGGGCACGTGACCTAGCCTGGCTTTCCCCGAGCTGTCCCACATAGAGTTTCACTTGTCACAGTTGAGTGAAGTCCTGGCAGGTTTGGGCCACCACCGTGTGCTTGGGTCATATTTTGCACATAGCACTATTATAGCCATTCTCTTTTATTTTTTTTTTTAAGACTTCCATATACACAATATTTGGGGGACTTCCGTGATGGTCCAGTGGCTAAGACTCTATGCTCCCAATGCAGGGGGCCAGGTTCGATCACTGGTCAGGGAAACAGATCCCCCCACCCCACCCCGCATGTCACAACTGAGTTCACAAGCGTAACTAAAAATGACCCCATGGGCGGCAGTGAAGCTCTGTTGATTTAAAAAAATATTTTTCCTGTCTGTTTTGCAGATTACATAATATCCATTGATCTGTCTTCAAATTCACTGACTCTTTCTTAGCATCTCCATTCTGTTATTAAGTCTATTCAGTGAACTTTTAACTTTAGACATTGTATTTTTCAGTTCTAGAATTTCCATTTGGTTCTTTTTTATAACTGCTATTTATCTGCTTAGATTTATTGATTTTCTTTCAATTATGAACATATTTCTTGTAACTCATTGAGCATATTTTAAATAGCTGCTTTAAAGTCCTTGTCTGGTAATTCTCATCTCGGGGTTGGCCTGTTTTGATTTTTTTTTTTTCTTGAGAAGGGTCACATTACTCTGGTCCTTCATTTAAAAAAATCTTTTTTTATTTTTTAAATTATCGAAGCACAATAGCACATTTAATGGAGATTTGGAACATACAGAACAAAGTTACATATAGTTCTACTATATATTACAATTATTTTTTCAGTAGACAAGTTAAAAATTTTAGTTGGAGTTTCAATATCAAGCTCTTAAAAATTAATATAATGAATAGACAGAAAAGTACGAGGGGATAGTAGACCTGAAAAGCACTATGAACCAATTCAACATAATTGAGATGTATACAGTTTTCACACAACAGCAAGATACAAATTCTATTCAAGTTCCCATAAACTATATACCAGGGACATAAAACAAGGTGCAAGAATTTCATGGTCTAAAGGTTTGAAATCATACTGTCCTCTTATCACTGTGGAATTATGTTAGAAATCAGTATCAAAAGATATTTGAAAATAACCCACATATTTTCAAGGGCAATGTATCCTTTACCAAAAAATCTTTGACTTAGGCATTGAAAGGCTCAATAAAGTTAAAAGACTGAAAAAATACAGAGGGTGATTGCAGAGAAGAAAGCATTTAAATGAGAAATTCATACCAAAATGATAAATTAATATCAAAGATACTTTAAAAACCCCCATGTATTTGGAAATTAAATGTCCACTTTTAAATGATGGGTATATCTAAGAGGCCATAACATGGAAAATTAGAAAATAATTGTAACAATAAAAATGAAAAGAGAATTTATCAGAATTTGTTGCATGCAGCTGAAGCTGTTCAATGCGACTAAATGCAATGTGGAGTCTTGAATTAGGTATGAAAACAAATAGTTGGTCCTTCACTGTTGAGTGTATTTGAATTATATCCCAGACTAATGGTTTTCAATAGAAACATAATGTGAAGCACATATGTAATTTAAAATGTTCTGGTAGCTACATTACAAAGAAAAAAAGAAATAAGTGGAATTAGTTTTAATAATATTTCTGTTTGACCAAAATGTCTCATTTCCACATGTCATCACTATTCAAAATCGGTGGTAAAATATTTTCCATTCTTTTCTGTGTACCAAGTCTACAAGGCCTGGTGTGTACTTAGAGCAGACCCCAGTTCAGACACCACATTTCCATTAGAAATACTTTATCTGTATCTTATTATTGTTGTTCAGTTGCTCAGTCGTGTCTGACTGTGACTTCCTGAACTACAGCACGCCACACTTCCCTATGCATTACCATCTACTGGGGTTTCCTCGAACTCTTGTCCATTGAGTTAGTGATGTCGTCCAACCATCTCATCTTCTGTTGCTTCCTTCTCTTCTTGCCCTCAATCTTCCCAGCATCAGGGTCTTTTCCAATGAGTCAGCTCTTTGCATTAGGTGGCCAAAGTATTGGAGCTTCAGCATCAGTCCTTCCAATGAATATTCAGGGTTGATATCCTTTAGGATTGACTAGTTTGATTTTCTTGCAGTCCAAAGGACTCTCAAGAGTCTTCTCTAGCACCACTGTTCGAAATTCTTTGATGCTCAGCCTTCTTTATGGTCCAACTCTCACATCCATACATGACTACTGGAAAGACCATAGCTTTGACTATACAGACCTTCGTCGGCAAAGTGATGTCTCTACCTTTTTTTTTTTTTTAAACCTGTATTGAGATTTCATAAAATTTGCAGTTGAAATACTAATTTCACGTAGTCATTCCAAACATAAGAATTTTCCAAAAACGAGCTTACTTTTAGAATTTAAATTAATTAACATTAAAGGTAACAGCTCGTTTCCTCAGTTGCCCTGGCCGTGATCCACGTGCTTTGGAGTCGCATGTGGCTCTGGCTGTTGATTACACAGCGTGGTACCCTGGAGACACTGGATTCTGTTATACTGACTCCTTCAACTGTCAGTGCCTTTACTTTGGCACGGCAGTCAGCTTCCAAATTCTTTCTTGCCTGCAGCGGGCAGTCATTCATATCTTGGTTCAGCTCTTTTGTCTTTTTTAAAAAGATTTTATTTATTTTTAATTGGAGTATGGTTTCTTTATATTATGTTGGTTTTGCCATACATTAACATGAGTCAGTCATAGGTACACATATGTCCCCTCCCTCTCGAGCCTCCCTCCCACCCTGCACCACATCCCACCCTTCTAGGCTGTCACAGAGTGCTGGGTCGGGCCCCGTTTGTTATACAGCAGCTCTCCATTAGCTGTCCGTTTCACGTACGGTGGTGTATGTCCCCACGCTACTCTCTCCATTCGTCCCACCCTCTCCTTTCCCCACTGTATCCGCAAGTCTGTTCTGTGTGTCCGCGTCTCCATTCCGGCCCTGCAGATAGGTTCATCAGTACGTCCTTCTAGATTCCATATATATGTGTTAATATACAATATTTGTTTTTCTCTTTCTGACTTACTTCACTCCGTGTAATCGGCTCTAGGTTCATCCACCTCATTAAAACTGATTCAAATGCATTCCTTTTTTATGGCGAAGTAATATTCCGTCGTGTACACGTACTCCAACTTCTTTCTCCGTTCATCTGCTGATGGACATCTAGGCCGCTTCCGTGTCCTAGCTATCATAAATAGTGCTGCAGTAAACATGGGGGCACGTGTGTCTTTTTCAATGATTTCCTCAGGGTCTGTGCCCAGTAGTAGGGTTGTCGGGTCATGTGGTAGTTTCATCCCTAGTTTTTTAAGGACTCTCCATACTGTTCTCTGGAGGGGCTGTATCAATTTTCACTCCCACCTCTTTTGTCTTTAGCTGGGACTCTTCACATGTGACCTGCACACGCATGGTTCAGGCGTCAGCTGGAATGTGGACAGGGTGTGTACACAGAAGGTGGGGCTCCTCCTCTCTCTCTCTCCTGTTTCAGATCCCCCTCACATTGCTAATGGCTGTGGTTGCTTTGGGTTCAGTGTGTTGGTTCTTCAGGCCAGAAAGACAGTCGGGTTTTGGTGGGGGGGGTGGGCGCAGATGTAGCTGCTTCGTGCTGGCCACTGACTGTGGCCACTCAGGTTCAAAGCCATTAAGAACAGGAAACTCTGTACTTGTCCTTTCTTCTGAAGTTTTAAAGGTTTTTCCTCCAACACCTGCCTGCTTTCTTTCACTCTCCTGAGCCTTTAGATAGTTCTTTTTTTGTATTTTGACAGAGTCTACAGGGGACTGTGGGAGGTTAGTCTGTTCAGAGCTTTCTCTGCCACAACTTCTGCTACTTTGTTTTAAAAAAGCAGTCCCAGAGTTAGGGACCAGTTGGAAGTATACTGCAAAGAACAATTGTTTTTCCTAAGCCATTTAGAAGGAAGCTGCTTCATTACCTCAAGTATCTCAGTGTTCAGTTCAGTTCAGTTCAGTCGCTCAGTCGTGTCCGACTCTGTGTGACCCCATGGACTGCAGCACGCCAGGCCTCCCTGTCCATCACCAACTCCCGGAGTCTACCCAAACTCATGTCCATCGAGTCGGTGATGCCATCCAGCCATCTCATCCTCTGTCGTCCCCTTCTCCTCCTGCCTTCAATCTTTCCCAGCATCAGGGTGTTTTCCAATGAGTCACCTCTTCACATCAGGTGGCCAAAGTATTGGAGTTTCAGCTTCAACAGCAATCCTAATGAACTCTCAAGACTGATGTCCTTTCGGATGGACTGGTTGGATCTCCTTGCATGTTTCCTTAAAACCAGCCCTGTTCTGTACTCCCACAATGCAACCATAATGGTAAAGACAGTAACGTCAAGTCACAACGACTGCCTCAGCCCCGGACCCAGGTCACAGTTGTGCAGCGCATCTGGCAAGTCTCCTTCCATCTGGACGTTTTGCAGTCTGTCCTTAGTTTTGAGGACCGTAACACTTTGAAGATTGCAGACCCGTTATTTTGTAAAGTGTCCCCAACTTGAGTTTGTCAGATGGTAGGTGTTTCCCGATGGCTAGATTGAGGCCTGCATCTTCGGCAGGAATGTCGCAGCAGCCTCGCTGTGCTCGCCTCGTGACCTTTTGCTAGGTTGCAGGTGACTTCCGCCTGTCCCATCACTGCTGCTGTTCACTGCGGTCACTCCACTAAGGTGGGAGCTGTCAGATCCCCCTTTCTTTTCCCAGCAGAATGTTCTTTATACTGTGTAATTAATAAGCAGTTTGTAGGAGACATCTTGGAAGCTGTGTAGATGTATCATTCCTCACCAAGCTTCATATATTCTTTATTGTTTATATATTTTCAGGGACTTGAGATTTCCTGTTTTAATAAGTGGGTTATGATCCATTGCTTTCATTATTTATTTTGATATTTAAGTTGTCCCTAATTTAGCCACAAAGGCACCTTCATGCTGGTTTCTGTGTCCTTTTGACGTGTCCCTAGCATTTTTGGAACACTTTCTGACTTCCTGATGCAAGATATTACAAGCTCACCTGTACTTTCCATGCTCAGTCCTGGAATCATCTGTCTCTCCAAAGAGCGCTGGTTCTTTTTAATGCAAACAGGCATCCGGAATCTGGGATCTAGGCAGCAGGGCTGCTCATTGCTCTTGGATGCTACTGCTCCGGGCCCTCTAAGTGGGCAGAGCTCCAGGGGCCTGTTCCATATGCACATCCCTATACACACATGTGCATGCGTGTGTGCTCAGTCACTCAGTCAGGCCCGACTCTGTGACCCCAGGGATTGCAGCCGCCAGTCTCCCCCATCCGTGGGACAGATCAGGCGAGCGCACTGGAGTGGGTTGCCATTTCCTCCTCCAGGGGATCTTCCCAACCCAGGGACTGAACCCACTTGTTTCACTTATTTGAATGTGCTGGCATGTGACTCATCACCCATCTCCCATCTCCAGCGCCCACACACCCAGGTGGATGCCCTCTGCCCGCCGTGTGGGTGCGCTCCCTGGCTCTGGACCAGGCTCCCTGACATGGCAGACACCATGTGTCTCTGCCCCGTCTAATGACTGCAGGACTGAATTGTGAGGGGCAGACAGGGAAGAAGGGAAGGGGGAGGAAGGTGAAGAGCTTTCCTCCTCTTCTTTTAAAAAATGTTTCCCCTTTATTCGCTTCCAGAATCTCAGAAATAATATATATTGATTCTTTCACCTTTCACTATTTATTATATCCACATTTTAAATAAGAGCTTTACTGAGATACGATTCACATATCATAAAATTCAGCACTTAACAGTGGACGGGTCTGTGGGGTTTTTCCGGTGATTTCATTTGTTGATTATTCTGGCTGTGCTGGTCTTCGCTGCTGCACAGGCTCTTCTCTGGCTGTGGGGAGCAGGGGCCACTCCCTAGTTGCGGTGCATGGGCTTCTCACTGTGGCGGCTTCTCTTGTTTCAGAGCACGGGCTTTCGGGCACTCGGACTTCAGGAGCTGTGGCTGTGGGCTCAGTGGCTGCAGTTCCCAGGCTCGAGAGCACAGGTTCAGTAGTCGTGTTGCATGGGCTTAGCTGCTGTGAGGCTTGTGGAATCTTCCTGGACCAGGGATTGAACCGGTGACTCCTGTGCTGGCAGGCAGATTCCTTCCCACTGAGCCACCAGGGAAACCCCCGAGGTTTTTAATATGTTCACAGAGTGATTCACAATCACCACTATCTAATTCCGGAACATTTCATCATCCCTAAAAGAAACTTTTGTATTTCTTGGCAGTTACTCTGCACTCCCCCTTCCCCTAATCCCTGACAACCACTAATCTACTCTGTGTCTTAATAGATTGTGTAGTCTGGCTATTTCATAAAAAGGAATAATGTAGTGTATGATCTTTGGTGTGTGGCTTCTTTTACTCAGCATAATGTTTAGTTCTGCTAAACATCCATGCTGCAGCATGAATTGGTACTTCGCTCCTTGCTATGACTGAATAGTACTCTGCTGCATGGAGACAACGCAGCCTCTTTAGCGTCAGGTGATGGGCCTTTGGGTTGTCTCCACGTTTTGGCTTCTGTGAACAGCGCTGCTGGGACTTCCACGTACAAGTTTTTATGTGGACATATGTTTTCACTTCTCTTGGGTACGTACCTAGGAGTGGAAGTGCTGTGTCGTGTGGTAATGTTCTCTTGCTTTTAAAGAACATTTGTCCTCACAAACATTGCATCCGTTTCATCACAAGCTTGATTGAACTGATCTTTTCTTTATACCAAATGGAAAGTGAAAATATTATTTCCTGCTAATGTCTCCCTATATTCATGATCTAATGTTAATTTAAAATTTTGACAGCCTCCCAAGCTAATCAGCTATGCAGGAAGAGGAACAGCACAGAAAATGTGAAATGTGGATCTGTTTTTTTAAAAGCGACATCTGTTTTAAAAAGAAGTCACTGAGAACTGTAGAACTTCAGAGCCTTTACATAACAGGTTCCCGTGGTCTGTCTTACTATCAGCGTGTGTTTCTAGAACCTTGAGCTCTCGTGACCCATGCATAAACCCAGGAGACCGGAGTGCAGTGCCTCACAGGAGGCCAGGTTCACTGGGAAAGCAGGGCAGAGCTTGTCTCCCTAATCCCTGGACTTCACAGGGTGTGTGACCTTTCTAGGTCTTTTAATGACTAATCCACGTGGTGATACCCAACTTTCTTTTTCAATGGTCAATATAAGCCTAACTGGCAATGTATAAAACTGGTAAAATAGTTCATGGAAATCTTAAAAATTAGAAAAGAGGGGGCTTCCCTGGTGGCTCAGTGGTAAAGAATCCACCTGCCAATGCAGGAGACACGGGTTCAATCCCTGATCTGGGAAGATCCCGCATGCCGTGGAGCATCTAAGCCCGTGCACAACTGCTGAGCCTGTGCTCCAGAGCCCGGGAGCCACAGCTGCTGAAGCCCTCTCACCCTGGAGCCTGTGCTCCACAACAACAGAAGCCACTTCCACGAGAAGCCTGCTCACCACAACTCGAGAGGAGCCCCCGCTGCCTACAACTAGAGAGAAGCCCGCCCAGCTGTGAAGACCCAGTACAGCCAGAGATAAAGTAAATAAAAATTTACAAAATGCATTAAAAATTAGAAGAGAATTTCCCAGTTTTAGTGAATTTATTTTAGCTGTAATTTTATCTCAAGAACCGTGTCAAGAGTGTTTGAATGTCAGGGTGATGATAGACGAGGCATTGTTTGTTAGCCACCCTGTTCCTTAGTTTCATTAATAGTGATATGAATTGTTTTTAAATGTCTCAGTCTCTGAATATCAATATAAGTTGAACATTTTAAAAGAAGTTGCACCGGTTACTAGATGCCAGAGAAGGAAAGCAAAGTTCTATTCAGGCCTTGGTGGTTGTCCCAAGGAAGGAGAAGTCTTGGAAGGTTCTGATCAACACGCTGGACGTGCATTCACAAACTGTGCTTCGCCCGCTGCAGTCTAAGGATTTGCTTCCAGTGATTCATCAGTGGACGGTTTTGAGTCTCAAGACATTTTTGCCAGAATCGCAAATCCTGGAGAAGTGAATCCTTAGTCCAGCCTTTCCTTTTAGACTGGATCCTTGAGCTTAGTTTGGAAACTAGGCATTGCAAAAATGTATCTGCCACCTTAGAATTTGCATCAGATCACAGGTAGTACTTGTGTTCTTGCCTGGAGAATTCCATGGACAGAGGAGCCTAGTAGGCTGCAGCCCATGGGGTCACAGAGTCGGGACACGACTGAGCGACTTACACTTCACTTCACAAGTAGCACTAATTTTCCCAGGTGGTGCTAGTGGTAAAGAACCCACCTGCCAGTGAGACAGAAGGGAGGGGGTTCAACCCTTGGGTCGGGAAGATCCCCTGGAAGAGGAGGGCACGGCAACCCACTGCAGTACTCTTGCCTGGAGAATCCCCATGGACAGGGGAGCCTGGCGGGCTACAGTCCTGGGGTTGGAAAGAATTGGACATGACTGAAGCACCTTGGCACGCACGCACAAGTAGCAACATGAAATGTGACAAAAACCTCAACGGTTGATGGACTTTTTTTTTTTTTTTTCCCCATATGGTGGTTAGTGTAGTGAAATGTGCTTGGGCTCTGGAGTCACAGATTTCTGTGCTGTGCGGGGAGGTCATTCCTCTGCTCTGTGAAATGTGGAAGGTTTCAACTTCCTCAGAAGGTGGTCTGGGGCTGGATGAGTTAGAACCAAGATTAGCGCCTGTGCCCGTTTACGAAGTATGAGCCCCTTCACCGTCAGCTTCCTCCCTTCCGCATTAACTCTCATCACTGCTGAGACCAGGGGGGCATCCAGTCTGGGAACTGCACGTTTAACCTGTCCTTGCCCTTCTTCTGTGGGACTTGGGAACCTCTGAGGTGCCTACCCAAGTTGTATCTGCTGAAAACCACCCTGTCAGAAGTCAGAGTCCTGGTGTCCTTTCCAGGAAAAGCCTTTGCAGAGGCCCACCCTGTGAGCCACTCTCCCCACAGTCCCATGTCCTAGTTATACATGTTTTAAACAGTAAAGGGAAACGTGTCCTTTGGGGAAGACCGAGATAACTGTGCTAGGCTTTGAGGCTGGAATTTTAAGGGCTAAGTAAATATCAAACTTGGTTGAATGGGCTCAGGAGCTGTTCAGCTGTACGGGAGATTGTACTTGTGTATTTGCATGAAGCTTAAAATATATATTTATATTGATTGTGTGTTTATTTTAATTTTAGTTTCACATGCTTTCTGGGGAAATAATTTTTTCACTTTTTTAAAAAAATTGGCTTTTTATTTAAAAGTAATTTCAAGCCTCCAACAAGTTTGTAAAGGAAAGTATGGTACAAATAATGGCCGTTTACCCTTGCCCAGATTTTTCAACTGTGAACATTTAACCTCATTAGCTTCTCCTGTAATCTTTCACTCCCTCTGTGCACATATGCAAACTATATATATTTGAAATACACAAATAATGTATGTAATTTTTTCTGAACCATTTAAGCGGAAATTGCTTATACTAACGGTGCTTTCTTTGTTTTTTGGCTGTGCTGGGTCCTCATTGCTACCCACGGGCTTTCTCTCGTGGCAGCGAGCAGGGACCACTCTTCGTTGCGGTGTGAGAGCTTCATAGCGGTGGCTTCTCTTGCTGCGGAGCCCGGGCTCTGGGCTCTGGGCTTCCGTAGTTGTGGCTCTCGGGCTCGAGAGCACAGGCTTCAGCAGTTGTGACACATGAACTTAGATGCCCCACACAACGTGGAATCTTCCTGGCCCAGGGCTCGAACCTGTGTCCCCTGCATTGGCAAGCAGATTCTTAGCCTCTGGACCACGAGGGAAGTCCTATTACTGGTCCTGTACTTCTAAATACTTCAGTGTGTATTTCTTCAAGAATAAGAACTGTTCTCTTACCTAATCATAGCACAGTTATCAACTTTGGTAAACATTGAGGTAGTAATACTTTTATTTACTCTAGAGTCCGTATTAACCCACCTGGCCCAATGATGTCCCTTGTAGAATTTTAGATTTAAAAATGACTTTTTTATACCTTAAAAGCATATGACTGTATAGAAAGGGTACATGATACTCAGAGGATAAATTGTGCTGTGGCCTCAGACTCTTGGGAAATATATATATATTTATACACACACACATATATATAAATACATATGTAAAATATATTAGAATATATTTCTACTACTGTTAGTTTATCTTTTTAAAAAACATTTATTTATTTGGCTGAGCTGGGTCTTAGTTGAGGCATGTGGGATCTAGTTCCCTGACCAGGGATGGAACCTAAGCCCTCTGCACTGGGAGCGAGGAGTCTTAGCCACTGGACCACCAGGGAGGGCCCTACTTTACCCTTTAGAAAGACCTGTTGTTGCTGTTCAGTCGCTCAGCTGTGTCTGACTCTCTGTGACCCCGTGGACTGCAGCACTCCAGGCTTCCCCGTCCTTCACTGTCTCTCCGAGTTTGCTCAGACTCGTGTCCATCAAGTCAGTGAGGCCATCCAACCATCTCATCCTCTGTCGTCCCCTTCTCCTCCTGCCCTCAGTCTTTCCCAGTTAGATGGACCTAGATTTTAGCTAATTCTGTAGAGGGCTTGGTGGCTTTGGTTGAGCGCAGACTGGCATTCTGGTGTGTCTGCTGCTCGTGCTTGGTTTGCTGATGGTGCCTGTCGACTCAGGCGCCTGGGCCGAGTAGCTGTAAGCGTCCTGGAGCGCCCGCCCTGCTCTGAGTGCCCTGCCCGTGTCTTGAAGCCTGCTGTGCTGTCCACGGCTTGGCCCTGAACTCACTAACGAGCTGCCACTCTTCTTGTTTGGGTGTAGATCCCCCTCACCAGTTCTGGGGCTGTTCCGTACCTTGTATTCCTGTCCAGATTTGGAGGAATTGACCTGAATATCAATGTTATAAAGAGGTAAGTGTTTTTTTTTTTTCCTCGTATGAAAATTTAAAACTTGAAGTGATGCGAGATAGGACCCAAGCACATTAGAGCTAAACATGTCAACAGATACAATCCTCAGGCAAAAAATTTACTTAGAGAAGATTCTGATGTCTAAATGGTATATGTTTCAGGATAAGAGAAATAATATTGTATTCAAAGTGGAGACACAGCAAATTAAAACCAGACCAACATGTTTCACAAGTGGTGCTAGTGGTAAAGACTCTGCCTGCCAGTGCAGGAGATGCGGGGGAGTCGGGTTTGATCTCTCGGTCTGGAAGACCCCTTGGAGAAGGAAATGGCAGCCCACTCCAGTATTCTTGCCTGGGAAATCTCAGGGACAGAGGAGCCTGGAGGGCTACCGTCCATGGGGTCACAAAGGGTCAGATACAACTGCACACACCCAGCACAACATACTTCAAATGCGATGCCTTTCATATTTGGAAATAAGGAATTTAATTTTTTTTTTTGACACATTGCAAGGCTTGTGGGATCTTAGTTCCCCAGCCAGGGATGGAACGTGGGCCCTGGCATTGAAAGCAGCACATCTTAACCCTGGACCACCAGGGAATTACTTGGAAATACGGAATGTAAACTTTGAAGTAAGAGTATTAAGATGCCACATTTTAAATTTGTTTTTTCCATGCATTTTTAGTGTCTTTCATTGGCTAGTGATCATATTTTTGTAGCTATAAATGAAAAATTTTAGGAGATCTTTGTATGAGGTCCTCATAGCTGTAGCCTGAGCATGGGGCTCGTTTCCTTATCTGCAGAACAAGAGTGCTGAAGCCTGAACTTTACCGTCTCTGTCAGCTGTTAAGTTCCTTGATGCTAGTGTACAATGTAGGAATATTGTTTTATAGTAGAAAAATTATTGACTCAGATTATTCTGACTCTAAATGAGTAAGCTTCATTTTCTCAGGAATTGTGTAAACAATTCTGAGAGAATTAGACTTGGTTCAGAAATATTAGCACATTCTGGTATTGTGACTTTCATGATCGCAGCCATCTTGGATATAGCTGAGTTGTGAGAATTAGTGCAGCCGTGCAGAGAGGGAAGGGGGATTGGTGATTACTGGGTACGGTTTCTGTTTTGCGAGGTGAGCAAGTCCCAGAGATCCCTTGCATAGCAGTATGGATATATTCACATTACTGAAAGTGAAAGTGAAGTGAAAGTGAAAGTCGCTCACTCGTGTCCGACTCTTTGTGACCCCATAGACTATACAGTCCATGGAATACTCCAGGCCAGAATACTGGAGTGGGTAGCCTTTCCCTTCTCCAGGGGATATTCCCAACCCAGGGACTGAAACCAGGTCTCTGGCATTGCAGGCAGATTCTTTACCAGCTGAGCCACAAGGGAAGCCCAAGAATACTGGAATGGGTAGCCTATCCCTTCTCCAGTGGATCTTCCTGACCCAGAAATCAAACTGGGGTCTCCTGCATTACAGGTAGATTCTTTACCAACTGAGTGAGCTGTACAGTAAAAACGGCTAGGACGGTAACTTGTGTCCTTCCCTGGTGGCTCTGATGGTAAAAGAGTTCATCTGTGATGCAGGAGACCTGGATTCGATCCCTGGGTCAGGAAGATCATCTGGAGAAGGAAATGGCAACCCACTCCAGTGTCCTTGCCTGGAGAATCCCATGGACAGAGGACCCTGGCAGGCCACAGCCCACGGGACCACACAGAGCCAGACATGACTGAGGGACTAACACTTAAAAAAAAAAAATTCAGTGCAGCAGCTCCACCAAGAATGACAAAGTATTATCTGCTCTGGGATCAGGGACTTGTGATCTGCTGATGCTGTCTGTAAGTGATGAGCCAGGATAACTTCCAGACTCATTCAGAAGAATGACTGGTCATTTCATAGGCATATTCTTACTCTTGACCTAATGAAATCATCCCCATTTGGGGGATAAGTAACATAATTTGAATATTCTTTGCTGAAAAAGCTCAACAGTTGGAAAAAACTAAAAGCAGGAGAGTTCTTTTTTGTTTTTGTTCAATTGTGAAACTTCAGTCTAATAATTTGAGATGAAAAGTATCATACATTACTTTCTTAAACACAACAGACTGAATATTTAAAGTAAATTAGAAAGATATCTGGCTTACTCATGAAGCTAAATTCTCTTTATTGTTTCAGTTCAGTTCAGTCGCTCAGTCGTATCCGAGACTCTTTGCGACCCCATGAACCACAGCACGCCAGGCCTCCCTGTCCATCACCAACTCCCGGAGTCCATCCAAACCCACGTCATTGAGTCGGTGATGCCATCCAACCATCTCATCCTCTGTCGTCCCCTTCTCCTCCTGCCCTCAATCTTTCCCAGCATCAGGGTCTTTTCCAATGAGTCAGCTCTTCGCGTCAGGTGGCCAGAGTATTGGAGTTTCAGCTTCAACATCAGTCCTTCCAATGAACACCCAGGACTGATCTCCTTTAGGATGGACTGGTTGGATCTCCTTACAATCCAAGGAATTCTCAAGAGTCTTCTCCAACACCACAGTTCAAAAGCATCGATTCTTCAGCACTCAGCTTTCTTTATAGTCCAACTCTCACATCCATACATGACCACTGGAAAAACCATAACCTTGACTAGATGGATCTTTGTTGGCAAAGTAATGTCTCTGTTTTTTAATATGCTGTCTAGGTTGGTTATAACTTTCCTACCAAGGAGTAAGCGTCTTTTAATTTCATGGCTGCAATCACCATCTGCAGTGATTTTGGAGCCCAGAAAAATAAAGTCAGCCACTGTTTCCCCATCTATTTGCCATGAAGTGATGGGAGCGGATGCCATGGTCTTATTGTTTAGGGCCATGTATGAGAGTGAATAGAGCATTCTGTTTCTGGTGCTGTGGTAGGGCCACCGCCACGAACACCACTTCCACTGAGAACAACCAAAATGGTGGGTTAAAGGCAAAGTAGTTTAAGGCATCACTGAGCTGGCAAGAAAGGAAGTAATTCGTAGAGGCTAAGCATGCGGTAGGAACTGGAATCTAGAGAAGTTTTGTATAAAGAAGTGTTTGCCACAAAGTATTGGCCAAATCTTGGTGAATTGGTGTTTCAGTTTTGTTGGGTCTTCGGAGTGAAAGGGACAAAAGACAAAGCCTACAGGGTCTATCCAAGGTGGAAAAACCAAAGAGAAGACCAGTACATGGACAGTGGGGACCCCTATACCCTCTTGTAAGGATAATTATCAAAATATAGATCTGCATCACAGAAACCTAGCTATTTCAACACTGGCATTGGGTGAATAGAGGAAAGATTGTAATCACAAGTCAATTTTAATGAAGATCTATACCTAAAATAATGCGACCTGTGTGGTCTGAAAAGTCTCAGGCTAGGAATTTACTTAAAACTGGTCCTGGACTGGGTGTGCCCTTCAAGGGAGGGATACGTCTACAACATAGCCCTTAAAGAAAGCCACAGGTAAAGTGTCACACAGAAAACCTTGACGACACATGAAGAAATGAAGAATGAGGACCGCAAACAAATGGAAATCCTGTCCAGTAGAATCAGATCTCCAGACACTTGCCATGTTGAAACTGTCAGATACAGAATATAAAACCAGTGTTGTAATAGCTTTAAAGAAATGAAAGAATGGATTCAATACATGAATGCAAAACAAGAGGCAACAAAAATAAAGATTTGAAGAAGTACACAGTGGAACTGCTAGCACTGAAAGATAACGCCTGCTGTAGAATAAAGTTTTAGTGGATGGGTGAAAATGGTGGATTCAGCACAGCTGGAAAGAGCATTAGTGGAGTGGAAAGCAGATCTGAAGGTAGTATCCGGAATGCAGCTCGGAAACAGAGATGCAAACACGGAGGACAGGTGTAAGAACATGGGAGGTGGGCAGAGAAGGCCCAGTAATACCTCTTGTTGGGTTTCCAGATATGTGAGAGAAGGAGTAGCACAGGGACTGTATTTGAAAAGGTAACGGTTTAGAGTCTCGAGCCAGATAAACAAAAAGGGATGCCTATCTAGACATATCACAGTGAAACTATAGAACATTAAAATCAAAGAGAAAATGTTGAAGGCAGGGAGAAGAAAGATGGGGTTGACTCCAGAGGAGTGACCATTAGACTGACACAGATGTCTCAACAGTGGCAACGAAAGGTGCGAGAGTGTGGGAGGAGCTCTTCAGTGTGCTGAGCTAAAGTATTTGCCTTCCTAGATTTTTTTTAAAAGCTGTATTTGTAAGAATAAGAAGGAGAGCTCTTTCTGTGGGAACCCCTGGCCACCTTTCCTCCTCTTCCCACGGTGTCTGCTCACCACTGGGACCAGACTGTTTGGAAAAGGGAGCCACATCTGGTGCCTTTGCCCATGATGTTCAAGGTTACCTTTCAGCTCCATCTCGTAAACTTTCTTTACACTGACTTGCAGAAAGGGAGCCTTTGCATTGGATTAGCCTTCCCAGGTGGCTCAGTGGTAACCCACTGCATTGCATTGCAACCCACTCCAGTATTCTTGGCTGGAGAATCCCATGGACAGAAGAGCCTGGCGGGCTACAGTCCACGGGATCACAAAGAGTCAGACACGACTGAGCAAGTAACACTCTCACTTTCAAAGGTTCAGACAGCATCTTTGAATTTCTAAAGATTAAAGAGAAGGCAATGGCACCCCACTCCAGTACTCTTGCCTGGAAAATCCCATGGACAGAGGAGCCTGGTGGGCTGCAGCCCATGGGGTCGATAAGAGTTGGACACAACTGAGCGACTTCACTTTCACTTTTCACTTTCATGCATTGGAGAAGGAAATGGCAACCCACTCCAGTGTTCTTGCCTGGAGAATCCCAGGGACGGGATCTGCCGTCTATGGGGTCACACAGATTCGGACATGACTGAAGCGACTTAGCAGTAGCAGCAGCAGCAAACACAGCAAGAAACATTAAAAAAAAAAAAAAAAAAAAGCCTGAGGATTAAATAACAACATTTCAGACAAAAACTGAGATGGTTCACATCCTGCAGATCTTGACTAGGGAAATGCTAGAAGATGCTACCAGCGAAAGGCAGGTGATCCCACGGAAACTGCAAGGCCCTCTGTGATCTGGCTGGCCTCCCTGATGGGACTCTGCTGCTCTGCTCTCGTTCATGGTGTTCCCAAACTGAGGACATTCTTGTTGCTTCCACCTTATCACTTTTGACTGGTGCTTCCCAGTGTCTGCAGTGTTTCCACCAGATAAGCCTGTAGGTCACTCCACCCACACCCTTGAGGCTAACACACAAGTGAGACTTTCTCAACATAGAACGTGAGCTCCACAAGGGCAGGCAACTTTATCCGTTTGACTTATTGATGTATTCCAAGTCCCTAGGAGAGTGCTTGGCACAGATCAGGTGCTTAATGTGCTTCCCAGGTGGCTCAGTGGTAAAGAATCTGCCTGCCAATGCAGGAGACACAGGAGACACGGGTTCGATCCCTGGGTTGGGAAGATGCCCTGGAGTCGGAAATGGAACCCACTCTGGTATTCTTGCCTGGGAATTTCCATGAACAGAGGAGCCTGGCGCGCTGCAGCCCATCGGGTGGCAGAACAGTTGGAAATGACTTCGTGACTAAACAGCAGCAACAGAGGTGCTTAATGTATGTTTATTGAGTCAGAGGCTGCAAAAACGCCAACTGAAGTGAAGTCAAGTGAAAAGTTGCTCAGTTGCGTCTGACTCTTTGTGAACCATTTACAGACCTAAGCCAGAATACTGGAGTGGGTAGCCTTTTCCTTCTCCAGGGGATCTTCCCAACCCAAGGATCAAACCCAGGTCTCCTCCATTGCAGGCAGATTCTTTACCAGCTGAGCCACAAGGGGAAGCCCAATGACAACCAACAAATGACACCTGTAGTCAACAGCCTGAATGACTCATGGATGTAACACTGAGGGAAGGAGGAAAAAGTGAACAAATACTTCTGTTCACATGTGAAGTTCAAAACCAGACAACTGAACTGTTTTGTTTAAGGATACATACCTAGGTGGTAAAATTATAAGAAGATAAAAGATAAATGTAAATGAAGATAAAAGTATGTCAAGGCTATGTATTATCACCTTGCTTATTTAACTTATATGCAGAGTACATCATGTGAAGTGCTGGGCTGGATGAAGCACAAGCTGGAATCAAGATTGCTGGGAGAAATATCAGTAACCTCAGATATGCAGATGACACCACCCATATGGCAGAAAGTGAAGAACTAAAGAGCCTCTTGATGAAAGTGAAAGAAGAGAGTGAAAAAGTTGGCTTAAAGCTCAACATTCAGAAAACTAAGATCACGGCATCTAGTCCCTTCACTTCATGGCAAATAGATGGGAAAACAATGGAAACAGTGGCAGACTTTGTTTTGGGGGGCTCCAAAATTGCTTCAGATGGTGACTAAAGCCATGAAAAAGACGCTTATTTTTTGGAAGAAAAGTTATGACCAACCTAAACAGCATATTAAAAAGCAGAGACATTACTTTGCCAACAAAGGTCCATTTAGTCAAAGCTATAGTTTTTCCAGTAGTCATGTATGGATGTGAGAGTTAGACATAGGAAAGCTGAAGAATTGATGCTTTTGAACTGTGGTGTTGGAGAAGACTCTTGAGAGTCCGTTGGACTGCAAAGAGATCCAACCAGTCCATCCTAAAGGAAATCAGTCCTAAATATTCACTGGAAGGAGTGATGCCGAGGCTGAAACTCCAATGCTTTGGCCACCTGATGTGAAGAACTGACTCCTTGGAAAAGATCCTGATGCTGGGAAAGATTGAAGGCAGGAGGAGAAAGGGACGACAGAGGATGAGATGGTTGGATGGCATCACCGACTCAATGGACATGAGTTTGAGCAAGCTCCAAGAGTTGGTGATGGACAAGTAAGCCTGGTGTGCGCAGTTCATGGGATTGCAAAGAGTTGAACATGACTGAGTAACTGAACTGAAAAGTAAATGATATCCAAAGTGCTAGGAGAGTGGTTACTAGGAGGAGGAGAGAAAATATTTAAACTGGAGAAGGGCAGATGGGGCCTCTTTGTGTTTGGCTCTAATTCTTTAAAAACTATTTTTTAAAATTGTATTGATTTATCTGTTTTTGGCTGTGCTGGGTCTTTGTTGCTTCATGAGCTTTCTTCTAGTTGCATAGAAGGGGGCTGCTCTCTCGTTGTGATGCGCGGGCTTCTCATTGCGGTGGCTCCTGCTGTTGTGGAGCACAGGTTTGGGGCACACGGGCTTCAGCAGTTGCAGCTCCCGGGCTCTAGGGCACAGACTCAGTAGTTGTGGCACACAGGCTTAGTTGCTCCGCAGCATGTAGGATATTCCTGGACCAGGGCTCAAACTCGCTTCTTCTGCATTGGCAGGCAGATTCTTTACCTCTGAGCCACCAGGGAAGCCCCAGCTTCTTAATTTGAGAAATTGTTAAACAGGTGTTTGCCTTAATTGTAAGCAAACTATGCATATGTGCTGTACATACTTTTCTGGGTCAAGGTTACACCTCATAATAACAATTTAAAGCAATGAATTTAATAAACAGATTAGATGCAGCCAAGGAAATAAGTGAACTGGAAGATCGGTCAGAAAACATTAGGCAGAATGTAGCACAGACACAGAACATGTAACTGGAGCTCTTACAAAGAGCGCAGCTAGAGGAAGGACGGGAGTAACAGACAAAGAGACCACGGCCCGGCCCGGACCACCGACGGAAGGCGCCGTCCTGTGGATCCCAGAAGCCAAGTCTCCAACAAGATTTAAAGCAGAGGTGGGGGCAGAACCCCAAGGACCGAAAGATCGGAAAAGCAGTAAAACGGGGACTGCCCTGGTGGTCCCGTGGTTGAGACTCTGCTCTTCCACTGCAGGGGCCCAGAGTTTGATACCCTGATCGGGCAGCTAAGATGCTGCATGCTGTGATGCAGCCAAAAAAAAAAAAAAAGATTAAAAAAGAAAGAAGCCAAAGGGCAACACTTACACAAAAGTGACTTTTTAAAAATAATTTATCGTATTTACTTCTTTCTGGCTGAGGTGGGTCTTCGTTGCAGGGCGCGGGCTTTTGGCTGAGCTGGGTCTCGATCGCAGGGCGCGGGCTTCTTACTGTGGTGGCGTCCCTGTCGCCGAGCACGGGCTCTAGGCCCACAGGCTTCAGTAGCTGTACCTCTTGGACTCGGTAGCCATGGGGCCACGGGCTTAGCTGCCCTGTAGTGTGTGGAGTCTTCCCGGACCAGGAATCAAACCTGTGTCCCTGGCATTGGCAGGCAGATTCCTATCCACTGCGCCACCAGGGAAGTTCAAAAGTCACTTTTGAATGGATGAATAACTAAGATGTGTTGGAAGACCATCACTGCCTCCCTAGAACTGTAGATCTAAAGAAAGCAGTTCAGTTCAGTTGCTCCGTCGTGTCCGACTCTTTGCTACTCCATGGACTGTAGCCCACCAGGCTCCTCTATCCCTGGGATGCTCCAGGCAAGAATACTAGAATGAGTTGCCATTCCCTTCTCCAGAGGATCTTTCTGACCCCGGGATCAAACCTGCATCTCCTGCATTGCAGATGGATTCTTTACCATCTGAAGAGAGGCCCTTTGACAAGTATGCTGGTTGTCATTTCCAGAGCAATTGCTACAAGATTAAAAATGGACTGTGTAACTCCCAAACTCCAAAAAAAAAAAAAAAAAAAAAAGGCACAAAAACTGAATGATAAAAATTAGATCAACCCAAAAGAAGGCAAGAAGAATCAGAAGAAGCAGGACAAATGGAAATCCTGAAAGTATCAGTAATTATAATAAATATTCCATTTAAAAGTAAAGCCCACGAAAAGAAAAACCTAAACATAAGTTTATAGGAAGGTTAAAAGTGAAGAGATTTAAAAAGACATACCATTCCAAGAAATGCCAATCTAAAGAAAGCTGGAGTCACTGAGTTAGTATCAGGTAATAGAGATGGGGCTCCCTTGAAGGAGACAGAGATGGAGTTTGGAGTTTAGGGTGGCAGAGGAACTGCCTTGACCAAATGCAGAGGTGGGAGGAGGAGGGAGAAGGCTGAGGTTGAGGGGGGCAGCCTCCCTGGGCCCTTGGGGCAGCTGATGGGGGGTACGCAGGTATGTCTACCTTTTACTCCTTAAATCTTAAACATATGCTACATGTACTGTTTTGTATCTCTTCGATACCTAATGAGAACAGTATTAAATATATGACATTTAACAGAGAATTGTAAGGCTGGATTCCTGGTTTCATCTTTAACTTGGGTCCAGCACTCAACTCCTCTGAGCCCTTTGTTCTATGTAAAATGAAGTTAATTTCCCTTTAAAGCGCTCTAGTGTCTTCCCCTCGTCCCACTGTGAAGTTCAGGTTCCTCATCAGGGCCCCCCGCACCACTGGGCTGGTGCCCGCCTCCATCTCTGAGCTTACCCTGTGTTCCTTGGCCCTGCTTAGTGGGCTCTGGTCCCCCAGCCCCTGCAGTGCCAGCCCTGGGATGTGCCAGACTCCTGCCACCTCTGGGCTTCCTGCCGCTGCGTGCTTCCTTTGCTTTGCTCAGAGAGCTGTTCCTCCAAGAGAGTGGCTCCTGGCTCCTCAGCGTGTGGGTCTCTATCCCAATGCCCTGTTGTTCACCCCGTCCCGGAGACGGGCCTTTCCTTCTTACCCTGTCTCTCCCCGCCACCCCCATCGCCTGCCTTTATTGTCTTCACAGCACTTCTTATTACATCAACTTACCAACAAAGGTCCGTCTAGTCAAGGCTATGGTTTTTCCAATAGTCATGTATGGATGTGAGAGTTGGACTATAAAGAAAGCTGAGTGCCGAAGAATTGATGCTTTTGAACTGTGGTGTTGGAGAAGACTCTTGAGAGTCCCTTGGACTGCAAGGAGATCCAACCAGTCCATTCTAAAGGAGATCAGTCCTGGGTGTTCATTGGAAGGATTGATGTTGAAGCTAAAGCTGCAATACTTTGACTGCCTGATGCGAAGAGCTGATTGATTTGAAAAGACCCTGATGCTGGGAAAGATTGAAGGCAGGAGGAGAAGGGGACAACAGAGGATGAGCTGGTTGGATGGCATCACTGACTCAATGGACATGAGTTTGGGTAAACTCCGGGAGTTGGTGATGGACAGGGGGCCTGGGGTGCTGCAGTCCATGGGGTTGGAAGAGTCGGACATGACTGAGCGACTGGACTGAACTGAACTGAACGTTGCTTATTTGATTGCTTATTTCCCGTCTGTCACCATCACTGGCATTAAGCTTTTTCAAGACTGGAAATGGTGTTCTGCTCAACGTGGTGCCCCAGACCTGGGTACAGGAGGCGCTGGATAAATACTGTGAAGTGGCATCTGGTGTTCTTTGTCCCCATCCTAGCCCCACGGTTGATTCCACAGAGGGAGTCTGAAGTGGTTTATGGGTGGACAGAGGATGCAAAATCAGAGTTAATACAAGCAGATGGAGCCAAGCGGCTGGTTACAGATGTCCAGCCAGGCTCAGCCCTTTTCAGCAGGGCTCAGCGTGCACTGCGTTGGAATGGGAGCCCACAGGGTCAGAACGCAGTGCCTCAGCCCAGGGTGGGGAGGGGGCGGCGAGGCCAGGCCACCCGCATCTGAAGACTGGGCCTCCACTTCCCCATCATGACCTTCGGCCCGCCCAGCCTCTGTAAAGCGGGATGTCTGCTAACCCATGGAATGAGGCCTCATGGAGTGCAGGCTGTAATTACTCAGTCCCCGCACCGCCCTGGGAGGAGTGGATGTTGTATTTCATTTTACAGAAGAGGGGCCCCAGGCCTGGAGAAGCTAAGTAACTTGCCTGAGTTCACACTTCTGGCAAACGGTAGTACATAAGAAACACCTTGCATTTAAAAATATGCAGTGTAGAAATTCTTATCATTTTCATCTCTGTGTGTCCTATGTAAACGTTAATTCAGTGAAAACATGCTAACAAGAGGTTTTTAATTGTTGTCTTTAAGGGGAGGTGAGAATGAAATGAATGGCTGTCGGACGTTAAAAGACCTCGAGGCCCAAGTAGGAGAAAAGGTAATAGAGATCTTTCAAAGTTCTTCCGCGCCCCCCAACCCTACCCCCGCCCCCACCCCCCACCCCCTGCCCTGCCGCTTGTCCAAAGTAACCGCTAGCAGAGGGAGCCGATGCAGAATGAGCTGGGTCTTGTCATCTGCGTTCTCATGTCAAAGTCGCTTGACTCAATAGATCGCATGTGAGAGCCTGCGTTCACTCGCCTTCGCCCGCTCCGATGGCCTCATCTGTGATGAGCCACACCGGCAGAAGTCCTGGAATATTAATTACCTTTGCTTTAACTTTAGATCATCATCCGTAAGGCGGTCCTTTGGTTTCTGTCTACAACCAAGGCAAGGTTTTCTTTAGACTGAGAAAACTGCTGCTTTTCAGCAGTGAGTGCCAATCAAGAGACGCATGGTAAAAAATAACCAGAGACACGCAGGGAGATAGACATTTATGGATGGAGTAATTTAGCCACAAAAACTCCCGCATGTGTTTAGGAAGGAGCATGTAGCTTTGTTCCTGCTTGCGGATTACAGGTGGATAGCGGGGCACAGCTAGGGAGGGACGGGGTGTTCACAGCGTTTAGGGTTGGAATCGGACCGCTATTTAAGATGCATGTGAGCCTGCTCAGTTACATGAGCAGTTTGAGAATCATAGTTTAATTCACTTGACTCAATATGTTGGTTAGAAATGTGACAAGTTTTCTTTCCTTTTTGAACTTTTCTGAGATTTTCGTACGTTTCAAAATCAAACAGAGCCAGAAACCCACAAAATGTTTGTCTAAACCCCACAAAATGTTCTCCCGGCTTGTGCCGTTAACACCAGAAATTCATCTTTTAGTGTGATAATTTTTTAGCACTACGTGCTCCTAGAAATCTACTTTCTCTATAGTTTATATCAGTAGGAACCCTGGTACAATTATTTGCTGCTTCCATTGTTGTTCATTTGTTAGTCTGTAGGAGAAGGCGATGGCACCCCACTCCAGTACTCTTGCCTGGAAAATCCCATGGATGGAGGAGCCTGGTAGGCTGCAGTCCATGGGGTTGCTCAGAGTCGGACACGACTGAGCGACTTCACTTTCACTTTTCACCTTCATGCATTGGAGAAGGAAATGGCAACCCACTCCAGTATTCTTGCCTGGAGAATCCCAGGGACGGGGGAGCCTGGAGGGCTGCTGTGTATGGGGTCGCACAGAGTCAGACACGACTGCAGCAACTTAGCAGCAGCAGCAGCAGCAGCAAGAGATACATAACACACTGGATATTATTTATGGTATATGTCCTCAATTTGTCTCTTCACAAACTGTGTTCATCATGAAATTATCCTGGGAAAGTCAGCTGTTTACGATGGCCATCATGTCAACTTAGATGCCATTGTGGATCAGTAACGTGACATGACGGTTAGGGGAGGGTGTGGATACAGGTCCGGCTTGTAAGTTACTGAAAGTGAGGCTTCCAAGAGGAAAGCTGGAGGGGACTTCCCACTGGATGGCTGGCCTTTCATCTCAGTTGTCTTTTCATCCCAGCCTCCTTCCAATAAAACCCTCGCACTAAGAGTGAGTTTCAACCAGGGCAGTTGTCACGCTGGTTCTAGAGAGAACAGAAAGGTGACAGCCAGAGGCTGAGCAGGTGAGGGAGGGGACACCTGCTCCCTGGTTCTCCCTGCCGAGCAGTCAGGCCCACGCAAGCTGGAACCCCAGCTCGACCGGCTACCCTGGCCCTGGGCAGGCAGGTGGCCTGGATGGGCTCTGCCATTTATCAGCTGGTGGTCTTGGGCAAGTCCTTGTCATCGGGTTTCTTCATCCGTGCTTAGGAATAGGAACACCCATCTCGTAGTGCTGTTGTGTAGCTTAGAAACATTTGGTATAAAGGGCCTGGAACACTTAGGCGATGCCATCTGTCATTATTATGGCGATTACTACAGTTTCCTCTGACGAATAGGTAGGAACTCATGAATGTCATCCCTTCCCACCGAGCCCAGAATAAACAGAACAAACCCAGTACCCTCTTTGGCTGCTGGCTGTGCAGTAGCGTGTTTCCAGCTACCGCTTGGGTCCTGCAATCGGACCACACTCAAGCCCTGGTGACAGAGAGGAACACCTGGCGATTAGTGAAAGAAGGCTCTCTTCATACATACGTTGTCATTGCTGGGCAAGCCACACAGTTGGGGAGTGAAAGATGCTAATGCTTTTGTTTTAAATATAAGTCCACGAGCCTCATTGGAGCCAAGAATGCATGCAAATGTCTCTTGTGAATTTTGGGAGCCAGACTTTGCTAAATGTGTGTGTGGTCTAGCCGTCCTAAACCAACAGGCAGTTAGCTGCTGGCACCCCAAACTGCCCGAGCCCCACTGCTTGCATGTCTCAGTTGATTTCTTCTGCTGTGAGCTTGGTCTGATGGCTGGTTCCGCAGCCTTGCCCTAATTCAGGTTCACTTAGGCCCTCCAAGGGGCTTCCCCAGTGGCTCAGTGGTAAAGAATCCACCTGCCAATGCAGAAGATGCAGGTCCAATCCCTGGGTTGGGAAGATCCCCTGGAGGAGGGCTTGACAACCCACTCCAGTATTCTTGCCTCGAGAATCCCTGGACAGAGGAGCCTGGTGGGGATATAGTCTATGGGGTCGCAAAGAGTCAGACATGACTTAGCGAGTAAACAAACATAACAACCAGACCTTCCAAACACACTAGTCTGGGACTTCCCCCTCCAACTATATATCCTCCCTATGAGTCTCCTGGGATTTCCCTATATGTCAGATGGTAAAGAATCTGCCTGCAGTGCAGGAGACCCAGGTTCGACCCCTGGGTCAGGAAGATCCCCTGGAGAAGGGTATGGCAACCCACTCCAGTATTCCTGCCTGAAGAATCCCATGGACAGAGGAGCCTGGTGGGCTACAGTCCTTAAGGTTGCAAAGAGTCGGACAGAACTGAGCGAGTAACACTTTCACTTCCCTTTCACTAGACCCTCCAGCGTGTCTTCACGTTCAGTTGAACCCCTGGTCTCCCTGAGCCTCGTTTCCTCCCTCCTGTCAAGGCGGAGATAGACAGGGTGGTCTCTGGGTCCAGACTCTCTGCCCTTCGGGAACTGTGACCCGGGGCTTCACACGAGGAGGCTGCTATCTGCGTCCTGGGGCCCTGTATCGGGGAAGAGGAAGCTCTACATGCCCAGGTGGTCCCCAGGATGCCATCCTCAGGCTCTGGGTCCGGGGTCCTGGATTGATCTGCGCCCAGGTTCTACGCTGTGGGCACTCTGAGTCTGGTGTGCCCCTGCTTGCCCTCCCCTCTCGATCCTGGCTTCTCCTGGGTCACGGAGAGGACTGCTTCCCTGAGCTTCGCTTCTGTACCTTTGGTGGGTGTCTGCTTGGCTGCTGTCAAGCTTTCTGGTTTGCAGACCCCTCAGGGTCTCAGTCTGCTGGGAGGCAGTGGGGCTTAGTGGGCAGGAGGCGCCCCTGGCCTGAAGCCCTGTCCCTGCCCCTGCCCACGGGCCCTCAGGCCTGTCACTGCTCTATGCCACCATCTCTGAAGGCGAGGCGACAGCACCGACCTGCCGGAGTGGCCACAAGAATGAGTGAGAGTAACGCAAGCGACCCCGTGCGTACATCGGGTGCTCGATAAATATCCGTCCCGTTATCTGTCCTGCCAGACCCTCCTGAAACCCTTCCTGTGGGAGCTTTCCCCACCTCCAGGAGGCAGCCCATCAGCCACCACCACCGAGGTGTCTGGTTGTCCTGCCTTGTGAGAAATGTCCAACCGAGCTGAGATGATAAGGAGCTTCTCATCTTGTCCAAATCTGAAGGGAGCACAGGTCAGGGTCTGCTCACTCACATCTCCTCCGGTCACCAGGAGGTGGCCAGCATTCCAGGTCTGACACATGGATACTGCAGTATCAGGTTTTTGGGTTTTTTTCCAGCATACCATTTCTGCCAGTATGACTCTCCATAAACACGGTGGAACGTCTCCTCATGACTCATAGCCCAGGGTCTTGTCCACACACAAACCAGTCACTGGTGATGGCGTTGCTCCAACCCTGGTCATTCCCTGGTGCAGTGGCTGGACTCCCTCGCCGGAGGCACATGACCATGGGTGGGGGGCGAGTGGAAGCTAATATATGAACAAAATGGAAATGGAGGGTTTTGTTAGAAAGAGACGGGGTGGGCAGAGGTCAGTGGCTTTGGAGAAAGTGACCGACAGTGTCTGCTTCAGCCACCCAGCGAAAGGACCCCCAGGCTGGCCAGGCCTTAATCCTCTGGACACTGATGTAATTTTTTGGATTTCTCCAGCTGTGATACTAATAAGAGGTGGCAGGGACTGAGCATTGACTAGGAGCTGTTCCAAGCGCTTACTGTGTTTACATATTCAGTTTCCAGGAGAACCCCCTGGGGCAGGTGCTCTTGGTATCCCATCTTGATGTGGAGGAAGCTACAACAGAGGCTGAGCAGTTGAGCCCTGTGTGCACAGCTGGGGACAGAGGAGCTGCAGTTCCTGCCTTGGCAGCTGGCTCTGGGGTCCTGGCTACTAATTACCAGCCACCTGCTTCTCAAGGAGGCCCTTTAGGAAAGGCGGTGATACGTAGTTTGTGTGTGTGTGCATGTATAGTCGCTCAGCCCTGTCCGACCCCGTGGACTGTGGCCCGTCAGGTTCCTCTGTCCCTGGGATTCTCCAGGCAAGAATACTGGAGTGGGTTGCCATCTCCTCCTCCAGGGAATCTTCCCGACCCAGGGATCGACCCCACGTCTCCCGGGTCTCCTGCATTGGCATTGGCCGGCAGATTCTTTACCACTGTGCCAGCTGGGAAGCCCCAATACCTCGTTTGCCCGTAGCAAATGTGACTCTTGCTTATGCCCGGAGGTGGACCCGGCTGGTCCCAGAGAAGCCTCTCTGATCACCACTGTATGAACAAGCGGAGGTTGTTTGCTAAACCCAGAGTTGCATTGTTGGTCGTGTGGCATCCACTTCAAACAGGAATTTGGGAGGTTTCTTTCCCTTTCTGTCTCTGGCCTCCTGCCCGTCTCACACTCATTCCCAACTCCTCAGCTGCTTACACTCCTGTCAGCCCTGTGGGGCCCCAGCCTGTCCTGCAGCAGCAGCAGCAGCACTTAGTTCTCCACAGGCTTCAGGTGAGGACTCTGTCAGGGCAAGAGGGCTAGAGCAGGGCTGCAGGGTGTTGCCAGGGCAACCACGTTCAGGTCTTTTGAACTTGTTTCATCTTTTGTCAACTCCTAACATGAGCGTGAGGTGGAGATCAAAGAAGGGGCTAGCAGGGGAAGAGAATCATCTTGTCCTGCCCTCGAGTTGGGTGGCGGGCAGATGCTCCCTGTAAGCTACGTCCTGGGAATGGCCAGGACACAGGAAGCTGTTCTCAGTTATGTAAGAACTTCAGTGTGTGTTTAGAAATGTCACGACTAGTCTCCTCCCCTCCACAGGCAAGAAAAAAATTGTTTTAAATTGAAGACTAGAATTTAAGAGTGTGCAATTCAAAGACATGAAAAAGAAAAAAAAAGGAAAACTCAACAAACCTCAAAAGCCCTAGGTCATTGGCTCTCATACCACATCACCACCCCATCAAGAACATTCTTTCAAGTCTGGGTGCCGTGATGTCAGAACATCTGGTCAACCCAGTCAGCCGCGACGAGCCTGTCTGTGGGACACGGAGTGAACTGACACGCGTTTTTATGGGATCACCCCGGTGCCTTGGAGTCGCACAGATGCAGCTCAGTCATTTCAGGAGCAATTAGTAAATAATTAGAGGCACTAAGCTGCTTGCTTGCTCGGTAATATCGTCACAAAAGTGAAGACACGCAAGTGATGGGTATATTCATTTTCTTAAATAGGTGGATTTTCTTAAAAAAGAGATTTAAAAAATTATCGCTTGAGGAATAAAGAAACAGTCGTTAGGATCACAGCCATTTCATAAACATACCTTAACATTGGAACACCACATTAGCACGCACGAATGTATCAGAATACAGCCTGTTTGCCTAATAAAAAGACTGTGTCAGGCTCAAAATGAGGCCATTTACTAAAACATACAAGCTTTTCGTTAATTCGTAATATTCTCCTAATCCCGCTTTTATCATCTCTCCTCCGGTGCACTTGGTATTAATTGCCTATTATAGCAGGTATTTGAACACATCTCCTCTTTCATCTGAAGAAAATATTAGCATATCGCGGGGCTGTTGGGACAGCTTGTATCTGAGGCACTTTCTCCTCCTGCAGAAAAGCCTATCAATCATAACCGAATATAGTGATTAATAATGTCACAGCTCTTGTTCCTGTGTCTCTGTGCAGCTAAATGAAGAGCTGTGCTTACATTTTGATCTCGAGCATTTCACATAACAAAATAATCAGCTGCCATTTTATTAAAAAAAAAGATATTGAAAATGCTCCTACCCCAGGACCTATTTTTGGTTGCTCTATTATTAATTTACTAAAGGCTTCATCAGGAAAGTAACACAAAGATGCTGTTATGTCAGAATTTATATTTTTTCGGACTAAGTTTATCTTTAAAAAAAAAAAATCTTTCTTACATGTGGCAAGTCAACACAAGATTGCATGAATAAATGTTTAAAACAGCACAGTGTGGGGGAGACGGGCCAGTGGGTGAGGGACAGGCCAATGGTGTGGGGGGGGACAGGGCAGTGGTGTCAGGGGGATAGGCTGGTGGTGTTGTGGGGACAGGCTGGTGCGGGGGGGCAGGCCGGACCCCTGGCTGAGTGTGCATCTGAACCAAGACACTCACTCTCTAAGTGACCCCCAAGTAAGCTAGTTTCTCTGGAAACTGTTTTCTCAGCAGTGAAATGGGGAAGCAATTTTGCAAGATTTTTCCAATATTGTTGAGACTATGAGAAACAATATAAAATGAACTTACCATAGTGCAAGGCTCATGGAAGTCTTTCAAAAAATTAGGAGTTTGCATTTGGAGTGGATAAAACCAAAGAGTTAATGTGGAAAATTAAAAGTGCTCGGTCATCTATGGTTTAAAGCTTCTAAGGGGCTGCGTGCTGTTGGTTCCCGAGTTTCTGTCTCCATCTGCATCTCCAGACTCACCTCTGTCCACAGACCAAACCAGGGCAAACGGTCCCGCAGACGCCACCCAAGAAGCCTTCCTCTCTGGACCTCCCTCCATCTCAGTGAGTGGCTCCAGTCCATCAGCGAGTCCTGTCCACCGCAGCCTCTGCCGTATCGGAGCTCCGTGCGCTTTTGCATCCCCACGGCCCCCGTGGACGGCCCTGCCAGTCACCCTGGGGGTGGTTCTTTCTGCTCCCCGTCTTGCCCCTCACAGTCTCCATTTCATGCGACACCAGAGCCATGTTCTTAACGTGAAGAACACGTTAAGGGTCTCATCTGACCCCTTTGCTTAAGACACCCCATGGTTACTGGTCACTTACTGAACGAAGTTTGGACAAGCACCCAGGTTTTTTGGCGCTCAGCATGAAGTTTCCCCACTGGAGTGGCATGCCCACACCCCCCGAAGGTCTCTGGACTACACTATCTACAGTCGCTCAGCACTCAGAACATCCCAAGGTTTTGTTTATTTGCCCATCACTAGGAAATACGCCCCTGGGAGTGGGCGCCTTCCCTACCCTGCTCCCTGCTGTCACTTCAGTGCCATGAACAGACCCCGGCACCTGATCTGAGCTCAGTAAATATTTACAGGATAAGTAAATAAGGTTCTGCAGGAAGCATGCACAGGAGAGACATCACGAGGAAGGTGAGAGTGCAGCTTGAGTTGGACCATGGATGGGCTTTCCATCCACGTTGAGGACAGGGCAGAGGGTGAACGTGGGGCAGCACTCAGGACTGCAGCCTGGCAGGAGGAGAGGAGGCGGAGGTGTGGGCAGGGGACGCGTGGCCGGGTCAGGGAGGAGACCAGCTCTGTGACAGGGACAGAGCAACTTCTGAAATGTAGAGAAAAGGGTGGAGGTGTTTGAAGGTGAGCTACTGTTAACCCTAAAGCACGGGCCACGGGGTGGTGGTGGTGGAGCTTGTTGATGTTTCTGATGGGGGCGATGGCCTGAGAGCCGAGGATTTAGGCGATGACGTCAGCAGAGGAGGGCTGCACAGGAGGGGAGAGCAGCCGGGATCAGGGGTGCCTGTTAGCAGGCCCCAGGATAGTCAGTCCCTCACCGTCCTCGTCAGACTGTGCTTGCTGCGCACCTCTGCTGTGTGGGGTCCTGGAGGTCCTGGGGGGGACCGGCCTGCCCCTCCTGGGGTGCAGCTGTGTGAGTTCTGGAGTCAGGGTGACAGGGACCCCAGTACGCATGGCCCGTGGTGTCTGGGCAGGAGCTCCCATCCTAGGCATGTGGGTGGGGTTAGGAAGAAGCAGAGACATGAGATACTCCTTCTGGACTAGGCACCCTCTTGGGGCTTATTTTTGTAGCTGTGCCGGTTGTTCAGTGAGTCCACAGAATTCCAATTAGATGTCTTTAAGCCGTTTGTGGCCGGTGAGCATCTTAAAAATGAAAGTCAAAGGTGGGAGGAGGTATATGTGGGGTATATACAGCAAGTTTCTCTTTTCACTGTGGCTGCAAGGAAACCCCAAACCAGAGCTGGATTTTTGCTCTGTGGTAGCAACTATGCCCTGGAGGAGGGCATGGCAGCCCACTCCAGTTTCTTGCCTGGAGAATCCCCATGGACAGAAGAGGCTGGTGGGCTACAGTCCGTGGGGTCACGAAGAGTCCGATATGACTGAGCGACTAAGCACAGCACAGCAACTGTGACTTTTAGGTTGCTTTAGCTCTTCTCCCCACCCCCACCCTGAAGAAGGGAAAGGCTACCCACGCCAGTATTCTGGCCTGGAGAATCCATGGACTGTATATAGTCCATGGCGTCGCAAAGATTCGTACACGACTGAGCAAATTCCACTTTATGGGCTTCCCTTGTGGCTCAGCTGGTAAAGAATCCGCTGGCAATGAAGGAGACCTGGGTTCGACCCCCAGGTTGGGAAGATCCCCTGGCGAAGGGAAAGGCTACCCACTCCAGTATTCTGGCCTGGAGAATTCCCTCGGGCTCCTTTTTAGCCAGATCCGATCCCTTCTCTCCGTTTTCGCGGGTCTTCTTTAGGTGTCTTCTGTGTGAGCTTGTTCCGTCTTTGGTAAAGACAGGCTTTCAGTCCCTCCAGTGAGTCAACGCCGAGTCCTCTCGGAAGTCGGAAGTCAGGGACAGGGGAGGGTGGGGACATCGCAGGAGCGGGAGGGGAAGTTGGCCCCTTTGTTAAAGGTGAGCAGTGCTGGCCACTGCGCCTCCCACACGTCCCCAGATTGAAAGTTTGTGTTTATGAGGTTCTGAATGTAGTCTAATTTTTTCCTATCTGGTTTGGCTCATCTCTACCAGCTGGTAAATAGGAAATGTTCACGGTAGGAAGCCAATACTCTGCAGAGTGTAAACAGATGGAATCGATATAAAGTGACAAGTTAGACTGTGCTATTGAGAACACAGAGCCAAAACCAAGAACATAACAGTCAAGCTACTTATTCCGTTCCAGTTCATTTAGTCCTGAATAGCGCTTCATATCTGCACAGCTGTGTTGTTCTTTTTTATTTTTCCCCTTTCTTTCTTCTGGGTTGATAATGACAATTTCAAAGAAAAACTTTAATTAAAGATTTTATACGAAATAGCCAAAAGTAGAATAATAAGGAAAATGAGCATTGATGTGTTTATTGTAAGAGAAATCTTTTTCCTTGGCTTCAATTTAAAAAAAAAAAAAGACAGAAGTGTACTCCTTAAATTGAAAATGAGTTTCGTCGTGGCGGCAGAAAGCTGCCAGACTGACAGGGTGGCAGCCGAACCCCGTGCTTCGCCGCGGAGCCAAGACACGGCCGGCCAAGGGCCCCTCCCCGGCGCCCCCGGCCCCAGGCAGGCGGGTGGGCTGCGGCCCCCAACCCCCTCCTGCTGGAAACCGGCGACGAAGGCGGCTCCAGGTGAGGAAACAGGAAACAGCTGAACAAGAGCCCGTTCGAATGGCCGCACGCTGGGAAAACATCATAGGCCTCGCCCTCTGGCCTGAGGAGGGTTTGCCGTCCTCCCCCCGGGGAAGGGGCCCTGCCAGAGCCAGGCCTGGACACGGGGGTTGGGGGGCGGGTTCTGGGCTCCAGGGAGGGAACAGGAGGCCCTTCCTCACCTCCTTTCAAGTCTGGGTGGTCATATTTATTTGGGTTCACAGCTTTCTCTCCTGGAGCTCCCTTCCCAGTGCCATAAAGAGAATTTTAAACAAAGAACCGTGGAGTAAGAATCATCCACTGTTAGCAGTTTATCGAACCCGTCTGAACTCAGCGGGGGCACAAACGGAAGCAGTTTGATTCTTTGCTTCCCAAGCAGGGGCTGGAGAATCTGCCGCCTCCCAGAAGGAAGGTGGTCTCAGAGGGTCCGGGATAACAGGCCCAGCTCAGGTTACATCTGCCAGCTTCAGCAGCCCCTCTGCCCTCCCTCCAGCCCCAGGGGCCCCCGCGGCGGGCATGGGACCTGCCCCCTCGCCCTCCTTCAGCCTCTTTGCTCCCGGGTTCATCAGGGGCGTGATGAGGGCTGAGGAAGAAGAGGGGGCCTTCCTGCCCCCGGCCTCCTCTGTGACTGCTCATGGGGCACTCGGGGACTCACAGGGATGGTGCTTCGGGGGCCCCTGAACTGTGTGGTTTCCCGTGGAGACAGAGCAGCTCGGGGCTCACCCTCCCCTCTCTCCCAGTGCCCTGCCCCGGTGGTCCCCTTCACCTGCTCCTGCAGCTCCAGTCCCCCCAGCTGGTGAGCAGCCCCTGGGAGCAGACCAGCTCAAGCCTTCTACCTTTCTTTTTCTTTAAAAACATTTTTTATACAATTTGTAAAGGTTGCTCTCCATTCACATTATTACAGAATATCGGCTCTTCTCCTGCGTTGTAGAACACACCTCGAGCCTATTTCACACCCACAAGTTTGCGTTAGTGTCTCCCACCCCTGTGTTGCCCCTCCCCTGCCTCCATCGGTAACGCTAGTTTGTTCTCTGTATCTGTGAGGCTGCTTCTTTTTTCGCTATATTCACTGGTCTGCCATATTTTTTTAGATTTCACATGTGATATCATGCAGTATTTGTCTTTCTCTATCTGACTTCCTTTCCTTAGCGTAATGCCCTCCAAGTCCATCCACGTTGCTTTGCAAATGGCAAAATTTCTTTCTTTTTTATACTACATCTTCTTTATTTATTCATCTGTCGATGGACACTTAGGTTGCTTCCACGTCTTGGCTATTATAAATAATGCTGCTGTGAACACTTGGATGTATGGTGTATGTATCTTTTCAAAGTAGTGGTTTCGGTTTTTGGGGGGATATATATGCAGAAAGTTAGGACCATGGCATCCGGTCCCATCACCTCATGGCAAATAGATGGGGAAACAGTGGAAACAGTGGCTGACTTTATTTTTTTGGGCTCCAAAATCACTGCAAATGGTGACTGCAGCCATGAAATTAAAAGACACTTACTCCTCGGAAGGAAAGTTATGACCAACCTAGACAGCATATTAAAGAGCTGAGACATTACTTTGCCAACAAAGGTCCCTCTAGTCAAGGCTATGGTTTTTCCTGTGGTCATGTATGGATGTGAGAGTTGGACTATAAAGAAAGCTGAGTGCCGAAGAATTGATGCTTTTGAACTGTGGTGTTGGAGAAGACTCTTGAGAGTCCCTTGGACTGCAAGGAGATCCAACCAGTCCATCCTAAAGGAGATCAGTCCTGGGTATTCATTGGAAGGACTGATGTTGAAGCTGAAACTCCAATACTTTGGCCACCTGATGCAAAGAGTTGACTCCTTGGAAAAGACCCTGATGCTGGGAAAGATTGAGGGCAGGAGGAGAAGGGGACGACAGAGGATGAAATGGTTGCATGGCATCACCAACTCGATGGACATTGGTTTGGGTGGACTCCGGGAGTTGGTGATGGACAGGGAGGCCTGGTGTTCTGCGGTTCATGGGGTCGCAAAGAGTTGGACACGACTGAGCGACTGGACTGAACTGAACTGAACCAAGGAATAAAATTGCTGGGTCATATGGTGGTTGCATTGTTTTTTTTCTTTTTTTGAGAAACCTCCATACTGTTTTCTATAGTGGCTGTACCAATTAATATTCCCACCAATAGTGTCAGAGGATTCCCCTCTCTCCACATCCTCACCAACATTATTACTTGTCTTCTTTGTGATGATGGCCATTCTGACAGGTGTGAGGTGGTATCTCATTGTGGGTTTGATTTGCGTTTCCCTACTGATTAGTGATGTTGAGTGTCTTTTCATGAGCCCGTTGACCATCTGCATATCCTCTTTGGAAAAATGCCTACTCAGTTCTTCTGCCCATTTTTTCATCGAGTTGTTTGTTTTTTTATATTGAGTTGTATGAGCTGCTTGTATATGCTGGCCATTAATCCCTTATCAGTCATTATCATTTGCCAAAACTTTCTCCCATTCAGTAGGTTGTCTTTTAATTTTGTTGATGGTTTGTTTTTTTTTTTTTGCTATGCCATGTGTGCGTGCCAAGTCTCTTCAGTGGTGTCTGACTCTTTGCAACCCTGTGGACTATATATAGCCCACAGGTGCCTCTCCTCTGTGCATAGGATTCTCCAGGCAAGACTACTGAAGTGGGTTGCCATACCCTCCTCCAGGGGGTCTTCCTGACCCAGGGATTGAACCCGAGTCTCTTGTCTCCTGCATTGGCAGGTGGGTTCTTTACCACTAGCACCACCTTGGAAGCCCCTTTTTTGGCTATGCAAAAGCATTTAAGTTTAATTAGGTCCCATTTACTTATTTTTGCTTTCATTTTCTTTGCTTTAGGAGATGGATCCAAAAATTATTGCTGTGATTTATGTCAATGAGCATTCTGCCTATGTTTTCCTCAATAAATTTTATAATATCCAGCCTTACATTTAGGTCTACATCCGGTCTACATGTAATCTATTTTGGGTTTGTTTTTGTATGTGGTGTTTAAGGATGTTCTAATTTCACTCTTTAGATGTAGCTGTCCAGTGTTTCCAGCGCCACTTACTGAAGAGTCTGTCTGTTCTCCACTGGACATGCTTGCCTCTCTTACTGTAGACTGGCCGTAAGTGTGTGCGTTTATTTCAGGGCTCTCCCCGTTCTGCTGTGATTCTGTTTTTCTGTCAGTACCACACCGTTTTGATTACAGCAGCTTTGTAGTTTAGTCTGAAGTCAGGGAGCATGATTCCTCCAATTCGGTTCTTCTTTCTCAAGATTGTTTTGGCTGTTTGGGGGTCTTTTGTGTGTTTCCATACAAATTTTAAAATTATTTTGTTCTAGTTCTGCAAAAAAAAAAAAAAATAGATGCCATTGGTATTTTGATAGGGATTGCATTGACTCTGTTAATTGCCTTGGGGAGTATGGTCATTTTGATAATATTGATTCTTCCAATCCAACAACATGGTATGCTTTCCATCTGTTTGTGTCATCTTCAATTTCTTTCATCAGTGTCTGAAAACTATTTTGGAGTACAGGTCTTTTGCACCCCGAGGTAGGTTTATTCCTAGGTATTTTTATTCTTTTTTGAGGTGATGATAAGTGGGATTGTTTGCTTAATTTTCTTTCTGGTACTTCATTGTTAGCCTTCTGCCTTTCTTCTTCTCCACTTAACTCATTGAAAATTCACATATCCTGTCCGTGCCCATAATAGTCACACAGACCGCTCTAATCTGCCCCTCCTGCTCTGCTGTCCTTGTTCAGTTCTCAGTTCCTCCCCCTGGGAGAGTGTAGAGCAGATCACTGTGTCCCCAGAAATGGCATGCTTATCTGCCCTTCTGCAGCCACCTGTCCTGTCTGTACAAGGATTTTGTTGGCTTACCAATGCTTCCCCATGAATGATGCAATCACCCATCCATCCATCCATCCATTTTTCTCTCCACTAATCTATGCATGCATATAGCCATCTATCCTTCCATCTGTCCATCTATCCATATTCATCCATCCATCCTTCTATCTGCTCATCCATCCATCCATCCATCATCCATTCATCCATCCATCATCCATCTATCCATCCATCATCCATACCTTCATCCACTTGACAATTATCCATTGATCCAGGCCCCATTCTTGGCCCTGGACTCCTGTCTACTCAAGACCTTCCACTCTCTCAAGGCTTCTGTTAACCTAGGTTGGGTGGTGAGGAAGGGAAGGAAGTAGACGAGTTGACTGAGTGGGGCAGTAGCACTGATTCAGCCAGTTGCTGTTCCCCAGCATGTGTGTGTGGTCATCTCGTTATTTATATCTCTGTCCTCAGCCTTTGGTGTTGATCAGTGATTCCTATCAGACCACCATCTATTGAGTCTGTTCCCTGTGAGGTACCTGCACACGTGAGCTCATTTCATCTGTGCCCTCTGACGCAGTGCCCCATTCATTCCCATTTCACAGATGAGAATACTGGAGTTGGAAGGAGTCAGGTCTCTGTTCCAAGGTTACCAGAATGATGGCAGCCTGGGGCACTTTGGTTCTCCATGGTTGTTACCGCCTCTGAAGGAGGTTTCTTGTCCCCACTCCTCCTTGGCTTTACTCTTCACGGCAGACATTCTCTGCTCCTTATAGTAACATTTGTGAGTCTGCCCTCTATGAGTTCATCTAAGTCTTTTGGAGAATATTTTAATTTAATTTTGCTCCTATCATTCCCCCCCACCCAAAATAATTGCCTCCTTCTTTTTTTTACTTCACTCTTCCGTGGGCTTCCCTGGTGGCACAGACAGTAAAATGTCTGCCTGAAATGCAGGAGACCTGGGCTGAGAAGATTCCCTGGAGAGGGAAATGGCAACCCACTCCAGTATTCTTGCTTGGAGAATCCCATGGACAGAGGAGCCTGGAGGGCTACAGTCTGCTGCTGCTAAGTGTCTGACTCTGTGCGACCTCATAGACGGCAGCCCACCAGGCTTCCCCGTCCCTGGGATTCTCCAGGCAAGAACACTGGAGTGGGTTGCCATTGCCTTCTCCAATGCATGAAAGTAAAAAGTGAAAGTGAAAGTGAAGTTGCTCAGTCGTGTCCGACTCTTCATGACCCCATGGACTTCAGCCTACCGGCTCCTCTGTCCATGGGATTTTCCAGGCAAAAGTACTGGAGTGGGTTGGGGTCGTAAAGAGTCGAACATAACTGAGTGACTCACACTTTTCTGTGGAATGGGGCTTTTTTTTTTTTTCCTTTTCTTGAAATGTGAGGTGAGTGAGTCCTGGTCTTATGTAGCCACACTTCAGACCTTTAAGGCTTTCTCTCTGGCTTCTCCCCACCCTGCTGTCCAGAGGGCAGACTCCAGCCTTGTTAGCGCATCTTCTCCGTGGTTCCTGTCCCTGGATAGCTTGGTTCTTGATCACCCCCTGGACTCAGTCATCTCCCCACATGGGGACTCTGAGGCCAGGAAGAGGGTTAGATGCTGCCTTCTCACAGGGGCCGTGGTGCTGCAGGGGCCATGGGGGCCGGGACACAGCTAGGCAGGGCCATGCACTCCTAAGCCTGGCACAGGGCTCAGAACTTGACGGGAAGGCTCCTGTCTGGGCCCTTGACCACCCAGGATGGAGTGGGGACTGAGTCTGGGGCAGGAGATGGGACAGGTGGCTGGGAAGAGAAGACTTAGGGGGCAGGTCGTCAGAGAGCCTCAGGCCATTTTCTGGCTCCCGAGTCTTTAACTCAAAGTCATAATTAGCTATTGTTTTGGTTTTCTTCTTATTTATTTATTTTTGAAATATTTATTTGTTTGGCTGCATGGGGTCTTGGTTACCACTCAGGATCTCGCTGCGTCACGTGGGTCTTTTGCACCGACTCTCTAGTTTCGGTGTGTTGACTTAGTTGCCCTGAGGCCTGTGGGAACTCAGTTCCCCAACCAGGGGTTGAACCTGGATCCCCTGCCTTGCAAGGGGGATTCTCAACCACTGGACCACCAGGGAAGCAGCCCCCATTTTTAACTCTGCTTCTGTCTGTGCACCTGATGCTGCCTGACACCTACCGTGGAGGTGCAGGCAAGGGAGTGGAACAGGATCGCGAATGTCTGTGAAGATTCTCAGTATTTTTATCCTGGTCAGCCAGATGGTTCAGCCTGGTGCTCAACTCTGCTTCTGTAGGGGAGGCCTCTGGAGGAAACTTATTTACATAAATGAACGGGCGTGGCTGGGTGCCATTAAAATCTACTTTTAGGTCTTGAAATTCGAAACTCATAAATAACTTCCACGTGTCAGAGAATACCCTTTTGATTTTTTTTTCCCAACCACTTCAGTTCAGTTCAATTCAGTCACTCAGTCGTGTCCGACTCTTTGCGACCCCATGAATTGCAGCACGCCAGGCCTCCCTCTCCATTGCTAACTCCTGGAGTTCACTCAAACTCACGTCCATCGAGTCAGTGATACCATCCAGCCATCTCATCCTCTGTTGTCCCCTTCCCCTCCTGCCCCCAATCCCTCCCAGCATCAGTCTTTTCCAATGAGTCAACTCTTTGCATCAGGTGGCCAAAGTACTGGAGTTTCAGCTTTAGCATCATTCCTTCCTAAGAACACCCAGGACTGATCTCCTTTAGAATGGACTGGTTGGATCTCCTTGCAGTCCAAGGGACTCTCAAGAGTCTTCTTCAACACCACAGTTCAAAAGCATCAATTCTTCGGCACTCAGCTTTCTTCACAGTCCAACTCTCACATCCATACATGACCACTGGAAAAACCATAGCCTTGACTAGACAGACCTTTGTTGGCAAAGTAATGTCTCTGCTTTTGAATATGCTATCTAGGTTGGTCATGACTTTCCTTCCAAGGAGTAAGCGTCTTTTAATTTCATGGCTGCAATCACCAACCACTTACACATGTACAAATCACTCCTAGCTTTCCAGCATACAGAAACAGGCTGTAGGCAAGAGTCTGCAGGACCTGGAGTGCAGGAGGGCTTCCCAGGTGGCATTAGTGGTAAAGAACCAGCCTGCCAACGCAGGAGACGTAAGAGAGGTGGGTTCGATCCCTGGGTTGGGAAGATCCCCTGGAGGAGGGCATGGCAACCCACGCCAGTATCCTTGCCTGGAGAATCCCATGGACAGAGGAGCCTGGCAGACTACAGTCCATGGGGTCACAAAGAGTCGGACATGGCTGAAGCGACTTAGCATGTACTTAGCACGCACGCATGGAGCGCAGGGAGCTCTTCTCCCACAGGCCCCAGAGCCGTGCCAGGAGACCACCCTCTCCTTTCTGAGAAGCTGGGTTTGGAAGGAGGCCCTTCCCTTGTTGTAAGCTGCACAGCCTTTTTCTCCCTCCATGGACTTGGCCTTCTCTGAGCTCTCCCCCTGGGAAGCTGGGGGGAAGTGAAGGGTGATGGATCTCCTGGAGAGCCGTGGTCAGGCAGAGAGTAGGGAGGTTCCCTCCTGGGGGGAGGAGCTGGGTACCCCTTTCAGACAGAGCTATACCAGGATGTCAAGATGGAAGTCAGGGGGACAGTGATGGGGCAGGGTACAGTCAGGAGAGCCAGGGGGGACAGGGGCAGGGCCAGGAGTGCATTTGGGCAGTGGTGAAGGCAGCGAGCTCAGTGTTTCTGAGCACCCGCTCTGTCCAGGGACTGTTCTAAGCCTGAGGATACAGCAGCAAAGAAACTGAAATCCCCTTCATGGTGATTACGCATCAATGAATAAGGAAGACAATCGAAAGAAATCTGACACGTCCAGGTGTGGGCGAATGCGAAGGAGGAAAGGGAGGAGGGCGCACTTTTGTGCAGGCCATGGAGAAGGCCTCTGGGGCCCGGTGACATGGGACTGAGACCTGAATGAGGGCCTCAAGGGAACCCGTCGTGCGGAGGAAGCCGGACGTGCAGAAGCCTCTCTGGACGAGAAAGCGCAGGATGGCCTGTGTCGCTGGAGGGGGCCGGGTGAGGTCAGGAGGTCGTGGGGGTCAGGCCGTCCAGGGCTCTGGGCTGTGGTTGAAGAGACTCGGGAGGGCCTGTGACGTGAGGGCGCTCAGTGTGAGGGGTGGGTTGTGGGGAGCAGGGGGCTCAGAGGCAGGGACTCTCAATGCTGACGTGTCCCTGCTGAGCCCAAGTGGCGGGCGTCTGGCCGGCCCAGAGAGGAGCCGGGTGCTCCCTGCGCGGTCCTCCTCGTCTCCCTGCCCCTCTCCCTCTCCTCGTCTCCCTCCTCAAGTGCGAGGGCAGTGGGCTGGGGCAGGGCATGCCCTTCCTTCCCTTCGGGCCGCTTCTCCTTCCGTCCCCTGTGGGAGCAGCCCTCACGCCGCGGCCCCAGCTCCGGTGCCTCTGATAAACCTCACCATCTGCAGCTCCGCCGAGACACTGCCAAGCTTCAGTCTGACAAGCGATACGAGACTTGGAGACATACCTCCGGTTGGGTGTGTGCTCCGTGCCAGCTCTGCAGCTCCCTGCTTTCCCCACGGGGCCCATATGGGTTGCTTCGGGTTTTTTAAAAAAGCACATCGCCTCCCGTCCTCCCGTTTTACCAGAAGAGGTGAATCAGGACTTGGCATCAGACAAAGTGCTGAGGGTTTTTTTTTTTTTTTTTTTGGCCTCAGGCACAAGTGCTCTAGTGGCTGGGGCTCCGTGCTTTCAGACAAAGGGGTGGAGCTGAGGGTGGACACGCTCGAGCCGTTTCACAGCAGCCCATGCTGTCCAGGCAGCTCCGGGCTTGGTCTTCTGGGTTTTGAATACTGAGCTCGGTTCAGCCAAGGCCCCCTTGTCGGTAGAAGTGGGAGACGTGTGTACAGGTTAGCACAGGGCTTGGCGCATGACAAAATCCAATGACTATTTATTTAATGATGCTATTACTGTAGCCTTGATTGCACTGAATGTAATCCTTATTGGTCTCAGGGTTGGCTCCAGGGAGGTGTGTTTGCAGACATAGAACCTAGCTTCCTCAGAGTGTGGCTTTCTCCCAAGCAGGTGAAAAGAAAGAAGCTGGATTCATTCATTGGTTTGCTCTGCTGAGGCAGCTGCTCTAGACCCTGGGGGGGTGGACGTGGTCGACAGAACCCTGCTCTCAGGGAGCCCACATCCCTGAGGGAGAGACGGGCAATAAAGACGGGCTTGAAATTAGTTGTGAGGAGTACCAGGAAGATGAGGGTTGGGCGTGGGGTCAGGGGAAGCCTTTTGGATACGATGACACATGGACCAAGCCCCAAGAGAAGCGGAGGAAGAGCCAGTGGGTGTCTGGGGAGGAAAGTTCTGGGCAGAAGGAAAAGCGAATGTTCCTGAGGCCAGAGTTGCCTCGCCGGCACTCCTGAGGAGCAGCAGGGCCCCGGATGAGGCAGGATCGCTGCCAGGAGCCAGTCTGCGGGGCCCTGGCCTTTGACCTGTAGGAGTCAGAGTGGCAGGCGGACTGTGGACAAAGGGGTGTGTGCCTGGCCCTGGATACACAGGCCTCCCACTGCTGCTGGAGCCTCAGCCATGGGTTGGGCATGGACACTGGGAGCCCAGATGGGAGGTGGTCCCACCAGCCCAGCCCAGCCCAGCCCAAGGGTGCGAGGCAGAGACACAGGCTGGATCCTGGAAAAGTCGTCACAGGAGGGCCACTGGGCTCTTGGGACTGAACATGGGTGTGAGGAGAGAATCTGGCGGGACAGCCCTGCCGCAGTGGGACAGGTGGAGCCCGTGTCTGCTGGACTCTCAAGGGGGATGTCCTGACTAAGGCTGAGAGGCAAGGCCAGAGCTGGAGACAGATGGCTGGAGCCATCCTGGTTATGAAGGCCAAGGCCAGGGCCACCCAGGCGGGAGTATGGTTAGACAAGCCAGGAGACCCAGGGCCTGAGTCTGTGGCTCCCAGACTTCAGAGGGACCAGCAGGGAGCAGACCAAGCCCAAGGAGAACCCGGGACGGGTGTGGAAGCCGGGGTGGAAATGTGTGCCCAGAGGAGGGGGCGCTGAGCCGGGTGGAGGGCTGACGTGTGGGCAGCAAGATGGGCCCCAGGAGCCCCTGGACCTGGCCAGGCCACCACCCCGACAGGGTCACAGTCTCTGTGCGGTGGTGGGGACACAGCCGATCGGATGGAGACAGAAAGCGCAGACAGCTCTTCCGGGGGCATTTCTGCACAAGGGAAGAAGCGGCTAGAGGCAGAGCCCAGGCGAGGAGGGAGGTCTCCTTTCTAAGATGGTTCAGGTACTAGACATCATCACGTGCATGAGGGGAGCAGGGTCGGCATCCGGAGCAGGATGAGACCAATCCCTGGGTGTGGAGGAGGACGGGACCCGGTCCCTGATCGCTGAGTAAGAGGAGGACGGGACCTGGTCCCTGGGTGCGGAGGAGGACGGGACCCGGTCCCTGGGTGCAGAGGACAGGAACTATCCCTGGGTGTGGAGGATGGGACCCGGTCCCTGGGCGAGAGCAGGACGGGACCCTGTCCCTGGTCCCTGAGTAAGAGGAGGACGGGACCTGGTCCCTGGGTGCAGAAGCACAGGGTGTTGGGTTCCAGTGGCTTCTGTCGTCCGTGTAAGTAAGGGGGAAGGTTATCTGTGATAGAGGAAGGAGACGGATAGGAAGGGAAGTGAAGAGCAGAGATGGTGGGGAGCGGAGACAAGGATTCCCATGCACCCGCTGCTGGTGGGGTTGGTGTCCTGAGTGAGGGGAACCAGGTAGGGCTCCATGGCCTGTCGTCTCCAGCCACATCGGGCACTTGGAAGAGGCCGTGAGTTGGATTTGGCCAGGGTTAGGGTCTCGCCCAGACAGGAGGAGGCAGGCAGAGGGGCGGGCGGAGAACAGAGGTAGTGGATCGTTATAAAGATGGAGTGTGGCGGGAGCATAAAGATGGGCCATGAAGGTCGCTCACAATGGAGTGTGGCGGGAGCATAAAGATGGGCCATGAAGGTCGCTCACAATGGAGTGTGGCGGGAGCATAAAGATGGGCCATGAAGGTCGCTCACAATGGAGTGTGGCGGGAGCATAAAGATGGGCCATGAAGGTCGCTCAGTCGTGTCTGACTCTGTGACCCCATGGACTGCCCCATGGACTGTATAGTCCATGGGATTCTCCAGGCCAGAATACTGGAGTGGGTAGCCTTTCTCTTCTCCAGGGGATCTTCCCAACCCAGGCATCAAACCCAGGTCTCCTGCATTGCAGGCAGATTCTTTACCAGCTGAGCCACAAGGGAAGTCCAAAGATGGACCATGGTAGGGGTATAAAGATGGAATGTGGCAGGGTGGTGGAGGGAAGAAGGTTGAGGGGGTCAGCCCTCAGGGAAGGGAGCTGAAAGTTAGGGGGTCCTTGGACGTGAGGCTTGGTTTTGGAGAGCAGCACTTACTGGTGACAAGGGGTGAGTGTGAGCAGGGAGGTAACCTCTGGACGGGAGGAGGACACGGGGCTGAGTCAGAGGTTGTCTGCGTGGACAGCACGAACAGTGCTGAAGCAGGGCCGGTGTGCAGGGCTGACGTCCTCCGATTGGGGCAGGGGAGGGGACAAGATGACCCAGCCAGGAGGAGCCAGGGACGGGGCCATCCCTCCTCCAGCCCAGTGCTTCCTCTGGTGAGATCCCCAGGACGTTCACCCTGGGGTGGGCGGGCTGCCAGGGGGCTCCTTCAGGTCAAAGGGAGCAGCAAAGGGAGCAGTCAGTGAAGACGCTGAGGAAACTGGGAACAACGCTGCCATCTTGCAGCCTTCCCTAAACCCCTTCCTTGCGGGGCACTGACCCCTCTGCGTCCGGGCTGGACTTGGTCTGATCTGGAGCGGGATGTGGAGTCAGGCCTCCCAGGATCCAGTCGGACTGGACGTTTGTCACCCTCCCTGCACAAGCGTGCCTTCCCACCCGCTGTACTCAGCGTCCCCTCTCCCAGCTCAGATGCCGCCTCCTGCAGGAAGCCCCCAGGGGGCTCCGCTGGAGGCGTTTGTCCTCTTCTGTGAAGACCCACAGCTCCTCCTTTGTCTGTCTCTGGTGTTGGGCTCTTGTTCCCGTGGTTCCCGTCTTGGGCAACGTTTGTTTACATGTCTTCTTGTCTCTGCGGGAGGTGAGGTTTGGGGATGGACTTGATCCAGGGACCACAGATGCTGGGGGATGGACCCTCAACATCATCGTCGTCTAACCGGGCAATGATGGGTAACTCATGCAGCCTCCTCAACCTCAGTTTTAAATAAAAGTGGGGAAATGGTGTTTCCTTTGTGGGGCTCTGTAGGACTCACTCACGTGGTTCTGGCCTTGGCACGCTGAGCCCCAAGCCTCAAGCCCCACGTTGAGCTGTTTCTCTCCTCCACGCAGAAGTAGCTTAGGGTCAGCACACAGCTCTGTGTTTTCCTGGGGCCTTACCAAATGCCTTTCAGGTCCGCATGCTCAATAAATATGCATTTGCTGAATTTGGGAAAGATTTGGGAAAGATTGCTATAAAACTTTTCCTGTAACGTCTTTTAAAAATTCAGAGGGGTTGAAATATATACTCATATTTTTCTAGCTCCTAGTAAAAATAGTTTGCATATGGCTATGAAAAATAAAAACTGTCCTCGTCCAGCTATGCCAGAACTATAGTTTTAAAGTATCAAGTAACAAAAAAGATTTTTGTGTGGCTCTTACAAGGGAATGAATTGTGTATGAGACCTACCACTTTACATCAGAAAGTTTTTTTCTCAACTTACTAAGACCATTTATAGAGAAAATTGCTTTGAAAACATTCAAGAAATGGAAAGTGTCCTTTTTTCCACAGATGTGTCATTTTGCAATATCTACGAGTGTGCGTCTTTGGAAACATTTTATTTTACAAGAAGTGTTTAAACACGTTCATCCTCCCGATGTTTTATTACCATCCTGATTTTTAACACTGGATCTTTTGACTTCTCCTAAATCGCTTTTTATACGCAGATTTTCAAAAACATTAAAACTGTCATCAAAGCCCTTATGCTCATTGATGTTAACACAACTGGTCTGGTCCAGCCACACGAGCTGAGGAGGGTTCTGGAGACCTTCTGTTTGAAGATGAAAGATGAGGAATACAAAAAGTAAGTAAGCAAAGGTACGCTGGGACACTGCTCAGTAGAAGCGCCAACCAGTTTCAAAATGGGACTTGTCAGGTTTACTGGATCCAAGCAGCATCTTCCCTCCCGCCTTCTCTGTCTGACTGTTTTTTCTTTTTAAAATAGTTCTAACACTGGATTATTTTTTAATATTTATGTTACTTATTTATGTGACTGTGCCAGGTCTTAGTTTCAGCATATGAACTCTTAGTTACAGCACGTGGGATCTAGTTCCCTGACCATGGATCGAACCCAGGCCCCTGCATTGGGAGGTGCAGCATCTTAGCCACCATACCACCAGGGAAGTCTCTGTCTTGACCATTTTTAAAAGAGATACTCAGTCGACGTTTCTCTCATGTTCCTGAAGCTCTCCACAAATTCTCAAAAGTGGGAGCTAACGGTTCCAATTCCTCCGGCCCATCTCGGGTGAGAGTCCGCTGCCCTGCAGCTCCGAGCTCATCTCGATTACTTGAGCCATGCATCACCAGGATCTCCCTCTGCCTGCCTGGCACCACGCCCTCTGCCACCCAGGAGTCCAGTTCACAGATGACTCCTGCTCCGGGCCTGGGGTTAGGAGAAGAGTGAAAATGTCACCGTTTATTCTTTGGTCGCTGCGCTCCTTCTTGGCCCTCTATCCTGATGTAGTAACAGAAACCGACTTTTCCTTTGAGAACTGTGGTTGCCGGGGTTGGGGCAGGCACGGCAGAGCTGGGGGGATACAGGAGCTGCTCCGTGGCCTTTGAAAACCGCGGCCACCTGCTCCTGACTCGAGGGCAGGGTGTGGAAGCAGCACAGTTTTTGAGCCTCCAGTAAGCTCCAGATCATTTAGAAGAAGCCAAATGCTCAGATTCTGTGGTTACCTGACTTTTGAATGGAAGCCTCTGGAAGGGGCACCCATGTGTAACCTCAGTCAAGAGGTCCTCGTCGTCTTCCTGCCTTTTCCCGCTTTTCTCAGCACCCTCTAGGCCATTAACAAAAGTACCAAGCTTGATTATTTCCCCCCGAGCCTAGGGTTTCACATCACACCGCAGTTATAAATCGCTAGTAAAATGGGCCATTGTGGTTGCTTACGTCGTTTTATTAAATAAAGATGACGTTGCCTCTGTTAGGAAAGGAATTTGCTCCCAGAGCAAGGAAGTCTGGAGGGCACATGACAGCAGCCTCACAGACCACGGCAGGGCCTGGAAAGCCTGGAGACTTAAAGTAGGGATATTTCCGAGTCTTTTGAATATTTTCTTCTTCTTTTTCTCTTTATAACCCACCTCAGAATATAAAAGACATAATAGATGTTTTAATTTTTACATCTTTCCGACTGGGAAAATGTCCAGAATAAGATCCAAACAAAACAAATTAAATAATTTTGTGCACGCAATTATAGAACAGAAGCAACACTCTTCTAAAACAGGCAATCAAAATACAAAACAGTGTTTTATTTGACAATAAACCTTGTGTTTGGCACTGCAGTCTCCCAACCTAGTAAATCTATAAAAAATGTTACTGTCTGTTTCCCTATCTCACAAGTATTGAATAATAAAGAACTCCACAAATTTTTATTTGAGATTTTTTTTAAGCCTCAAAAACAATGCTGTTTGTGTGATAAGGCTGGAGGAACTTAACATAATAGAATTGCTTTCCTTTAGAACTGAAATGGGGAAGATCAAAAGTAGACCATTTCTTCAATTGCTTTAATGCTTTTCTTATTGAAGCTGGAGAATATACTCTTTCCTTGAGAAGCTGCTTCAGTATTAGCTTTGCCTTTTCAGTGTTTCAGCAGGCAACACAATGTGTTTTTGAATGCTTTCTTTTATCTGACAGCTTTGTCTTTAATATCAGCCTTCAGCGTGGGAGGGTGGTAGGGGGGCACGGGGAAGTGGGCGTGGGCTGGGCTTTGAAGTCAGGCGTGCCTGGGGTCAAGTCTGTGTCTGCCCTCCCTGGATTCCTGGGCCTCCCTGAGAGTCAGCTTTCTCTTAAAGAGATGGGGACTCAGGAGCCTGCCTCTCCAGGCTGGAGGACCTGGAGGAATGTGCCAAGTGTGCCTGGCCATGTGCCTGGCACGTAGTAGGCGCTAGTTTCACAGCGATAATCTCATAATCATAAAGACTCCACGGGTGCCCTCTGCTCTCTGAGAAATAGCTCTCTTGAGGCTGCAGAATACCATCCAGCCTGTGGAAACAAGAACTGGGGGAGACGATCACTGCCAGGTGCTACGCCTGGCCCGACCGTCCTGAGACCCGCGGGGCTCTCTCTTCCTTTCCCGTCTCGCACCCCTGTACTGTCCCGTGCGTTCCCCTGCAGGACGAAATATTTGAATCCGGGTAAAATCATTTTTGTGACCTTGAAAAACAAAGAAACAAACAAACTCAGTTGGTCAGCCTGCTGCCTGGGCAGGTGAATGCAGCCCAAAGCGCAGGTGTAGGTGGTGGTGCTGAAGAGGTTTATGGGTCCGTTGGCATCATTTCCTTTGTCCCTGAAGGCAGCCTTCCCACGTGGCCCTCTTGCCCTGGGCATCTACACACGTATGGGTTCTCCCGCCTGCAGATCAAGTCCCTGGGAAAATGGCCTTTATTGCTGAGTCTTGGGAATGTGTCCAACTTGGGATTGGGAATGCCTTGATTCTTTTTTTTTTTAAAGGCTTTTGAGATACTGCATCCTTGGGAAGTACCGAGGCTTCATTTTCGCATCATATCTGTAGGAAATATTACCATGGGTTGTGTCTGCCTGTTCTCAGCGACGGTGTAGCAGGTATTACGAATGCCGGTGGGCTGAACTTCAGGAAAGGTCAGGATTTTCTTGAGCCAGTGCCAGTTGGAAGGAATGCTGAGTTTTCACAGGAAGCGGGAGAGCCGGTGACGGGTTTTTTTTTTATCAGGATGTTGACATTTTCCTGGAGCGGCAGAGCAGCGGAGACTTTCTGCAGGACAGCAACTCGGAAAGGAGCCCATCAGGGGCCACCTTCTGGGTTCTTGTGCTTACAGCTTATGTTTGCCAGGCAGAGTCTACGGATGAAAGATGGAGCTATTTAGGGAGTCTCAGTGTTAACATCTGGCAGCTATCATATCTCAAGATAATTTTTCTTATTAGGACAATAGGCAGGATTCACCAAAGTGGAAAAAAAAAAAAGGTATGCATTGAAATGAATACACGACATTACTCTTTGTTAAATTTGGAAAACAAAAATAACAAATACTTTAAGTGATAATTACTAAATTTTTAGGAAGCAGCATGAAATTAGATAATTATAGAAACCAACACATATGGAGACAATATAACCAAACATTTAAAAACTGTCAATTTTTTAAATAAATGTAATAATGCAGAAATTATCTAGAAAACCATTTATCAAGTAGCAGATTTGAGTAATAGAAATTTCATTTTAGAAACAAAAAAGAAAATAATCCAAACATTCCATTTATCTTGACTTAAAAAAAAGAGTGTCTCTGTATATTTCAGGAAGAGACATTGCTTAAGTGTTTTAAAAATTTCTCTTTCTATACATGCAAATCCTAGAAGGCTCCAAGAAAAGCTCCCCCCTCCCACCTTTAACTGCTTTAAAATGATATGCCATCCTGGGCACAGCTTCTCTCTGAAATGATGTACTTGGTCAAGAAGCTGGGCTGTGTTCTGTCCTCCCCCAGCTCTAGATTTGTCTGGTTATAGAAATCGTATGCTGACTCATGGCCCAGATCCATCTCCCACCAATTATTAAAGGAAATGGGGCCTGCTTTTGCTGTCTGAGTGCAGAGATGCCCCTCACCCACTCCCACCAGAGAGGGGAGAGGACCCTAGGGGTGCAGGCAAGGGCGTTCCTTTCACGAGTCCTAAGACATTCCTGTCCAATCATACCAATACACAGCCCTCTGGAGGCAGAGTGATGAGATTTCCCCCCCGCCAAATATCTGCGTTTTATTTATTTAATTTATTTTTTAATTGAGGCATAGTTGATTATGCTAGTTTCAGGGGTATTTGCATTTCAAAAATCTTACAGTAACATTTCCTAGGGTTTACTTCTATTTTCTAGCTCTAGCTGGAGAAATGCATTAAAATTAATGCTAGCCCCAGTGTAAAGGTACCTCAGTAAAAAACCTGCTTCATTTAGATGCTCTGTATCGTAATTTCTGAATACTAATGAATGCTTCTATTTTAGGTTCGCACAACACTACAATATCGATAAAGACGCTGCAGTGGATTATAACGTTTTCTTGAAGAACCTCGGTTCAAATAACGACTTGAACCTTAAATATAATATGGGAAGTCAAGGTCAGTATCTTTAAAGCACACAGCTAAAGATTTCAATATCCTTTAGCATGGTAGTTCCTCGTCTGTGACTCTGTCCTGAGGAAGTGCTTTAAAATACGGAAAATGCGTTATCCACCAAGACAGTGACGGTATCCTTATTTGTAAGATGACATAAATGTCTGAAAACAGGGAAAGGGTTAAGTGAGTCACAGCTTATTCACGTGATAAACTGTGCAGCCACAAGCAATGATCTCCACAAAGTTAATTATAACTTGGAAAAATGTGTGTGGGATATCAGTAAATGATTAGAAAGGAAATCTGAACTATGGATTGTCTTTTAAGTGGTACATCTCTGGGTATTTGATTCTTTCTGCTACCTCTGTATTTTCAAAAATTACTGACAGTGAACATGTAACTGCTCTTCTAATGATGGGACAAATCTTGATACAAAAGGGGAAATAGTTGAGTAGTCGGTGTGGTTAAGCCGGACACTTAAAGCCAGGCTGGTGTAGGCATACGGCCTTGAGAAGGAAAAGCCTTCCTCGTGCTGGTGGAAATCCCAGCCTCTGGAGCGCAATGCCTGGGTTGCACAGTTCTGCAGAGAGCAGGGGTGCAGCTCCTCCAGGTAGATGTATGGAGTACACAGCGGGAGGTGCTCCCTTCCGGCTGTAGGTTGTTTGAGGCAAGAGTTTTCTTGCCTCAGGGGTTTGCCACGTGGGACCGGCTCATTCAAGATGGGTTGTCACTGTCTGGGATCAACACAAGTGATTGCAGCAAATATGCATGGACTACCTCCTCTGATTCCCTGATCTGCCTGACTGGCAAGCTTAAAAAAAAAACGATAAATTCTCAGATTTCAGCCCAGTTTCACTAACCGAGATAGTGTATAGCAGACCCCAGGACTCTTACTTTTCAAAGCCTTACTAGTTTGGGGAATTACTAGGCCATATGAGCTGCCCAGGACCCTCTCATCCTTTACACTGTGTTAGCTCACCTGCAAGTCACTGGACTAATAGGCCCTTCACTGAGTACAAAGCCAAGTGAAATCGTCTTGACTTTAAGAAGTATGTGTGCGTGTGTGCGTGCAGGTGTGTGTGTGTGTCTGTAGGTATATGAACGTACATATATGTTAATAGGACTAGTCCTGTTAATATTTTAATAAGATGGATAAGATAAAGCATGTCACATAAATTAATCTTAAAAAAAACATCTTTTTATTGTGCTCTGTGGAGTTACTTCATAAAACTTAACTTTCAATTTTATTTTTCTCAACAGCTTTGTGAGGTGGATATTATTATCCCATATCTTAAGAGGAGAAAACTTGGACTCAAGGGTGTTAAATGAATTTCCCAAAGTGACATAGCTAGTTTGTGGTAGAGTCAAGATTTGAACTGTTAAGCTCCGATTCTTTGCAATGTCTAACTCTTTGTGACCCCATGGACTATACAGTCCATGGATTCTCCAGCCCAGAATCCTGGAGTGGGTAGCCATTCCCTTCTCTAGCGGATCTTCCCAACCCAGGGATAGAACCCAGGTCTCCCGCACTGCAGGCAGATTCTTTACCAGCTGAACCGCCAGGGAAGCCCAAGAATACTGGAGTGGGTAGCCTATCCCTTCCCCAGTGGATCTTCCTGACCCAAGCATCAAACTGGTGTCTCCTGCATTGCAGGCGCATTCTTTACCAGCTAGCTACCAGGGAATCACTCAGTTCCAAAACAAACTATTTAAATGCCTACAAGAGAAAAATGAAGTGTCATGGCGTTCATGGAAGGAAGAAGGATGTCTGATTAAGGGGGCACTTTTGCAGGACTGGGGTTCACAGGATGTGTGTGACGAGCACCAGGGGAGTAAGCACTCTGGGCTCAGGGCCCTGTGGGGTAGCATGTCTGGCAGAAGCCTGGGCTGTGCACACTTAGCTCAGGTGGGATAGGAGGCGGGCTCCAGCCTGATCACAGAGAATGTCCGTCAGCAGCGGGCTCATGTGCCTGACTTGGTGATCACAGTGACCGGCCTCACCTCCAGAGTGTGCGTTCAGTGCCAGCCACCAGGCTGAACACGCTCCTGTACTGGGTCTTTTCCTACTTCCTGCAGCCCTGGGAGGCAGGCACTGAGGTAGATGACTAACAAGGTGAAATAAACAACCAAACCGTTCCTACCACCCAGGAATAACCACTGTCAGCATTATTCCTGGCATCTGTTCATACCTCAATATGGAAAGGAGAGACAGCTCTCTAATCCTAGTAATATTATACATCTTTGAATAAAGCTTCTGTTCCATTTTTCAGATTCATTTCCATGATAGAAACTATCCTTATGTCGGATGGTTTTGCTCTTCTCTATTGAATACATTCTCTTGAAGTGCTTTATTCTCTTTGTCCTCTTCCTCTGTATACATAAGGATCATCCTAGGTCTTTTAGCTACCTCTGTAATTTGATTTTCACTAAGGACCATGTTGTTTTGTCTCCTTTATTTATTCGATAATGTTGTTTCCTCTGGCCTACCATATTGTTTTCTTCTCTCACTGTTTTACTATCTTGTTATTGAACTCTTGTTTTAATGAATTTGTGTTCTTATTAAAATGTTCTGTAAGTAATTCTGTGCTTGAATTATGTTTTATTCCACGGGAGGATCCTCGATTTTTTGCATTATATTCCTCTCCTTCTTTCTCTATCCACCATCCCCTTCCCCCTTTTTTTTAATTAAAAAAATTAGTTTATTATATTAAACACATCATTGAGATCTACCCACTTAACAGATTTTTAAGTGTACAATATTGTTAGCTATAGGCACAGTGTTATATGGCAGATCTCCAGAATTTATTAACCTTTATGAACTTTTATGCCCATCGACTAGCACTCCCCATTTTCCCTCACCCCTTTCACCCTGGCAACCACCATTCTGCTTTCTGGTTCTATGAATTGACTATTTTACAGAGCTCACATAATTGGAATCATACAGTTTTTGTTCTTCTGTGATTGGCTAATTCTACTTTACGTAATGTTTTCCAGGTTCATCCATGATGTTGCATGTTGCAGAATTTCCTTCTTTTATAAGGCCAAATAACATTTCACTATATGTATAAACCACACTTCCTGACCCATTCATCAGTCGGTGGCCATTTAGGTGTGTCCACATCTTGACTATTGTGACTAATGCTGCAGTGAACGTGGGAGCTCTTTGAGATCCTGATTTAAATTCTTTGTTGGCTAAACATCTGAAAGTGGGATTACTGGATCATATAGTAGTTCTGCTATTTATTATTATTATAAGCTTTTCCCAATATATTTGGTTTCTTCAACATTTTGTATTGAATTATAGTTGATTTACAGTCTTATTCAATTCATCAGTTTCAGGTGAACAACATAGTGATTCAGCGTTTTTATATAGTATATTCTATTTAAAGCTATAAAAGTTTGATGCATTCCCTGTGCTGTACAGTATATACTTAGAGCTTATTTATTTTATACATAGTAATTCCCTACCACTAATTTGCCCCTCCCCTAGTTCTTTTTTTTTTTTTGTAGAGTTTGTGTCAAAAGAAATTTGGATTGGTTAAGCATATTTTTTTCCTTTATATTAATACATCTTCAGCTAATCCCAAATAATATCATACTAATTCACATGAAGGGCTTCCCTGGCGGCTCAGGGGGCAATGCAGGAGACACAGGTTTGATCCTTGGGTTGGGAAGATCCCCTGGAGGAGGAAATGGCAACCCATTCCAGTATTCTTGTCTGAGAGAGCCCATGGACAGAGAAGCCTGGCCGGCTACAGTCCAACGGGCTGCAAAACTTCGGACGTGACTTAGTGGCTAAATAACAGCAAAACACAACTCACGTGAGTTACAGGAACTTTAAGCAGTGTTTTCTGGATTCTTCTCTCCTCTCCTTTGTTATATCGCTGTCATATCATACTTTGCATACACCATGACCACAGGCAAGCTGTGCAGCTAGCCCAAAAAGGAAAAAAAGGCAAAACCAAAGACTCCCCGAAACGCAGGGTACAGTCCTCAGCTTCTGTTATTCTGCTGAGATTTCCTGTCTGCTCATTCATTAGGAGTATATTGTCCTTCATATTCTCACACACTGTTACTTTAACATTTTTAAATACTTTAAATTTTTTAACTGCTAATTTCAACATCTAGGTCATTTCGCGATTTGGTCTTTACTGATTTCCTTTTTTAAAAACGTGGATCATAGTGTCCTATGGTTTTTTGTTTGTTTTTGGTCTATGTCTAGTGATTTGGGAAATTATCCTAGATACAGTAAATTTTGCCTTATAGAGACTGAATTCTCTAATGTTCCTCTGAAGAACTTAAGTTTTTGTTTTGGTAGCCAGTGTACCTTAGTAGGAGACTAAACTCTGTCTTCCCCAAGCGGGTTAACATGTGAAATCTTTGTTCTGCTGTTTCGGGCTTCGCTGGGTGTCTTGTTTTCTGCTTTGCACATCTGTAGTTTGTGGTGTTAGCTGGAGATTTTGGCAGGTTTTATTCATAGGGTTTGGAGATTCTCCTCTATCCCTTTTTCCTTTATGTTTGTGCTTTCCCTTTTTACTTTCCAGTCGCGGTGATAGTCCTGAATTATCTTTTTTTGATTCCTAAAACCAGAAAGATCCTAGATTTATATCCAAACTCTAGCCACTTAGCATAATGTTCCAGCCAAGGCCTGCCCTCAGGCAAAAGGCCAAGGAAACAAGAAACTCAATGAGTTATTTTCCCATTTCTCCAAGTGTTGACTCCAGTTTATGTCATTTGCTTTGCAATGCCTTCAGAGAGTTTTTTGTATGTATTTCTGCCAAAGTTTGTCATTGTTGTCTGCTGGGAGGGTTGCTTCATTATGAGCCAGTCCACCATGACCAGACACGAAACTTTCTGTCTGCCACATTAAGTTTCTTCTTGCTTCAGTTTATCATAGTGTAAATTTTGGGGGGAAAAATTGGAAGGGGGCAGTATAAATGCATAGTGAAAAATTTATGTGAAATTTATAGTTTATATTTTATACAAACTGTATAAAAGTTATATTTATAGTTATAAAACTATTTTAAATTTATTTATTTGCTTTGCTGGTTTTTACCCTTTTTCCTTTTGCTTATTTTATTAAGTTTTTGTAAGAAAGGCGTCTCTAGTTCATACATTTACAGTGACCCACTTCTGTACATAGAACAATATTTACTTTCTACTAATTTTTCATATTTCTGGACTTGCTGCTTTTGTTCTTAATAAGCCATTGTCATCTTGCTTATTAAAAACGCCATCCATTTGAGCACACAAGGAAAGGACACTGGGGTAGGACTTCCTTTTTCCTGCACCTACGACATACAGAGCTGCCCACTTAAGTTGTTTTGCGTTTCCTCTCCACTCCATTTCAAATCAACCAGAATCCTTCACAGGAAATTTTGGGAAAATCAGGAGGGGGTAGGAATTATCAAGCTGCAGAGATGCGGGAAAGCTGGTCTGACTGCGATGAGAGAGGAGCCAGTGAACATGGCACAGCTGAATTTGTCAGCCCCCTTTTGTATCTAGAGCTGCTCCGCCCACTTCCCGAATACTGTCCTGCGTGTAGAAAAGTCACCCACAATGCGTTGCTGCAAATGGATGAACTTCTCGCTGTGTGAGCCCCCGTTAGAGTAGCAGCAGCCCCCCATTGGAAAGCAGGGGGAGACCCACCTCCCCGAGTGAGACCGGCCTGGCTCCCCACCCCTCAGTGAGTGAGGCCCTCGCAGCTTCCGTGTTCCGAGAGCCCGCGTTTCAAGCACTCGGCGTACTGGAACCACAGCACTCCAGGCTGCGTTCTAAAGGACTGGCTTTGTATTTTATCGTGTAGCCACAGGGATCCACTAGAGACTTCCTTTTTTCCTTTTACTTTTCTTCTCTTTTTTCCGTTTCTTTCTTCCTTGTGTGTGTGTGAGGTAGAAAATGGAATTCCAGATGACTAGCAGTTTGTTAACTGCAGCTGAGTAGTTATAAGTGTGCTTAATTTGAGTGGAGCTTATTTGCAGACATTTTAGGAAATAAATCTGGGAAACCATTTGTGATTCTCTGCAGTCGACTTTGAGAAAGAAAACGGCTATATCTTAGATTTATTTTATTCTCTTTTATTATAAAAGTAATACATACTTGTCGCAAAAAGGCCAGAAAGCCCCAAAACACAAACTCTCACTTCCCTATAATCCTGCCGCTGTGTTTTCTTGGTGTATTATCCTCCCAGGTCTTATTTCTGATGCATAGATGGATGGATGGATGACAGGAAAATACACAAAATAAGTGTTAAAGTGAAAATTAAATTATGATAAATTGTCTTTTCTTGCAGTCATGAAACAGTTTCAAGGAAGATTTTTTGCATTCATGGTTTAGACAGGCCCTTTGTTTTTAATGTCTGTGAGCCATAATTTATAGAACCAGTCTTCCACGAGTGGGTATATAAGTTGGTGCATTCTCCCCCGCTTATAGACAGTACAGAATGTGTCCTTGCACACATGCCTCTGTCCCGTTTTTCCTCTAGTATAAGGTTCTAGAAGGGAATTTGAGAACATTCAAGTACCAGGTTTTCTACATACAAGCCGAAACTGATTTCTTTCTTTGTCATTTGCCTTAATCCCTGCCTGTTTGACAAGTAGGAAAAAATTAACTGGTGTTAATTAGACCTTTTAAATTACGAGTGAGTCTGAGCAGTTTTTCATACCTTGCTTGGCTTTTTAAAAACTCCTTTTTTAAAATTTCAATTACCTGTTTAAACCTTAGTCTGTTGTGTGATTGGGGATTTATATTTATCTTACTGATTCATGAGAGCTACTCATATATTGTGGAAATTAAGTTGTGTTCCTCACGTATATTAACAATAGCTTTTCCCAGTCATTTTTCTTTCATTGTCACCTATGTGTTTTTTAACCAAATCAAAATAAAATATTTATGTTGCCAGGACTCTCCGTTATTTACCTGATTTCTGGCTCTGATGCATGCTCTGGAAAGGACTTCTCACACAGTGATTATGTATTACATGACATTCTTCTTAATTTTCTTCTACTACTTTTATGGTTTTATGAGTCTACTTAGTGTGCATTTGCTCTGTCTAGATTTACCCTAGATAAGATAGCAAGTAGATTGATTTTATTTTTTTCTAAAATGTCTAAGAATTCTAATAGCACTCATTATAAAGGTTTATGTTTTGGTTTATTTGAGTCTTAACCTTTAACATGCAGGTGGTGATGAAAAGGAAGTACTTAATACTTGAATGTATGTTTGACAGTCTTCATAAACTGAAGTTCTTTTGTTTTAATAGAGGTCCTGTGGGAGAATCAACGAGTCAAAAGTTTCAAAAGAGAGGAACCCCCCAGTTCCGCTGTATCTGACAATATCTGGAAAAACTACTCCCTGGATGAAATTGAGACGGCCTTTTGCCTAGAGGTAAGATTTTTTCCCAGTGCCAGGGTTATCTAAACTGTGAACCGAGAAAGTGAACAGCTCTAGAAAACCACCAGCCTAGACAGTGTCTCTAAACTGTGTTTGTAACCTGCCTCCATCTCCCAGAACACTGAGACCTCTGCCAACAAAAATGCATGGATAATAATGACCTCGATGAGAGATTGATTCTCAGGTACCGCCTTGGTGCCACTCACGCTCTAAGTCTAACAAGAAATATTTAGACCTATATACAGACATGATACAACTTTGCTGAGTAAAAATAAAGGAGAGCCTGACTAGATGAAGAGGTCTTTTCTAGTTCTTGGACTGGAAGATTTAGTATTAACACATGGTCTCCCTAAATCTGGGTGTGTATATTTATATATGTACACACATTTACATATATATTTTTTGTTGTTCTGAAAAGTTACAATAGAGGGCTTATGCTGTCACATATATAACATTTTATAAAGGTATAATAAGACAATATGGCAGTGGTACAGCAGTGAACATTCAAATTGAATTAAAACAGTAGTTGGTTAATGGACTGATCTTGATATACGAATTTAGCATACGATGTGCGGCATTCCAGTAGAGTGTGATGGGGACAGGGAAGAGAATATTCAGTAATTATTATTTAGATAATTCCCTAGACAGCCATCTGGGGAAAAAAGCTTGGAACCTTCCACTCTCCACACCAACATAAATTCTGTATGCACCAACTATTTAAGTTTAAAAGTAAAAAATATAAGTGAAAATTTTTAATCTTGAAATTTAGACTTTTAAGCATGAAATAAAGCCCCAAAATCATTAAAGACAAAGACTGATAAATTTGTCTTAAAATGAAAAAGCATCGGTACAGCACACGCTCTCATAAACAAATGATAAACTTGGCAAAGCATGTGCCACATAAGTGACAGATAAATAGTAACTGTTCCTAACTTATGTAGAGCTTTTTGTAAATTATTAATTTAAAATTTTCAGCGGAAAATTGTCAATGAGAAAAAATTAACAAAAGCCGTATAGATTAAGGGCATTGGAGGAAAGGGCACATGAATATTCCATTGGTAGATTAGTAAAAACTTGTTTTCCTTGGTTGTCGTTAATGAATTTATTGTTTTCATGAAAACACGGCCATTCCGAAACACATGACCGTTACGAAAAGATGTAAGCAATTCTGAAAAGTATAAAGAAGGAAGTAATAAATTAAATCCACCACCCAGAAATAATCGAAGGCAACATTTGGTGAACATAATTCTAGGCCTGTCTTTATATATTAATAGAAGGATGGCTGCATCAGTGGGTGGGTGGGTGGATACACAGAGAGAAATAATTTTATAAGAAGAGAATCATGCTCCTCTTTACAAATAAGGCATATTTAATTTAAATTTCTTTGAGTTTACCAGAAGTGAAAAAAAATCATCACCATCAACCTCATAATTAACCCTTTTATGGGGCTGCCTTTTCATACCGCTCATAGGGTTTTTGGAGAAGGCAATGGCAACCCACTCCAGTACTCTTGCCTGGAAAATTCCATGGACGGAGGAGCCTGGTAGGCTGCAGTCCATGGGGTTGCGAAGAGTCAGAAACAACTGAGTGACTTCCCTTTCACTTTTCCTTTCATGCATTGGAGAAAGAAATGGCAACCCACTCCAGTGTTCTGGCTTGGAGAATCCCAGGGACGGGGGAGCCTGGTGGGCTGCTGTCTGTGGGGTTGCACGGAGTGGGACACGACTGAAGCGATTTAGCAGCAGCAGCAGCGTGGGGTTTCGCCATTCCCTCCTCTAGTGGACCATGTTTTGTCAAAACTCTCCTTTGGGACCCGTTCATCTTGGGTGGTCCTCTATGGCATGGCTCATAGCTTCATTGAGTTATGTAAGCCCCTTCGTCACAACAAGGCTGTGATACCACTCTAATGGGAGAAAGTGAAGAGGAACTAAAAAGCCTCTTGATGAGGGTGAAAGAGGAGAGTGAAAAAGCTGGATTAAAACTCAGCATTCAAAATACTAAGATCATAGCATCTGGTCCATCACTTCATGGCAAGAAGAAGGGGAAGAAATGGAAACAGTGACAGATTTTCTTTTTGGAGGCTCCAAATCACTGCGGACAGTGACTGCAGCCATGGAATTAAAAGATGCTTGCTCCTTGAAAGGAAAGCTATGACAAAGCTAGACAGCATTTTAAAAAGTGGAGACATCACCTTGCCAACATAAGGTCCATCTAGTCAAAGCTGTGATCTTTCCAATAGTCATGTACGGATGTGAGAGCTGGACCATAAAGAAGGCTGAGCTCTGAAGAATTGATGCTTTTGAATTGTGATGCTTGAGAAGACTCTTCGGAGTCCCCTGGACAGCAAGGAGATCAAATCAGTTGATTTCTAAAGGAAATCAACCCTGACTGTTCATCGGAAGGGCTGATGTTGAAGCTGAAGCTCCAATAGTTTGGCTGTCTAATGAGAAGAGCTGACTCTTTGGAAAAGATCCTGATGCTGGGACAGCTTGAAGGCAGGAGGAGAAGGAGGTGACCGAGGATGAGATGGTTGGGTAGCATCACTGACTTAATGGACATGAGTTTGAGCAAACTCTGGGAGATAGTGATGGACAGGGAAATCTGGCACGCTGCGGTCCATGGGGTTACAAAGAGTCGGACACGACTGAGCGACTGAACAGCAACCACAAAAAATGGGGCCGCCTCTGTGCCGGGCAGTGTTATAAGCGTCCCTTGGGTTTTTCAGGCCTCATGGCAACTCTAGAAGGTAGGTAGCATTATCATCCCAGTTTCAAGCTGAGGAGACCGAAGCTTGAGGAGGTTTAACAACCTGCCCAGGTTGCTCTGCCAGAGACTCTCTGGCCCGCTCTGTACCCCGGGTCCTCTTCATGACGCAGTCCTCAAGTGAAGCCAAAGATATTTCTGGACTTTAGATATTTCTTTACCACAAGAAATATTCAGTCCCAAGAGGGACTTTGAGACAAGAAAAAAGATTAAGAAAGCCTTGAAGAGTTGGAGAAATGACGGTGCTTTGAAGGATGTCTCAATTACAGACAGTGAGGGCTGGCTCTGCTGTGAAATTCCTCAAGACTGGCACTTCCTGTGTTTCTTCCACCCTCCCTCCCATCTCACAATTTTTTGCTGTTTGTATTTTGTTCTCAGTGTTTATGATATTTACATTCTGTCCTATTACCATAATTCCCCCAGTTGTTTTACCCTCATTTTATATTTACATGAATTCAGTACGTATCGCTCCACTCCAGTGCTCCCCTTGCTCATCCCTTTCAGAGGACTTTATTTTGATATATTCTTGGGTTGGCTGAATTTCATTGTCAAGTAATTCCCTCAAGAAAGGCTCATGGGTGCTTTATTCCCTTTTTTTTTTTTTCATACTATCTCCCTTTTTTTTTTTATTAGAACAACAACTTGGCTGGATATAATTCTTCCACCATTCTTTCTTTTACTCAAAATGTTGTTTTTCTACAATGTCTTCTGGCACTGGGTGTTCTTGAGAAGAACCCTGAGGTCAACGGATTTTTTTTTTCCCTTCTTATAATTTTTTTTTTCTACCATGATGCCCAAAGTATTTTTTCTTGATCCATGAAATGAAAAAGCAAAACTGAGCTGTCTTGGCATGGAGCATTTTGTCCGTTTCCTGGAACACAGTATATTCTTTTGATGAATGAAGATTCAGTTCCTTATTCCAGGGAAAGTTTCCCTGTGTCATGTCACGAATACCTCCTCCCTCCATCCCTCCTACCCCCTCCTGTCTTCCTTGCATATTTCTTTCTTTCCTTCAGTGGTCTCCCCACTTATCCTTACACTGGGCCATCTTTGTCTATCCTTGATGATAACTATCCTCTCTTAGTATGCCATCATCTTTATTTTTCCTCTGCTTTCATTGAGATTCTGTCAAGCCATTCCTACTTTATTTGGCTTGCAAGATCTTAGTTCCCCAACCAGAGGCTGAACTCAGGGCGCTGGCAGCGAAAGTGCTCAGCCCTAACCACTGGACCGTCAGGGAATTCCCAAGCCATTCCTTTACCGATAATTTTAATTTCAGCCTTGTCTTTTATTCTTGCTGTTCCTAATTTGTTATTAGTTCCTTAGTAACGCTTTTGTTTTCTATTTTTTTTCATTGTTTTAGCATCTTCAAGCTTTTGTTGTAATGAATTTGTATTCTTACTTAGCTCCTTTCTATCATATGAAAGCTTTGCTGGTGATACATGTATATATTTTGCTGATGTGTTTTCCTACAGATTGGGTTGTCTTCTGCTTGATGTTTGTTTGTTTCTTTTCTATAGAGTGTTTGCACAGTTGCAAAACCATCTATTTTCATCCCATTTGTGCTTGGCTTGAGATCCACTCGTATCATGGATGTAGTCATATCTTCGTTGCTGTACGGTTTTCCATTAGCTATATACACACAAATTATAGACTGTCCTATGCTCGGACATTTGGGTTGCTTCTGGCTCTGTGCTGATCCGAAGATGCCCCTGTAAGTGGTTGCCTACATATCTTGTGGTGTGTATATGCAAAAGTTTCTGGTGTGTATGTGCAGAGGGAATTATACCCAGGCATTCCTTGCTGGGTTGTAGGGAACACATTCTCATCCTTTTTTGGCAGTATCCAATTCAGAATACCAATTTACACTCACATTGGGAGCATGTGAGAATTCCTGTTGTCCCATGTACTCACCAACACTTGAAGTCCTTCGTTTTTTACCTTTTATAAGTCTGATGATATTTAAATGGCATTTCAGCTATAATTTAATTTTATTTCTCTTTTTACTGATGTGTCAAATAGCTTTTTACACTTAAAAACCTTTCTTCAGAACATTTTTGGTAAAACTATATCCATTTTTAACAAATATTTATTGAGTGCCTGTGTGCATGTGTGCCTGCTAAGTCGCTTTAGTCGTGTCTGACTCTTTGCAACCCATTGGACTGCAGCCCCCCAGGCTCCTCTGTCCATGGGATTCTCCAGGTAAGAATGCTGGAGTGGGTTGCCATGCCTTCCTCCAGGGGATCTTCCCAACCCAGGGGCCAAACCGGCATCTCTTACATCTCCTGCATTGAGAGGCGGGTTCTTTACCACCAGCACCACCCGGGAACCTCGAGTGCCTACCATTTGCCAAATTGTGATTCATTTTAGACCATGAACAAAACAGACACAACCGTGGCTTTTATGGAGATTGCGTGACCATATATCAGGGAGAGAGCTGTTAAGCAAATACACATTTACAAATACCATTTTCCTAGGGTGGAGTGACTAAAAAGACGGGGTGTCATGAGAGAGAGTAATGAGGCATCTCATTGCAGTTGGGGATCAGGGAAACACTTACAAAAAACACTTGTACAAAATCGAAAAAGTGTACCTTTTGTTTGTCAGTACTGTGGTGGTTGCCTTGTGTTGCTTCAAAATATAGTGCAGATACACACTAGTTCTTGTGGGAGAAGTTTCATGACATGTTGTTAAATGAAAAAAAAAAATTGTTAAAACTGAAAGTGTGGTATGGTCCCATTGTTGCAAAGCTGTAATATACTCTTACGTGATCATGTTGGAGTTTTTGGAATACCATATGAAAACCTGTGGGTTGTGAGACTTCCGGGTATCTTTATGGCCTTGTTTATACTTTGCTGAATTGCTTGCATTTTTTCTTTTGTTTCATTATGAACAGTAATGATGAAAATTCCAAAAAAAGTTCGACGTGTTGCAAAGACATGATTTCTGTTTCACTCCTAGGCTTTTTCCCCTAAGTTCTTGATTTTGTCAAAACACTTTCCTAGGAAAAAACCATATTGGAAACTGAATGTCATTAAGATAACAAAATCGGATTTCATTAATCCAACAAATATACCAAGACCAGACTCTATGTCTGGCTTTGGATTCTCTCCACAAGTCTTCTCCCAGGCAGCCCCCTCTCCCTGAGAGAGAGATGGGTACATTTAGCCGCATTTTGGGTTAATTTTATGCAACTTTCCAAGGAGCTTAGGCGCTGGGAGTCTCTAGACTCTTTTAAAGATTTCCCCCTTAGATTTCCGATATTCCTGTGCACCCTGAGGAAGTCTTAATGAGTGTGCTTCTCCTTCGTTTAGTGGATAGAGACCCTTGTTTGTGTGTTTCCCTGTTCCAGCAGCTTTAAAAAAATAAAAAAAATTTTTTTGGCCATGCCACATGGCATGTGGGGATCTTAATTCCCAGACCAGGGATCGAGAAATACAGCTTTTAAAAACATCACCTTCTACACCAAGTTGATGGTTCTTTTGTTTATCTTCTTATCACAGTTAGCAGGAAAAAGTGAATTCATACAAAGTGGAGAGGGTTGGAAATATTGAAGAATATTGTTATTACTCAATAATAAACAGCAGGAAAACCTTTGGAAATAAAACCAATCTTCACAGCATTTTTATGAGTCATATAAAAATCAGTGGTTAACCTACTTTACTGCATTGTAGAAGTCCCATAAGCAAAGCTCATTCACCCTGATTCTTTGTAATTCCCCATGAAAAAAAAAAAAGATAATTAAAGAAATGTCCAATGTGTACAAGGTTTATGAAATTCTTATATTAACGATTTCCCTTACAGTAAAAGCAACTTCTATTTTTAATAAGATGCTACCAGCTTTTTGTTTGATTGACCTGACTTAATCAGGAGCAGCCTAGCATGGGCTCACAGTAAGGATGGCTTGCAAGTATATTAAGAAAGATGTATCAAACTGGCAGATCCACCAAGTATTTTTAGCTCTGAAATTTGAGTTAGAGCTATTATATGTGCTGTTTTTCCCCAAGAAACTTGTCTGCCTTGTCAGTTGAGTAGCTGTGGCTGGGGATACTGTTTTGTAGTAAGCTCATCAATTAAACATTTGAAGTTCAGTACATGCCATAGTAACCTTTTTGATCAGTTTTGGGAAGGAAAATGTGAAGAGGTTTTGGTGAAAATAAAGTGGTTAGATGGCTCTGCGCCACTGATTTCTGTGAATGCCGCACTCTAATTTTAATTCACCGCAGCTTTCCAAGTGCTATGAAAAGGTTGAGAAGGCGCTGAGTGCAGGGGACCCCTGCACAAGTGGATATGTGTCTTTGAATTACCTAAAGATTGTCCTCGACACCTTTGTATACCGATTACCAAGAAGAATTTTCATCCAGTTAATGAAAAGGTAAGAGTCCCATTGTTTCCTTGACGTTTCCCCCCCCAGACGTCAATCGTGAGAATAAGGAACAGCTTCATTTATATTTTATTAATGTTTTAGACTTTTTTTTGCCACTGAAAATTTCAAACACATGCAAAAGTAAAGAGAATAATGCACTGAACCCACGAATGCGCCCACCACCCGTCTCAAACATTCCCCTCCTGGCCAATCATTTCATCCCTACCCTGGCTCACCTCTCCTCTACCGCAGATATTTTTGAAGCAACTACCAGACATCATATTTCATTGAAAAGATCTCACTATGTCTCTTGAAAAGAACTCTTGCAAGAAACATGGTGCAAATACTGTTTCACACTTAATAGAATTATCAATAGTATTAATAAACATCCAGTTGGGATTCAGATGTAACTGATTGTCTCCCATTTTCTTTTATAACTAATTTAATCTGTACATTGCAATCTGCCATAATTCGTTTTTAATCTATAGGGACCCTCTCCATTTGCTTATTTTTTTCCTACTTAAGATGCGTTCATAGAATAGGTCTGGGTTGTTTGTTATGTGGAGTTTCTTAGAACCTGAACCTGACTGACTGCAACCCGCAGTGGCATGTAACCTGCTCTCCTGTCTCCCCGCCCCAGCCCCGCCCCTGAATTGGTAGGTACACAGATCCAGGTTCAATTCTGGGGGCAAGAATGCCTCACAGGTGCTAGCGAGCATGTGTGCACTGCTTATCTTTCTCCTTGTGATGTCAGCAGCTGTGTTGATCATCCCTGTACCCGATTGTGAAGTGGTGACACTGAGTGTCTCCTTTCTCCTTTTCTCACCTGGAGTGCTTCTGTAATGAGAGCTTCCCGTCTCCCACCGTCTGGTAACCGTGAGACACAGAATAAGAGAGGCAGCAGCTCCTTGGTTCTTTCCCTTCGCTTACTGCTTTTCAAAATAATGAATTGTGTTCCCAGCATCCTCTAGAAGTGAGCAATGAGTGATTCTTCTTAAAAAAATATGATTATGAACTCATGAGTGTTGACATATTTGGTGTGTTTCAATTTACTAGAGTTATTATTCCCCTCGATCCTCAGCTTGACCTGTCTTGGCCAGGGGAGCCTTTTCCTGTTGGCTCTGAGTCCTGCTGGGTGACCCTCGTAAGTCCTTGGGTAGCACTTCTTGGTGTCAAGGAATGCCCAGGCCCTTCTGGGACATCTCTTGCCCACACCTGGAGTCAGTCGTTTCTCCCAGGACCCCTGTTTCCTTTCAGTTGGAAGTGGTATATATAGACCGACCTCTGGGTGAGGAATACTGTCTTTGGTTTACCCGGCTTTCTGTCCAGGTAGCTAGAAATCCTTTTCTCCAGGGACGTAGGGTTGAGGCTGATGGAAGCTTGTCCTGCGAAACTCTGAATCGTTACAGGACACCTCGGGGTCACCTGGAAAGGAGAGGCATGAGAGACAGAGAAGGAGAAAATAGTACCGATCCAGACCACGGCACCTCCTTCCCTTCTCAGCACCCTGCGTGTCACCGTCACTTAAGTCTTCAGGTTCCTTTTAGTTCTGCGTGCATTTTTCGTTTAATCGGTCAGTCACCATGCAATTCCTGAGCACTTGCCTAGGAACTCGCTGGGGACTAAGAAAGCCACGATCCCTGCCCTCGAAGAGCTTTGCCTGCTGGCGGGGATACTGATGTCAACAAACACACACGGAATGAAATAAAATGTGCAGGGTGATGAAGGCTCCAGGGCTTCCCTGATGGCTCAGTTGGTCAAGAATCTGCCAGCAATGCAGGAGACCCCAGTTTGATTCCTGGGTTGGGAAGATCCCCTGGAGAAGGGATAGGCTACCCACTCCAGAGTTCTTGGGCTTCCCTGGTGGCTCAGCTGGTAAAGAGTCTGCCCACAATGCGGGAGACCTGGGTTCGATCCCTGGGTTAGGAAGTTCCCCTGGAGAAGGGAAGGGCTACCCACTCCAGCATTCTGGCCTGGAGAATCCCATGGACTGTGCAGTCCATGGGGTTGCAGAGTCGGACACGACTGAGTGAGGTATATGAAGGCAGTGGAGAGGTTGGCAAGGACGTAACGGAGAATAACGGCAACTCAGACCATTCTAGGGTGGCTGGGCTGGAGGGGCCTCTCTGAATGAGTGAGGTCAGGGAGAGCAGCCCAGGGCAGAGCCTCCTGGGCAGGGCCACGGCCCTGTTCGGGGGCTGTGCCAGGAGCCCTGTTCTGGGGACTCAAAGAAGCTAGTGCCTGGAGCCAAGCTGACAAGCGAGCAAGAGGGCGGAGACCTGCGGCGGAGGCAGGCAGGGCCGGCAGGGACGGGGGCTTGTGGTAAGCGAGGGGGTTGCAGACAGGCTTTGTTGGGGGATTCCACCTAGAGACCCCATCTTCAGGCACACGGCTTCCTCCTTGGCCGGCACCTTCTTTCCTCAGAGTGTATTTCTAAAAGTCTCATTTGCCCGCAGAGTGTGAATGTTTTCCCGAATTTTTATAAGAATTGCCAAGAATTGTTGTTTTCTCGGAAGATAGCAGTGACTTACATTGCTGTCAACGCGGTGTGAGGGTTCCGGTTTCATATTCTTTTCAGTGCTAAATATTGACATTGTATTAAAATATTGATGACCTAAGAGGTGTGAAACGGTAACCCCCTTCTTGCTCTAATTTATGTCTCTTGGAGGGATTGTTGAGGTTGGACTTCCCATGAGCCCAGAATGCTCTTTAGGTCCTAATTGGTCAATGGCCCCACAGATGGTTTTTCATGTCATTTTCATCACCTTTTTGTTTAATAATTTTTTGTAATTATTTCATTATTCACAGAGAACCCTTTCCTGTCACAGGTGCTGCAGCTGTTTTTCCCAGCTTGCTTTTTCGCTTTCATTGTGATTCCTCATTGTTTAGAAGTTTACATTTTAACATCATCAAATGCACTAATCTTTGTCCTTTGCAACGTCTTCTGTTGCTTCTACCAGTTATCATTCTTGTCTAGGCTTGATAAAAACTCTTTTCTACCCTGCTTGTTTTTCCATTTCTTTGAACACAAAACGCTTCAGTCCCTCCTGAAATAAGATGGGTGTCCCAACTAAAATAGGTGAATGAGAAAAGGGACTCGTGTTCCCAGCAGGTGGCACTGGGGGGGCCCCTGCCTGGTGCTGACCTCTGCTTTCCCGTGCTCTCCTCTCAGGCCCCCCAGAAGGTGGTTGGGACACCTGGTGTTGCTAGAGGAAACTCTTTAATTCCTCTCAATGTTTGTAATCTGAGCATCACAAGAAGCCACGAGTCGTCTTCTAAAATTTAGGCTTAGTCTTTTTGTTAACATACCAGGACGTGCCCATGATTGCACTGGACATATTCTGCATGACTTTTGTGTTTAAACAGTGATTTAAGGGTTCATTAAGAAACCTGTGCATGACTGTTGACAGCTCTATTTATAATCACCCCAAACTGGAACCAGCCCAAGATACCTCAGCAGGTGATTGGATCAGCAAGCTGCTTTACATCTACACGATAGACTATTTCTCAGCAACAAGAAGGAAAGAACTGTTGATACCTACACATGGATGACTCTCAGAGACGTGCTGCGTGAGAGAACCCAGTCTCGAAGGTTCCTACCGCAGGAGCCTGGTTATCCCATGGTGGGCGAGAGGAGACCCTCATCACTACCCAGTCTCGAAGGCTCCTACCATAGGAGCCTAGTTATCCCATGGTGGGCGAGAGGAGACCCTCATCACTACCCAGTCTCGAAGGCTCCTACCATAGGAGCCTAGTTATCCCATGGTGGGCGAGAGGAGACCCTCATCACTACCCAGTCTCGAAGGCTCCTACCGTAGGAGCCTGGTTATCCCATGGTGGGCGAGAGGAGACCCTCATCACTCCATCGTGAATGGTGGGGGAGGGCCTGACTCCAGAGGGCCAGCAGCAGGGAGGCTGTGGAGGATGAGGCAGTCCTGGGTTCTGTGTGGGGCGGTGGTTCTGTGAATCTACACGTGTGATAAATTTGTGTAAATGTGTACACGCAAACCCATTTTTACTGCACTTGAAATTGAGAGAGAAAGTTTTAAAACTCATCCCTTTTTTAAGGCAAACAATACAGAAAAGAATAAAGGAGGAAGTAAAATAAAATCTAAACTCTCATGCCCTACAAAATGATTTCAGAAATTATTCTCCTATCACATTTAAGAATGGAAAGAAAAAAAATAGGCATTTTTTTAAAGTTTATTTTTAAAAAATACTCCAGATCTAGGACCTAAATTAACAACTCTTAACAGCTTGGTAATGAGACATAAAATCTTGATCCAAATAAAATGTTAGGGACGTTAAAAGCTATTTTCCATATATATATATATTCTAATGTAATGGTAGGCTGTAATTGAACCAATATCTTGACCTTCATTACTAACATGCTGTGCTTTTCATTGTCGCCTAGCCTTTTATATAAAATAGATCTATTAAAAACAAAACCAGTGTTTAAATATGAAGAATGAGGTTTGCGGGAGAGTTGAGAGGATGGAATAAATGCTGTGACTTGCACGTTCACCAGAGCCTGGGCTTCATCCATCCATCACGTGAACAGGTCCCCACTAAGAAGCATCTCCCGGTGAGAAATTTCCCATCCATGCTGGGAACATTAGTAGCCTGGCAGAGCTATGCAAACAAAAAGCAAGCCATTTAGCCCAAATTATATGAAGTGTAGAAGCAATATCCTGGGATATATTTTCAGTTATTGGCCAAACCTTTTTTAACCCACACGTCTAGGATTTCTTCTATTTGTGTGACATTCTAGAAAGGGCAAAACAGTGGGAATGGAGGAGAGATGATAATTGCAGGACTGGGGTGGGGGACGCTGTGACTTACGGCGGGCAACACCAGGAGATTTTGGTGTGAGGGAGCTGTTCTCTCTTCGATTGTGGGCCTTTTCGTCTGGCAGTGCACTGGGCAGGGTCCAGGCAGAAAACAGGTGGCATGTAAGTTTACCGAAGGAACTTTTACCCTGGTGAAGGCAGGGCGAAATGTGCAATCAGTAGAAGGGAAAGCATTTCTCTCTCCTAGGTCTGAAGGGGCAAGAGAGGAAGGAGTTAGTGAGAGGAGCAAGAAGGTCGCTGAAGGAGGCAGCCACCCAAGAGCAGATAAGGCCTTCAGCAGGAGTGCGGCCAGAGCCACGCTCAGCCCAGCGGGGAGGGGCTGGGGGGTAACCGGCCTGCTCTCTCCTTTTGCCGTCCAGTCCTGCTGCCGCCTCCCACTGGCCAGCCCGTCTGAGAGCCAGAGGCACGAGGGGCCGGTTGAAGCAGGTCACCAGGATGCTGTGCAGAGGGGAGGAGGGCAGAGAGTGGGTCTGGACGGACGTGTCCGGCGCTGGCCATTCTCAGCCTCGGCGACCTTGGAGGGATGAAAGCCCTGGTCCTTTGTAGAGATGAAAGCCTTGTGTCCCCAGGCAGGAGCTGCTCAAAGTCCCCACACGAAATCTAGGATGTTAGCTCTATGAAATATCCGTAGCTACGTTCAAGACGCCAGGGGCTATGTGGATTTGCACACGTGAATGCCATCATCACCTGATTATATTTGCAATAATCCGGTCAGTTTCTAATACCCAAGTATTAGTAGCTTTTGCATGGGTGGCCAGGTGATTTCAATGAGAAGGTTGTAGAAATCAATCCTTTTCCCACCCCTCATCTCCACACGTTGCCAGAGGCATGAGTGTCTACACTTACCCACAGAAGTGGTATTACTTCTTGTCCGCTCTCTTATGAAGGGTGGGGTCTCCTCTTTGGCGTTTCCTATCAGCACAGCCCTTATTCCACGGAGAGCAAAACCAACGTGAGGGTTCTGCAGTGACTAAGAATACTTACTCCAATTACATTTTCTGAACCTGAAGGAGCAACCAGGGGATGAGTCGATGCTCTTACTGGACCCACTGTAAAGTGGACTTGAGCTCCATCTCGTCGTCGTTCATTTGCTCAGTTGTGTCCAACTCACTGCGACTCCATGGACCGCAGTACACCAGGCTTCCCTGTCCACTATCTCCCAGAGTTTGCTCAAACTCATGTCCATTGAGTCGGCTCCATCTACCACCTCCATAAGCCTCTGACCTACACACCATGCTGGCACTTCGGTTCTTCAGAGATTATCATTAGTCTGGAGCCACTATCTATTCATCCTGAATGTGAAAACCAAATTTATGTTTCTTCTCGTTAACCCAGAGATGGAGTCACATGCTGCTATAAGACCCCCACCTGGCTTCATGGGATGGGAAAGATCGATTGGGAGTAATACTGGCCTCCCAGCATCAGAATCCAGAGGGATAGGGGCCTGAGGAAATAAGAGGAGCCCCTGGGGCATTTTTAAAGTCTTGTTGAATTTGTTTCAATGTTGCTTCTGTTTTATGTTTTGGTTTTCTGGCCCTGAGGCATGCAGGATCTTAGCTGCCTGACCAGGGAGCGAAACGGTACCCCCTGCATTGGAAGGTGAAGTCTCAACCACTAAACTGCCACGGAAGTCCCCAGAGGCATTTTTAAGAATTAAAAAACCCAGCAATATCCACCTTTGTGACTTTGGTTAATAATGGTTACTCGTGTGATTAGCAAAATTATCTGCTGACTCAATTTTTTGAAAACTACATTTATTCATGTTGATTATAAAAACTGTACAGGCTCAAACTAGAAAATAGAAAAAACGATAAAAAAATTACCCATAATTGTAATAGCCAGAGATGGCCACTATTAATATTTTTGTCTATTTCCTTCCAGAATTTTTATGTGTGTGCATGGACACATGCTCCGTACATGCTTAACATGGTTGATGCCATATGAGAAATAAATTATGTTCTGTTTTCTTACAGAATATTACATCAGGAGGATTTTTTTATGTTGTTAAAAAAAAAACCTTTGAAATTAATTTTTAACAGCTGCCTAATGTTTTGTCAGCCCTTAAGTCAAAGGTTTTGAATGCTTCCAAGGTTTACATTCCATTTTGCTAAGATGCCCTTCAGAAAAATGTTGATTTATTCTCAGGAGTGAGGTTCATGAGAGTGCTTTTCACCAGCATTTAACATTGCTGTCTTTAAAGACTTGCTAATTTGATAGGTGAAAGAGCAGCGCCTCGTCGTTATTCTGATTTATGTGACCTTGATCGCTGCGGAGTTGGCACGCTTTTCGTGTTTAACAGTTATATGTACTTCCTTCATGAACAACTGCTTGCTCAGGTCCTTTGACCATTTCCTAAAATGGTCAAAAATATTGTGGTCCCAGTACAAGTCATATAAAGTTCTTTCTCAAGCGTATAGCTTAATGGGCTTCCCTGGTGGCTCATATGGTTAAGAACCTGCCTGCAATGTGGGGACCAGGGTTCGGTCCCTGGGTTGCAGAGATCCCCTGGAGAAGGGAATGACAACCCACTCCAGTATTTTTGCCTGGAGAATCCCATGGACGGAGAAGCCTGGCGGGCTGCAGTCCATGGGGACACAAAGAGTCGGACACAACTGAGTGACTAACACACAGTTTAATGAGTTTTGGCAACTGTGTGTGTTTAGTAACCACTCCCTGAGTAAATGTATGGAACGCTCCGTCACCCTGTGCTGTGCTCCTGCACTTTGAAAGCAGTCCCTCCCCTGACGTCTCGGCCCCAGGACTGCTGGTCTGCTCTCTGTCACTGTCTCTGCAGTTTGGTTATTTTTTGGCGTGCTCACAAATGGGATATGCGGTCTTTTGTGTGTGACTACTTTTTCTTTCACTTTCCAAGTTTTAAGATTCATCCATGTTGCTGCACATCTAAATGTTCCACTGATTGTTTTTGCTGAGTAGTATCCCATGGATATTCCCCAATTTAGCCATTGATAGACATCTGGATTGTTTTCAGTTTGGGGACATTGTAGAAAGCGTTGCTATGAACATTCACATACAGGTCTCATTTTGTGTGGATATGTTTTTATTTCTCTTGGGTGAAATACTTAGTAGTAAAATTTCTGGGTTGTATGATGAATGTGGGCCTTCTAGGTAGCTCAGTGGTAAAGAATCCACCTACCAATACAGGAGACTAAGGTTCGAACCCTGGGTGGAGAAGATCCCGGGAGAAGGAAATGGCAATCCACTCCAGTTTTTTGGCCTGGGAAATCCCATGGGCTGAAGAGCCTGGCGGGCTACAGTCCAGGGGGTCGGAAAACAGTGGGATACGACTTAGAGACTAAACAGCAACAACAGTGATGAGTGGATCTTAAATTTATCAGACGCTGTCAAACCACTTTCCAAAGTCGATAGACTTGCAGTTCCACCAGCAATATGTAAGAAAGCCAGATGCTTCACTTCCTCACCGAAGCTTAGGTACTGCCAGTCTTCCTAATTTTAGCCATTCTAGTTTGTGTAGTGGAAAAGGCAATGGCACTCCACTCCAGTACTCTTGCCTGGAAAATCCCATGGACGGAGGAGCCTGGCAGGCTGCAGTCCATGGGGTCGCTAAGAGTCGGACACGACTGAGTGACTTCACTTTGACTTTTCACTTTCATGCATTGGAGGAGGAAATGGCAACCCACTCCAGTGTTCTTGCCTGTAGAGTCCCAGGGACGGGGGAGCCTGGTGCGCTGCCGTCTCTGGGGTCGCACAGAGTCGGACACGACTGAAGCGAATTAGCAGCAGCAGCAGCAGCAGTTTGTGTAGAGCTATTTCTATTTTTAACTCCTATTTTTTCTGATGACTAATGATTTTGAGACTCTCTTCGTGTGATTATTGGCCATTTGTATCTCTCCTTTCGTTAATGCAAAGCATTTGTCTATTTTTACAGGATCGTTTCTCCCCCTGTTACTGGTGTGTGCACGTTCAGTTGCCCCGTGTCTCCTGCGTTGGCGGGTGAATTCTTACCACTTGTGCTCCTCTTTATGTGTTCAGGATATTAGCTCTCTGTCACATACATGTTTTTCAAATATCTTCGTTCAGTATGGCTTGCTTTTTCATTTTCTTAACGTGGTCTTTTGAAGTACAGAAGTATTTTTGTTTTGATGAAGTACATTTTATCCATTAAAATTTTTATGGGTAATTTTTGGGGAGTTCATTTTCAGAAACCTTTGCCTAACCCAATAGCACAAGGATTTTATCTTGCCTTATCTTTTCTTCTAGAAGTTTAATAATTTTAGCTCCTACATTTAGGTCCATCTCTAGTTAATTTTTGTATATGGTATGAGGTCAAGGTTCATTCTGTTCCTGCACAGATATTCATTTGTTGAAAAGGTGATCATTTCCCTAATGAATTACTTTGCACCTTTGTCAAAAATTAATTGACCGCATACGTGTGAGTATGTTTCTGGACTCTGTCCTCTTCCAGAAGTTGTAAGAATACATCTTGAAACAGTGCCACACTGTTGTCTTGATTACTGTAGCTAAATAGTAAGTCTTGAAATTTACTTGTGTAAGTCCTCTACACTTGTTCTTTTCTTTCAAAATTGTTTGACTGTTGAAGGTTCTTTGCCTTCCTGTATATTCATTCAGCTTGTCAATATGTTTTTTTTAAAAAAGAAAGAAAGCAAGTTTGCTAAGATTTTGTAAGTACATTGGGGAGATTTGCCACTTTTCTGAGTACATTGGGAAGATTTTTTCACTTTAATAATATTGTTTTCCATCCCATGAGCACGGTACACCTTTCTGTTTATTTAGGTCTTTAATTTCCTTAGGCAAGATTTTGTTGTTTACAATGCTCAGATATTACACATATTATGTTGTATGTATTCCTAAATATTTTTATTTTTTGATGCTAATGTAAATGAATTTAAAAATTTTTCATTTTCTCACTATTCATGGCTAATACTAACAAATACAATTGATTTTTTTGGTTATTGACTTTACAATATGGTGACCTTACTAAATTCACTGATTAATTTGTTCTAATACTTTTACTGTGGATTCCTTAGTGTTTTTTCCTCAATAGACAGACATTGTGCCTCTAAGTAAAGGCAAGCTTGCCTCTTCCTTTGCAATCTGTATGCCTTTTTTTTTCTTGCCATATATTAGTAGGTAGGACATTAAGTATGACAATAGGACATTAAGTACAATGCTGAGCAAAAGTGGTGAGATTAGACACCCTTGCCTTGTTCTGATGTTAGGTAGAAACCATTCCATCTTAAACTATAGTGATGTCAGCCATGGATTTCTTGTAGATGCCCTTATTAGGTTAAGGGATTTCCTTTCTATTCCTATTTTGCTGAATTTTAAAAACTGTGTATGTTGATTTTTGTCAAATGTTTTCCTGCATCTATTCTGACGATCATGTACTTCTCCATTATCCCATTAATATTGTGAATTACATGGATTGATTTTCAGATGCTAAGCCAATTTTGCATCCTGGGATTAAACCCCACTTGGCCCTGATAGATTATCCCATTTATATGCTGTTTGATTTTATTTGCTAAAATTTGCTAAGGTTTTTTTTGGTATCTTTTTTTCATGAGTGACGATTTGTCTAAAGCTGTCTTTTCTTATAAATTTGTTTTGAGAGGGTAACACTGGCCTGGGAAATGTGTTGGGATCTGTTTCCTTCCCCTCCGTTTTCTGACTGGCATTGCTACTACTGCTGCCGTCATTATTACTACTGCTACCGTTTTCCTTAAATGTTTGATAGAGCTCATCTGAGAAGCCATTTAGGTTTGAAGTTTTCTTTAGGGGACTGTTTTGAATTACAAATTTCAATTTAAAAAATTAATATAGAACTATTCAAGTTTTCTGTTTCTTCTTGGGTCATTTTTGGTAATTTGTGTTTTTCAATAAATTTCATTTCATCTTGGGTTTCCCTGGTGGCTCAGAAGGTAAAGCATCTGTCTGCAATGTGGGAGACCTGGGTTTGATCCCTGGGTCAAAGAGATCCCCTGGAGAAGGAAATGGCAACCCACTCCAGTACTCTTGTCTGGAAAATTCCATGGACGGAGGAGCCTGGTAGGCTTCAGTCCACAGGGTCACAAAGAGTCAGTCATGACTGAGCAACTTCACTTTCATTTCATCTTAGTTATGTCTGATGCTCTTTTTATTCCTTTCTGAGGAGCCAAGGTCTCTGTCTGCTATCATTTTTGTTCAGCCTGAAGAACTTCCTTTGTTGAGGAATATGTGTACTGACTCCAAATTGGGAAAGGAGTACATCAAGGCTGTATATTGTCACCCTGCTTATTTAACTTATATGCAGAGTACATCATGTGAAATGCTGGGCTGGATGAAGCACAAGCTGGGATCAAGATTGCTGGGAAAAATATCAATAACGTGAGACATGAAGATGACACCATGCTAATGGCAGAAAGTGAAGAAGAATTAAAGAGCCTCTTGATGAAAGTGAAAGAGGAGCATGAAAAAGTTGGCTTAAAACTCAACGTTCAGAAAACTAAGATCATGGCATCTGGTCCCGTCACTTCATGGCAAATAGATGGGGAAACAATGGAAACAGTCAGAGACTTTATATTTTTGGGCTTCAAAATCACTGCCGATGATGACTGCAGCCTTGAAATTAAAAGACGCTTGCTCCTTGGAAGAAAAGCTGTGACCAACCTAGATAGCATATTAAAAAGCAGAGACATTACTTTGCTTTCAAAGGTTCATCTAGTCAAAGCTATGGTTTTTCCAGTAGTCACGTATGGATATGAGAGTTGGACTATAAAGAAAGCTGAGCGGTGAAGAATTGATGCTTTTGAACTGTGGTGTTGAAGAAGACTCTTGAGAGTCCCTTGGACTGCAAGGAGATCCAACCAGTCCATCCTAAAGGAGATCAGTCCTGAACATTCGTTGGAAGGAGTGATGCTGAAGCTGAAACTCCAATACTTTGGCCACCTGATGCGAAGAACTGACTCATTTGAAAAGACCCTGATGCTGGGAGGGATTGGGGGCAGGAGGAGAAGGGAATGACAGAGGATGAGATATTGGATGACATCACTGACTCGATGGACATGAGTTTGAGTAGGCTCCGGGAGTTGGTGATGGACAGGGAGGCCTGGCATGCTGCAGTCCATGGGGTTGCGCAGAGTTGGACATGACTGAGCGACTGAACTATGTGTACGAAAGATGGATTCCCTTAGGTTTCTTTTATTTCGAGAAGTCTTTATTTCTCCTGCAGTTTTGAGTGATCTCTTCTTAGACGGAACGCTCTGTAACCGATCTTTCTTTCAGCACTTCATTGTTCTGCCTCGCTCCTTTTGGTTTCCATTGTTTGGAATGAGGAGTCGCCTGTTAGACTGTCGTCCTCTTGTGTGTGACGGCTCTCTCGCCGCGCTGACTCTCAGCTTGGTGACTGTGCTGTGCCCTGGCCTGGCTTGTGTCACGCAGCAACTGCTTAGTGTTTGTGAGCATCTTAAATCTGTAAATGTATATCTTAATCAAATTTGGGGGAAATTTTGGCTCTTATATCCTCAAGATTCTTTTCCCTATCCTATTCTCTCTTTTCCTTCTGTGACTGCAATTACATGTATGTAAGACTGTCTTATCTTTGAAGCTCTATTCATTTTATAAATATATGTGTATTCTGTGTGTGTTATATTTGGTGGTTTTGGTTGATTTGTATTTATATTCACTCTTTCTCCCTTCTGTCTTCTCCATTATTTTGTTAATTCCATCAAGTGATTTTTTTTTTTAAATTTCAGGTAGGATTTTCTTAATTCTAAAATTTCTGCCTAATTCTTTTTATTATATCCCCTTCTCTGTGAGATTTCCTATCTTTTGACTCATTTTAGGCATGTTTTCATTTATATCATTGATGATGCTTATAATCATTGCTTTAAAAATTCTTGTCTGGTAACACCACCATTTGGGTTATTTGGGATTCCTCTCGATTGACTTTGTTTCTCTCCTTACTAATGTTTCATTTTCCTGGTTTTTCATATTCCTGCAATTTTAGATTCTATCTTAGAAAGTTTGAATGTTAAATCGTGGAAACTCTAACTTCTGTTATAATAATTTTTCAATGAGTGTGGTTTCTTTTGTTTTGGTAGGCACTTATCTTAGTTGAACTCAAGCTGCATATTCTGTTTCTTGGGCGGCAGTTCCGATTTTAATTTAGACCTTTTGTGTTTAGCTACACTTTTTAGTAGGTCCTGATCATGTGAGATTCAGAAACCAGCCAGAAATGTGGTGAGACAGAATTTGGGGATCCCTCTCTGGCCCCTTCTTTTCCAGGATTTCTCTTTCTCTAGAAGTTTATAGTTTATCTGGGCTTATTAATCTTCTAGTTTTCTAAGCTACAAAGACTACTTTTTTTTTTCTACTGGTGCCTTTGCTATCCCTCATGTTACAGTACCCTAGCCTGGGTTAGATGCACTGAAAATATTCTTACAACTCCTCTCTTCTCAGCATAGATTTCCCACCAGAGTTCACTCTTTAGTCCCTTTTGTGTGACATGCTTAGTTGCTCAGTTTTGTCTGACTCTTTGCAACCTCGTGGATTCCAGGCTCCTCTGTCCATGGGCTTCTCCAAGCAAGAATACTGGAGTGGGTAGTCATTCCTTTCCAGGAATGGAACCCTGGTCTCCTGCATTGCAGGCAGATGCTTTACCAGCTGAGCCACAGAGAAACCCCTGAAGTGCTTTTAGGCAGCTGCTTTTGGTATTACATTCAGAGTCATTGTGATCATCTCTAAGACGATTGGTCCAGAAGGATCTTACTCCACCATTACTGGAAGAAGTCAAGTTAATATTTTCATATTAATTTGTAAAGCACTTTATGTTTTAAAAATATTAACAATTTGTTATGCATCATCATGAAAGGTAACTTTGTAAGACTGTTGTTTGCTTCAAACTTATAATATTTCTGATATACAGAAATTTATTATTTTGATGTAATTAAATAAATAAGTTTGCGATTTCTTCTCTTCAGTTTTGTTTAAAAATCCATTGTTATTCAAATACCAGATAAATATACACCTAGTTTTTTTCTTTTTTTCAATGATCCTAGTTTTTATGTTTAACTTTTTAATCTCTTTTGAGTTTATTTTTCTGTACTATATAGAGTGATATTTTTCCCAAAGAGCAAGATAATTTCCTAAACATAATATATGCAGCTGATCATATTTTTAATAGTAGTCACAATGTTTCCAATATAGAAAATTAATTTGTAACTTTTTAATTTTCACCTTTAAATTTAGGTGAAAATATATAGCATTAGCAAACTGTATCAAAATAGTGCTTGAAGTCTGGAAAAGAAAGTTTGAGTAGGAAAGATGAAACTTTGTTTTGTATGTTAATAGCAAGGCATTAAACCACTGTCACAATCTACTTATTGTACACCTGATGAAATCACTTAGTCAATCAATTACTCTTCTCATGACCATGTACGTGGTGCTAAGAGCAGAAGCAATAACCAGTCAGCATTAGCTGGTATAAAGTAATCATAACTGAAGTGGTAATCAAGTGTTAGCCGCTGATGATACTAATTCTTAGGTGGTGATAAATGCAATAGAGGATAGAGACATGGTGCTGCAGGACAAACAGCCCTTCCTAGGGGAAAAAGGGGAGGCTTCCTTGAGAGAGTGATGATTCAGTTGAGGCTTGCAAGAGGAGTAGAATTAACTACCTAAAGTGTGGGAGATAGTGAGGGGGAAGGTGGCAGTTAGCAAAGGCAGCAGCGAGTTTAAGGAACCTGCGGCAAGAAGAGCACAAGCGTTCTGAGGAATCTAAGGAGCTGAGAGCGAGGGGCAGCATGGTATGGGATAAAGTCGGAGGTGTGAATAGGGTCCAGCTGTGCAGGCTGTGCTTACTGAAGGGCTGTAATTTTTGTCCTAAGAGTAATGGGGAGTTGTGGAAAGATTTTAAGCAAAAGAGTGATCACATTTGCACTTCAAAAAGAGCAGGCTGATTAAAGTGTGAAAATACTTCAGTGGAAGGCAACAATAGGTACAAGAGACCAGTGAGCTATCACAAAGATCCGAGTGAGAAATGATGGTAGCTTGGCACCACACGTGGATGTATGAATGGATGGACAGTTGGGTGGACGGGTGCAAATGTAAACCTCAGTTGAGATGGCAGTACTACAGTCTTGAGTGTGTGTGTGTGTGTGTGAGTGCTAAGTCACTCAGTCGCGTCCAACTCTGCAACCCTATGGACTGCAGCCTGCTGGGCTCTTCCCTCAAGGGATTCTCCAGGCGAGAATACTAGAGTGGGTTGCCGTGCCCTCCTCCAGGGGATCTTCCCAACTCAGGGACTGAAGCTTCATCAGGGACCGAACCTTTGTCTCTGACGTCTGTCTGCATTGGCAGGCAGGCTCTTGCCCACGAGCGCCACCTGGGAAGCCCACTACAGTCTTAGGCAGCTTAAGCTTGTTTCCCACTGTCCCTTTGTATTTCCTCAGTTGGTTAGTTCTTTTACCCCTGGATGAAAAGTATGAGCAGACTTTGATTTTTCTGTTTGTCTCGATCACACAAACAGCCCCAGCTTACTAGTTGCAATAGTTAGTCACAGATCATGGTCAAAGCTGTAGACCTGATTTAAATGTGAATCGTGTTCCCGGCCCAGTCGGGGCCTGCTGGGGGCACAAGTGGCCTCTTCCCCTCTCCCCACTTGGCACTTCTCTTCCTTCCCCGTATTGCAAACTTGGGTTCTGACTCCTTCAGGGCGGAAGTGCCCAGAGGAAGGAGAGGAAAAAAGGGGAGCAGGAATGTTCGTACTGGACTGGCTCTCCTGTGAGCTGGAAACTGCATTCTCTGGGCCTAGCAAGTGTCTTTTGTCTGCAGGGGTTTCCTTTCAGGAGAGCTCTTGCTGGGTCTCTCTGGGTTTCGCACTTGGCTCTCACGGCTGCAGTTCTTTGATGAAGGCAAATGCCTCTCCATCTCAGCTGATCACTTACTTCTTCCCTCCTCGGCCCCTGGCAACCTGGAGGCAGGGAAGGAAAGCCTCCCTTTACTAAGGCCCGTTCTCCCAAGTGGCCTTCTTGGGCAGGACCTAGATGGCCCCGTGTCCGTGTGTGTGCTGTCCCGCGCGGGGCCCATGTGAGACTCACAGGAGATCCTCCGCGTTGTTTCCCTGCCGACTCTGAGAGTAAGCCAGCAGTCTTGCCACACCCACGCTGCCCGCCGCCATTTTCGGTCAACGGCTGAGCAGCTCGTCTCCCATCTACATGATTTCTGTTCTCTGATACACGGGACCCTCCATGGCAGGAGCGCCCAGGTAGAACTCTTCTTCCCACAAGGCTTGAGATGTGGGTACACATTGCCCATCCTGCTTAAGGCTTGGGGGTCTCTCAGACATATCTAAAGCTTTGCACCCCAGATTTTCGCTCGTATTCCTCTGTTTTCTGGACCTGGAACAGGAACATCTTGGGGCTTTTATTCTGCATACCACTCCAATCGAACTCTTCAAATAATGAGTTTGAAAGAATTATTTCAGGAGCATTAGAATTTTAATCAAATCCCTTTGTTTCTCCCTTCAATGTATGTTACTGCGAATAGAATATAGAGACATGGAGATGTACAGCCAGTTTGTTTTTTCCTTGCTTTTAAAAAATCAATTTGCAGTATTATTTTACTGAATTATTTTGTTTACCTTATATACAAAATTTCATATAAATTCACTGCTGCCATTTTAGTTCAATAGTAAGCACCTAATCCATGCAGTGTTATAGAAAAAAATGTTTGAAATACTATCTTTGTTTTTTCTAATCCAGATTTGGACTTAAAACCACCACTAAAGTCAATTGGAAGCAATTTTTAACATCATTTTATGAACCTCAATATGAAGCTAGCAGTAAAGCTCCCTTGACAAAAAGAAATAGGTATGTAAAAGAAAAAAAAACTAAAGTTTGGTTACACATAGCATAATATGCAAAAGGTTAGAGAATATTCAAATTACTTTTTCTTCATTTATTGAATGACAAATTAGTCTTCATTGAATAATTAGGCTTTTACATAATGATGTATAGCTTACAAATTATTTTCCATATATTTTTCTTATTTAAAATTACCTTAAACTGTAAGGTAAGTATAATTATTATTCCAACTTCTAGATGGCAAAATAAGACATTAAGGGAGTCTTCACTAGATCACAGGCTTCATGAGTCATGGAGGTGGAATCGGAGCCTGAATGTCCTCTGAGCACTAAGTATCTTCTTGTAGAACTGGGTATAAACACGAAGTTCTAAAATGTTACCTGCAAAAGAGCAATGTATGCTAACTTGTTTTCCAGCCACACTCTGCGTGGTGCATATACTGTGGATTATTTGCCTTGAGTGCCATTATTTTCATTTTCATTCTAATGTCTATTATAACTTGAGATTTACATTATCACATAAATTGTGGTGGGGGCCCCGAAACATAAAAAAACACTTAATAACATGACATGTTAGCATTTAGACTTTCGCTCTAAGAGCTATTTTGTGTGTGTTGATGTGTACCCTGTAATGATCGCCCTATATGAATCTTAAAGAAAAAAAACAGCCTTTATAACCTCAGCACGTTCATTGAAAGCACTACGCTCTATTGTAAAGTGAAATATACCACAGGGTTCATTCCCATTTCACTAGGTCCAATCCCTGTCTCAGGGTTTATGAATATTTAATGAACTGTCCTGGTCACCAGCCTTCCAGGTATTCAGAGCCCCTCGACCCTCACCACACCCCACCCCCCATACATGCAGTTCTATGAGTTCGTTTCTTAAGTGAAGTTACTTCTATTTCTTTATAGTTTTCTTGTCCCACAGCACCTTGTTCAGGACTGTACAAATTAACCTGTGAACTTTATTTACTTTGAAAGAGTAGTTCTCAACTGGGGACCGTCTTGGCCCCCAAGGAGATATTTCGCAATGTGTTGTCCCAGCTGGGGCAGGGGTGCTACCACTCTCCACTGGATGCAGCCCGGAGATGCTGCTAAGCATCCCTCAGTGCACAGCACGGGACCTCCACCCCCTCTCCCCTCCTACCCCCGCAACAAAGAACTGTCCGGCCCCAGCGTCAATGGTACTGTGGGAGACAAAACTGGTGCAAACATACCCATTCATGCCAGTGTTTGTGGTCTTCAGAAAAGCCAGGTTCCAAGTCACACGAAGAACTCAGACCCAGCATTTCTGCTACTTCCTATGTTCCGTAAAAGTGGCGGCAGGGGTGTATGTGTTTGATTGTTCTCGTACAACTGGAAAAGGCTAAGATGGCTGTATAGATGCAGCAGTGAACTCTCCTAAATGATCTGAGAGGTGTTCAGAGCCAGTCTGACTCACCACCATTCTTTATTTCGTGGGACATGTCAAACCGTCTAATTGAACCCTGGAAAGGGAGGCTGGCAAGTGTATATTGCCAGGAGGTTCTTCAGCCTCCGCTGTGATCAGAATCCCTGGTGAAGATGGCTCTGATCTCCCCGGTGGATGATCACGGGCCTCCAAGCATACATGCAGGCTGCTGGCCCTGATCTCGGGGGATGAAAGCAAGAGGCAAGTGAGGGAGACGGGTCTGATAACAGAGGTGGTCCTGGCGGTCACGGCCGCTGTCAGCGGCGAGGGACAGCTTGTGAAGGTCGACGTCCTCGGTGATGATGTCGGCGAGTGGGCTGCAACACGCTGCCTCTACAAGGAGGTGCTGCTTTCGGCACTGATCTCAACAGTGATCAGCTTGTTCTCAACCGTGATCTCAGCGTCTTTCCTGGTCTTTTTTTGAGACCAAAGACCCGAACTGGCCAGACGGCTGGCCACGACTATTCGGCAAGGGAAGGGGAGAGTGATGGGGCTGCAAGACTAATTGGCGCCTGTGGGAACTGCCTGCAAGCTGGCTCCCTGATTAGGTACCGCGTTGACTGAGTGACAGATGGGCCCACACGAGCATGTGACACTTTTTGGAAGAGGAGCCATCCAGAAATAAAGCGTTAGTATAGACGTTGTTAGGGTGGTTTTCTTTTTCTTTTTTTCTTTTTTTTTTTTTGCGTTAAGAACAAAGGTCAAGAACATAACCTTATTCCTGTCTTTCTCTTAATTTTGTAGCATCAACTTTAGAAATCAGGTTCACAAGGAAAACGTTATCACGAAGTTATTTAGACATGAAGATCACGATTCATCGTTGAAGAAAGCACTGCTGCTCATCAAGTCTGTAAGATTTTGAAACTCGTGAAAAACTCACTGTTGTGAGGAAGGCTAACACTCAACAGGACCAATAAAAAACTGTATACTCATTAATTTATCACTCAACAAATATTTTTGAGCTCCCATTAAATGCTATGGGCTTCTCAGGTGGCTCAGTGGTAAAGAATCTGCCTGCAATGCAGGAGATGCAGGTTTGATCCCTGGGTGGGGAAGATTCTCTGGAGAAGGAAATGACAACCCACTCTAGTTTTATTGCCTGGGAAATCGCATGGACAGAAGAGCCTGGTGGGCTGCAGTCCACAGGCTTGCAAGAGTTGGGCAGAACTTAGCGACTAAACCACCACCACCATTATATGCTGGCACTTCTTCTGAGTGCTCAGGGATGCAAAGCCTGACCTCAAGAGCTGGGTCTAGTTGGGAAGATGGGGGACATAAAGTTTACTGCAATGTAGTGAGATGAATGCCGGGGGCTGAGAGCAACATGTGTCAAGATTGTTAAGGATGGAGTGACTCATCACCATTAGCTGTACAATTAAGGACTAACCTTGACCGTCAAGCTTTCCTCCCATCCCCACGGGTTCATAACCAACTTGTAGCCCTGAATGGGAACATTTTCTTAGTCCCAGAATAGTCTGTTTAATTGCTTCCCTGTCCTGCAAAGGGAGGCTTGTCCATGATGTTGCTTTAAACATTAGCTCCTGCCCCCTTTCACGTTCATTTTAGAAAGCAGCATTCGGATGCCTTTGGTTCAGAGCCACGTCTCACGAGTTAGTTATTTACTGAGCACATCCGATTACTGAATCTCTAGTAAATAACCAGGAGTGCAGTCAACTACTTTGCCTCAAACACAGAAGAGGAGTCCCCTGGCCTCGGGGTCCCCCGGCCAAGCCCGCCACCCCGGGACAGTCTCCGCCATGGGCCAGGCTCCGGGGAGGCTCCCAGGGCCTGGAGGAGGGCCAGAGGGTTCTGGTTTGCGCTCTGCTGTGGAGACCGCAGCTGCACGCTTCTGTCCCTCTAGAATGCCTCTGCACAGCGTGGATTCCGAGCTCTGGGTTCTGCTTTGTCCAGGGGAGATGCTGTAGCTGGTGCGCCAGGCACAGTTCATCTTCACACCTACTAACCTGTTCTCTGAGGACGGCCAGGAATAGGGAATCCATTCTACATGTCAGGCTCTGTCTCCAGTGATTTTTGTGGTGTCCACTCACTTTAGCCTCTCGATACCTCTGTCAGGCAGACACTGTCATTACCTTCAGTTGATCCTTTTTGTTTCGCCCTCACTTGCTGAGGAAAGGAGGCTGGGGGTGAGTGCCCGGCCCGAGGTTCCCCCTGCTAGTGAGCGGTGGGGCTGAGATTGGAACCAGCCGCCCCCGGAGCTGGCGCACTTCCGCCCTGCACTGAGCCGCCCGCCAGCGCACTGACCAGGCCACCGCTTTAAGATAAACGAAGGCTCCTGTGTAGCTTTTATTAGTATATTGAAGAAGTAATTTAATTAAAAATGGTGAAATCTTCACCTCCGCTAATGGAGGGCTGTAATAATGCTTACCGAGCCAAATCTCAGTGACTTAACAGTCCCTGAGGTACCTCTGGACAAATAGACTGATGAACGCACACAGGAGAAGGTGGGGAATTGAGTGTCTGCTCCGTGCCAGACAGAACCCACAGGTGAATAAGGCGAAGTCCCCACTGCCAACGAGTTCACCCTCCGGAGTATCGCAGGAGAGCCACAGCCATCACACACCGAGAGCCACAGAGGTGGGGTTTCCAATGGGGATCCCCCCACCCCACGCCTGCCAATCATTTGTCTGGGTCTTGGCCACGTTCTGGGACCTGGTAGGAGAAGGAGAGCAGAGGGAAAGAGCCAGCAGTGGGCACGGAATGGCATTTGGCCACAGAGGCGGCCCTGGGAAGCAGGACCCACTCCTGCCATAGAGAAGGATGCAGCATTGTTAGAAGACAGGCTTTCAGTCTCTCCAAGTCACACCCACGGAGCTGGCTGTGCTGCCTGAGTGTGCCTCTGCCCTCGTGCTAAGTGGACCCCTCACTCCACTGACTTACGCTGAAGTCAGGTGTGGCTCATGTTCTAGCCCGAAAACAGCTTGTGCCCTGCCTATTCATGTACTTCATTCTCAGTGTTGTCATCTACAGCTCACATGATTTTATGAGTAGAACGTCCCAAAGAACCTTCCAAAAATTATTAGAATTAAACAAAAAACAAACAAACAAAAAAAAACCCCAAAATTATTAGAATTCACCATAGAATTGAGAAGGTCATTGGATACAGGGTCAATATACAAAGATCAGTAGTATTTCTATAAACTGCAATAAGCAATTGGAAAAAGAAGTTTTAAAATATTATTGCTAATAATCCTTAAAAAAAAGCCAAATACCTAGAAATATATCTAACCAAAAATGTGCAAATCCTCTGTGTTGAAGACTTGGAAGATTGCTTGTACACATAGCTGCCTGCTACAAACTCAGAGTGTGTAGAAGGAAGACATGCTTCTCAGCTCATTCTCTGAGGCCGATGTTACCTTAATACCAAAGCCAGATGAAGAGATCACAAGAAAAACCACAGACCAATATCCTTCATGAATATAGTTGCAAGAATTCTCAAAAATATTAGCAAACCGAACCTAGCAATGTGTAAAAAGGATTAAATGCTATGGCCACATGAGGTTCATCCCAGGATGGCAAGGTTGGTTTAACTTCCAAAAGATCAATTACCATCACACACAATATTAATAGAAACAAAGGACAGATCTGCATGACCATAAATGCAGAAAAAAAATTTTGAAAAATTCAACACTCATTCACGATAACAACTTTCAACCAACTAGGAATAGAAAGGAAATTCCCTAACCTGATAAAGGGCCTTTATGATAAACCCAACGCTAACAGCACAGTTGTGCTTCCCTGATGGCTAGTAAAGGATTCGCCTGCCAATGCAAGAGGCTCAGGTTTGAAGGTAGGAAGGAATTGGTGATAGGCGATAGGTAGGAAGGATAGGTGAGAAGGAAATGGCAACCCACTCCAGCATTCTTGCCTGGGAAATCCCATGGACAGAGGAACCTGGCAGGCTATAGTCCATGGGGTTGCAAAAGAGTCCGTCGCAATTTAGTGACTAAACAGTAACAGCACAGTTAATGACAAAGGACTGAATACTCCCCCCAAAATCAGGTTGTTGCTGCTGCTGCTAAGTTGTTTCAGTCGTGTCCCACTCTGTGCGACCCCATAGACGGCAGCACACCAGGCTCCCCCGTCCCTGGGATTCTCCAGGCAAGACTGGAGTGGGTTGCCATTTCCTTCTCCAATGAATGGAAGTGAAATGTGAAAGGGAAGTCACTCAGTCTTGTCCGACTCTTTGTGACCCCATGGACTGCAGCCCACCAGGCTCCTCCATCCATGGGATTTTCCAGGCAAGAGTACTGGAGTGGGGTGCCATTGCCTTCTCCGCCTGAAATCAAGAAAAACACAATAATGTCAGCTCTAGCTACTTCTTTCCAACATTATACTGAAGTTCTAGACTTCAGTATAATCAGGAAAGAAAAGAAATAAAAGGCATACACGTTGGGAAGAAAAAAGGAAGACTGTCTTTAATCCCAGACTTGATCTTGTAATAGAAAATTCACATGGACTGCTAGAACTAACAAATGAATCCATCAAGGTCACAGGATACAAGCTCCAGGTACAAAAATCCGTTACATTTCCATGAATTAGCAACGAACAATGTGAAAATAAACTTCAGTAAGCAATTCCGTTCACAGCAGCATAAAAAGAATAAGAAACCTAGAAGTAAATTTAACGGAAGAAGGCCAGGTTTGTGTACTGAAAATTATAAAACACGGTAAAAAGGAAAAGAAGATGTAAAAACGTGAAGAGACATTTAATATTCATGGATTAGAACACTCAGTATTATTAAGGTGGCAGTTCTTTCCAGATTGATCTGTAGATTCAATGAAAGCCCATCAAAATTCCAGCTGGCTTTTTTTTTTTTTTTTTTTTTTGCAGAAATTGTAAATCTGATCTTAAAATTCATCTGGAAATGCAAAGGTTGCAGAAGAGCTAAAACAATTTTGGAAACAAAGAGTGACGTTAGAGTACTTAAACTTCCAGATTTTGAATCATAGGAAAAAGTTACAGTAATAAAGACAGGGTGGTACCGGCATGGGATAGACATCGATCAACGGAACATAATTGAGGGTATGGAAATAAACCCTCATACTGATGGTCAATTAGTTTTCAACCAATTCAGCAGGTGAAAGAATAATCTTTTCAACAAATGGTGCTGAGACAAGTGGGTATGCCAACACAAGCCATGTAGTCAAAGCTATGGTTTTCCAGTAGTCATGAACAGATGTGAGCGTTGGGCGATAAATAAAGCTGAGGACCAAAGAAGTGATGTTTTCAAATTGTGGTGTTTGGAGAAGAACTCTTGAGAGTCCCTTGGACTGCAAGGAGATCAAACCCGTCAATTCTAAAGGAACTCAACCCTGAATACTCATTGGAATGACTGATGCTAAAGCTGAAGCTCCAGTACTTTGGCTACCTGATGCGAAGAGCCAACTCTTGGAAAACACCCTGATGATGGGAAAGATTGAGGGCAGGAGGATAAGGGGTTGACAGAAGATGAGACCATTGGATGACATCACTGACTCAATGGGCGTGAGTTTGAGCAAATTCTGGTAGATAGTGAAGGATAGGGAAGCTTGGAGTGCTGCAGTCCATGGGGTCATAAAGATTCTGTCACGACTTAGTGACTGAGCAATGCAGAAAGATGAAGTTAGACCTTGTCTTTACATTATATACAAAACTTAACTGAAAATGGACCATAAACCTAAATGTAAGAGCTAAAACAGTAGAAGTCTTAGAAGAAGACATATGTGCGATTCTTTGTGATCTTGTGTTAGGCAAAGATTTTTTTAGATGTGATACTAAAAGCATGATCCATAAAACAACAAAATGTATACATTGGACTAATTTAGAATTACAAGCTTTTGTTCTTCAGAAGACACCATTAAGGAGGTGAAAAGACAAACCACAAACTGGGAGAAAACGTATGCAAATTCTATATCTGGTAAAGGGCTTACATCTAGAATATATGAGAACTCTTAGAACTCAATAAGAAGACTACCCAATTTTTAAAATGGACAAGATTTTAATAGACATTTCACCAAAGAATATATAGGAATACCCAGCTAACACAGGAAGCGGAGCTCAGCATTGTTGGTCATCAGGGAAGTGCAAATCAATAGGGCGGTGAGAGACCACCTCACACCCCCTGGAGTGGCTACTCTCAGCAAGACAGATAACAGTAAGTGCTGGTGATGCTGTGGAGACGGCACTTATACACCCCTGGTGGGATCATACAGTGGTACAACTGCTACAGAAAACAACAAAGTCATTTCTTAACAATTTAAAACAAACGACCACATGACCCAGGAATTCCACTCCTAGATACCTCTGCCCAAGAGAAATAAAAACACATGTCCACACAAAGGCTTGTGTGCAAGAGTCCACAGTAACATTATTCCTCATTTCCAAACTGGAAACAGTCCAAATGTTCATCAACTTATGATAATACAAAATGTGCCATATCGTACAATGGAATAGTAGTAACCAGAATAAAAAGGAACAAAATACCGATCCATGCAACATCATGGATGAGCCTCACAAACATGATACCTGTTGAAAGAAGGCAGATGGAAGGTGCATACAGATAAAATGTCGTATGAGTCTATTTACATGAAATATCCAGAAAAAAAGCAAATATGTATAGAGATAGAAACTAGATTAGTCCCTTAGGATAGGGTAGAAATGCAGAGTGACAGCAAATGGGCACAAGGTTTCTTGGGTGTGATGAAAACATTCGAATTAGAGACTGATAATGGTTGATTTTAGAGCTAACACCCAAAAAAGATGTCCTTTTCATTATAGGGGTCTGGAATGCAAAAGTAGGAAGTCAAAAAACACCTGGGGCAACAGGCAAATTTGGCCTTGGAGTACGGAATAAAGCAGGGCAAAAGCTAATAGAGTTTTGCCCAGAGAACACACTGGTCATAGCAAACACCCTCTTTCAACAACACAAGAGAAATGGAGATGACATCACGAGATGGTCAACACCAAAATCAGATTGATTATATTCTTTGCAGCCAAAGATGGAGAAGCTCTATACAGTCAGCAAAAACAAGACTGGGAGCTGACTCTGGCTCAGATCATGAACTCCTTATTGCCAAATTCAGGATTAAATTGAAGAAAGTAGGGGAAACCACTAGACCATTCAGGTATGACCTAAATCAAATCCCTTATGATTATACAGTGGAAGTGAGAAATAGACTTAAGGGACTAGATCTGATAGAGTGCCTAATGAACTATGAACTGAGGTTCGTGACATTGTACAAGAGATAGGGATCAAGACCATCCCCATGAAAAAGAAAGCGAAAAAGCAAAAGGGCTGTCTGGGGAGGCCTTAAAAATAGCTGTGAAAAGAAGAGAAGTGAAAAGCAAAGGAGAAAAGGAAAGATATAAGCATCTGAATGCAGAGTTCCAAAGAATAGCAAGAAGAGATAAGAAAGCCTTCCTCAGTGATCAATGCAAAGAAATAGAGGAAAACAACAGAATGGGAAAGACTAGAGATCTCTTCAAGAAAATTAGAGATACCAAGGGAACATTTCATGCAAAGATGGGCTCGATAAAGGACAGAAATGGTATGGACCTAACAGAAGCAGAAGATATCAAGAAGAGGTGGCAAGAATACACAGAAGAACTGTACAAAAAAGATATTCACGACCAAGATAATCATGAGTGATGGTGTGATTACTCATCTAGAGCCAGACATCCTGGAATGTGAAGTCAAGTGGGCCTTAGAAAGCATCACTACGAAAAAAGCTAGTGGAGGTGATGGAATTCCAGTTGAGCTCTTTCAAATCCTGAAAGATGATACTGTGAAAATGCTGCAGTCAATATGCCAGCAAATTTGGAAAACTCAGCAGTGGCCACAGAACTGGAAAAGGTCGGTTTTCATTCCAATCCCAAAGAAAGGCAATGCCAAAGAATACTCAAAACTACCACACAATTGCATTCATCTCACACGCTAGTAAAGTAATGCTCAAAATTCTCCAAGCCAGGCTTCAGCAGTACATGAACCGTGAACTTCCAGATGTTCAAGCTGGTTTTAGAAAAGGCAGAGGAACCAGAGATCAAATTGCCAACATCCACTGGATCATGGAAAAAGCAAGAGAGTTCCAGAAAAACATCTATTTCTGCTTTATGCACTATGCCAAAGCCTTTGACTGTGCAGATCACAATAAACTGTGGAAAATTCTGAAAGAGATGGGAATACCAGACCACCTGACCTGCCTCTTGAGAAACTTATATGCAGGTCAGGAAGCAACAGTTAGAACTGGACATAAAACAACAGACTGGTTCCAAATAGGAAAAGGAGTATGTCAAGGCTGTATATTGTCATCTGCTTATTTAACTTCTATGCAGAGTACATCATGAGAAACACTGGGCTGGAAGAAGCACAAGCGGGAATCAGGATTGCTGGGAGAAATAGCGATAACCTCAGATATGCAGATGACACCACCCTTATGGCAGAAAGTGAAGAGGAACTAAAAAGCCTCTTGATGAAAGTGAAAGAGGAGAGTGAAAAAGTCGGCTTAAGCTCAACATTCAGAAAACTAAGATCATGGCTTCTGGTCCCATCACTTCATGGGAAATAGATGGGGAAACAGTGGAAACAGTGTCAGACTTTATTTTTGGGGGCTCCAAAATCACTGCAGATGGTGACTGCAGCCATGAAATTAAAAGACGCTTACTCCTCGGAAGGAAAGTTATGACCAACCTAGACAGCATATTGAAAAGCAGAGACATTACTTTGCCAACAAAGGTCTGTCTAGTCAAGGCTATGGTTTTTCCAGTGGTCATGTATGGATGTGAGAGTTGGACTGTGAAGAAAGCTGAGCGCCGAAGAATTGATGCTTTTGAACTGTGGTGTTGGAGTAGACTCTTGAGAGTCCCTTGGACTGCAAGGAGATCCAACCAGTCCATCCTAAAGGAGATCAGCCCTGGGTGTTCTTTGGAAGGACTGATCCTAAAGCTGAAACTCCAGTACTTTGGCCACCTCGTGAGAAGAGTTGACTCATTGGAAAAGACTCTGATGCTGGGAGGGATTGGGGGCAGGAGGAGAAGGGGACGACAGAGGATGAGATGGCTGGATGGCGTCACCAACTCAATGGGAATGAGTTTGAGTGAACTCCGGGAGTTGGTGTTGGACAGGGAGGCCTGGCATGCTGCAATTCATGGGGTTGCAAAGAGTTGGACATGACTGAGCGACTGAACTGAACTGAATGGTTGATTATTGAAAATCATAAATATTAGTTGTCAACGACTCCTACTTGAACATTAAACAGTCGTCACTCCCCCACCAAAAAGTACCCTGAACATACCCTCTAAATTACTTAATTTTCTCCAAGAAAACCTTTTGTCCTTTTCAAGTTTTGGACCCTAAATTTGTAGTTGTCACTCATACACTGCTGTATCACTTAATAAGTCTTTGGTCACATTAATATTCACAATATCTCTTTATGGAGAGATAGGGTCCTTTATTTCCCCTGCCTTTCCAGTAAATAGTTTCTCTCAATTTTGATATTCAATTTACTTATTGGTAATTTTTTATTCTGGGAGAAGAAGTCTGCCTCTCAGTATTATGCTCATAACACGTTTTCTTTATGGTGCGTGGCTGAAATTTTTCTCGCTAAGTAATTGTCCATTTATGTAATTGACGAGGTTGGTGGTAGTGCAAACAAGCATAGTTAACATTCTTAGTAAATTGGCAAGTGGTAATTGAATTTCCAGGAAATGCTATATGCCTGGTGTGGCTGAGCTGCAGGGTCCTCAGGTGGGTTAGGGCAGGAAAAGCTGTTTGGCTTCTGAGACCAGCAGCATTCAGCCTGCCCCGGGGAGAGGGTCAGCCTCTTTGTTGCCACATCCTGACGAAGAACATGATAGCAACGGCACTGGCAAAGTTCTAGATTCCCTCCCCCGACTGCTCTTGGCACGTGGGTTATACAGTGAGCATCCGCTGAGGTTTTCGTATTTCAGATCACAATTCTATTTGGCCCCAAATCTTGATTTATTAAGTGCTGCCCAGTACATGTCATGCTTTTCCTTCCTTTTTTTCGTTTTTTAAAACATTCCCTTATAATATTTTCATGCTCAGAAACCTGATGGACAGATAACAGGGCAAGAACTGCAACGCATTCTAAATTGCATGGTGGTAAAAATAAGTGATTCAGAATTCAGGGAACTAATGCGAATACTTGACCCTGGGTGCACCGGATGTGTCAACGTCAGCAGGTTTATTGAGCTAATTGAAGAGAGCCCTAAGGTGAGTTTTGCCACAACTTCACGTTTGCTTTTGTTTACGGTAGGAAACTTAAGTGTTGTTAGTGAAATAAGAGATGCAGGTGAGATATGGTTTAAATAACTGAATGCACATTTTCCACCAGGGTTAATTTTAATTTTAAGCAAGAGTTGTGTTTAAAAGCTGTTTGATTTTAACTTTTAGTTTCTAAACCTGGATTCGATCCCTGGGTTGGGAAGATCCCTTGAAGAAGGGAAAGGCTACCCACTCCAGTATTCTGGCCTGGAGAATTCCGTGGGCTACAGTCCATGGGGTTGCAGAGAGTCAGACACAACTGAGCAACTTTCACTTTTCTAAATCTCACTGAGGGATGAACTTTGACATTTCCAAAAACCTTTCCTTGAATGGCAGCACTTGATACACCAGATAGAACTCCTTTTCACAGCATTTCGATAGCACTGCTAGAACCTGCCTGCCCATGCAGGAGATGTAAGAGATGCAGTTTCAATCCCTGGGTCGGGAAGATCCCCCTGGAGGAGGGCAAGGCAACCTACTCCAGTATTCTTGCCTGGAGAATCCCATGGACAGAGGAGCCTGGTGACCTACAGTCGATGGGGTCACAGAGAGTCAGACTTGACTGAAGCGACTTAGCATGAATGCATTTGAAACAAAACAACTGCTTATTGCCTCTAGTGGCACTTTTGTATTTATTTTGGTTGAAAAGTTGATACTTTTGTTATTGTTAATCCTTCTATTAAATCCTTCTATTAAAGCTAACTTTAATAGCTATTTAGCATTTTAAAATTTTAAGGACTTTGAAAAAATCGGATTAGTTTCAGATAATGCATGCCATGGACATTAGCAGAGTTTCATTGCAATGTTTGTTAAAGACTTCTTTTTACCAGGTACAGGTTAGCTTTCAGTTTAAATACTATGGTTTGTGTGCACTCATGGTAAGTTGCTTCAGCTGTGTCTGACTCTTTGGGAACCCATGGGCTCCTGTGACCACGTGCCTCCTCTGTCCATGGGATTCTCCAGGCAGGAACACTGGAGTGGGTTGCCATGCCCTCCTCCAGAGGATCTTCCCAACGCAGGGACTGACCCACGTCTCTTACCCCTCCTGCGCCGGCAGGCAGGGTCTTTACTACTAGTGCCGCCTGGGAAGCCCACCTTGTGCACATCCTAACCCACGTCACTGGGTCCTTCTTGAGCTGTTTCAGAAGTGAGTCCCGGAGTCCTTTCACCTGCAGAAACAGAGAACTGCAGCTTCTCCAGAGTTCCCCAGTGGGACACAGACTGTGCCAGCTCTTGTGCATCATCGCCTCTGCCCATCACCGCATCCCGGCATATTTTTGTTGTTCAGTTGCTCAGTCATGTATGAGTCTTTTTGACCCCATGGACTGCAGCACGCCAGGCTTCCGTGTCCCTTACCGTCTCCTGAAGCTTGCTGAAACTCATGTCCATTCAGTTAGTGACGCCATGCAACCATCTCGCCCTCTATTGCCCACTTCTCCTCCTGTCCTCAATCTTTCCCAGCATTTGGGTCTTTTCCAGTGACTTGGCTCTTCCCATCAGGTGGTCAAATTATTGGGACTTCAGCTGTAGCATCAGTCCTTCCAATGAATATTCAGGGATGATTTCTTTTAGGATTGACTGCATGTAGCCATCCTTTTTCTTCTTTCTTTTTTAATCAAATCCAATTTTTTTCCTTAAAAACAAAACTGTAGACATGTGAGAGTGTGCTTTCCACGTGGCCAGCATCGTGGTCAGGGCCTGCTCTAGATCAGACCCTGTCCACCTCCGGGCTTGCAGTCCTCTAACGACTGTAGCCTCGTAGATAAAGCAGAATGTCCCAACGTGATTGACGGAGTGCCTTGTGGTCCACTCTGGCCACCTCTCACAGGGTCTCCTCGCCATCCGCCAGGTCCTCGGCCTCCCCAGGCTCCCTCCACCAACCTTAGCATCGCAGCTCCTGCCAGGATCCCCTTCCCACTCCCTCGTCCGGGGCCCTTCAGTAGGTCTCAGCCTTCCCAGCGATGCCCTGGACCCCTCTGATGAAGCCAACCTTGCAGTCTTCAGCCTCACACACCTGTTCCAGCCACGGGGCCACGTTTGTATCAGGATGTTGCCGTGCCTCTCGGAAGGCAGGGACTACTCTGTTTTCACTGTCAGAGGCACCCTCAAGCATAGTCCAGTGCTAGGCACCCTCACAAAGCAGTGTGTTGAGTGAATGTTAATACAAAGAAATGGATTAGAAACATTGGAACACAGAGATGTGCAAATAGAGAAAATTAAGATCACTGCTAATTCTCACATGGAGGAATTGTGTTACGTTTTTACTCACTCTTGCGTGTTCTTCCAAACCTTTATACCTTTATACACACACACACTAGTTTATTGAGGTATAATTGATATATAAAAGTACACAATTTAATATACAGTATACAGTTTGATGAGCTGGACATATGTGTATATATATATCATATATGATATATATTTTATTTTAAAATGAAATATGTACTTAGTGACTTTTAAATTTATCATCAGTTAACATATTGTTAACCCTTCAGTTCAGGTCAGTAACTCAGTCGTGTCCGACTCTTTGTGACCCCATGAACTGCAGCACACCAGGCCTCCCTGTCCATCACCAATTCCCGGAGTTCACCCAAACCCACATCCATCGAGTTGGTGATGCCATCCAGGCATCTCATCCTCTGTCATCCCCTTTTCCTCCTGCCCCCAACCCCTCCCAGCATCAGAGTCTTTTCCAATGAGTCAACTTTTTGCATGAAGTGGCCAAAGTACTGGAATTTCAGCTTTAGCATCATCCTTCCAAACAACACCCAGGACTGATCTCCTTTAGGATGGACTGGTTGGATCTCCTTGCAGTCCAAGGGACTCTCAAGAGTCTTCTCCAACACCACAGTTCAAAAGCATCAATTCTTTGGCACTCAGCTTTCTTCACAGTTCAACTCTCACATCCATACCTGACCACTGGAAAAACCATAGCCTTGACTAGACGGACCTTTGTTGGGAAAATAATGTCTCTGCTTTTTAATATGCTATCTAGGTTGGTCATAACTTTTCTTCCAAAGATTAGTGTCAGTAAAAATTCTGCTATGTAATATTAAAAGATACAGAGTATTCCCCATTGTTATAATCTAGGTGTTCATTATTTAATTTCTAGGTGATGGATTTTTTTTCACGTTTGTTGTACTTTTTAAAATAAGCACAAGTTGAATGTTGTTGTCCTCATTTCCAGACGGGGGCTGGTGGGCAGACACACCTGCTTAAGGTCTAAACTCTTGGCTAGTCAGGGACAGAACCGACAGCCCAAAGTCCGTCTGCCTCCTAAGCCCCCACTGCCTTTATGAGAGACTTGTATTTATACACATTTTCTGTTTCCCAATCAGCTGCACAAAATACCTGCCTATAAAGACACCAAGATGCCTCTCTTCCTGGCTTGGGATTCAGTAAGTAAGGCTTTCCTGTGTGGCCCCAGGGTGCTACCTCCCACCCCAGGTTACAAACATGCAACTTGGTAAATATCATTTTTTTTTCTCCTGGTAGGTGGAAGAAATTATTCATGACTCGATTGCTAAGAATCTATCAGCTTTCTGTAATATGCTGCGGTCATATGACCTCGGAGACACAGGACTGATTGGGCGAAATAATTTCAAGAAAATCATGCGTGTATTCTGCCCATTTTTAACAACTGAACATTTAGTAAAGTAAGTTTTCAGGTAACAGAATTAGTTCATGTCACGTTTTCCTTAAAGTCTGTTTGATAATTCTAAAGCTTTTTCTACATGTTTTCTGCCATGTTAGTAGGTAGTACTGGTAATAGCTTCTAGTTACTGAGCCTGTACTAAGCCTTGAACGTTGGTTGAGAACCTGGCACATATACTATATGATGAGTCCTCGCCACAAGTGTGTAAGGTTGCGTTACAACTCCTTTTCCGGAGTAAGGAGATGGAGGCCTGAAGAAGTTCAGTGAGTCCTTGGAGACACACAGGAGTGAGCCCTGGTGCCTGGGTCCCATTCTGGTCGCCGTGACTCCTATGTTTTACTCTTCATACTGTTTACCTCCCAGGGCGTCTGGCTGTGACCAACCAGCCCATAAATGGTAGCCTGATTTATAGTTTATATATGTGATTTATAGTTGATTTTAGTTTAAAACTTACTTTGTGGTAGCTGAGCCGAAGCTGGAGGGGACAGGGATATTAGAGAAAGAAAAGAAGGGTGTCCTGAAGGCTCCATGGGTCCTGCCTGGTGTCTGTTCCACCCTGCAGGTGGAGGGGCTCATCCCCTGCAGCGTTCCGTCACTGCAGATGACCTTGACAACCTGCAGGCTGGAGCGGGACTCAGGAGGGATGGCGCCTGCCACAGGCCACCCTCAGAAACAGGCGGCCAGTGTTCCCCAGGGTGTGGGCAGTGATCTGGGAGATTCCTGTAGGTGGAAATTCAGTGGCATCACAAGGATGCTCTTTCAGTCCTTCCAAATGGAATGTTAAAAATCTTATTTTTTTACTTTGCTTCATATTACATTGGTTTAAATTGTTGGCCTCTCAAGTCTCCTTTCTGTGAACACTCATAGCCCCTTTTCCCCGTGGCTTATAAGAAGTGGGAGCAAGGCTTTCCCCATCAGGAGGGGCTTTTGAGAGCTTGGTGTGCTGGGCCGGCTGTTTGCGTCCATCCAGTTTACAGAACTCTTGGAGGAAGATCAGTGTGCTTGGGGCGACGGGAAGAAACAAAGCAAAGGGGAGAAGCAGGTGACAGCAAGTCCAGAGGAGGTTCTGGAGGACCTCAGGGAGGGGCGAGGGCCTGGGCTGGGCAGCTGGCGGAGGCGGAGGCCACATGGATGTCCGTGTCTGCAGGGCTGGCTTGTGACTTTGCTGTGTGCTCAGTCCCAAGAGAGAGGGAGAGAGAGAGAGAGAGAGGGAGGGAGAGAGAGAGAGAGAGGGAGGGAGAGGGAGAGAGAGAGGGAGGGAGAGCGAGGGAGAGGGAGAGAGAGGGAGAGAGAGAGGGAGGGAGAGCGAGGGAGAGGGAGGAGCCCAGCACTGGCCGGGTGGTTCAGTTGTTCTTCCACTTGGTCTGCCACTCTGAGTGTTGCATGAGTCTCCTGCATCTGGCCATCCTGTTATATCAATAAAAAAAAAAGTGAAGTTGCTCAGTCATGTCCAACTCTTTGCGACCCCACCAGGCTCCTCCATCCATGGAATTTTCCAAGCAAGAGTACTGGAGTGGGTTGCCATTTCCTTCTCCAGGGGATCTTCCCGACCCAGGGATCGAACCTGGGTCTCCTGCATTGCAGGCAGACGCTTTACCATCTGAGCCACCAGAGAAGCCCCTGTTATATCAATCAGTTCAGTTCAGTTCAGTCGCTCAGTCATGTCCGACTCTGCGACCCCATGAACTGCAGCACGCCAGGCCTCCCTGTCCATCACCAGCTCCCAGAGTCCACCCAAACCCATGTCCATTGTGTCAGTGATGCCATCCAACCATTTCATCCTCTGTCGTCCCCTTCTCCTCCTGTCCTCAATCCCTCCCAGCATCAGGGTCTTTTCCAATGAGTCAGCTCTCTGCATCAGGTGGCCAAAGTATTGGAGTTTCAGCTTCAACATCAGTCCTTCCAAAGAACACCCAGGACTGATCTCCTTTAGGATGGACTGGTTGGATCTCCTTGCAGTCCAGGGGACTCTCAAGAGTCTTCTCCAACACCACAGTTCAAAAGCATCAATTCTTTGGCACTCAGCTTTCTTTAATAGGTTTACAGAAATCCCTTCATTTACTGGCGGTGGTTGGGGGTAGGGGGTGCGGGGATGTCTAACATGGGGAAAAGAGATGCAGAAGCACCCAGCATGGCGTGCGAGCACCAGAGTACCATGCACACACCATTCTGGAAGCCCGGAGGGTGGGGCCAGGGCACGGAAGGCGAGCAGCTTCCCAGGGACGGGAGGCTGGAACCCGGAAAAGAAAGGAAAGAGCCTTGCAAGATGTGGGGCAGCAGGGGACGCTCCCGCGGGACAGGTGGGCAGGATACATGGGGAGAGCAGCAGGGGCCTGCGGCACAGGGCAGGAAGGGTGGGCTAGAAGGACGGGCACCACCCCCCCAGGGGACCGGAGTCATCAAGTAGGCAGGGTCCTCCACAGGGCCTGAGAGCCGCCAGGACGGAGGGCTCTGAAAATGCCCCTGCCCCGGTCTGCAGGCCTGCAGGATGCGGGTACACCGAGTCCCTGTCGCCTCTGCCATTCGGCCCACAGCCGAGAAGCGGAGCTAAGGGGCAACCGGAGGCCGCAAGAGGGTCTAGCGGGGGCGAGTTGCCACGCCAGGTCTGTGCTCTGTAAACACGGCTCTGGCTCCAGGGAGGGGAATGGGTGTAAGGGGGGCAAAGGGGAAGGAAGGGGCCGGAAGAAGGAGGGGCAAAGGACCGTGGGGCCGGCTGCTCCGGGCTGGTCTGGGCAGCAGAGGAACCGCCCGCTGACTCTGGACAGGGAGGCTGACGGCCGAGGGTGGAGGGGTCTCCGGGGATGCCTGGGGCTGCTCGAGAGGTGGGAGAGACAGGGCCACTGAGGAAGCAGATGGAGTTGGCCAGTCGGGGGTGAAAGCGCCAGAAAAAGGGCTGCAGGAAGACGTGGGCCTCAGAGGGGAGTCCGGGCCGGGACGAGACCCCGGCGTCCTCACACCTACCGCTTGCTCGTTTGTTTGTTCGACAAGCGCTTGTCTGGGGTCCACGGTGGACCAACTGGCTGAGGTGAGCGGGCCTCGGGCAGGACCTGAGGCCACCACCAGGCAACCAGGGCCCCGGCTGGTCCAGCAGCAGAGGAGGCCAAGAAGCTTGGGGTGATGGGACCGGATGGGGGTGCCTGAGGCTAAGGGGGCAGGGGGCCAGCAAGGTCAGAGGTCACAAAGGAAGCAAGTGGGGTGAGCAGTTAGGTGGGGGGAGACCCAGCAGGTCCTCGGGAGGTGTGTGGAGCAGAGAGGGCAGGGTCAGGGAGGGAGTCAGCTGGCTTCACAGACAGGCTCTGGCGTGCCTGCGGGCTGGGAAAAGCGGGAGACTGCAGCCAGCATCTGCAGAGGAGAAGCAGATGGAGCCAGGGAGGGAAGAGGGGTTATGGGGATGCTGACCTAGGAGTCGCCTCTCCAGACTTCTCAACGTAGGGGGAGGCAAGATCGGTTGCTGAGGGGGGAGCTCGCCGGTGGAATAGGAGGCTTGGGAGTTGTTAAATGTTTGCAGCGGCTTCCAGGGGCCAGCAGAGGGGAACCTCTTGAGGTCTCCATTTACTTGTCCCTAAAAGGAGGGTGTCGCCCAACGACATTCATGTTCTACCTGAGTACACTTTATTTTCTTTATATCAACTCCTCTTTTTCTGAAGTATATTAATTTTTTTTAAAAAAGGCTTTTCTTACATGTTAAAACAGCATCACTCGCTGTAAAGAGGTTACACTAAGTCTGCCTTTCATGAAAACAGTATGATTAAATCCTAATGAGATGTCTCTATCTGCCAAAGGCTCTAAGCAGAAGGCTTGCTATTGCTTTGTTAAAATGTAGGTTAATAAACAGAAAAAAATATGAGTTATGTTTGATACCACTTGAAGTAAAAGAAATGCAAATTTGCAAACACGTGGAAAGAGCAGAAAAGAGGAGAAGGTGGTTCTCGAGTGTGTGCTGGTGCGTGTGTAAATGACAAAGCCTCTTTGGAAAGCAGTTTGGTGTAACAAGGGGCTTCCCTGGTGGCTCAGATGGTGAAGAATCTGTCTGCAATGTGGGGGACCTGGGTTTGATCCCTGGGTGGGAAAGATCCCTGGAGAAGGGAATGGCTGCCCACTGCAGAATTCTTACTTGGAGAATCCCATGGACAGAGGAGTCTGGCAGGCCCCATTCTATGGGCTTGCAAAGAGTTAGACACGACGGAGTGACTGACACTTTGACTTTTTCACTTTGGTGTGATAAGAACCACCCCCTGCCCACTTTGTCGCTGTGGTTCTTCTAGAAATACGTACCATGAGTACATGTGGAGGTTCAGGGTGTGTTTGGAAAACCACTGGCTGAACAGCCAGGAGTGTGGGTTGGGGTGGGGTGGGCAGGAGGTGAGGATGAACCCAAGCTTCTGGCTCAAGCACCTGGGGACTCAGGATTGTCATCTGAGCTGGGGGAGGCTGAGGGGGACAGTTTCTGGGGGTAGAAATCAGAAGTTTCATTTTAGACATGTTAACTTGGAAAGGAGATTGGTGGGCATCTCACCACCCAGAGTGGCAGGACACTCCGTTCGCCCCCTTCTCCACCTTCCCCTGACCCCACCTCCCGGGTACTCCCCACCTGTCGCCCAGCTGCACTTTTCATGGCTCCTGTCATTTGTTTATGCTTATTACCTGTGCCACCTCCCGAGGACATAAAACGTGGAGACTGTCTCTTCCGGCTGAAGCCCCAGTACCTAGGAGTGGAAGAGTGCCTGGCTCACGGACAGGGCGAGGAAATGAATGAATGAATGGGTGAACTTTAGTGGGTTGATCATGCAGGCACCTGGATTTTTGAGATGGAAGCCTTTCTATCCCTTCTCCATTGTGTAACCAGTCTGTCTAAACTACAAAGTGAAGTTGCTCAGTCGTGTCCGACTCTTTGCGACCCCATGGACTATATGTAGCCTACGAGGCTCCTCTGTCCATGGGATTTTCCAGGCAAGAGTACTGGAGTGGGTTTCCATTTCTTTCTCCAGGGGATCTTCCCAACCCAGGGATCAAACCCGGGTCTCCTGCATTGCAGGGGCAGATGCTTTACCGTCTGAGCTACCAAGGAAGTCCTATAGAGATGATCACATTAAAACCCTGCTTGAAGCACTTGTGTGTCCTCTTGCCATTAGGAAAACACCAGCTGCTTTAACAGAATGTGGCTTCCCGGCCCCTCAGGATCCTCAAGCCCCTCTGGAACTCGGGCTCTGTAGCCAGAAGGCCTGGGTTCAAATCCCAGCTCGGCCCTGAACAAGCTGTGAACTTGGGCAAGTGCTGAGATGAGAGCTGTGGTGAGGACCAAATGAGGTGGTAGACACAAAGCCTGCCACCCAGGGTCAAGCGCACGGGGAGCTCTCATTTGCTGCAGCCATTCCCACAGGTCCTAGCTCAGCAAGGCTGATGCTGAGCTCTCTGTTGTGTCCGGGTTTTCAGATGATCTGTTCCCTCCTTTCAGAACGAGCACTTCCCCAGCCTCTTGCAGCTCCGTGAGGTGGGCTTGCTCTGCATTGGGAGCATGGAGTCTTAACCACTGGACCACCAGGGGAGTCTCAAACTAACCCATATTTAAATAATACAATTGGAAGAAATCCATCAAGTGTATACATCTCTGTGAACCCATCACAAGCTGTCAATCCAGACACTAAACTTTTTCATCATCCTTAAAGCTTCCTTGTGCCCTTTGCAATCCCTCTCTTCCACCCACCTGGCACCATGTCACTGCAGATGACTTGGCATTTTCTAGGATTCTCTGTAAATGCAAGCCTACAAGATGCCAGGTTTTATTCACCAAGCATAATGTCTGTGTGGCTCACTCACACTGTTCTGTGTATCCACAGTTGGTTCTTGTTCATTGCAGAGTAGGCTTCTGTTTTATGGCCTTCCCCAGCCTTGTGGATCCACTCATCTACGGATGGGCATTTGGTTTGTTCCTCGTTTTTGCTCTTACAATGAAAGCCACAGGTATTATACAAGTCTTTGTGTAGACATACGTTTTTATTTCTTCCGGCCACGTGCCTATGGGTGGGATAGCTAGATCCTCTGATGAGTATACATTCGGTTGCCCCACAGTCTTCCAAAGTGGGAGCACCACCTCGCACTCCACCAGCCATGGAGGAGACCTGTAGCCACTCACCTTCTTGCCAACACTTCATAGGCTCTGTCTTATTTCAGCTGTTCTAATGGGCGTGTTCTAATTATTTTTAAAATTCAGACTCTGCAGTAAGTTTCAGGATATTGCTTCAGGAAGAATCCTTTACAAGAAACTTTTGGCATGCCTAGGAATTAATCGCCCGCCCACTGTCTCTCCAGTTTCCATGCCAAAGGGTCAACTGTTAAACGAACATCTTCAAAAAGAGGAGCAGCCACTGCCAGACCATTCTGAGAGGTAAAACAAATCGAAAGCATGTATTAAAACCACAGCGCCTACTGCGGGATGTGTTAGTTGCTCAGTCGTGTCCGAATGTTTGCAACCCCGTGGACAGTAGTCCACTGGACTGCGCCAGTCTCTTCTGTCCGTGGAATTCTACTGCAAGGTAGACAGTAAATATTTGTTGACCAAAATGAGTATTTAAGTATTTTGGGATTTAAATAAGAAAGATGGCAAATGATGAATACAGTGATTAGAGTCAGGGTGTTTTAGAGCAAGCAGAGGTCTTAGGACCATGCTGCGCTGACTTACTAATTCTAGGACTGAAAGCGCTGAGGCCTGAGAGGAGGTCTGGGGCTGGCCTCACATTATTTGGGCTTCCGAGGTGGCGCGAGTGGTGAAGAAGCCCCTGCCTGGGTCGGGACGATACCCTGGAGGAGGAAACGGCAGCCCACTCCAGTGGAATCCCACGCACAGAGGAGCCGGCGGGCTACAGTCCATAGGGTCTCAGAGAGTTGGACACAAATGAAAGTGACTTTGCGTGCTCAGGTTATTCACAAACTTAGTGGACACCCTGAGGAAAGGACCCAGGACGTTCAGCTCCCAAAGAACCCATCTGCCACTCAACTATTACCTCCCTGCAGTCACAGTTACTTTTTTCCAGAGTTGTAGCTTCCTTACTGCTTATAATATTTATTGCAAGATATACTCATAACACTGGTTAACATTTTCTAACATGAATGATAGAATTACTTAAATGATTGCCAGATAGAATCGTAACAGTAAAACATACTTAGTAAATCCATTAAAAGTCAGACTGATGAATATTCTCGCCCTTCATTTTGAAAAATATAGGTTTAGTCTAATGAAAAGATATTATTGTAACTTGCTTGTTCTATAGCTTGTAATAAATCCATAAGGAAAGGTAAAATGTAGAACTAATCGGCCGACTTCACTTTGTCATATCCCCTTTAAAAAATTCTCAAGTGTAGAGCAATGGGAATATTTTAATGCTAAGGTGATGAAATTTGAATATCTGGGCACTTTAATAGTAGCTGCTTTATAGATGAGTAGAAAGACGGTATTTTAAGAGAAAGGTAAAAGGTTCTATGAAGAGCTACGTCTGCCTCCCAAAAAAAGCAGTGAGAGAAGTGCTGGCAATTTAACATTTCATCAAACGTGGGCATTCCTGGAGAGCTCTTAGAGCCGACAGAAGCAGCAGGTGAGGGGCCCAAGTCCATTCTCAGGACCATCTCATGGCTATCAAAACGAGGTCTAGGAGACTGCAGGAGGGCTGGAGAGTAATTATCCTTCAAAGACACGTAGATTGTCACACTCAGAGCACACCGCATAAGATCTGTATTATATAAATTAAATTGATTTTGCGAATCAACTTGGATCAATTGTGGACATCCCTTCCTTCCCATGGCTGTCTGATGATCTTTGATTTGGGGACCATGAAACAGCCTGTTTAATTTAAGGCTGTGTAGCAAGGCTCTGACTTTGCATTTTCCCAGTTCACTAAAGTATCCTTTCTCAGCCGTGTCTTCCCACTCACACACCAGGTTCAGCCAGCTCAAAGCACAGCTGAAAACCTCAGGGGTGACGCCAGCCCCTGCCCCAAAGCTCCCCACCCGGGCCTGATGCTTTGTGCTGGGACCTCAGCCACGGAGGGGGAGCTTTTCCTGACACAGTGAGACAGAGTGCTGGCCTGGCTCTGAAGCCACGAGCCACGGGCGTGTAGACGTCCCCAAGTCACTCCCTTGACCTCAGCGTCTGTCTGCTCGTTTGTGAAAAGGGGATGGAAAACCCCCGTGTTGTCCTGGGTTGAACCATAAGTGGGTGAGGTCTGTAGCAGGGGTCCCCAACCTCCGGGACCTCATGCCTGGTGATCTGAGGTGGAGCTGATGTATTAACAATAGAAGTGAAGTGCACAATAAGTGCAGTGAGCTTAAATCACCCCCAAAGCATCCCTCCCCCATTCCATGGAAAAACTGTCCTCCACAAAACCGGTCCGTGGTGCCAAGAAAGGTTGGGGGCTGCTGGCTTACAGAAAGCACGCTGCTGCACCTTGCCTGCTTGTGATTTTAGAGCCACGCCCGCTGAGAGCCAAGGTGCTGTGACCAGGAACATGACCAAGGATGAAGTCATTGAAAAGCTCAAAAGCTGTATACAGCAGCAGGACCCAGCATTCAGAAAACGATTTCTCGACTTCACCAAGGAGCCTAACGGCAAAATTCACACACATGACTTCAAGAAGGTAGGAGAGTAAGGTTTCTCTGCGTTTCTTCCTTTCCTGAAGGAAGTTCAGTTGTCTTACTGTGCTTGCTACCAGGCTCTAAAGGCACAAGCATTAAGTTTTTTTTCAGTCAGGGTTTACTCCAGGGCAAAACGGATTCATTTCTAGGCATCTTCCGACAATGTAAAAGGATTCTTCTGGCCAAAAATGTCCTTGGCAACTTTCTTCAGAATATGCTTCTGATGTGAATGCGGCTGGGTTTTGATAGTTAACCTTTCAAAACAAAGAGTTCATGGGTGCTTTCCTTGGCCATCACTGAGGACCCGGCTCCGTGTGCGAGGTGGGGCGGTGGGGGGCGGGGCGGGGCTGCTCAGGCCCCTCCCCAGCCCTGCCAGCGAGGGGTTCCCGGGATGCTGTGATAACAGAGCTGCAGTTTGTGCCTCAAGAAAGTGAGGGAAAAAAAAAAACTGGCAGTGAAAATGGGAAGCTCAGAGTGCTGATTTGCATGTGCTTATGGGAACTGGTAAGGTTCGTGCCAGAAGGAACTCACTTTGAAGGGTTCTGCACAGACTTCTCCGGAATGAATTTGAACAATTGCTTAAAATTCCTATTATGATCCCCCTAGTTCATCATCTGCAGCTATTTTTAAGGGAAACCTTGCCTCTAGTACGTAGTAGTGTCCGTGTGGACACCTTCAGAAGAAGGCAGTGAAATATATTTCCAATAAGAGAAATAATCATATTAGCAGCTGCAGTTTATCTAGTGCCTGCCCCCATGCCAAGTGCTGAAATGGGCTCTGTCCGAATCTCATTTCCAAGCTTCTCATCGGCAGCAGTGTGGAGGGTGGGTGGAGGAGGGGGCCGGCTAGTGGGGGAAGGGGGAAGGGATTAGATGGCTGTGGAAACAGTCCAGACCTCCCCTTCCCCAAGCAAGAGACACGGAAGTGGAGGATCTATGTTTGTGCGCCTAAGGGGCCCAGTGAGGAGACATGGGGCTAACGGGTAAGGGAGAGGAAAGAGTCAAGGATGGTTCCGCGAGTTCTGGCTGGGGGGACCAGGAACTGGTAACCAGCCATTGCCGGCTGACAAGAGCAGCTTCGGTGGGTAAATGGGCAGGAATCATGGAACTCTCCCAGGGCCTGGTCCCGGGTTCCACCCCGAATCACCTGGCAAATGGGGCCTCTTTGTGTTTGACTCTTGATTCTTTTTTTTTTTTAATTAAAATTTTTGATTTTTGTTTGTGCTGGGTCTTCGTTGCTGCGCGGGCTTTTCTCTGATTACAGCAAGTAGCTGCTCTCCAGTTGTGGTGCGCGGGCTTCTCATTGCGCTGGCTCCTCTTGTTGTGGAGCACAGGCTTTAGGCTGCATGGACTCCAACAGTTGCAGCTCGCAGGCTGCAGAGCACAGGATCACTGGTGGTGCTCAGGCTTAGTTGCCGCATGGCCATGGCGTGCAGGATCTTCCTGGACCAGGGATCCAACCTAGGTCCCCTGCGTTGGCAGGTGGGTTCTCAACCACCAGGCCCGCAGGAAAGCCCCTGCTTCGTTTCTTTATTCTGCCTGTTTCTCTTCCTCCAGTAAAAACACGTGCTCCAAAGGTAGACGTTTTTCTCTCTTTTGGACGGGGATGCATCCCAGTACTTGGCATGCGGTAGGGCCCAGAGGACATCTGCTGGATGAACAGGTGAACCTGAAGAGTTAACTAGAATCCCCAGGGGAGCCTGAAGGGCCACCACCTGCGGAGTGAGGCAAGCAGGCGCTTCAGAAGCCAGTAGGGATTCCTAAACATGAGGCTGGTTCCCCTCTCCACCTGGCGAACCCACCCTGGCCCCCTTCTCTGCCCCCTGCCCGTCTCTGCTTTCCGGCCAAGCGGAGGGGCAGCTGCAGCTCTGCTCTTGCTTCCCGGTGGCACCGGCACGCTTCTCCCCTCCCTGGTTGCTGGCTTCCTGGAGACACGCCAGTGGGCGGCAGTGGGTGCGGAAGAAAACAGAAAACACCAGAGGATGGAGATGCAGGGAGAGAAGCCTGTTGTTTCAGGAGACTTAACAACCGGTTCACGGCGAACACAATTAGGGAAGTATTCTACTGGCTTCCCTCCTAGTGACTTGTTGGGTTTAACCTTTGAAAACCTCCTGTCGTGACCAGCCGTTTAACTTGAAGATCAATAATCGTGGAGTGACTTTCCACCATCTGTTGGGGACCCAGATTTCAACTCTAGAGGCTGGTAACCTCAAAGCGTTATGTAAATGTACATTTTCATTGTTAAATTATTTACCGATGAGAGTGATTCTACCACTGGTGAAGTCAGAGCTGGGAAAATCATGGGCTTATACTGTAGAAAGAAACCAGAATTTTAGATTGGACATAATGCAAGGCATCCAGATGTTAAAGGTTTGGGAATACCCAACTTCAGTGGCAAGGAAACCTTTGAAACCAACTCGGCAGAGAGCTTTAAGTGTTAATGATGACTAATTCTGTAATGGGAATAATAGCAATGATAATAACCATGATGATAATGCTAACCATTGCTAGAATAGTGATGGTATCGCTACACTGACTGAGCACTTACTGCCTCTGCCAGTGTGCAGGCACTGGGGGTGTTGCTTGACAAGCATTATTTGTAACTGCCACAGGAGCCCCATGAGATATAGATCACATTATACCCACTTCACAGATGAGGAGACCAAAGCTTAGGACTTAAGATCATGGCTCAGCGTGGTTCAGCTGGTAAGCCATTCAGACACTCGAATTTAAATCCATGCCAGTCTGTATCAACCTCAGACCCTTGCTGGGAGTGATACTGGCTTGGTGGGTGTCATACAGGCTGTGTGTGTGTGTGCTTATTAACTCAGTCATGTCCGACTCTTTGCGGCCCCATGGACTGGGGCCCTCCAGGCTCCTCTGTCCATGGGATTTTCCAGGCAAGAGCACAGGAGTGGGTAGCTATTCCCTTCTCCAGGGGATCTTCTTGACTCGGCATTGAACCTGGGTTTCCCACATTGCAGACAGATTCTTTACCTTCTGAGCCACCAGGGAAGCCCATACAGGCTAGCTGGGCACAATCGATGGCAGCTTTGAGCTTGGATCTGGCCTCAGAGTGTGGTAAGGACAGTACTTTTAATAAGAATGCCCTTCACTGCTTCCTACCAGTCTGGTTGTGGGGAGGCAATGTTCTTGCCCTCTCTTCCCCCAGATGTCTGTCTTACCAGTTAGGAGGGCAGTGGCTGCGTAGTCTCAAGCCCAGGGCATTGGGAGTGAAGCTCTAAGTCCTGTATACCCACTTGCCCAGTTCTGTGTCCATGTACTTGTTCATCCTTTGAACACAGGCAGCGCTTCGTTGTTGGCTTGAATACCTTGCAAACCATCACTTGTAAAAATCACTACAGATAGTGACTGCAGCCATGGAATTAAAAGACGCTTGCTCCTTGGAAGAAAAGCTGTGACCAACCTAGACAGCATATTCAAAAGCAGAGACGTTACTTTGCCGACAAAGGTTCCATCTAGTCAAAGGTATGGTTTTTCCAGTAGTCACGTACGGATGTGAGAGTTTAGAACGTAAAGAAAGCTGAGTGCCGAAGAATTGATGCTTTTGAACTGTGGTGTTGGAGAAGACTCTTGAGAGTCCCTTGGACTGCAAGGAGATCCAACCAGTCCATCCTAAAGGAGATCAGTCCTGGGTGTTCATTGGAAGGACTGATGCTGAAGCTGAAACTCCAATACTTTGACCACCTGATGCGAAGAACCGACTCACTGGAAAAGACCCTGATGCTGGGAAAGACTGAAGGCAGGAGGAGAAGGGCATGACAGAGGATGAGATGGTTGGATGGCATCACTGATACAATGGACGTGAGTCTGAGCAACCTCCAGGAGTTGGTGATGGACAGGGAAGCCTGGCGTGCTGCAGTCCATGGGGTCACAAAGAGTCGGACACGACCAAGTGACTGAACTGAACTGAATACCTTGCACTCTAAATTAGAAGTCCGATTTATTCTTAGCAGCCATCACCTTCCCTATGGTTAGAGGCAGGAGGTGATGGGCTATACAGGTCCTCTTAGGAGAGACCCATGAGAACAGATTCCAGAGCCAGGTGGGAGCTGACAGGTCACTGCGTCCCTGCATGGTCATCACTGAGACTGTTATTGTTTTCACCTCCCGGGTCAGGCGGCTTTTGTCTGTTATGCAAACTCTTATTTGTTAACTGGTAATTGAACTTTCCCCCTTTTCTGTCTTGAGTGTTGGAGATATCAGAGTTTCTGGTTAGTGTAAGATAACCAGGGACCCCACACTGAGTTGAGAGCCCTGATAGAGGCAGAGCTACTGGGGTTTTCATGAACTCAGTGTGTTTTTCATGGTCAAGTATGCAATTTCCACTGTGGGAGGGAAAAGGACTCTTCTTTCTGGAATTGTACTAGCCTCGTCTTTGTATTTCACATCAAGCATTAAATCATTGTTCACAACAACCCTATGACACATATTCTGTCTCTCAGGAAACCCCCCTCTTCTGCTTCGTTGCTCTGGCCTCTGCACCACAAATCCTGTGACTTCCATGTGTTTTCAAATGTGCCAATTTATTTAAATAATGAGTCAAGAACTTGTAATGTTGCAGAAAACCATTTTTGAATTTTAGGATGATCTAGAATCTTTATATTCCTTCTCTGGATACATTTTCCCCCTTTCCATATCCTTCTTTGCTGAATTAGCAGCAAACCCCCAAAACAGTAGCTTAAATTTTTAAAGTGGCTATTTTTCTCCTGTAAGAGAGGAGTCCGAGGTTGTTGCCATAGGGTCAGTGCAGCCACTCTACATTGTCTTCAGAAAGCCAGGTTGCTTCTAGCTTCTTACTCTTCCAGTCTTATCCTCATGTATACAAGATAGCTGCTGGAGCACCAGCTATCACACACATGTTTCAGGCATAAAGAAAGGAAAAAGGGAAGGGCAAAGGCTTGAGCCAGAGAAGTCTTTCTTTCTTAAAGGGCTTTTTTGGAAGCTCTTCAAACTTAACATTTTGTTATAATGTATCATAAGCTTCCACTTACATGCACACTTTTTGGCTGGGTACATTACTACCTCCAGAAAAAGCAAAGTCCTGCTCCTATGGGAGAAGGAGAGAATACACATTAGGCAGGCAAATACAACAGTCTCTGCCATCCTTTCTCTTGGTAAATGTTGTGAGGGTGCCTGTTCCACACTTGCAATAGGACTAAGCCACATGGAGACATGGATAAAGCAGAAGCTTCATTGCTTGGGACTAGTGACCCACGGGGAACATAAAGTGACTAAACACCCAAGGACACATAAGTCAAGATTAGTCTAATTGAGTAATTAGACTAATTGAGCTATTCCATCCATCAGGAATTTGAGGGCAGCTCTACAATTCTGGTTCCCTGTAATTGGCTGTTCCTAATGGGAAATTGTTATTCTTCATCCTCAGTAAATACACTGAACATTGTTCAGCACGCTGTTATTCTTAGTCCTGTTTCTGGAGTCCCAGCAGAGGCCCCGGCAACAGACACAGGCTGCAGAGCTCATCAGCCAACACACACAGAGCCCCCAAGACGTGGATTAGGGAAGCCAGAGTCTGTAACAGCCCAGCCCATTGTCCCAGATTCTTAGCAGCCTTGGCCCTTTACTTCTGCACCTTCCTGAAGGCAAAGATATCTCACCTTGCTTAGCAGGAGGTGAGCTTTCTCACTTCCTCCTAGCAGAGTACTTTAAGCCCTCTGGGTGCTGGTCACACTCACATATCTGGGGAACGGGCACCCACCCCACTCACTGCCATCAATTCCTAATCCCACACAGTCTTCTCCATCTAGGGACAGGGACCCTGGTTAAACCAAGCCCCACAAACACCCTTGAGCATCTCTTGGCTGTTCCTTACCACTTCCTAATCTTACACATGTTTCAAGGAGGTGAACCAGTTGTGTGTTGGAGGTCCCTCACATCTTCAGTTTTGTTGCTCCAAGCTCCACACACCCATCAAAAGTCTATATTTATTTCTCTATCTTCCAGCAATAATTCTCTTGACAGATGCCAAACCTAGAGCCTCTCAGCACCTGGCCATGCCCAAACTGGCCAGTTCTCCAGGGCCGGGCAGCTGCAGACCCTCAGTGTCGATGGACCGCACCTCTAGGGCTTCGTTTTTGTCTCTGTGTTCTCAGGGTCTTCCTCCCTGTCGGGCCTTTGTCTCCTAAGTGTGGAGATTTGGATCGTCCTTTTTTAAGTTTTCAGTTCAGGTCATTAGAGTCCAGCCCTGGCCTGTTGCAGAGATCAGCACATGTCTGGAAGGGGGAGCCAGACATGCTTTGAGCCTGCCCCCTCCAACTTCACCACTCCAGCACCATGTTACTAGTGAACACTCTGCTGGAGTGGCTCTCCGTCTGGCCCAAACCTATTTCTCAGTCCAAAGTCCACTCCCAGAGGCGTCAGCTGTTCCCAGGGGAAATGCAATTGCCTCCCCTCAGTTTGACACTGAAAGTGTGAAAGTGAAAGTCGCTAAGTCCTGTCTGGCTCTGAATACTGATGTGGGTAGCCTTTGCCTTCTCCAGGGGATCTTCCCAACCCAGAGATCGAACCCAGGTCTCCCACATTGCGGGCAGATTCTTTACCAGCTGAGCCACAAGGGAAGCCCAAGAATACTGCAGTGGGTAGCCTTTCCCTTCTCCAGGGGGTCTTCCCAACTCAGAGATCGAACCCAGGTCTCCCACATTGCAGGCTGATTCTTTACCAGCTGAGCTATCAGGGAAGCCCTTGACATTGAAAGGTGAGTCCTTTCCACCTTGGGATTTTGGTCCCTTGAAACCTCATGGCTTTTGCAGCTTTCTGATGCCTTTTTGTTATTTTTACTCGATTTTTTCTAATTGTTTTCGTTGGGAATATTTGCTTGCTGTGAATTGCTTGATCCTACCCAAATGCAGAAGTTGAGATCTGTCAGTTTTCTCTTTTCAAAGTAACAACTTTATTTGACTTTTTTTTTTTTCTCTTATATAATTTGTTTTATATTTCTTTATTTCTGCTGTTACCTCCATTATTTTCTTCCTTTTACCTGCTAGGGATTTAATTTGCTTTTCTTTTTCTAATTTCTTGAGATAGAATGTTAGATCATTGCTTTCCAGCCTTTCTCTCTCTAATATATGAACTGATGGCTATCCATTGTCCTCTAGGTGCGGTCTTAGCCACGTGGTACAGGTTTCAGTATACTGTGTTTTCATTGTCATTCGGTTCAACATGTTTTATAATTTCTGTTGTGATTTCTTCTTTTTTTCCAATTGTTTACTGTTTAATTTCCACACAGTTGATATTTTCTAGTTTATCTCTTATTATTGATTTTAAAATTGATTCCATTGTGATCAGAGAATAGATTTTAAAGTCCACATGCATCGAACCTATAGTCCTCTGCTCTAACAGCTAGGGTGTGATTTTTAAGTCTAAATCACTTCAACTGATCCTTCTAAATATGCTGAGGCTTGGATTATGACCCAGTATAGAGACAATTTTGGTAAATGTCCCAGAAACACTTGAAAACGATGTGTACTCCATCACGGACCTTTAGTTTTCTAAGTAGGTCAACCAAGTTGATTTTATTAATTGTGTTTTTCAGACCTTTTGTCTCCTTATCAATTTTTTGCCTGCTCATCCCATTAGCTGTTGAGAGAAATGTGTTGAGGTCTCCCAACTGATTGTGGATTTGTCTAGTGAGATCCTGTTTAGTTCTGTTGATTGTTGCCTTGTTCACTTTGAAGCTAAATTTTTGGGTACACATAGACTCAGAATTGCTGAAGCTTCCTGTGAATTGTCTTCTTTATCATTATGACATGACTCTCTTGATATAGAGTGATGCTACTTGCCTTCAAGTCTATTTTAGACAGGTAATAATATAGTTACTTCAGCTTTCTTTTGATTCATGTTAGCATAGCATATTTTTTCCTATCCTTTTACTTCAAATTTCCTGGGTGCTTATATTTAAATTGTCTCACATGGACAGCATATAGCTGATATTTTAAAAAACAGACTGTGACAGCCTTAGTCTTGTTCTTGCAGTAGTCACTTCATTTTACATTTAATTACTGATAGAGTTGATTTTACTGGAGAAGGAACTAGCAACCCACTCCAGTATTCTTGCCTGGGAAACCCCATGGACAGAGAAGCCTGGTGGGTACAGTTCATGGGGTCACAGAGAGTTGGACATGACTGAGCACATAAGCACACAGAGTTGATTTTATATCTATGAATATCATCTTACTATTTTTTTTTTCTGTTTGACCCAACTGTTCCATGTATTCTTTGCTTTCCTATCTTACCTTCTTTTAGATTATTTAACTATTTCTACCATTCCGTTTTCCCCTCTATCAGCCTACTGGTGTGTATGTTCTTCTGTCAGACTTTAGAGGCTGCCCGAGAGATTTGATATGAATCCTTGTCTTATTGTATGTACTTAAATATGCTGTTATTTTTACCACTTCTCTAGCAAGGCTAGATATAAAAATAATTTCATTCACCCCTTCCTATCTTTTATGTTACTATTGTCATGCATTTAAATTTTACCTCGATGCTGAATCCCATGGGATGCTATTTTTATGGTAAATAAGATATCATATGTATCTGTATGTTTACCTTTGCTATTTCTTTCCATCTTGTATTTTTGTATGCTTGCGCCTGGACTAATTTTTTCAATTAATTTATTGCTATTATGTTTAGCTAGAATGGCTCTTCACTGCTGTGCATGGGCTTTCTCTAGTTGCAGTGCTTGGGCTTCTCACTGTGGGGGGCTTCTCTCGTGTGGTGCGTGGGCTCCAGAGCACACGGGCTTCAGTGCTTGTGGTACACAGGCTTAGTTGCCCTGCGGCGTGTGAACACTCCAACAACAAAATCAACCACCCAGCCAAAAAAACTCCCTTCTAGCCTGTAGTCTTCAAAGATTTTTTTAAAAAGGCAGAGGAACCAGAGATGAAATTGCCAACATCTGTTGGATCATTGAAAAAACAAGAGAGTTCCAGAAAAACATCTACTTCTGCTTTACTGATTATGCCAAAGCCTTTGACTGTGTGGATCACAATAAACTGTGGAAAATTCTTCAAGAGGTGGGAATACCAGACCACCTGACCTGCCTCCTGAGAAATCTGTGTGCAGGTCAAGAAGCAACAGTCAGAACTGTACATGGAACAACAGACTGGTTCCAAATTGGGAAAGGAGTACATCAAGACTATATATTGTCACCCTGCTTATTTAATTTATATGCAGAGTACATTATGCACAGTGCCAGGCTGGATGAAGCACAAGCTGGAATCAAGAGTATATCAATAACCTCAGATATGCAGATGATATCAACCTTATGGCAGAAAGTAAAGAAGAACTAAAGAGCCTCTCAATGAAAGTGAAAGAGGAGAGTGAAAAAGTTGGCTTAAAACTCAACATTCAGAAAACCAAGATCATGGCATCTGGTCCCATCACTTCATGGCAAATAGATGGGAAAACAATAGAAACAGTGACAGACTTAATTTTGGGGGGCTCCAAAATCACTGCAGATGGTGACTGCAGCCATGAAATGAAAAGACACTTACTCCTTAGAAGAGAACCTATGACCAACCTTGACAGCATAGTAAAAAGCAGAGACATCTTTACTTTGCCAACAAAGGTCTATCTAGTTAAAGCTATGGTTTTTCCAGTGGTCATGTATGGATATGAGAGCTGGACTGTAAAGAAAGCTGAGCGCAGAAGAATTGATGCTTTTGAACTGTGGTGCTGGAGAAGACTCTTGAGAGTCCCTTGGACTGCCAGGAGATCCAACCAGTCCATCCTAAAGGAAATCAGTCCTGAATATTCATTGGAAAGATTGATGCTGACACTCCAGTACTTTGACCACCTGATGCAAAAAACTGACTACTTGGAAAAGACCCTGATGCTGGGAAAGATTGAGGGCAGAAGGAGAAGGGGACAACAGAGGATGAGATGGTTGGATGACTTCATCGTCTCGATGGACGTGAGTCTGAGCAAGCTCCGGGAGTTGGTGATGGACAGGGAGGCCTGGCGTGCTGCAGTCCATGGGGTCGCGGCGAGTCAGACACGACTGAGCAACTGCACTGAACTGAACTGATGCCTGTGTGCTGTCACTCCAGTCGTGTCCTACCCCTTGCGACCCCATGGACTGTAACCCGCCAGGCTCCTCTGTCCATGGGATTCTCCAGGCAAGAATACTGGAGCGGGTTGCCATTTCCTATCCAAGGGATCCTCCTGACCCAGGGATTTAACCTGCCTCTCCTGTGTCTCCTGCTTTAGTAGGTGGATTCTTTATTACTGAGCCACTGGGGAGCTCTTCTAACTCAGAGAATGGGCTACTCTTTGAGCCCTCATCCCTGAGAAGTCCTGAACTCTGTCTAACCTTAGTTTCCTCAGGACTCAAAAAGGTAACCCCCCCAAAAAAAATCCCTTCAGCTTTTCTGAGGTTTTCTGCTTTGATTCCTTAGCCTTCTGTCAGTCCCCACCCATGGCTTCTGAATTCAGCAAGTGCCTCGAGGGGAACACTGACAGTATCAGGGTCTTCTGTTTCCCCTTCTCACCAGGAAGCTGAGAAGTGAAGCCTCTGATTCTGGTCTCTGCAGTCCCACGCACTCTGCGTGTCTCTCTCTCTCTGCTGGTAGTGACCGCCTACCTGGGCCTTCGGCTCCGGTCCTGAACCCTGGCTCTGCTCCCAGAATGGGTCTGTGACCTCCTTCTCTTCCGAGTTCTGAGGCTCCCCCTCCACTCCGACTTGTGTCCCTTTGAGCCCTTGTTGTCTCAGAAAGCCTTCTTCAGCGATCAATGCAAAGAAATAGAGGAAAACAACAGAATGGGAAAGACTAGGGATCTCTTCAAAAAAATCAGAGATACCAAAGGAACATTCCATGCAAAGATGAGCTCGATAAAGGACAGAAATGGTATGGACCTAACAGAAGCAGAATATATTCAGAAAAGATGGCAAGAATACACAGAAGAACTGTACAAAAAAGATCTTCACGACCCAGATAATCACGATGGTGTGATCACTGACCTAGAGCCAGACATCCTGGAATGTGAAGTCAAGTGGGCCTTAGAAATCATCACTACGAACAAAGCTACTGGAGGTGATGGAATTCCAGTTGAGCTCTTTCAAATCCTGAAAGATGATGCTGTGAAAGTGCTTCACTCAATATGCCAGCAAATTTGGAAAACTCAGCAGTGGCCACAGGACTGGAAAAGGTCAGTTTTCATTCCAATCCCAAAGAAAGGCAATGCCAAAGAATGCTCAAACTACCACACAATTGCACTCATCTCACACGCTAGTAAAGTAATGCTCAAAATTCTCCAAGCCAGGCTTCAGCAATATGTGAACCGTGAACTTCCTGATGTTCAAGCTGGTTTTAGAAAAGGCAGAGGAACCAGAGATCAAATTGCCAACATCCTCTGGATCATGGAAAAAGCAAGAGAGTTCCAGAAAAACATCTATTTCTGCTTTATTGACTATGCCAAAGCCTTTGACTGTGTGGATCACAATAAACTGTGGAAAATTCTGAAAGAGATGGGAATACCAGACCACCTGATCTGCCTCTTGAGAAATTTGTATGCAAGTCAGGAAGCAACAGTTAGAACTAGACATGGAACAACAGACTGGTTCCAAATAGGAAAAGGAGTTCGTCAAGGCTGTATATTGTCACCCTGTTTATTTAACTTATATGCAGAGTACATCATGAGAAACGCTGGACTGGAAGAAACACAAGCTGGACTCAAGATTGCCGGGAGAAATATTAATCACCTCAGATATGCAGATGACACCACCCTTATGGCAGAAAGTGAAGAGGAACTCAAAAGCCTCTTGATGAAAGTGAACGTGGAGAGTGAAAAAGTTGGCTTAAAGCTCAACATTCAGAAAACGAAGATCATGGCATTTGGTCCCACCACTTCATGGGAAATAGATGGGGAAACAGTGGAAACAGTGTCAGACTTTCTTTTTCTGGGCTCCAAAATCACTGCAGATGGTGACTGCAGCCATGAAATTAAAAGAGGCTTACTCCTTGGAAGGAAGGTTATAACCAACCTAGATAGCATATTGAAAAGCAGAGACATTACTTTGCCAACAAAGGTCTGTCTAGTCAAGGCTATGGTTTTTCCAGTGGTCATGTATGGATGTGAGAGTTGGACTGTGAAGAAGGCTGAGCACCAAAGAATTGATGCTTTTGAACTGTGGTGTTGGAGAAGACTCTTGAGAGTCCCTTGGACTGCAAGGAGATCCAACCAGTCCATTCTGAAGGAGATCAGCCCTGGGATTTCTTTGGAAGGAATGATGCTAAAGCTGAAACTCCAGTACTTTGGCCACCTCATGCGAAGAGTTGACTCATTGGAAAAGACTCTGATGCTGGGAGGGATTGGGGGCAGGAGGAGAAGGGGACGACAGAGGATGAGATGGCTGGATGGCATCACTGACTTGATGGACGTGGGTCTGGGTGAACTCCGGGAGTTGGTGATGGACAGGGCGGCCTGGCGTGCTGCGATTCATGGGGTCACAAAGAGTCGGACACGACTGAGCGACTGATCTGATCTGATCTGTCTCAGCAGCTGTCTGTATGTCAGACAGATGTTTTGCTGTCTTTTGTCTGGCTTTCTGTTTGTTCTCAGTGGAAGCAAAGAACTGCAAGCTGAACAGCAACCCTTCCCTTTTTGATGGGCATTCATTTCTTTTTCTCTCTTTCCCCTCTTCAAACAGTCATTATTTATGTATCTCTATGTACTGATGCTTTCATCTCCATGGAACGGATTCCCTGGGGTAGGATTGCTTAATCTGACCCCAGCCTATAGTCTGACCCACCCCTGCCTCTGCCCTCACCCCGCCCCCACCCCACCCCAGCCCCTGGCTGCCACAGCTCTTCCCTAACACTCTGGTTTGCATCAGCTCCAGCCTGGTTCTCTCCCCCAGCCCCCTGCAGCCCTGCCCTCCTCCCTGAGGTGGACCTGCTACTTGGGCAGTTACCTGTGTCCTTTTTATTCTCTGCCCTGTCCCAAGCATCTGAAACAGGGCGCAGCGTAAAGTAAGTACTCAGTATTCTTGGAATGAACCCAGTCAATTTTGGAGCATTGGAGAATTGCGTTTTAAAACTCTGCCTACGGCCATACCACCCTGTATGCACCTGATCTCGTCTCAAAGGCTGACTCTGAGCCACACTCAAAGTCTCAAAGTGAAAAGCTTTGAGTCAAAGCTCAGTCATGTCCGACTCTTTGAGTCCATGGAATTCTCCAGACCAGAATCCCGGAGTGGGTGCCGGGAGTCAAATCCCAGCTCTGTTGCCTAACAACTGTGTGACCCTGGGCAGACGTCTCCGTGCCCCAGTTTCCTTATCCCTCAGCGGAGATCGTTTTCGTAGCTACCTCGTAGGATAGTCTGTGTCAGTCGCTCAGTCATGCTGGACTCTGCGACCCCATGGACCACAGCCCACCAAGCTCCTCGGTCTGTGGGATTTTCCAGGCAAGGATACTGGAGTGGTTTGCCATTTCCTTCTCCAGGGATTGTAGGATAGTGATAAGGATTAAATGAGCCAATACGCGTGTAGTCGTTTCCTAGGAATTTGTAACAAATCACCACAAACTGGGTGGCTGGGACCACAGAAATCTCTTCTCTCACAGTGCTGGGGCCAGAAGCCTGAAACCCGGGCGTCGCAGAGTCCTGCAGCCTGCCACGGTTTCTCTGTGTGAGGGCCCTTCCCTGCCGACTCTGGCTCCCAGCCTTGCTGGCTTGGCGGTCCCTGGCTGCCCTCGGCTTGCTAAGCTGCCCTCACACTGACCTCTGGCCTCTTGCTTGTGTCTGAGACTTCACCTGTGTTGTCCTCACTCTCCAGAGTCCCTTCTTTTCATAAGGACTCCAGTCCTTGGACTTGGGCTCACCCCTAATCCAGCGTGTGCGTGCGTGCCTGCTCAGTCACTCAGTCACGTCTGACCCTTTGTGACCCCATGGGCTGTAGCCCGCCAGGCTCCTCTGTCCATGGAATTTTCTAAGCAAGAATCCTGGAGTGGGTTTCCATTTCCTCCTCCAGGAGATCTTCCCGACCCAAGGATCAAACCTGTGTCTCCTGCATCGGCAGAGGGATTCTTTACCGGTGAGCCATCGGGGAAGCCCAGTCTAGTATGACCTCATGGGAACTCGATTACATCTGCAAAGACCTTGTTTTCATTAAGGTCACATGTGCAGGAAACTGGGTTAAGATTTAAGCATATCTTTCTGGGGACACAAGCAACTCAATAGCGTAGGTTAACCCTTTCAGTGGAGCCTGGCACCCGAGGGCAGGGTTTCGATCTTTGCTCACCTTTGAGTTCCTGATGGCTTGAATAGTGTCTCCAATGTAGGTGTCCCCCAGTAGCTCTTGAATTAATTAATAATGTATTAGCTCTCTGTCTTCCGCACTACAAATATATTTATAAAACCTATCATTCGTCTCTTTGTTTTATTATATCTTTTGCCATTAAAGTGTTTTAAGATTTTTGTACAACCCAATATATCTATATTCCATTCTTTTTTCCTCTTTTTTTTTCATTAAAGATAAATTCTAGTCTTGCTTAATAAGTTTCCATTCTTCCCTGGTCCCTCCGGGTCTCCCTCTCATACTTTACAGATAATCTAGACTTTCTTGTGAGAATTTTTTACTGCTTTACTTTTTAAATATGAATTCCTAATCCATATGGAGTTAATTTTTTTTGTACTGTATAAAATGAGGCTCTTCTATATTTTCCCTGTGTCGTTTGTGAAATTCTCATTATACTAGGGCATACATCTGAAAATTCTCATTTTGTTGCACAGTTCTATACATCTTTTTCTATATCAATGTAATTTTTTTATTTTAGTAAAACAGATCTTTCCTTATTTTTTCCTTTTTGTATTTTCTTGGCTACTCTCAGGCCAGATTTAAATCTTTCCATATAAACTCTATCCATATAGAGTTACCTCCCAAATGCATTATTAAGATCATAATTGGACTTGCGTTAAGTTTATATGTTAAAAACGTATCTGCTTTTGAAATTGAGAAGGGAGAAATAAAGTCAGGCCCAGAGGCGGGTGTGGCCGCCCAGTGGCAGCTCCTCCCGCCGCCTTGACCTTGTGCTCGGCTTTGGGCCCCGTGGTTTGTCTTCACCTGCCCTTTGAACAACAGACATGATTCCGGGACTGAAGAACAGTCTCCTCTGAAGGAGAAATGGCTTGTCCGCTTTCAGCTGCAGTCTTCACAGCTTGTTACCAAAGTGCCGGATTCATTTGCCCGTGGAATGTGCGAAGATTTTACACGTGTGCAAAACAGCACTCTACGTTCTGGGGGCTTGCCTCCAAGGTTAGACGTGTCTGGTCCATTTGCAAGTCACCCCGGGAACCTCCTTGTTACTGGAAGCTGTCAGGTCACCTTGTCTTTTATTCTTTTACAATTTCTGAAGGTCGCGTTTAGGCTCAGCATTTTTTTCACTCTGAGCCTTAAACACAATTTTAGTCTTGTTGTTCTAGGGGGATAATATAGTTTAAAAAACTCCACTAAACCAAATCATATTGTCACTGTTTTCATTGTCATCATCACGCCTGCATCAGGAAAGGAGAGAAAAAGCCCCACTGGTTTACAGCTTGGTGACTGCGGTTATCAAACCCTCAGTGTGTCTCGAAGGTCCAGAAGATGGGGGGATAGATTGTTTTTGGAAGCATTTTCAGCACCATCACCCATGGGTCGGGTGGAACTGGATCTGGACCAGGGATCTCCCCTAAGGGCTAAGCGTGTCTAGATTTGGGAGAGTGGTTGGATTGTGATAGTGGTATCTTTCTAGAGGTCATAGCATTGCCACCAAATATACAGGATCCATGGACTCACGGAGCTGGAAAGGACCTCAGAGTTCATGCACTTGCTGTCCTTCACCCCCTCTTCATGGCCCTCCCTCTCTGCTCTCCAGTACCTCAGGGGGTACTTACCCAGTGCTGCTGGACGCGGAGTGTGGCTGAGATAGCCTAAGCAGCAGCTGTGGGTCCAGCATGGCCTTGGGCTCCAGCGATCGGCTGTTAGAAGAACTTCCCCGGGGCAGCTGCTGTCCCATCCGCGTGGTCCCCAGAGTGAATGCACGTGAAACGGGCCTACAGCCACCCTGCAGACTGAACCAGGAACCTCCCGCCAAGGCCATCTTAAATGAGCCACACTGCGCTTGAGCCACAGACCCACTGGTTCAAGGACAAATGTTTGTTTTGTCATTGGCCACCACATTTTGGATGATTGTTACGCGGTAGCTGGCTCACAGAGCCTCTGTCCCTGCTGTCAACCTGCCCCAAACATCTGGGCCACAAAGCCTCACGGAGCACCCAGACCCGGTCTCAGCCATGTCCTCCCAGACTGCCGGGCAGCTCGCTGCAGTGGGGAGTGGTGAGTCCAGACTCAGCCACAGTGCTGGGCTATTTGTCACGGTTACTGAGCATCCCTGGGCAGTACCCCCACTGGAGTTATTCACGTGTCTCTGTGCTCAAGCCCAGCCCCGGGGACAGGTGCTGGTGTCTCTGGGCTCCAGGCTCCTCATCTGTATGTAAGTGAACCTGTAAATGCCGCAGCTGACACGCTCCAGGCTCTCCCCCCACGGAGTCAGGAGACAGTGATATCTCATGGTGTCAGGCCCACATGCGTTCAAGCCTTTGCTCCACCACTCACAGCGGCTCTTTCTAGCATACGGTTGTTTTTACTTAGCCGTCCTAAAGTTTGATCTCCTCCTTTGTAGGATGGACTTGGTCCTATTTCTGTTGAGGAGCTGTTGCTCTGCTTAAAAAAGGCTAGTGTGTGGAAGTCACTTAGTAACATGACCACACCTGGTATATCTTCAGTCAGTTCTCTTTCTCGGTGACACTTGTGAAGCGTCCATTACCCCCTGGAGTCCTGTTTGCTGCTCTGAAGTCGGCCCTGGGTCTTGTCATTGGGCCGTTGATGCTGGGACTGTGCTCGAGACGCTCCCCAGCTTCAGATCCCACTTCTGAGTCCCTGTCTCCAGAACAGTCCCTGCCATCGGTGTCCTTACACCAGGACACTGAGATGCTCGGTGTCCTTTATCTGAGATGCTCCACACCCTGGGAGCGTCCTTCATTCTTCACGATATTCCTGTCACATGAGAAACTAAAAGGAAACCCGTCACTTGAACGGCACTCGGAACAGGCAACAGCCTCTCAAACTGAATGCACTGTGGCCTCTGTGGGCGGCAGCACCGTGATTGCCTCTCAGGTGGGTTTGCATCAGCTGCGAACACCCTGCTTGCTGGGGCCACGTGGACAGTCAGATTGTGTGCCTGAATATTCACGGAAACATTTGCCAAAAGAGTTTCGGCTTTCTATCTGAGTACATATCTGATCTGAAAGTTCCGTACTCTTTTCCAGCCTTGGTGCTCTAATCCCTCATAGCAGATTTGCGTGTGATCAGGTCGTCTTGACGACTGAATTCTCTGATTGTTTCTACCCTCTGATGACTGAGGCAGCTAAGGGTTGGGAGGGGCTGGAAGAGCAGAAATTCTTGGGATAGGGAATGGAGGGTGGGGAGATAGAGTAAGTCTGAAATTCTAGAGAAGCTTTTTTTTTTGCCTATTTCATTTTAACTATGAATGTGTATTTCAAGAAGTTGAAGTGATATTATTCATTAAAAATAAAACCCAGAACCTTCATTGGTTCCTTCACAAGTAACAGGTGGGAGAATCTCCAGGTGGGGAGGAATGGCTGAACTAGCAGTCTCCAGGTCTGTGCACCCGACTTCTGCCTTCACTTTGCATCTTGGTCTTTAAGTCTCTGGCTTCTGTGTAAGCCGGAGTGTAAACACGAGTCTTTCCCTTGGTCCCCCAGACTGACAGTTTGCAGAGAACATGACTAAGTGCAGGGTTAAGGGAGGAACCTAAAGATCATGGCTGACCGGGCACCAGAGCCGTGCACCTTTGCAAGTCTGAAGCTTCTGTAGTTCAGGTCTCAAGGACAAGTCAACCTTGCAGTTCCAAGCCCGCCTCCCTTTCCTCCTGCTTCCTTGTGTCTGCCTCCCGGGACAATGTCTTCTTGTCCTGCCTAGCAGTATTCTGGGTAGTCTAGCTACTACCTAGCCAAGGCTAGATGACCACTTGCCACTCATATCTGCCTCACGTGGACTCTCTCACATCAGGCGAAAGGTTCACCCCGACGTGCAGTAGGAGTTGGGCTTCCCAAGTGGCACTAGTGGTAAAAGAACCCACCTGCCAGTGCAGGAGATGTAAGAAGCATGGGTTTGGTCGCGGGGTCAGGAAGATCCCCTGGAAAAGGGGCATGACAACCCTCTCCAGTATTCGTGCCTGGAAAATTCCATAGAGGAGTCTGGTGGGCTGTAATCCACTGGGGTCACAAAGAACTGGACACAAATGAAGCGGCTTAGCACGTAGCAGGAGTTGGGAGAGCATTCAGGGTTCCCCTACGCTGGCGCCCCTGCCTCCTCTTGTCATTCGGCATTTGCTGAGCACCTACTGTATGCCCTGGGGGTACAGAGGTGGAAAATAAGTGCTGGTGACTTCTCCATCCAACAGGCGTTTATTTGTCGAGTGCCTGAGGGACTGCTTACAACAGAAGCAAGCGGAGGGGCTGTGGACACTCAAAAAAGAGCATTATCGCTGCAGGTGGGCGGCTGGGAAGGCGTTTGCTGTGCTGGTCCGAGCTGTGATCGCATCAGGGAGTTCTGCTTCTCCTGTGAGTGAATCAGCTGCTACTAGACCAACTTTCCTAGAGACGTAACTGTGAACGCTGGACAATGTTAAACGAGTCAGTAAATTAATGAATAAATAGCTAAATAAAGTACCCGAAGGTCCTGGAGAATGAAACTAAGCAACCAGATTCTGGAGAGGAGTCAACTCTTGGAAATGGAAATAGCATGGGGAAATGTTCCCATGTTTTCAGCTTCTCATCTGAGTGAAGGCTGAAGTTGGTGCCACATAAGGTAGATAAAGTACTGATAGAAAACCAGCAGCCTTTCCAGCCTGAAGAACCAGAGGGCAGAGGGAGGTCCGAGTGACTGATGCCACTGGGGAATAAAGGGAGATTTCTGTAGAGGACAGAGCCAGAATGTAGATGCCTTAAGCTCTGTTTATAAATTTTCCCCAAATCTCTGGCTGACCCCGATGATACAAAAGCAGGGCAGACTGCTAGGAGCCTGGCTCAGGATAAAAGAGCCAAACTGAGATTTAAACTGCTGCCCAGCAGACAGAGTGCAACCAAGTCTACTGCGTACTCAAACAGGTAAACAAAATGTAACAGGATCTAGAACCTCCACACACCACAATATTCATAGTGTCCAGGAAGCCCACCCAACCTTACTCAACATATGGAGAAATAGGGAAGTGTGACCTTTCTCAAGAGCAAAGACTCTGAGATGATCCAGATGTTAGACTTAGCACTTGAAATTTTTAACCATTAAAACTATGCTCAGTCATGCAAAGGAAAGTATACTCATAACGAATGAAAACACAGGAAATCTCAGCAGAGAAGTAGAATTTATGAAAAAAGCCAAATGGACATTCTAGAACTAAAGAATAAAATATCTGAAATAAAAATTCACCAAGAAAAATTTACCAGATGGGCTTAACCACAGAATGGAGATAACAAGAGAAGAGTCAGGGAACTTGAAGACACATCAACCGAAGTTACACAAACTGAAGAAGAGAAAGGAAAAGATTCGAAAAGAAAAAGGACAGCAGTTGAGGGATGTGTGAAATCTCATCAGGTCTCACATGGATATAATCGGAGTCACAGAAGGAAGAAGACATATGTGGTAATGGCTGAAATTTCCCAATTTTTTGTTGAAAAGTTTACATGTGTAAATTCAAGAAACACAGAAAACCCCCAGTAGGATAAATATAAAGAACAAAATCGTAGATAAACTGAAAACCAAAATCAAAGAGATAGACCTCAAAGCAGCACGCGAAAGACAGCATGGTAAAAGGGGAACGATGATTTGAAAGACCGTCACCTCGTATCAGAAATGATGGTGGCCAGAGAACAGTGGGACAGAAACTTCACCCTGCTGAAAGGACAGCGGAAACTAAAACCAACAGAAACCCCTCACCCAAGAATTTACATCCAGTGCAATCTCCTTTAAGAATGAAGGTGAGATAAAGGTGTTTTCAGATGAAAAAGCAAACGGAGATCATTCACTGCAAACAGGTCTTCACTCTAAGAAGTGCTGAAGGAAGTTCTCCGGACTGAAGGAATTCGATACCATAGATGGAGACTCAGATGATCACGAAGGAAGAAAAAACATGGGAAATGGTCCAATTTTACTCTTCAGTTAAATATAAAAGGCTATTGTTTCTCAGTTAAAAATGCATTTGAGTGCTTAAAGCAGATGTTTTAACCTTGTCTTGTGGGGCATAGATGTAAAAAAATGAGAGCTCTGGCTCGAAGGACAGGGCAGCGTAGGAATCTCCATGGTTGCAAGATTCCCACATTTCGGGTGGCATGCTTCAGTATTACTGAATAGACTGTGAGAAATTAAGGTTGTCTCTTCTACCCCCTAGATTCAGCCACCACAAAAGCGATGCCCCAGTCACGGCCAACAAGTGTTCCTCACACAGAGACTAGTGTAGGTTTCCCCAAAGCAAAGGCCGCTGTGCAAGAGCAGGACTTGGAAAAGCTGAGTCACTCAGTCACCGTCCAGTTACTGGGCACCTACCAGGGCACCCCTGTCTTCACTGGGGGAGCCCGGCAAGGATTCCTCAGAATGGTGGTGTGCGCTCATAAAGAAGCAGTCCCCGATCAAAGTGGTGTCCCAGGAACGGCAGAAGTGACGATTCGGAGAGTCAGGACGTGCCAGTCACAGTTCGTTCTTCTTTGAGGAACTTTCCTAAGGAAAACGCCTCCTAGGAAAGACCAAAGGACAAGACTTCAGTGTGTTTAACCACGTGACGGTCGGTTTTATACATGTTGCAGTTTAGCCCTACATTGTGTTATAAATCGCCTCCACGGGTTGCGATAAATCTAGTTGATCGGTGGCCCTATTCATCCCAGGAATGAGTGGCGCAAGGGGAGGCTTGAGAGACGCTCATGTTGGTGAACACCTCGCGCCTCTCTGGGCACTGCGCTCCTGCGCACTGCATGTTCGGTGGCACTCTGTGCCCTTCGGGGATGGCACGCCTACAACCTCAGGACAGGCTGCCTATGGCACGCCCAGCCTCCCCAGGCTTCTCACCCCTCCAGGCTGTGGAAACATTTGCCTACAGACATTTTCTTACCATCCATTACATATGTTTTTATGAAAGGACTGAGCAGGAGGAATTTGCAATGAATAATTCATGTGTAATTGTTTTGAAAACATAAAGTTATTTTTTTTTTCAAAGAAAGCCACCGACCTCTCCATTTCAGAGCTCCCGCTGCTGCTGCCTGGGTGCCCGTGCGAGAGCCACGGGCGGGCTGTCTGAATGCTTGCCCCGTCCCGAGCTGGGACAGACTCCCGCGCAGAGCGGAGCGGGCGGGTGTATGTGCAGATGGCGCAGAGCCGCCAGAGTCCCCAGCCACGCACTCTGCCCAGGTCCCCAGGCGGGCCCTCGGGGTAGTCTGGGCATCCAGCACTGCTCCCCGCCTCCGCCGAGCCCCCAGGCAACACCGTAACACCTGCATCCCCCCTTCCTTTCTCTCTGCTCCCAGTCCTGCACCAAGCCCGACCCGCAGCCTGTTTACTTCAACACGCACACAAGCCCAGCCACGGCCAGGGCCTGACCAACTGGGCAGGTGCAAACGCAGCGAGCCACAGTCACACTCAGCTCATTACTCACATAGATGGCCAGAGAGGCCCGCTCCCGGGTCCTGGCCCACACGCTGGAAAGGGGAGCACAAAGCAGGAGCCGGTGGCTGCCCTGCTGCTGTGAGCACCTTGGTGCTGCTAAGTGGGTCTATATTTTACTGCTCTAGCCTGCGGTGGCCGGGGCGGAAGGCGCCACCTGTCAGACCCCGGGAACCGAGGAGAATCTGTCTCCTGACGGCCTCCTGGGACACGGGGAATGGCAGGTGGCCTCGTACCCACTCATTGGCAGCTCCCCCTCTCGGGTGTCCCGAGGGCATCGCGAGGTGTTCTGCGGAGACCAGGTCAGCCTCTGCCTATTGGTCTGCTTGGATCCGTGTGGGGGGCCAGCACCCCACAGAAGAGCTCTTCCCCCACTCGCTACTGGTATTCCTGTCTGTTTCCACGTGCTCTCTTTGTCTGGAGGCCAGTGGCCTTTCCCAGCAGTGGCTCTCACCACAGCGGTCAAGAAGAAGAACTGAGTTTGGATCCCAGGTTTGTCCCTACCTAATCATGTGTCTGGGGCAACTCTCACAGCCTCAGTTTCTGCATCTTTAAAATGGAGTTAGTAAGAGTGCTTTTCTCACAGCTTAAATGAGATGTTAATACCTGTAGAGACCTCAGGACAATGCCTGGCATGTAATAGGCATCATTCAGTCGCTCAGTCATGTCTGACTCTTTGCGACCCTGTAGACTGCAGCACACCAGGCTTCCTTGTCCTTCACCATCTCCCAGAGCTTGCTCATACTCATGTCCGTTGAGCTGGTGATGCCATCCAACTGTCTCATCCTCTGTTGTCCTCTTCTCCTCCTACCTTCATCTTTCGCTGCATCAGTATCTTTTCCAATGAGTTGGCTCTTTGAATCAGGTGGCCAAAGTATTGGAGCTTCAGCTTCACCATCAGCCCTTCCAATGAATATTCAGGACTGATTTCCTTTAGGATGGACTGGTTGGATCTCCTTGCAGTCCAAGAGACTCTCAAGAGTCCTCTCCAACACTACAGTTCAAAAGCATCAATTCTTTGGTGCTCAGCTTTCTTTATGGTCCAACTCCCACATTCATACATGACCACTGGAAAAACCGTAGCTTTGACTATATGGACCTTTGTTGGCAAAGTAATGTCTGTGCTTTTTACTATGCTGTCTAGGTTGGTCATAGCTTTTCTTCCAAGGAGCAAGTGTCTTAATTTCATGGCTGAAGTCACCATCTGCAGTGATTTTGCAGTCCGAGAAAATAAAGTCTGTCACTGTTTCCATTGTTTCCCCATCTATTTGCCATGAAGTGATGGGACCGGACCCCATGATCTCAGTTTTCTGAATGTTGAGTTTTAAGTCAGCTATTTCACTCTCCTCTTTTACCTTTATCAGGAGGCTCTTTAGTTCCTCTTCCATTTCTGCCAAAAGGGTGGTGTCATCTGCATATCTGAGGTTACTGATAAGCACTGCTAAATCATGGCGATGGTGATGGTGATGGTGGTGATGGTGGTGATGGTGGTGGTGGTGGTGGTGATGTTGGTGGTGATGGTGGTGATGATGGTGATGGTGGTAATGGTGGTGATGGTGGTGATGGTGATGGTGGTGGTGATGATGGTGATGGTGGTGGTGATGGTGATGGTGGTGATGGTGGTAATAGTGATGGTGGTGGTGGTGGTGGTGGTGATGGTGGTGGTGATGGTGATGGTGATGGTGGTGATGGTGGTAATAGTGATGGTGATGGTGGTGGTGGTGGTGGTGATGATGGTGATGGTGGTGGTGATGGTGATGGTGATGGTGGTGATGGTGGTAATAGTGATGGTGATGGTGGTGGTGATGGTGGTGGTGATGGTGATGGTGATGATGGTCATGGTGATGATGGGTTCTATCTCATCCCATCCTCCTGCTCCCTCCCCCCCATTCAGCTTCCTCCACAGAATGCAGTCTGTGTAGCACTGACCCCACTATTCTTCTGCTCTCTACCTTCTGGCTTCCTGTGCCACCACAGCCCCTGATCAGCACCATGTCTTATCTTGTCTGTGTGTTCCCCACCCCGCAACACTCAGGCAGAGCCTTTATTCTAACCCATCTCCATACAGCCTTCCTGTGTCCGTCCTGGGAGAGTCCAGTCATCCTGGGTATCTTTGGTCCTTAGATGCACAGACACATTTTGAATTATGATTCAGTGTCCTTTTCTGGAAGGAAAGCCATGTTTTCTCATTTAAATTGTGAACACTTCGCAAGAGGCAGGGGTGCTGTCTTCTGTCCCGCTTCTGGCATCCCTTCGGGGGCATTCACCTCTGGGCAGGTAGCTTTGTCCAGGTTGCTGACTAACTGGCTCTCAGCAAAGGGCTGCCAACGTCACCTGCCCCTAGAACAGCCCAGACCATCAGTTCCTCCTGGGCAGAGTCATCTAGGGGATTCTGCTTCCGTCTGCAATGCAGGGAAGTATGTTTTCTCAGTTGCTGCACCCCCAGCCCCTACCTGCCACCCACACAAAAGAGAGACCGTAGGTCAACAGTAGGTTATGTGTGGTGGAGTGAAGGGATCCTGGGTAACTTTCAGTGAGTGGATCACACAAGGAGAGGAAAGCAGGTGTCCGTGGATCCCCCACAAAAAGCATAGTAACTTATAGTTTAAACTGATGAAACTCCGATCAAAATTCTAGTTTTCTGTCCTCAAATCCCCTTGCTTTACTCTACTCTGTTCGTGTTTCCTGGCATGTATGTGAATATATATGAACCTAACTTTTGAAACTCGAAAGCTGCTGCTGTCACAGCAAATGTGAATTTGGACACCTGGACGGTACAGCCAGTGACAAGGCTTGCAGCGATGCCTGCAGCCTGCGTGCCAGGCTGACCAAAGCCAGGTTGGGCCAGGTTGGGAGCCCGCCTGCACTTTTGTTCTCTCACTCAACCAACCAGCCTTGCCCAGGGCCCCAGCCCCAGGACACCCAGCCCTGCCCGTGGGAAGCTGGGGGTGGGAGCAGACAAGTAACAACCAGGCTGGCCCGCAGAGGCCGTGGTGATGAGCTCGTCGCAGGGCTGGAGGGCTCAGCCAGCAAAGACCCGAAACCACCTAACAACCTTTCTCCTTCACTTGTCTTCCTTGTCAGGTCCTAGAAGATTATGGAATGCCCATGGATGACGATCAGTACGCTCTGTTGACCACAAAATTAGGATATAAGAAAGAAGGGATGAGTTATCTTGATTTTGCAGCGGGATTCGAAGGTAGCTAACAGCCAAGTACAAACCCGGCTCCCACGCAGGGCCCCACGGGTCCTTCCGCATGGGGCCCCAAGGCCACTGGGGTTGAAGTAGTGTGAGCTGAGATGTGGAAATCACATGCGTCCTAAGACTGAAACAGACACTCTTGTTTAATTTTATCCGTGTTTCGGCCTTTTTTTTTTTTTACCCCCACTCAGCTGCACTGTGAGTGCCAAATTTTGTCTGGCAGAGCCTTCTACAAATAGTAAGCGCACAAATGGTTTCTAAAATTGACTCCCAAGCCTGTGCTCCTCCAGTCATACCTCGCGTCCTCTAAGGTCTTCCTCCTAAAAGTAGATGCTGGTTATCGGTCATCAGAGCCACCTGTGCACCAGCGGGGACTGTGTCCTTCCTGGACCCAGAGGTGCTGAAAGATTCAGTGACTTGGCCCAGATCCACTGGCCCTGTCCCTCCCCTCCCCCTGCCCCGCAGGGTTGTCAGGGGACTCATGGTCCACAGTGCAGTCTGCTCAGCGCCTGGGTCCTCCCATTTGCCCCTTGCCCCTGTTCTGCTCTCCCAGCCACACACCCGGCAGATGGACGACCAGCACGCTTCTCAGCTTCTCAGCCCTTGTCGTCTCTCTCCTCCCTTGTCTCCACTCTTACTGAAGTTTAGATGGACAAATAAGCCCTCCGGAAAAGCTGCAGAAATCCCGTGTATATATCCACGAGTCCACAGATTATATGAAAGCACTGCAGGCTGGACAGGGCAGAACCCAGAACCCTACTTGCTTTGTGCTGTCCTCCCCCGGGGTTGGTCTGAGCGAAGACTGGATAGTGCAGTGGTCTCACTCAAGGAGCTGGCAGCCGTGACTCCTCGCCAGGAAAGAGGAAGGTCCCATCCAGTGCCCCCACCAGATATCATTTGCTGATCCTAAAGGAGAGAGGTCCTGCAACCTGCTACCCCAAAGACAACATGAGAAGCTGTGGAATTTTAGGATTTTGACACTTTGTTTGGCTATACGCTTTGACTTTTTGAGGCAATAAAAAGAAAGGAACCCGCATTTATCTTAGTGAGTGCTTCCGGTGCCCTGGTGCATCCATCACTGAGGCAAGGAAATCAGGGGCCTAGAGTGAGCAGTGACTTCCTGAGGTTCCAGAGCAGGGGGCCTGTCACGAGTGGGCACCTCGCCCTGCAGCTTCCTCTCTTCCCCCTCTCCCCAACTCCTCTGTCCCCTATCAGTCCCCCCAACACATGGCCAGATGCTGGAGGTGGGGAGATGGAGGCTCCAGGCCATGGGGGGTGGGGGTGGGCAAGGCAGAGGGGATCAGGCACCAGGGGGAGATGTTATCCACTAGGCATAGCAAACCCGGGGTGGAGAGGCCACTCCAGACCCAGGTGCAGGCGAGGCAGAGGTCAGGTTCAAGGCTGGACTAAAGGCTGCCCGTGAGTTCCAGAGGCCCTGTCTGCCATTCACCCCTCAGACCACATCAGGGAGGGGGTTACAGCATGTGTAGAGAGTTGCGTCCTAAACCAAGTCCGAGGTTGCAGCCTGGCTTTAGAGAAGGCCACATTCAAGTCATTGCAACTTCAGGGAAATGGGCTGGTTTTTAAGTTGAGGTTACACTTCCTTCCTCCGTTTCAGGGAAGAGAGAGATGGCCTCATTCAGTCATCAACCTGCTGGAAGCCAGTGGGCCTGGGTTAGCAGCCCGTGAGCTCTGTGACCTCGGGGCACTTGGACCCCTATGTCCTCGTCTGTAGAATGGACATAGTAATAGGTCTCCTTGTGCATAAACCAGGCTCAAGGAGAGACTCTGCCTCTTAGAGCCATGGAAAGGGCCAAGGTTTGTCCAGAAGGTGTCTGGAGGCCTCCAGTCTAACATCCAGCACAGACGTGGGCAGAACCTGCTCCGTGACTGAATTACACGTTCCTGCGTTGAGGACCTGATTCTAGGAAACAGAACGGGCAGGAATCCTCCTTCTCTGCCTCTGGTAATGAAGGGATAGACAAGCAGGATGTGATCCCTGCCCTAGAGCAAGGACGGAGGAGCCAGACGTGGGAACGCATCAAGCGAGAGGGTGGCCCCGATGGTCTGAGGACAAGCTTTTCTTGTGGTGACAGGGACATTTCTAAGATCAGAACAGAGTTCAAGCCATGTTCTGTCACAGAGTCGTAGTACTGTCAAGAGTTCTAACAGGACTGGGGACCAAAGAAGTTAAGCATTGAGATAGAAGTACAGAGGTGCGCCCACCACTAACAGAAGCCTCCTGATTCACTGTTTCAGATCCTAAGATGAACGAGCCAGAAGTGACCCCACCCCAGACTCCAGTTCTTCCCAAAGGTGATGTGGACAGCTTCTTTGTCACTGCTGAAGAGTGTCTGAGACAGTTCCCCCGGAGACTGAAGGAGTTCTTCCGGGTAAATCACGACCTCCCTGCTGCCTGCCTTATCTGGACCCAGCCCCCCGCCCCATCCTCCTCTCTGTTCAGCCACAGCAGGTATGAGCCCTGCAGCCCCAGAGCTCTCCTTCCTAGACCCAGACTTGCCCCTTCTCCCCTTCCGGGGAAGGGACTTAACTCTGCAATCCCCTCCCCTCCCTTGTTGACACTCTGCTAGGCCTGCCTTCTGCCCCTCAAAGACATTGGAGAAGGAGACCCTCCTCACAAGACAGGGAGGGGCGGGAAGTCATGACAACCTGAGTTACAGCGAATTTAGGGTCCTTTCAGCCATCCTATCCACTCCTCTCCTGCGCTCACCAAACAGGCTTTGTGCCCTTTCATGTCATAAGCCAGACTCTCTGCTGAAAGCTGGGGCTGAAAACTGGGAGCCCTGCTCAGGGAGCTCAGTCCAGCCCAAGACAGATGGTCAACAGACATTTCAGACACATTGTGACTGGCTGTCATAGAGGGACTGGTACATCTGTGGGGGCTCAAGGAAAACCATTAAGGAGGGCTTCCTGGAGGAGGTGACCCCCAAACGGAATCTTAAACCCTTAGCATGTGCTGGCCAGGAAAAGAAAGGAGCAAAAAATAGAAGAGTGGGCTTACTCAAGGTGGGTGGCAGACAGGCCATGGGCTTTTGGGAAAGCTCCCAGCTCTGCATGACTGAGGCATGGGTTGCATGCAGAAGTTGTAATGAAAAAGATGGGGGAAATAGCAGCCATTCAAACACAGAGGCAGGGGCAGAATGACCTCAACTGTTTTTGTGTTGAGAAGTAAAGTGAAAGTGAAAGTAGTCAGTAGTGTCTGACTCTTTGCGACCCCATGGACTATACAGTTCATGGAATTCTCCAGGCCAGAACACTGGAGTGGATAGCCGTTCCCTTCTCCAGGGGATCTTCCCAACCCAGGAATCGAACCCAGGTCTCCTGCATTGAAGGCGGATTCTTTACGAGCTGAGCCACAAGGGAAGTAAAAGAGGATCATTAAAGTGGGAAAGAAGATCAGTTTGATAAACTGACCATTTAGCTTCAAAATGGGGCAGAGGACCAGTGTGTGGAGACCCCAGGGTGAGGAGACCCCAGGGTGTGGAGACCCCGGGGAGTGGAGACCCCAAGGTGAGGAGACCCAGGGCGTGGAGACGCCAGTGTGAGGAGACCCCAGGGTGAGGGGAGCCTGGGGCATGGAGACTCCAGGGTGAAGAGACCCCAGGGTGAGGGGAGCCTGGGGCGTGGAGACCCCAGGGTGAGGAAACTCCAGGATGTGGAGATGCCAGGGTGAAGAGACCCCAGGGTGAGAAGACTCCTGGGCATGGAGATGCCAGGGTGTGGAGAACACAGGCTGAGGAGACCCCAGGGTGAGGAGACCCCAGGGCATGGAGACGCCAGGGTGAGGACACTCCAGGGTGAGGAGACCCCAGGGCGAGGAGACGCCAGGGTGAGGAGACCCCGGGGCATGGAGACCCCAGAGTGAGGAGACCCTGGGGCGTGGAGATGCCAGGGTGTGGAGACCCCAGGGCATGGAGACCCCAGGGTGAGGAGACCCCAGGGCATGGAGACGCCAGGGTGAGGAGACCCAAGGGTGAGGAGACCCCAGGGTGAGGAGACCCCAGGGCGTGGAGACGCCAGGGTGTAGAGACTCCAGGGTGAGGAGACTCCAGGGTGAGGAGACGCCAGGGTGAGGAGACCCCAGGGTGAGGAGACCCCAGGGCGTGGAGACGCCAGGGTGTAGAGACTCCAGGGTGAGGAGACCCCAGGGTGAGGAGACGCCAGGGTGTAGAGACTCCAGGGTGAGGAGACCCCAGGGTGAGGAGACGCCAGGGTGAGGAGACCCCGGGGTGAGGAGACCCCAGGGCGTGGAGACGCCAGGGTGTAGAGACTCCAGGGTGAGGAGACCCCAGGGTGAGGAGACGCCAGGGTGAGGAGACCCTGGGGTGAGGAGACCCCAGGGCGTGGAGACGCCAGGGTGAGGAGACCCTGGGGTGTAGAGATGCCAGGGTGTGGAGAACCCAGGCTGAGGAGACCCCAGGGTGGGGAGACCCCAGAGCATGGAGACCCCAGGGCAAGAAGACCCTAGGGTGTGGAGACCCCAGGGTGAGGAGAGCCCAGGGTGAGGAGACCCCAGGGTGAGGAGACCCCAGGGCATGGAGACGCCAGGGTGAGGAGACCCCAGGGTGAGGAGACCCCAGGGCGTGGAGACGCCAGGGTGTAGAGACTCCAGGGTGAGGAGACCCCAGGGTGAGGAGACGCCAGGGTGAGGAGACCCCGGGGCATGGAGACCCCAGAGTGAGGAGACCCTGGGGCGTGGAGATGCCAGGGTGTGGAGACCCCAGGGCATGGAGACCCCAGGGTGAGGAGACCCCAGGGCATGGAGACGCCAGGGTGAGGAGACCCAAGGGTGAGGAGACCCCAGGGTGAGGAGACCCCAGGGCGTGGAGACGCCAGGGTGTAGAGACTCCAGGGTGAGGAGACTCCAGGGTGAGGAGACGCCAGGGTGAGGAGACCCCAGGGTGAGGAGACCCCAGGGCGTGGAGACGCCAGGGTGTAGAGACTCCAGGGTGAGGAGACCCCAGGGTGAGGAGACGCCAGGGTGTAGAGACTCCAGGGTGAGGAGACCCCAGGGTGAGGAGACGCCAGGGTGAGGAGACCCCGGGGTAAGGAGACCCCAGGGCGTGGAGACGCCAGGGTGTAGAGATTCCAGGGTGAGGAGACCCCAGGGTGAGGAGACGCCAGGGTGAGGAGACCCTGGGGTGAGGAGACCCCAGGGCGTGGAGACGCCAGGGTGAGGAGACCCTGGGGTGTAGAGATGCCAGGGTGTGGAGAACCCAGGCTGAGGAGACCCCAGGGTGGGGAGACCCCAGAGCATGGAGACCCCAGGGCAAGAAGACCCTAGGGTGTGGAGACCCCAGGGTGAGGAGAGCCCAGGGTGAGGAGACCCCAGGGTGAGGAGACCCCAGGGCATGGAGACGCCAGGGTGAGGAGACCCCAGGGTGAGGAGACCCCAGGGCGTGGAGACGCCAGGGTGTAGAGACTCCAGGGTGAGGAGACGCCAGGGTGAGGAGACCCCAGGGCGTGGAGACGCCAGGGTGTAGAGACTCCAGGGTGAGGAGACCCCAGGGTGAGGAGACGCCAGGGTGAGGAGACCCCAGGGTGAGGAGACCCCAGGGCGTGGAGACGCCAGGGTGTAGAGACTCCAGGGTGAGGAGACCCCAGGGTGAGGAGACGCCAGGGTGAGGAGACGCCAGGGTGAGGAGACCCCAGGGCGTGGAGACCCCAGGGTGTAGAGACTCCAGGGTGAGGAGACCCCAGGGTGAGGAGACCCCAGGGTGTAGAGACTCCAGGGTGAGGAGACCCCAGGGTGAGGAGACCCCAGGGTGAGGAGACGCCAGGGTGAGGAGACCCTGGGGTGAGGAGACCCCAGGGCGTGGAGACGCCAGGGTGTAGAGACTCCAGGGTGAGGAGACCCCAGGGTGAGGAGACGCCAGGGTGAGGAGACCCTGGGGTGAAGAGATGCCAGGGTGTGGAGAACCCAGGCTGAGGAGACCCCAGGGTGGGGAGACCCCAGAGCATGGAGACCCCAGGGCAAGAAGACCCTAGGGTGTGGAGACCCCAGGTTGTGGAGACCCCAGGGTGAGGAGAGCCCAGGGTGAGGAGACCCCAGGGTGAGGAGACCCCAGGGCGTGGAGACCCCAGGGTGAGGAGACCCCAGGGTGAGGAGACTCCAGGGTGAGGAGACCCCAGGGCATGGAGACCCCTGGGTGAGGAGACCCCAGGGCATGGAGACGCCAGGGTGAGGCAACCTCAGGGTGAGGAGACCCCAGGGCATGGAGACCCCTGGGTGAAGAGACCCCTGGGTGAGGAGACGCCAGGGTGAGGAGACCCCAGGATGTGGAGACCCTAGGGCGTGGAGACCCCAGGTCATGGAGACCCTGGGGCATGGAGACACCGAGGCGTGGAGACCCCAGGGTGAAGAGACCCCAGGGTAAGGAGTCCCTGGGGCATGGAGATGCCAGGGTGAGGAGACCCTGGGGAATGGAGACCCTGGGGCATGGAGACCACAGCTCATGGAGACCCTAGGATGAGGAGACCCTGGAGCGTGGAGACGCCAAGGTGAGAAGACCCCACGGTGAGGAGACCCCGGGGCGTGGAGACCCCAGGGTGAGGAGACCCTGGGACGTGGAGACCCCGAGGTGTGGAGACCCCAGAGTGTGTAGGCACAAACACCTCAGCAGACGAAACAATGTTGAGTCCAGGGGAGGGGAGGTGTGGAGCTCCCTGTGGTTAGAGCCAGCCCCCAGGAGCAGGGCAGCCAGTTTACTGTGTTTGAAACATCTTCCCGGCACAGATTGCCAATTGGAGGTTCATTTTGGTTATTACCGAGCTCCTATTTTACAATAGACACACTTATGATTATGGCACCCCACTCCAGTACTCTTGCCTGGAAAATCCCATGGATGGAGGAGCCTGGTGCAGGCTGCAGTCCATGGGGTCGCTGAGGGTTGGACACGACTGAGAGACTTCACTTTCATTTTTCACTTTCATGCATTGGAGAAGGAAATGGCAACCCACTCCAGTGTTCTTGCCTGGAGAATCCCAGGGACGGGGGATCCTGGTGGGCTGCCTTCTATGGGGTCGCACAGAGTTGGACACAACTGAAGTGACTTAGCAGCAGCAGCATATGTATGCTTCAGCCACTGTTTTCGCTTCACCATTTGTCTTGAATGCCTGACCCTGCAGAGTGGTCTCCACACGTTGCTCTGCTCAGGGCGGCCCCTGTCTCTCAGAATGAGCCGGGGTCCTGCCTGGTTGGCTGTAGCCCCTTTCTTAGGCATCTCGACGCCCCCCGCCCTGACCCTGGGTCATGCTCCGGCCAGCGCCCTTCCTCCCCTTGCGTCCTTGCACATTCTGCTGCTTTCCCCGGATTGTGGTCTGAGCCGCTGAAGGAAGGCGCTGCCGCTTCTTGAGCTGGAAGGCCCCGGAGGATGAGCTGGGGGCCGGGAGTTTGATTTGGGCCTTGCTCACGCTGACGTCCAAGGGGAGATGCTGCAAAGCCTTTAAAGACACGCATCTGGCCGCTGTGTGAGGGCTGGGAGCTGTGACGTGGAGGGAGTCCGAGGCAGAGACAGGCCCGCGGTCCCAGTGGGTGGTGCCCCCGGGGACGAGGCTGCTGGATGGTGGCACCTCTGAGGGGCAGGGGCAGCCCTTGATGTCGGCTCCCACTGTAGTTAACGTAACGATTGCACAAGTTGGTGAAGTGATTGCATACTTTGGTGAGTGAATAAGTGAGTACAAGTAGGTCTTCCACAAAACCCCAGCTGGTTTTAATTTCACACCTGAGTCAAAGCAAGTCTTGCTTTATGTGACCTCTATGCAGGGTCCTAGGATACGGAGGTGCAGGCAGGTCCCCCAGAGTGGCCGGAGAGACCCCAGGCGGGGCCGTGTGAGGTGCTGGTGGGACCGGGGGTGGGGATGACAGCCGCAGCGGCTGCACTCCAAGCCCGAGACACAGGGAGCCAGAGTCCATGGAGCGGGGGTGTTGGCCCAGATGGACCCAATTCAGATCCCACTGCTGGGCGCTCGCTGTCCGACCTCCGGCAACAGTAATAGTAACAAACAGCGTTTTAGACCCTAATGGGACTTACCCGTCCGCTCCTAAGCGCTTCGCCTGCTTGGCATAGTCCTCACGATGACCCCGTAGGCAGTGAGTCTGTCCTCCTCTGTGATGGGTGAGAAGCCTGGCAGGGTTCAGTCTCTTTCCTCAGTCACTCTGCTAGTACCGGGCAGAGCCGGGCTTGGAAACTGGGCAGCCTGCCCCCTGGATGTGCCCTGAGCCCCCCAGCCCGGCTGCAGCCTCAGGTTCCCTGCCGGCCTCTGTTCCCTCACCTGCAAAGTGGGAGTCACCGCAGCGCGACCTGCAGACGCAGAGGCAGGGCTCAGGCAGGCGGGCTGGGCCTTCATTTCAGCCCAGGCATCAAACCACGGCCCATCCTCTGGGCAGCTCCTTGGCAGAGTTCAGCTCAGCACGGGTTCCCCTGTAGACAGCAGCCGCCTTTCTGAAAGGCGCTGCCATTTCCAAAAGCCGTATTAAAAACATCGATGACCAGATTTTTATGTGCTGGAAAGCTCCAGCATACTCGGTCTTCACTTCCGATATTGGAAGTACCACTCGCAGAAGGCAAAGGAACAGGAGGGAAAGAAAAGCTGCTCCAGTCCCTTTCCTGAGCTCTGAGCGCTGAAAGAGGGCGCCTGAGGACAGAGTTCATCATTGGCCTGGGAAAGCAAACCATGGCAAGGGTACTCCCGGGGCAGGGAAATCTCCAAAAAATGCCACAGCTGAAGCGCGGCCCTTCCCTCTTGCTGGGGATGAGTCCACAGCGCAGGGCGGGAGTGGCAGTGAGGGGGCGGGGAGGGCGGCCCCAGGTTTCGGCGGCCGGGCTGTGACGCTGTGTCCCGGCTCCAGGACCCGTACGCCGCCTTCTTTAAGATGGATACAGACAGGGACGGCATCCTCACCATGCACGACCTCCACCGCCTGCTGCAGCACCTGCTCTTCAACCTGAAGGATGAGGAGTTCGAGCGCCTCCTGGGCCTTCTCGGCCTGAGGCTCAGCATCACGTTAAACTTCCGGGAGTTTCGGAACCTGTGCGAGAAGAGGTCGTTCAGTGCGGATGACGACGCGCCCCAGAGACTGCCCAGGTAAGAGGCCAGCGCGGGGCAGCGTCCATGCGGGCTCCACACGGTGCCGAGGGCCGGGGCTAGGGGCGGGGCAGCTGCCGTCCCCGATCTGTTCACTCTGTCTTTTCCTTAGTTCAAGAAAAGCCACTCTCAGGGTCACACGCTCAGTGTAGAAAGACTAGGAAATGCAGAGACAGGTGAGAAGATACACTTGATCTGGGCGCCCGTGAGCATCGTTTTTTTTTTTTTTTGTACTTCCCTGTGCATCATCCCTGTCTGGTTAATTTACACGTAAATACACATGTGTACTTGTACGTTCTCTTTGTTATGAACCCAGGGCCAGGTAGATACGCGTGTCGCTCAGCCTTCCAAGACCTCTGGGAGCACCGCATGCAGAGGGCGGAGCTGGGTGCTTGTCAGAACACTCGGACTTCCCCCAGGCCTGAGTCCTTACCTTGGGCAGTAAGCCGGGCACCACAGCAGCTTGTGGTGATTGGTGTAAACCAAGTGTCCTCTCTTTTTTCCATGTGCATAAATCCACCCACATGCTTATATATTTGTCTCTTTTAAACCCTGGGGTCAGCGGTGCCAGCCCTCTGGGAGATGCAAGGACCCCTTCCAGCCCTTTGTCAGGCAGGACTCCCCACCCCCCACCCCTGTTCACCCCACGCCAGCCTTGCTCACAGTAGGAGAATCTGTGTGTCCAGCTGGGGCCATGACTTGTTCGTCTCCTCAGCTTTGCTCAGTAAAGGCATCTGCTCCTTGAAGTAGTGACGGGCCTCCCATCTTACCTGGGACCTGTCACAGTCTCCTCCCCCACTGAGATCTGTTGACAGGCATGAATGAAGGAAACATTCAGCCTCTCCCTTACCAATTATTACAAGTACAATATCAATATTTTTTGAAATGTTAGCCTCCACTTTGCTAGCTCAGGGCTGCCCTTGATACTCAGAGATTCAGCCCAGTAGTGACATCATCCCTGGGCCCTTCTGCCCTTAAGGCACCTCCAGCCCCCAGGGGCTGCAGACAAGTGCCCACCCCCAGACAAGGGCATTCCCCAGGAGGGGGACCCCCTAGAAGCCCCTGTCACTGGGCCAGACTCTGCCACTTGTGCAGGCTGCGGAGGCCGCTGACCTTGCCCTTTAATTTTCCCTTCGGAACTTGCTGGGTTTATTTTGTCTCTACTTAAAAAGCTAGCAAGGAAGAAAACGATTGTAGTGTCAGAAATTTCTAAGTGAAGCAATCATGGAACACGTGAGTTGGACACCTGCTTCCAATTGCTCCAGTTGTGAGGAGCTTTAATATGAGACTTGATTGCTTAACATTCAAACAAAGCAAGAAAATATCCTTCAAAAAGAACTTTCTGGAGAATTTATGCAGAACGGATATGGACAATTTCAACCACAAAGAGCAGTCTTCCCATCCACGTGATTCGGCCGTCTTAGTTGTGTTATTTGTTCATCCATCCCACGTTTATCGAGGGTCTCCTGTGAGCTGGGCAGCACCCCAGGACTCGGTGGTGCAAAGGTGGATGAGATGAACACTCTCCTTGAGGGACTTGGGGCTGAACCGGGACAAGTACAAAAACAGGATGGGGTCCCTGGCGTCTTTTATACCTTTCGGAAAGATATAGAAGAATACAAGGATATCTGAAGTGCCCCAGGGAGGGGAGAGACCAAGCCTGCTTGAGGTGAGGAGGAAAAGTACATTTCAGTTAGATCTTGAGATGTGAGGAGGGGTTTGTCCAATGCGAGTTACCAGACTGTGGTTCAGAGCCAGGGGGCAGCACTTGCAGACCCGCAGAGGAGGGAGTGCAGAGCCTACTCGGGGACTGGGCAGAGCATGCGGGCACAGAGTGGCATGCACAGTGGGCGAGGAGGCCTGAAGTTGCAGGAGGGCCGGGTGAGAAGGGGCTTGGTCAGCAGGCTGGAGAGAATCCTCTGCCATGGTGTGTCAGAGGGTGTGTTGTGCCATGCAGACATCCTTCAGCAGCTGCAGAGTAGAGGGTGGATGCAGAGGCTGGATGCAGGAAGACCAGCTTGGGCCCCAAGGCTCTGGTGTAGTCCGAGCTCTGAGACCCAACCAAGGCACTGCTTTAGAAAGTCAAGCCTTCCCATGGCTGGAGCCCGAACCTGTGCTTCGTGAAGATGTATCTTTTCATACCCTACAACTCTTCAAGGAGGCATCGCTACCTGAGTTTGCAGATGAAGGAACTGGGGTCTCGAGGTGAGTTTCTGACTGGTCCAGAAGGACCCAGGTGATGGGCAGTGGACAGAGATTGGAACTCAGGGTGCCTGTGGGTTGGGGCCACCTCCTCTGTGTGGAGAGTTGGTCTCTTTCACCCCCCAGTCTCACTGTTCTCCGCTAGCCAAACCTGGACGCCTCCCGTTTTTAGAAGCCATCCCGCCCGCTCACTTGGACCCCTCTGCGTTCTGGGCCTTCACCTTCCACCTGCATCATCAAATGCAATACTTTTGAAAACTTTGAAGGTTCATAACTTTGTTGAAGACAGGAAGACCATCTTGTTTGCTTCACAACTGCACAGCATTTTCATCTTTAGATGTGTAAATACCAGTTAGAGTGGTTAGTCCAGTGACCCGATTCGTTTACATCATCTGTTCCCTTGTTTATAGCACACGGGCCTTGTCCGTTTATCTGCTGACAACCCACATCAAGTTCCTTTTGGTGCGTGTACATCATCAAAGAGGAAAGAATGCTGTCAAGCATCCTCTTAGCAAAATTGGATGGCCAGCTTCTTGTCACAAAATATTGTGTGATCCGGTCCTTCCTGATGAGTGACTGACTGACTGAAAACAGATTTCCTTGCTGTTCTTGGATGTGAATCACTCACTCATCAGGAGATTTGGCTTCTATGATCCAGTTCACCATCATCTTCTGGTTCATCTAATCATTGTGGAACATCTTACGATCTCAGTTTTCTCCCCTTTGCCATCTGGGCATGAAGTAAGAATTCTCAGTTCTCAACTGTGTTCAGTGAAAGCTAACATAACCCCAGGATGGGGTCCCTGGCGTCTTTTATACCTTTCGGAAAGATGCTGTTACACCTAGGGCAGTGCAATCGGAAAAGTGAGGGGTAACGTAACAGTGGTGATGCTTTTCAGTATATCATCCTGCTAGGAGACTCTGTTTTTGTTTGTTTTCCTGTTATTATTTAGTCTCCTTTTTCTTTTTAGCATAACTGGAAACAATGAATGAAAAAGAATTGAATGTTTCCTAGAATAATGAAATAGAGCTAGTGTCATTAAATCAAGCTCACTAAGACCCCATGATCTGTCCTATTCTAAGAGGGTTCAGTGGAACCATGTGGTAATTGCAAGATAAAAGGAGCTTTATTTCATAAAGAAAATAAATGCCCTTTTTGTGTTTCTTTGGAAAATCTCTAAGAAAGAATAAAAGTCATGAATGCCACTTTCTATTTTCTGGATCATACAGATTTGCTATTTCTTCTTTAAATATTTGATGGAATTCACCTATGAAATAATTCAGTCCTGGAGTTTCCTTTTCAGAAGAATTTTAGCTGTAAATCCGATTACTTTAATAGTTACGGGATCCTTTAGGGTTTCTCTTCCTTCTTGACTGAGTTTTAATAATTTGTGTCTTTTAAAATATTGGTCCATTTTGTTCAACCTGTTAAATTCATGAAAATAAAGTTGATCACAGTATTTCCTTGCTGTTCTTTCAATAGCTGTGGGGTCTTTAGTGATAGCCCTGTTTTCATTTTTTGATATTGGTAGTTGATGTCTTCTCTCCTTTTCTGTTGATCCATTTAGCTGAAGGTTTTATTAATTTTATTGATATTTTCAAAGAACAAGCTTTATGTTTCATTCCTTTTTCTCTGTTGTTTTTCCATTCAATTTCATTGATTTCTCTTCTTTAATACTTTCTCTTCCTTCTTGCTTTAAGTATGCAGTTGATCCTTGAACAACACAGGGGTCACAGGAGCTGATCCACTCCCACAGTCAAAAATCTGTGCAGAGCTTTTGACTCCCCCAAACTTAACTACTAATGGATGATTGCTGACTAGACAACTCACAAATAACATTAAGTTAATTAACACACAGATTATATATGTATTATATACTGTATTCTTACAATAAAGCAAGCTAGAGAAAAGGTAATATCGTTAAGAAAATCATGAGTGAGTGAGTGAGTCAAAGTCGCTCAGTGGTGTCCCACTCTTTATGACCCCATGGACTATACAGTCCATGGAATTCTCCAGGCCAGAATACTGGAGTGGGTATCCTTTCCCTTCTCCAGGGGATCTTCCCAACCCAGGGATCGAACCCATGAGGGAGAGAACATGCATTTACAGTACAGTGTTGGTCAACACTGTAAGTTCCTATTGTCTGTCACAGGATGAATTGTCTGTCTGTCAGTACCCATGTCTGTGTTGTCTCCCATGATACAGAGCACTGTAGGCGGCATACATGCTGGTGTACAACTCGACACCTCAAAGATGGAAAGATAATGTGAAAAAGAAGTCCATATTTACTTAGAGGTATAACAATTCATGCACGGATAACAAAGAAGCAGCAATACGATTGCTTTAAGGGAGCTTAGTGTAACTGATACAGTTGCTACCTGGTAGCCTAGCAATGGCACCCCACTCCAGTCCTCTTGCCTGTAAAGTCTCATGGACGGAGGAGCCTGGTGGGCTGCAGTCCATGGAGTTGCTAAGAGTTGGACACAACTGAGCGACTTCACTTTTACTTTTCACTTTCATGTATTGGAGAAGGAAATGGCAACCCACTCCAGTGTTCTTGCCTGGAGAATCCCAGGGACGGGGAAGCCTGGTGGGCTGCATAGTCCTGTCTATGGGGTCGCACAGAGTCGGACACGACTGAAGCGATGCAGCAGCAACAGCAGCCTAGCCTACACAGTAGTGAATTAATCATTATAAAATCTGTATAGCATACAGTGCCTGTGTGCATACATGCTCAGTCATGTCCAATTCTTTTGCCACCCCAGAGTCTTTAGCCCACCCAGCTCCTCTGCCCATGGAATTTTCCAGGCAAGAATACTGGAGTGGGTTGCCATTTCCTCCTCCAGGGGATCTTCCCAACCTGGGGATCAAATTCATGTCTCCTGTATCTCCTGCATTGGCAGGCGTATTCTTAACCACTGAGCCACCTGCAGAGCCATGGTATACAATATTACACTCATATTCAAAATGCAGTATTGGAATCATCGTTACTCTAAAAAAAAAAAAAACAACCCTTACCTGTGATGATAGACAATTTCTCCAATATGAGAGAGAGAGGGGGCAAGAGAGGGAGAGACATACTACATGGTAATGTAATTCTTTGAAAGTAAAGTTATAAATCAGGAAGAAAATTAAGGCATTAATTTTATATTAAATATCACCTTATGTCTATGTAAGGATAGACTAGTGTCTACAAATATTTTATGCATTTATAACATACCTTTTTCTTAAATTTTTTCAATATTTCTAGGCTGTGTGGCTCATCTGTGAGTTTTTTCAAGTTGTCACAAATCCCCCCAAAATTTTCCAATGTATTAATTGAAAAGATTGGCATATAAGTTGACTTGTGCAGTCCAAACCTGTGTGGGGTAAAGGTCAACTGTAGTTTGTCCTTCATTTTTATTTTCTTAAGCTAATAACTCAGATTTTTATTTGAATTATTTCTTAATGCTGTCAGTTTTCTCATAGGTATTGATTGAGCTGCATTTCACAAATTTGGACAAGTTGTAGTTTTTATTTTCACTCAGTTCAAAATATTTTCTAATTTCCCTTTAGAGTGTTTATTGAAACCATGGATTATTTAGAAGGATGTTTTTTCTTCAAAATATTTCCATGGTTTCCAGCTGTTTGTTATTGATTTCTAATCTAATTCTGTTAAGTTTAGATAGCATACTTTGTATGATTTTAATTATTTTAAATTTGTTAAGGTTCATTTTATAACCCTAGAAATGGTCTATCTTGGTGAATGTGCTGTGCTTAGTCACTCAGTCATGTCTGATTCTTTTTGACCCCTTACGACTGTAGCCTTCCAGGCTCCTCTTCCATGGGGATTCTCCAGGCAAGAATACTGGAGTGGGTTGCCATGCCCTCCTCCAGGGGATCTTCCCAACCCAGGGATGGAACCCAGGTCCCCTGCATTGCAGGCAGACTCTTTATCCCATGTGTACTTGAAAATAATGTGTATTTGGCGGTTGCTGGGTGGAGTGTTCTATAAATGTCAATTAGATCAAGCTAGTTATAAGTGTTCAGATTCTTGCTTAGTTTCTATTAGTTCTACCAGTTACCAAGAGGGGAGTGCTCATGTCTCCAATGATAATTTTGCATTTGTCTATTTCTCCTTCTGTTTTTAATCCATTTATGCTTCATGTATTTCAAAACTCTGAGAAAAATGTATGTTTATATTCACCATTTCTGCACCTCTTCTTTTATTTCTGAAGTTCCAATTTTCTCTCTGCTGCCATTTTCCTTCCCCTGAAGAATTTCCATTAGTCACTCAGTCGTGTCTGACTCTTTGTGACCCCATGGACTGCAGCCCACCAGGCTCCTCCATCCATGAGATTCTCCAGGCAAGAATACTGGAGTGGGTTGCCATTTCCTTCTCCAATTAGCAAGTCTACTGGAGACAAATCTTAGTTTTCCTTCATTGATAATATCTTTATTGTTCTTTCATTCCTAACAGTTTTTTTTCCTGAATATAAAATTATAAGTTGACAATTCTTCTGTTAAAGCACTTGAAAAATGTTGTTCCATTGTCTTTTGGCCCCTACAGTTTGTGAGGAAAAATCTACAGTCACTCAAATGGTCTTCCCTCCATGGTGGTTTCGTCACTAAGTCATGTCTGACTTTTTTGTGACCCCACGAATTGTAGCCCACCAGACTCCTCTGTCCATGGGATTTCCTAAGCAAGAGTACTGGAGTGGGTTGCCATTTCCTTCTCCAGGGGATCTTCCCGACCCAGGGATCAAACTCGAGTCTCCTGCATTGCAGGCAGATTCTTTATGGACTGAGCCACCAGGGAAGCCCTCTATAAATGTGTCATTTTTCTTAAGTTGCTTTCAGGATTTTTTCTTTGTCTTTAGTTATCAGTAGTTTTAGTGTGTGGAGTGTTCTTGCCTGGAGAATCCCAGGGATGGAGGAGCCTGGAAGACTGCGGTCTATGGGGCTGCACAGAGCCGGACACGACTGAAGTGACTCAGCAGCAGCAGCAGCAGTGCGAGGGCTTCCTGGGCGGCACTGGTGGTCAGGAACCCGCCTGCCGACGCAGGAGACGCGAGAGACGCGGGTCGATCCCTGGGTCGGGAAGGCCCCCTGGAGGAGGGCGTGGTGTGTTTGAGCATGATTTTCTTTGAGTTTATCTTTTTTGAGGTTTGCTCAACTTCCTGAATCTGTAAATTTATGTTTTTCCATCAAATTTGAGCAGGTTTCAGCTACTATTTCCCGAAATTTTAAACTTTTTTTGGTACCAGTCTTCTTCTGCTCTCCATTCAGTACTCCGGTGACCTGGATATTAGATCCTCTGCTTTTGTATCAGAGGTCTCTGTATCTTAGTCCCTGGAGAGATTCTTTTCTTCCCCTCTGTTGATCAGATTATTTCTAGTCATCTGTTTTCAAGTTCACTGACTGTCACTGCTGGCTCTGTCATCTTCATTGAGCCAGTCCAGTGACAATTTTATTTCAGTTGTTGTATTTTTCAGTTCTAAAGTTTCCACTTGGCTCTTTTGCTTTTTTTTTTTAACTGCTATTTCTTTGCTCTGAACTTATGTCTTTCCATTTATTTTAAGAATGTGTACTCTTACCTCATGATTATAATAGCTGCTTTAAAATATGGTATTTTCAACATCTAGGTCATCTTGGAGTTGGTGCTTGTTTGTCTTTTATCTTGAAAATTGTTGGCATTTTCCTGGTCCTTCACATACCGAGTAATTTGGGACTGTATTGTGGATCTCTTTAATGTTCTATTGTGACACTCTGTTCCTGTTAAAATCCTTAGTGGTGTGTTGGTTGATTGATTTTCAAAGCAGGCGATCAGTCCAGCTAGTTTCAGAGTGCATGTCCTGACCTGCCCTCTGTGGTTTCAACGTCAGTTTATTTTTCAGGGCCGTTGCAGCTCTATCAGGGCAGCCCATGAAGGCAGTTCCCAGGAGCCAGTCCTAACTACACTTAGTCAGCCTCTCAACGCTTTCACTGGGCTGCTGTGGGTCAGTCTCACTTGTGCACGCGTCGGAGCGTGTGCACCTGGAACTCCGTGCGTCTGAGCTTCCCTTTCTCTAGCTCTCTCCTCTCTGTGATTTCTTCCCACCCTCCCCAGCAGTCAGCAACCCGCTTTTTTGGTCTTGTGGTTGGAAAATCTTAGGTTTTGGTCTCTCTGTGCTGTTGAGTGCTTCTCGTGACTGGGTCCCCCTCCAGGACAACATAGTGAAAGAGAAAAGGAGAAGGATAATAATGTGGATTTCTCCAATCCTCCTTGAACACAGGGACCCCTTTCACCTTCCCCTCTGGTTTGAGAGAAGACTTTCAATTTGGGGTACCTCCTTGGCCAGTACCATTGCTTGGCATAGAAGTGCGGTTTTGTAACCGGGCTTGCTTCCCTTGTGTCTCAGCTGGTAAAGAATCCGCCGGCAATGAGGGAGACCTGGGTTCAATCCCCGGGTCAGGAACATCCCCTGGAGAAGGCAAAGGCTCCCCACTCCAGTATTCTGGCCTGGAGAATTCCATGGACTGGATAGTCCGTGGGATTGCAAAGAGTCAGACACAACTGAACGACTTCCACTTTCTCTTGCCTCAGATCAGGAATGGAACAGTAAGAAGTGGCAAGAAGGGGGAGGATTCCCTCATGTCCTTTGCACTTCAGGGGCTTGCCTTCCTAATTCTTTGGTCAGAAAAACAGGCTCTCTTTTGAGGCTTTTTCTGTCCACATCCAATGCACAACTTCACAATTAGAACTGTCTTTAAGCAGCCCTCAAACTGGAAATAGGAGGGAAAAAGCTATGAAACTCACCACCGCATAAGTCGGTCTTCAAGTTTTGATCCCGCCAGCCACCAGTATCCTATTACTTACTTTTGGGTGTCCTCAGAGAGTTACTTTTTGTATTCTGTCCAGAGTTGTAATCAGTGGGAGAGAGAGAGTGAAGTAGACGTGCCTGCTCCATTCTCCCTGGGACATCTCAGGACTCTGGCCCTGCCTGGAATGTTGTTCCCCAGGATTGCACAGCACCTTCTCATCACTCAGGCCTTGGGGAGCTGCTGTCTGGCTTTCTTGGCTAAAGTGGCCCCAACCCCACGCTAGTCCTTCATTCTCAGTCACATTCAGTATCTGAAGTTACCTGATTGACTTATTTTTCCAAGTGTTTGCTATACGTTCCCGCCATCAGAGCGTGAGCTCCTTGTGGACGTGGGTTCTGTGTGCCTTGCTCGTCACTGTGTTTGTAGGACCCAGGGCAGCAGATGGGAAGAGTTTGTGACTGGTGGACTGGTTGATAGGAAGGCTAGGTCTGCCTGTCAAGATCTAAAAGGGCAGGCCATAGGAGAGGAAAAGGCCATGGAAAAACCTTCCAATCTCTCCAGAGGAGACAAGGATATAAAACGGAACAGAGAAGAAATGAATGGGAAATCAGTCGGAGTCCCTGGTTTGAGCATGAGTCACTAAGAAAAATAACCAAGCCTCATAGCCCAATAAAGAAATCAGGGTGTTTTGGATGTGTGTTTAGACAGTGGGATCATTTTGGTAGTGAGTTGACTTTGCAGAGACAGAACAGGCCTCTCGGGACCTCCATCCTTTTTGGGGGAAGTCCAGGTGAGCCCGCTGGGGTCGGGTGAAGTCTAACGGTGAGGGCAGGGGACCGTGTGTCATTAGGACCTACAGTCCTTTAAGCAATAGTTGTGAAAACGCAACGTAATCCACCTAACCTTCCAAAACCTTAGTGGTAAAGTAGCATTGCAAGATCAAATGGCTTAATCCTAAAGGAAATCAACCCTGAATATTCATTGGAAGAACTGATGCTGAAGCTGAAGCTCCAATACTTTGGCCACCTGATGTGAAGAGTGGACTCACTGGAAAAGACCCTGACGCTGGGGAGGTTTGAAGGCAGGAGGAGAAGGGGGCGGAAGTGAAGAGCGGACTCGTTGGAAAAGACCCTGAACGCTGGGGAGGTTTGAAGGCAGGAGGAGAAGGGGGCGGAAGTGAAGAGCGGACTCGTTGGAAAAGACCCTGAACGCTGGGGAGGTTTGAAGGCAGGAGGAGAAGGGGCGGAAGAGGATGAGATGTTTAGATAGTATCACCGACTCAATGGACACGAGTTTGAACGAACTCTGGGAGATACTGGAGGACGGAGGAGCCTGGTGTGCTGCAGTCCATGGGGTTGCAAAGGGCCAGTGACTGAACAACGACAAAAACAAAGTAGCAGTAGAGGACTAGACTGGCTGACCTCTGGATCCCTTTCCAGCCTTGAAATTCCATGATTCTGTGAAGTCCGGTAGGCAGTTGGAGAGAGATGGAACAGGGAAGCAGGTGAGGTTGCCGTGCCAGTGACACAGAGGCGTGGACGAACAGCAGCAGGCAGTGGCCAGGGGCAGGAACAGGGACGGCTTCTCAGACGGTAGATGAGCTTTGAGGGGAAGGAGGGAGGAGGCACAGGGGGCAGGTGGAGAGGGAGACGCACTCGCTGGGGGCACATGTTCGCCAGGTGGTGGGTGTTCCAACGCACGCTGTGATTTAAAGAGCAGTGCCATGAAGGGGACGAGAGTGGGAGAGACGGTCAATAGTGCCACGTGTCAGTACCAGGACTCCCGGGCTTGGCGATGTAGAAGCCACAGTTCACCTGTGTACCCCACAAGCTGGCAGCTGCCAGAAGAGGAACGTAAGGGGGCCCAGCCTCACGTGGTCCTTCTCAGCAGGAGGAGGGAGAAGACTCCGCCCAGCCGCTGCCAGTCCTCTGCACCTGCCCACTGAGCGGGGGCGAGAACTCTTGTCTGCCAATCCACAGGGGGTCAAAGTCTATGTAATTCACCAAAGAAGCGCCGCTCCGAATAAGACCCTTTCCAAGTGACACAGAGGACAACAGCCCAGTGTGGGCTTCTGGGGTGACGAGAGCCGCCGTGGTCTCGGTGACCAGTAGGTACAGAGTACTGTCATCAGGGAACCTGGGGGCGGTCCCAGACAGCTGAGACTAGCAGCAGAGTTTCTCAGGATTTAGAGGAGAAGCCTCGTAAAGAGCAAATGGTCACTGCTTAATTTGTTGGCTCCAGTGCCATACCCTGCTGTCTGCATTTTTTTTTTAATTGTGTTTAGTTATATTTTTATATTTTGGTCTCAGGGGAGGGCTTCCATTGTAGCTCAGTCGGTAAAGAATCTGCCTGCAATGCAGGAGACCTGGGTTTGATTCCTGGGTCAGCAAGATCCCTGGAGAAGGAAATGGCAACCCACTCCAGTGTTCTTGCCTGGAGAATCCCATGGACAGAGGAGCCTGGAGGGTTCCCAGTCCATGGGATCGCAAGAATCAGACACGACTTAGCGACTAAACCATTACTTACTATTCTTTGGCTGCACTGGGTCTTCACTGCTGTGTGTGGGCTTTCTCTAGTTGCGGCAAGCGGGCGGCTCCTCTCTAGCTGTTGTGTGCAGGCTTCTCACCGGGGTGGCTTCTCTCGTTGCGGAGCATGGGCCCCAGGCACACGGGCTTCAGTAGTTGCAGCACACGGGCTCAGTGGTTGTGGCTTGTGGGCTTAGTTGCCAGGAAGATGTGGAATCTTCTTGGACCAGGGGTTGAACCCATGACTCCCTTTATTGGCAGGCAGATTCTCAGCCACTGGGCCACCAGGGAAGTCTTCTGCTGTCTGCTCTAAATGTAGGACGGGACCGGGATGTCCCAGGAGAACTTTCCCTAGAGATGGCAGCCGCAGGCCTCACTCGCCCCAACCTTGCACTGGGCTGGACACTCCAGCGGTGCTGGCAGAACTGAGCTCGTTGAAGTGAGATACAAATTGCTGAGGTCCAGCCCCGGCTGATCCAGGGTATTCAAAGAGGAGACGGCTTCGGCGAGTTCACTGGATACAATAGCTTTATTTAAATAGTCATCAAAGATATAAAGAGTAATAGAATGAGGATAGCTCAGTAGGAAAATTCAGCAGAGAAAAGAGGCTGAGTAGCTTGGTTTACACAGAAAATCAACATAACCTGTGACATCAGGTTAGCTCTGACCATGGAGGCCGCAGGCACCCTCTCGAATAGCAGAAGGTGCCCCCACCTTAGGCACCTTCTCGAGTGGGTCTTAGAAGCCCAGGCAAATAAATGGTCGCAGAGGACCTCTGCGCTCCAGATGGAGACTCAGCCAGAATGTGAACAGAAAGAATGACATGGGGAGACAAAGCTTTGGTGAGCAAGGCCGACAGCTTTATTTTCAACAGGGGCTTTTATACCCTAAGTTGCACATAGAGGATAATAGGGGATGTGAAATCATACAAAGTCAGCAGTCTTTGATCCTTATCGAAACCAGGGTTTCTTTTCTGCAAACTTATCTTATACAAATGGTTTAGGTGATTTACATCATCTTCTGGCCAGAAGGCCTATTAACATTTTATGACTCTTGACAAAGGTTTGTCAACCGTAAGACTTATTTTCTCTAAGAGTAATTATTTTAAGGTTTGGCGCCGTCCTCCAAAGGTGTTAGATAAAGTTGCATTCCTATAGGGCAGAGGTGCAGTGGGTTTACAACAAAGGAAAGAATTTATTGCCTTAAGGGTCTAAAGTTGCTAGCACCAAGGCCACTACTTATTTTTTCTACATACCAAGTATATTAATTAATACACATTCAAGGATACAATACAGGGGATGTGGAAACTTTGCAGCAAGCATTGGCTCATCAATGAAATCCTTTACTAGGTTTATTCTGACAGTTTCTAACTCTCTGAGAGGCTCTAAGTTATTTGAATATCTTAAGCTTCCCGTGCCTCTCGAGGCTGGGAGACTGTAAACAATCGTATGCATAGCTGTAGGAGTCCGGGTAAACTTGTCAGGTGAGTTAGAGAGCTATCTGAGGGGTTTGGATTTAAACACTCTTAATGCCCAGCAACTTTATCAACTGGAGCTGTAAGTTAACTCTTTATCACAGAGCGAGATGGTGGTGGGGGACAGCCCCCAGTAAAGTCAGAGGTGAGAGCACAAAGCAGTAAAGTAGGCAGACTCTGGTTTTTGGGGGTAGATGCTCGAGAATATCCAGGGGGACTCCTGAGGCTCGATCCCGCCTTTGCGTATGTCGAGCCTCCTTCCTCATGACCTTTGCCACTGATGGCGGTCCTCACGCCGGCTCCCGGCAACAAATGTTAAGCGAAAAGAAGATCCTCCACGCATAAAACCATGGTGGCCCTCTCACCTCTGTGAACTGAGCCGCCTAATGGGTCCTTTCCTCTGAGGACTGACGTTAGAGGAGCTGCCAAAGCTGTGGCTTCAGCTGGAATGAAAATGATGAGAAAGGCTCGCCTCCAGCCTGGGAGGCCCCTGAGCTGAGGGGCCAGGATTTCCGGAACTGGCTGTGTGATTTCAGCAGGCTGTTTCACCTTTCCAAAGCCCAGCGTCCCCGTTTGCAAAGTGGGGTGACGATGCCAACATTTCTGGGAAATCCGTGTGGCAAGTGACCAGCAGCTGCAGCCCGACTGGAGCTCGTGGGGGTTATGGTTACCCTAGAAATCACGTCCACCCCAGCCGGCGTCATATACAGAGCCGCAGAGCGGTACGGATCACATAAACCTTTGCTGCATTTTTTTCTTTAGATTTCTTTCCTCACAAGCATCTCACCTGCTGGAACATGAATTATACTTCTCTCAAAGGGTGACCTGGGGGACTTCCCTGGTTAAGACTCCACGCTTCCAGTGCAGGGGGCATGGTTTCCATTCCTGGGTCAGGAAGATTCCCTAGAGAAGTAAATGGCAACCCACTCCAGTATTCTTGCCTGGGAAATCCCATGGACAGAGGAGCCTGGCGGGCTACAATCCATGGGGCACAAAGAGTCAGACGGGATTTAGCAACTCAACGACACCAGGGGGCTAAGATCCTGAGTATTGCACGAGACGACCAAAAAATGAAAAAGTAAAGGGCAACGTGGGGCTTTTTTGCTGTCCTCTTCCTGGTTTTCCGGGCTCCTTTGGGGAGAAATTCCTGTGAAGGTCCCTGTGGGGCTTGCTCACTCACCCTCAGGCAAGACACCCCGATCACCCACATGCCCATGAGTGAACAAGGATCCAAGCAGGGCAGCCTCAGAGATAGAAGTGGCAAAAGGTTTTATAGGATCTGCTCCCCAAATTTGTTGTAGTGAGTGGAAGAGTCCAGGGCATCCCAAATTCCTTCAGCCACAGTCTTCACTGCACTTCGTGTGCCTAACCACAGTCTTTTTTGAAAGTGTCTTCGGCGCCCACCTTTCTGTGAGTAAATAGAATTTTGATCATTTTGTATTCCACAGACTCAACCTTTGAGCATGAGCTGAGACCAAATCTGTAGGTCATGTTCCCCTAGGGTTCTCAGACTGTTTGCTTTGGTCCGAGTTATCACACCCACTTGTACATTCAGAAATAAAAGTTTTTGGTTTTTCATCCAAAGACAGTGTTGTGCTGTGTTTTCTTATCCCTCTGGGAATAAACGAACCCTTTTTGTTTTGTGAACCACTGGAAAATTTGAACAGCATTTATCTGGAAATAAGCAAGGACTCCTAACTAAATTTAAGATTTCCCTAACTAGGGAAGTAAGACTGTATTTTAAGAATTAAGTTAGACCAGATGTGAAATAGCAGACTTTTATAGTACCTTTGTCACGAATGGGAGTAGGGGAATCCCTTGGGAGATTAATGAGTCTTTTAAATTGAAACAGAATTATTTATAATTTTTTTTTTCTCTTAAGACCAAAACAGAAGGTTGCAGATTCAGAACTAGCTTGTGAACAGGCGCATCAGTACCTTGTCACCAAAGCAAAAACCAGATGGTCAGACTTGTCGAAGGTGAGAAAGCGATTGTTTCCTTAAAAGGGAAGGGCAGCTATTTCAGTGTTCCAAGGTCATTGGGATGATGGAGCTGTTTTGATCCAGTCACTGAGATGGGAAAGCAACTTTTTATACCAATATAGTGCCTCCTTTGATTCTTAAAATACTTTTTCAAAATAAATTCTCACATTCAAGGTCAATTTTGTCTTTAGGGAAAAAAAAAGTGATTTTAGGAATTACATGGACTGAAATTCCTGGCTTTATCTCAGGTTTGATATGAATTAAAAATTTTAATGAAGCAATGTAAGATGCTATCATATTTCTTTTTACACAGTTATAAAGTGTTAGTCACTCAGTTTTGTCTGACTCTTTATGACCCCATAGAGTGTAGCCCGCCAGGCTCCTCTGTCCATGGAATTCTCCAGGCAAGAATACTGGAGTGGGTAACCATTCTCTTCTCCAGGAGATCTTCCCAACCCAGGGATCATACCTGAGTCTCTTACCTCTCTCCTGCAGTGGCAGGTGGGTTCTTTACCACTAGCGCCACCTGGGGAGCCGCATAAAGTCATGGGGCTCCCCATTCCTGCCAGGCACCACTGGGGGCGCATCCCACTGGATCCTCAGAAACACAGAGGCGTTGTCCCCTCTGGGGACAGCTTAGTATGCTCATGTCTATTGAAGTATTTTTGGAAAATAAGGTCATTGGTTTCTTCAGCAAATATTATTATGAGCTGACTATGCTCTGTTAGTGAAGTCGCTCAGTTGTGTCCGACTCTTTGCAACCCCAGTGGTCTGTAGCCCCCCCAGGCTCCTCTGTCCACGGGATTTTCCAGGCAAGAGTACTGGAATGGGTTGCCATTTCCTTCTACAGGGGATCTTCCCAACCCAGATATCGAACCCAGGTCTCCCACATTGTAGACAGACACTTTACCTTCTGAGCCACCAGGAAAGTCCTGATTGCAAGGTACTAAAGATACAATGACCAAAAATAAGATAAAATAAAGACATGTCTGTGCCCCCAGAGACTTGTGGCGTAAATACCAACAAGAACTCTAAAGAATGGTACGGATCACAATGGCAACGATGCGCATACAACGGGGTGCCCAAGAAGAGGTCACCACTAGAAAGATGAGCAGGTGTTGGACAGGCGTGCAGGGGAGCTGAGAATGCCAAGCCTGAAGCTGAACCAAGGCAGGGGGTTTGCGGGGCTGACCGGCACGGTGGGGACTGCACGGATGGGGCAGGCCTCGGGGCAGACCGGGAGGTTTTCAGTGTGAGGCAGTGGATGGATCACAACCGGCTGCACACGCTGTCGCTTTTTAAAAAAACTGTGGCAGAGGCTTCCCTGGCGGCTCAGTGGTAAGGAACGTGCCTGCCGATGCAGCAGACATGGGTTTCATCCCCGATCCAGGAGGGTCCCACCTGCCATGAGGCAGCTAAGCTCTTGAGCCACAGCTACTGAGCCTGTGCTTGAGAGCCGGGGAACTGCAGCTAGGAGTGCACATTCCACAACTGCTCCAGGCCCTCGTGCCCTGGAGCCCTCACACGGCAACTGTACTGCAGCCCCTGCACTCAGCAGCTAGAGAAAAGCCTGCGCAGCGACAGAGAGCCGTCACAAAATAAATACACATATGAATAATATTTATATATTTTGGGATTTCAGTGGTGTGTGGCAGGAGTAAATAAATGAATAAAGTTATTTTCTTTTAATTGTGGTAAAATAGACATAACATAGTTCTTCTTACTACAGGGCCCCAGGAAGTGCTGGCCCGCTGGAGTGGCCTTCTGGAGGGGGTGGTTGTGGGCCTGGAGCCAGTGTCAGCCTGCTAGTAGGCAGGTCTACTTCCCCACAGCTGGGAACTTAGGTTCCCTGACCAGGGATCGAACCCCGGGCCCCTGCAGTGGAAGCGCCGAATCCTAACCACTGGCCTACCAGGGAAGTCCAGTAATGCATCTCAGTTAGCCAGTGGGCAGCTCCCTCCTCCTTGTTCTCTTATTAGAGTTTTTTAATCAGTTTGTCAAATTCTACAAAGGAAAAAAAAAAAACTATTGGGATGTTTGGCAAGAAATGACATCTTTACTACATGGGGCCTTCCAATTAATGAACACAGTGTAGTTCCATTTATTTTGATCTTTTAAAATGTTTTTCAAAACAGTTTTAGACTTTCCTATGTAAAAACCGTACAATCATTTATAAGATTTGTTCCTCAGACTTTCTATTTTTGGTGCTGTTGTAAATGAAATTTTTTTAAAGTTCATTTTCCATGCCTGATATATTAAAATGTGAATGATTTTGCCTATTGATATAGAATCCTGGGGCTTCCCTGGTGGCTCAGATGGTAAAGAATCCACCTGCAATGTGGGAGACCTGGGTTCGATCCCTGGGTTGGGAAGATCCCCTGAAGAAGGGAATAGCTACCCATTCCAGTGTTCTGGCCTGGAAAACTCCATGGACAGAGGAGCCTGGCGGGCTGCAGTCAGTTGGGTTGCAGAGAGTCAGACACGACTGAGCAACTTTCACTTTCACTTTTCATAGAATCCAGGTTTATTGCCACTTCCTCTTATTATAACACTTTATCTGTGACTTCTTCGTATACCCTGTATACAGCCATGTCATTTGTGAATAATGACGATTACATTTCTTCCTGCCCTGTTGTTATGCCTTTTACCAGTTTTAACTTGCTTAACTACACTGACTCGCACCTCCAGTACAAGGCTAAATACAGAGCAATAGAGATATTCTTGTCTGATTCTTAGTCGTCCAGAAAACATTTCATGGTTTTGCCGTTAAGTATGATGCTTGCAAAGGACTTGGGAAATGAACCCATCGTGTCTTCCGCACAGCATGTTGGAAGGAGGAGGAATGAACTATTGTTTAGAAACAGTTTAAGACAGTGTTCAACACCCTGTGTTACCTGCTCTCCTAGTCTGTGGCCCTTTAAATGCCTGATATCCCCAGAGACCTTTTGCACCCCTTGGGGATGTTAAAATGGTACCATTTCGCCTCATCGTAGCAACTATGGAGTCTCGTGTCCCTGGTTTCCCCTCTGACGCTGGGGGCCAAGTTCTCTGAAAAGTGGAGACGATAACCTCGAGCAGTGGGGCCACACCTCACCTCCCGGGCTCTGGTTGGCCCTTATTGCTAACAGTGTTTGAACCCAAATTGTTGCTCAGGAAAAAAAAAAACCCCAGCCACACGCTCAAGACCACTCATTGCCCGGAAACAAGCTTGTTCTAGGATGTAACACTGGACGTTTTGCTCCGTTGTCTTACTGAGCAGAGTGAGGACTGTATTTGGAATGTATACGAAGGAGGAATTAGGGACTTCCCTGGTTGTCCAGGGGTTAAGATTCACCTTCCAACGCAGGGGGCATGGGTTCCATTCCTGGTGAGGAGGCTAAGATTCCACCTGCCTTGTGGCCAAAAAACCAAAACATAAAACAGAAGCAATATTGTAACAAATTCAATAAAAGACTTTAAAAATGGTCCCCATCCAAAAAAAAAAATCTTAAAAAAAAAAAAAAAAAGTCAACAGGAGGCGATGTGCGTAAGGGGAAGTCTTAAACTGTCCCAGATACTCTCTGAGCGCATTTTACATGTTACTAAATGCTGTCTGTTAATATTGTAGAATTTTATAGAAACTGACAGCGAGGGCAACGGTATCCTTCGACGACGGGACATGAAGAACGCGCTGTACGGCTTTGACATCCCCCTCACGCCGAGAGAGTTTGAAAAGCTCTGGATGAGGTGAGTGGCATCTGAAGACTGTCTCTTCCTTCCTAACTGCCAAATTCAGCACTGGGCTTTCATCACAACTCAGGGGTCAGGCAGGGCCAGGAATATTTTCCTGTGGTTGTATCTGCCCTGTTCAACCCTGAAAGCAGCCTTGGCCAACAGGCCGGCCTTTCAGAGCACAGGAACCAGGTCAACACTTGTCAACAACATTGGACATGAGGGTTTTGAGTTTCTCAGGAACCGCGCATTTGAGTGCATCCTTTCACTGTTTCTGAGAATGTAGTCACTCCCCAAAGACTTCTCTCTAACACAGCTAGCTCTGCGGACAGATCTGCAGTGGGTTAAGGGGAACGCAGTCTCTCCATTGCCCGGAGATGGAAATCGATGCTACACAAGTGTTTTTTAGATTAGTAATTTGTTGGAAGAAAATAACCAAACTTTAGGCAACTTGGAATAGTTTCCTGAGGGTGTCTTAAACTGAAACCAGGAGCTAGTATTGGCTACATTTTTCAAAATGTACTTTAAGCTATTTCTGCACCAGACCCCCCATCACAACGTTCCCTGGGTAGGTGTCTAAGTTTCGAGGTGCCCTCACCACGTGGTCTGTTTCTGAGTTCCAGATCCGTCTCTGAATTGCTTCCTCCTTCATTATGTGTTAGTCGCCGCTGGCATCCCCCAGGGTCATACCCCAATATTTCAGGTCCTCTCGGGGGCCAGCTCAATGGAGCAGTTCATGCAGTTTTTTTTTTTTCCCCCAGCATTTCATCTGTTTAAAGTAGAAAGCTATAATGTTGGCCGAGTTTAGAATTAGGTGGGCTGTTTTGTGTCTAATTTAGAAAAGCATCGTGAAGTTCTTACAAAACCCTATTCTTCTTCTAGATCAGTTCCAACCCAGGGTGAGTTTGGTCTCCCTGCCCGTTTTCCCTTTTAACAGACTGAGTGAGTGGGTCCACCTGAGGACTCAAAGGACGGGGTCGCAGCGGGCAGGCGCATGGAGCTCTCACCACATAGACATTTCAGATGATGCGGCGATGACTGTGTCATTCTGACATTTAGGGAGCTGTTGGCGGGCACAAACATCCCCCCACAACACCGGAGTGAGCATTGCCTGTTATAAGCGCCAGAGGAGGGACAGGTCCAGCAGACAGGGAGCTGAAGCGGGGTGCTGTGGGCATGGATGAGTGATGCTGAAATGGTTCCTAGGGTCTAGATGGGGCAGGCGGACGGCGAGGGGCTGTCCAAGTGGTCCCTGGGCTCCAGGCTGAGGGGGGAAGGCAAGGCTGATCGCCCGGCGCGGTCCTCGCTTCCGGGCAATGCTAACGGGACGTCTGGGACAACGCAGGCTGAGTGGCTGCGATGTGGGTCAAGTCTCGCTTCAGGAAGATGAGTCAGGAGCCCGTTCAGAGGAGAGATTGATGGGGGTGTGGGGCATAAGGGGACGGCTGTCTCCATCAGGGAGGAGTGGGATGAGCCCCCCAGGCTGGGTGCCAGCCTTAGGGATGAGGGGTGTGAGAGTCAGGTGTCCCTGGGGGTTCCCTGTGGAAGGAGGGCACGCCTAGCCCTCTTCCTGATGGGAGACAGAGCAGGCTTCCCTGCTCGTGGGAGGGAGAGTCTCACCATTACTTTTCGCTAAAGTTTCTTTATCCGTGTGCTACCACTATTCTATAAACACACAATGTCTACCCTGCGCTGCAAACTGACACGAGGACGTCAGCTACCTTTGTGTAGCCGGCTGTTCATCGTGGATGGTGAGTGGCTGAGAGTTCTGCAGCCACGTGGTCATGACCCCTGCCTCCACCCCTTCACAGCGGTGTGGCCCCTGTCAAGTCACTTAACCTCTGTGCCTTGCTGTGCTCTGCTAAGTTAACTCCAGTGGTCAGGGTCAGGGTCAGGGCCAGCTGCGATAACACACAAGGCCAACATCCCAGGGGCTTGCCCCGGTAAGGACGTCACAATTTAATGTGGGTGGTGGGGAGCTCTGCCCACAATCATTCGGGGACCGGGAGCCCGCCCCCCATCCCCTGATCTTACGTGTCTGCCAGCAGAGAAGGGGACGAGCACAGAGGACCGTCTGGTCAGCTTTTTAAGGTCCAGGCCTGGAAACGTGACTGTCACCTTGCCCAGACTCTGTGGACCAGAATCCCTGCATGTGGCTGCACCCTGGCCAGGGAGGCTGGGAGAAACAGTCTGGACGTGTGTCCAGGGAAAGAGGAGCAGAGGTGGGGAGCCCACTATGGCATCTCCACATGGGGAGTCACCTCCGGGGTAGGTGGGAAGAGGGGCGATGGAGACAGGGGGCCCCAGGAGCGCGTCCACAGTGTCCCGGCAGGACCTCAGAAGCTGCCCTCGTATTTACAGCCGAGCGGGGCCTAAGGGAGAGACTGATTACAGAGATGTCAGATGGACCAGAAGTCTGAAAGGGACTGTGGAATTACTCAGAGGCCAGGAGGCTGCTGTCCGCCCCCTAGGGCTGGAAGAGCAAGGAGGGGGTTACCCAGAGACAAGGGGCTGCTCCCCATCAGGGACTGGAGGGCAAAGGGGAGACAAGGTATTTCCCGGAGATCAGGAAGTGGCTTCCACCCCCGATGCCTTTCGGAACCTGCTGGAATCTCATTCGCTGGGCTGAGCAGGAGCCCCTGGGAACAGCCCGGCCCTGCCCTCTCCCCACCTCCGATGGACGTAGCTCCCCTGGAGCAGCGGGGGTAGCTGGGAAGACAGGCAGAAGGACAAACGTGGGGTTGAGAGCCACCAGGTGAATGTCCAGCCAAGTGGCAAAGGGGGTATCACATCCCAGGACTGCGGGGTCATATGGGGGTGCCCACACATCAGCTGAACCACATCGTGAAGGGAAGGACAAGGTGGGGACTCTGTCCTGAAGGCCAAGTGTTTAGGAGGGACAGATCGAGGCAAGTTTCCATAGTCTAGAAAGATCACTCTGGCCACAGAGAGGAGGATGAATTGCCAGAGAGGCAAGGGAGGCACGGAGGTGAATTGGGGGCTGTCTTGGGGTTCTAAGTGAGAGGACGGGGTAAACTTCCCTGGTGGGGGCCTGGAGGACTGGGGAGGAAGTGATAGGTGTGACAGAGTTAGGGAGTGACAGTTAGCCTTTAGCAGCCTAGAAAGGGGCTTCCCTGGTGGCTCAGCAGTAAAGAATCCAAGGCAGGAGAGTACAGTTTGATCCCTGAGTTGGGAAGATCCCCTGGAGAAAGAAATGGCAACCCATTCCAGTATTCCTGCCTGGAGGGCTGTAGTCCATGGGATCACAAAGAGTCGGACACGGCTTAGTGACTAATCAGCAGCAGCAGCTGGCGAGAGAGGCTGAGCGATGAGATGAGACGCTCCTTGGGCTTGTCTGATGAGCTCGGGCAGAAATCAGGAGGCCCCCCTGAGGTGGCCGAGTAGCCCACAGCTGAGGGCTGTGCTCTGAGCGGGGCTGTGCCTTGTCCCCTGGAGCCCAGGGTGAGCTGTGTGACCTTGGCCAGTGGCTCCCCTTCTCTGAGCTTCAGTCAGCTATCCCATGGCATGGCTGTGTGACCAAACAATATAATGAGGCAAAGATAAGCATAAAAATAGCAAAAAGATCATACAGATTTGAAATTACTTTCTGATAGCAATATTAACGCACTCTCATTTTAGAAGACTCGGAAAATCCAGAAAAGCATCAGTCAGTTCAGTTGCTCCCTAGTGTCTGACTCTTTGCAACCCCTTGGACTGCAGCACGCCAGGCTTCCCTGTCCATTGCCAACTCCCAGAGCTTACTCAAACTCATGTCCATCGAGTTGGTGATGCCATCCAACCATCTCATCCTCTGTCATCCGCTTCTCCTGCCTTCAATCTTTCCCAACATTGGGGTCTTTTTCAGTGAGTCGGTTCTTGGCATCAGGTGGCCAAAGTATTGGAGTTTCAGCTTCAGCATTAGTCCTTCCAATGAATTTGAATATTCAGGACTGATTTCCTTTAGGGTGGACCGTTTGGATCTCCTTGCAGTCCAGGGGACTCTCACGAGTCTTCTCCAGCACCACAATTCAAAAGATCAATTCTTCGGCGCTCAGCTTTCTTTATGGCCCAACTCTTATGACTCTCATGACTACTGGAAAAACCATAGCCTTGACTAGACACACCTTTGTTGAGAAAGTAATGTCTCTGCTTTTTAATATGCCGTCTATGTTGGTCATAGCTTTTCTTCCAAGGAGCAAGTGTCTTTGAATTTCAAAAAAGCCTAAGGAAGAGGAAAAGACAGCAACAAGAAAGCAGCTATGCCCCACTCAGCAGACATGACAAACTCGGTGGTGTGGTTTCTCATCCATTTTCTAGGCATTTCTGTGATCTCGGTTAACCGTGCTCACCCTCCCCCTCCCCCTTCCACTGGCCTGCTCCTCTCCACGGTTCAGTGTTTGCTGACATGACTCACCCTGGTCTCCTCCCTCCACGTCCCCACCTGCCTGCTGCACAAAGCAGGAGGTGTGGCCTGGCAAGGGGGCGGCCAGCGCTGGGCTGCCCAGGGTCCCCCCGCCACCGAGCCTCCCGCAGCTGCTCATACAAGGGAGGGGCATTCTTCCACCATGAGTGACAAGGCGGGAGCAGCTGGGGCCAATGTGACACGCTCTGCCAGCTCCTGGAGTCTACTGGTGAGAATAAGAAAGCCCACCGCCAAAACTGGGTAGCTGGAAGTGATCAGGACAATAACATCCAGCTCTTTTGAAAACACAGAATTAGAAAACATGGAGAATATAGACAAAATAACTGTCATCACCCGTCGCTCACTCAGCACTTAAACAAAGCACCTGCACTCGATTAGAGCTTTGAGGCGTCCGGAGGTCGCATTTACACTGCGGAAGTAGATTAATGCGTTAACCCCCAGGTCTCAGTGACTTGGCACATGGATGTTTTGGTTCTTCTTCACCCAAAGCCTAGCGTGTCTAGCAGCTCTTCTGGACACTTCTCTTCCAACTGGTGATCCGGGATCTGGCTTCCAGAAGTGGCTTCATTCCTCAGCAGGGTCCTCGGGGGTCTGCAGAGTGCAGCAGGTCAGCCCGGAGTGACTCACCTCTGCCCCCAGCCCATGGCCCAGGGATGGGTGGGCTGTGGCCCCCACTGACCTCTTGGGGCGGACAGAGTGGGGCAGGTGAGTCTTAAGTGAGCCTGGCTCACCCAGGGTTAAAGATACACAGCCCTCAAACCTGGAGGAGGCCCTTGTGAAAGGAAACCTCCTAAGTGAAGCCAGTAGGATCTTTCAGCCCAAGATTTCAGGAGCAACACGTTTGGTTTCAGAGAGACGGCTGAGAATAAATTACAGGATGAATGTGCATTCACTCATTCCTTCATCTGAGGTGATCATTAAGCAGGAATTTCCTGAAACTTTCGAGATTGCAGGCCCGGTGCCAGATTCGGGGGCTTCAGAAATGAAGGCAGCCCCTTGCCCACGACTCAGCCAGGAAGACAGCATCTGCATGCCAGGAGGGAAAAGCCGGGCAGCCTGGGCTGTGGGTGTTCCAGGAGGGACCCTTGGTGGTGCGATGCCTGACCCTAACCCCCAAATAAGCAGTCATTAGCCAGAGCGGGGAGAGGGCGTCCCAGCTTGCGGAGAGGCCCAGAGTTGGGGGCCAGGAGTGGGAGGCCCCCAGAAGGGGGAGGGTGCTGCCTATGTCAGCAGAGCCCGAGGGGACAGGGAGCCCCAGGACCAGGGCTCCGGGGAACATGCACTTCTGGGGCGCTCAGCATTCCAAGCCCCTCCTGTAGCCTAGCTTCCTTGGGTAGATTTCTGCTATTTTGGACCTAAAACCAACTTTGCCAAGAAACTACAAAGCCGTTGTGTTATAAAAACACACAGACAACTCAAACAGGACAGCCAGCAGCCTGGGAAATTTGAGTATAGACGCCTGTCGTGTACAACCAGCTAGTCACGCAGACCTGGTAGAATGTTCTGGAGATGATGCCCAGTTTATGCACATTTCTTGTTTGGGTAGATACGCTGTACATGAGCATTCCAGTATGAAAAGTGAAGACTATCACAGAATCCCTGTGTCCTGTGCGTCGGCTCACGTGAACACGTGTGAGCACGTGAAGCTTTGGGTTGTCTCCTAGGCTCGGCCAAGAGAACCTGCCAGGCGCTGTGCTGGGCCGGAGAGCCCCGGGGTGGGAAAGGGTTCGGAAAGGCTGAAGGAACAGTTCAGGAAAGGAAGGACTGGGACTCCCCTGGTGGTCCAGGGGTTAAGACCCTGCCTTCCAATACAGGGAGTGCAGTTCCATCCCTGATGGGGGAACTAAGATCCCACATGCCACAGAGTGTGGCCAAAAAATTAAAATAAATAAATAAAACTTGTTTAAAAAGAAAGGGAAAAAAAGAGGTTGAATGGGATGTGCTGACGGTAGGAGTCGAGTTAGAAGAGCTGGACATGAAGGGGGGCTCAACTTGGCGAGGACTAACCCGGCAGGCCCCTCGCCCCTCACTAAGGGTGTTCTAGCAGCTGACATCCTCTAGAACCAGGAATGCTGGGCAGTCCTGGAAGGAGTGGGTCTCCCTTCTCTGGTGTGGCTGCATCCAAGGCCAGACGGTCACTTACTGAGGTGCATAAGGGCCAGACTGTGGCCCTGGGTGGAGCTGAGGCAGAGAGTATCTGGTCTGTGGCTCCCCCCGGCCTGGGTGAATGTGCCCACTGGGCACCAACCCTCAGGCAGCCGGACGCTTTGTGCTCTGCAGGGCAGCTCTCTGAGCAGGCACACTGCCCTCCCCACGGATGTTCCCCAAAAGGACCCACACGTCCAAGCTGCCCAAGGACCACGTCTCCCTCTGCTGCCAGCCTGGGTCGTCAGTGGGGCTCGCACCAGACGCTCTGAATCTGGGGTCAGTGGTGTTGGAAGGTTCTTCTGTCATTTATGTAAGAATCAAGCAATAAACTGAGCACAAAAGAGTAAGACTTTCTCAGCCCAGCGATCGATGCGAATGTATTCACACCGTGTGTACAACCGAACGGCTGTGTGTGCAATAGACAGGCAGTAATCTGATTATGTCATAAATTAGTGGCCATTGCCACATGCAAATGTGAGTTTTTATGGGCCCTCTGTTTTATATGCACATTTTTCCTGGTGCATCTGTTGCCGAACCATTTTAAAATTCAACCTTTATAACCAAGTTGATTTTTTTTTTTAATGTGACACAAAGGATTATATAATGAAGGGTGAGGTTATGTAAGCTGAATTAACTCTCTTATTATTCACATGCATAACAATATTTTAGTTGCAGTTGTGCAATCTGGTCTTCTGTTCCTTGGAGATGCGGAGAGAATGTGTATGATCTTTATCAATGAAGTAATTAAGAAGTGTCTTTTCATTCAGTCCAAGTGTCATGATTTAGAGTTTGTGGCTGGGAATCCCGCGAGTATTCCCCGCGGGGATGGCAGGCCTTCCTTAGGGACATGCACGCTTCACGTTCACTCGCTCAGCCTTTGCAGGGTGGGCTGCTGGGAGCTGTGTTTGCCCATCAAGATAAAACAAGGCACGTTCCTCAGGAAGCTTTCCATCGAGCCGGGAGGGGAAACACAGACTGGAGCGGGGGAGGTGGAGGCAGGGCGTGCTTGAGCCTTTGGGTGGCCCTGGTCCGGGTTCTCCATGCACCTCGGCCCCTGGTCCTCATCACGGCCTGGAGGGACCCAGGGGAGGTGGAGATGTAGTCCTTTGACCTTAGGACCAGAGAAAGAGAGGTTCCAGACGGGTGCCCTGCTGGCCGGGGCTTTCTTGTCGGGCGGGTCGTCTGTGCACCTTCTCTCAGGAGCCCTCCCCCTGGGGTGGGGAGCCCTCGGGGAGCTTTCTTCCAGGGGTGTCTTTCTAGAGTGAGTCACAGCTGCATCTGGTGGCACGAGGCTGGCAGAGATGTGGTGAAGCTCAGGGCAGGACCACGGCCCAGGGGTCGTGAGAAATGGTTGAGAAATGGCAGCCCCTCCCCCTCCCCGGCGCCCTGATGCCCTGATGGAGCCTCATCACCAGCAGTAGGGGGAGCCATTTGCTAGTGGCACCAGCCCTTCCTGCCACCTGGAATAGAAAGCCAGGTACAGTGGTGTGGCTTCCCGGGGGGGAACTAGTGGTAAAGATCCGCCTGTCAATGCAAGAGACGCGTGTTCAATCCCTGGGTCGGGAAGATCTTCTGGAGTAAGAAATGGCAACCCACTCCAGTGTTCCTGCCTGGGAAATCCCACGGACAGAGGAGCCTGCTGGGCTGCAGTCCGTGAAGTCTCAAGGAATCTGACACGACTGAGTGACTAAACATGCACACACAAGCCCCAGGAGTCAGAGCCCCCACGGGCCGCCTCTGGTGGGTGGGTCACTTCGTTCTATTTTAGAAAACTCATTGAATAAAGGTAGAATGGTATTTAGGGAGGGTTGCAAGCCCTAAGGCTGTACTAATAACAGATGCCACTACGCCAAAGCCTTTGATTGTGTAGATTACAACACACTGTGGAAAATTCTTAAAGAAATGGGAATGCCAGACCACCTGACCTTCCTCCTGAGAAATCTGTATGCAGGTCAAGAAGCAACAGTTAGAACGGGACATGGAACAACAGACTGGTTCCAAATCAGGAAAGGAGTACGTCATGGCTGTACATTATCACCCTGCTTGTTTAACTTATATGCAGAGTACATCATGAGAAACGCTGGGCTGGATGAAGCACAAGCTGGAATCAAGATTGCTGGGAGAAATATCAATAACCTCAGATATGCAGATGACACCACCCTTATGGCAGAAAGCAAAGAACTAAAGAGCCTCTTGACAAAAGTGAAAGAGGAGAGTGAAAAAGTTGGCTTAAAACTCAGCATTCAGAAAACTAAGATCATGGCATCTGGTCCCATCACTTCATGGCAAATAGATGGGGTAACAATGGAAACAGTGATAGATTTTATTTTCTTGGGCTCCAAAAATCACTGCAAATGGTGACTACAGCCGTGAAATTAAAAGATGCTCGCTCCTTGGAAGAAAAGCTATGACCAACCTAGACATCATATTAAAAAGCAGAGATATTACTTTGCTAACAAAGGTCTGTCTAGTCAAAGCTATGGTTTTCCCAGTAGCCATGTACGGATGTGAGAGTTGGACCATAAAGAGAGCTGAGCACTGAAGAACTGATGCTTTCGAACTGTGGTGTTGGAGAAGACTCTTGAGAGTCCCTTGGACTGCAAGGAGATCCAACCAGTCCATCCTAAAGGAAATCAGTCCTGAATATTCATTGGAAGGACTGATGCTGAAGGCTGAAGCTCCAATACTTTGGCCACCTGATGGGAAGAACTGACTTCTTGGAAAAGACCCTGATGCTTGGAAAGATTGAAGGGAGGAGGAGAGAATGAGATGGTTGGATGGCATCACTGATTTGATGGGCATGAGTTTGAGCAAGTTCTGGGAGTTGGTGATGGATAGGGAAGCCTGGCATGTTGCAGTCCATGAGGTTGCAAAGAGTCAGACACGACTGAGCGACTGAACTGAATTGAGAAAGGTCTGGAAGTTTCTCCCAAATCCTCAGTAACAGTGCCAGCAGTCAAGTACTGATCTCCGCCTACAGGTGTGAGAACCCCCCACCCCCGTGCTCACAGGAGCAGGCCAGGAACCCAAGAGCAGACGGTGGGGAGGTGGTGATGGGAGGACCTCGCTGGGGTCAGACCTCACCTCCCTCCCTGCCTCTTAGTCACAGGAGGGAACACTCCTCACCTTCTGGGACAGAGTACCTGATGAAAACAGGCCTGGGTGCTGGGAAGGAGGTGGAGGTGGGGTCTGCAGGCCTGCGGGTGCAGAGAAGGGAGTGGACGGGGGCCTTGGGCTAGCAGCCACCTTGGGGGCTTCTCACCCCGCATCCTCCACCCACCACCGCTCCCCTGGAGAGACGAGAAAGTCAGGTAAATAAATCCATCTTCCTTGTCATCACTCAGTTGAAAGGGTCACAGAGGACCCAGGGAGCATGCGATTCTGCAGTCCTACTGTGTCGGGTGGGCTGCACGCAGGGAGGGGCCCTGCCTCCCACAGGAGAGCTGGCCACATTGACGCTCCATCCGACAAAGCCCTGAACAGCAGCCGGCTGGAGCGTTGCACCCCAGACATCATGTAAATATTTGGTTCTCAAAACACTGAGTTCATCTGGGGAAAAAAATCACCTTGACAAAATGCTGTTTTTACCGGTTAGAGAAGAAGACCAAGATCTGTAAGAATAAATGCTTTTCTTTTCTTTAAAGAAAATTGAAAACTTGCCTTAAAACTTTTTATTGAAATAATTCTTTCTATTCTGTTTGAATAATGTTGGGGAGATAAAAACCCTCCATTATGCTTTTTTCTTTAAAAAAATGAATTATAATTCAGAAAAAATCCCAATAATAGAAAATGGCATAAAAGGTATGCAGCGTAATTCTTATCTTGTTTTCCTTCCTCGCCTCTTGCGTTGGTTGTGTGTAATTGGCATCTCTTCAAAGAGGAAATGGGGAACTGGAATCAAGGGGCGTTCATTTATTTGAGTATTAAGACTGAATATGGGTTTTTTTTGTTGTTGGATTTTTCTTCTGAACCTTAGCATAGTTCTTCTTTGGTGGAGGTGCTCAATAAAAGACCTTTGAATGAGCGGAAGGGTTCATTTTAATTTTCCATGGTCACAGTCATGTTTCTACCGAAAGCTGGTAGGTGAATCCTGCTGCTCTCAGGGCGTGAACCAAGACCACCTCGTATGAGGTGATCCTCCTGTTGACTGGAGCAGTGGGTTTCGATGGAATATTGATGAGCATATGGATGGCCTGGGGATCTTGTTAAAAACAGATTCAGATCAGGCCTGGGTGAGCCCTGGGCTCCAGCACGTCTGACTCCCTCAGGGAGGCCAGTAATGCAGGAACCTAGGGTGTGAGGAACCAGGCAGATGGAGTGTAGACAGGGTTAAAGCCCTGAGCATGCCCCCTCGGCGGCCACAGCTGAGAGTTTTGTGTTTGTCTTTAAAGGTACGACAGTGAGGGAAGAGGGCACATCACTTACCAAGAATTTTTGCAGAAACTGGGGATTAACTACTCAGCAGATATTCACCGGCCCTACGCGGAGGAGTACTTTAACTTCATGGGTCATTTCACGAAGCCTCAGCAGGTGCAAGAAGAGCTGAAGGAGCTGCAGCAGAGCACAGAGAAGGCCATGCCAGCCAGGTGAGTCGGTGAGCACCTCTCCAGGGGCCGGTGTCTGTTCTACACTGACCCTGGCTGTTCTGAGGCTGTCCCCCCTGGTGCTGGCAGCGCCGCCGTGAAGTTATCACACTCGTTCACTGCTGTAGATTCTAGTATGTGTGCGTGCTCAGTCGTGTCCGGCTCTTTTGTGACCCCATGGACAGTAGGCCACCAGGCTCCTCCGTCCATGGAATTTCCCAGGCAAGAATACTGCAGTGGATTGCCATTTCCTTCTCAGGGGATCTTCCCGACCCAAGGATGGAACCAGTGTCTCCTGTACTGGCAGACAAATTCTTTACCACTGAGCCACCTATGAAGCCCCTGTAGATTCTAGAAACTGGTGTTAAGTCACAGAGCCGTGGAAACAGTGACAGACTTTATTTTCTTGGGCTCTAAAATCACTTTGGACAGTGACTGCAGCCAGGAAATTAAAAGATGCTTGCTCCTTGAAAGAAAAGCTATGACAAACCTAGACAGTGTATTAAAAAGCAGATATCGCTTTGCCAACAAATGTCTGTATAGTCAAAGCTATGGTGTTTCCAGTAATCATGTATGGATATAAGAATTGGACCCTAAAGAAGACTGAGCACTGAAGAATTGATGCTTTTGAACTGTGGTGCTGGACAAGACTATTAAGAGTCCCTTGGACTGCAAGGAGATCCAACCAGTCCATCCTAAAGGAGATCAGTCCTGGGTGTTCATTGGAAGGACTGATGTTGAGGCTGAAACTCCAACACTTTGGCCACCTGATGTGAAGAGCTGATTCATTTGAAAAGACCCTGATGCTGGGAAAGATTGAGGGCAGGAGGAGAAGGGAACAACAGAGGATGAGATGGTTGGATGGCATCATCGACTCGATGGACATGGGTTTGGCTGGACTCCGGGAGTTGGTGATGATCAGGGAGGCCTGGCGTGCTGCGATTCATGAGGTTGCAAAGAGTCAGACACGACTAAGCGACTGAACTGAACTTGAGAACTGAAGCTTTTAGGTCTGTACTAACATACACACCCGGCCCCTCCCCTGGGCAACTAGAATGCAGGTTCCAGGAGGCCACGCCTGTCTCCCCTTAGTTTAGAACAGTGCTCGGCACCTAGCAGGCACTCAGTGGGGATTTGTCCAGTGAGTGCATGAAAGGACACGTTCTTAAACCCAGCAGTTCAACCTTGGAGGATTTATCCCACAGAAATAATTCAGAGGAGTTCAGCAGGTACAAGGTATGACTTGCAGTGTCTTCAAAGCAGCAACAAAGTAGACACCTGCCCATCGCAGATGAATACCCGGGCTTGTAGAGAACACGGCTCCAAGGAACGTGAGGTGGTGTGTGCCAGTTATAGTCATCACCATGGGGCCTGTGGGAGTGTTTGTGATGGAAGACTGGTGGGCAATGAAATTTTAAACAGTCTGTGTGCCTTGATGGTAACCACACCAAACATACAGGCCTGCCCACGAGGACCAGAAGATGCTGTGCAGAAGGCATCATGTTGTGTTTGGATGGTGGGACTGTGCATGGCTTTTTTCAAGGTTTAAAACTAGTCACTAAGGCCATATTTTAAAATTTTTAAAGAATGGATAAAGAAAATGTGTGTGTGTGTGTGTAAATATGTATCTACACACACAATGGAATATCATTCAGCCATAAAAAAGAATGAGATCTCGCCAGTTGTGCTCTCATGGATGGATCTTGAGGGCACTCTGCCAGATGAAATAGATCAGTCAAAGGAAGACAGAAACGGGTGGTCTCACTCGTACGTGGAACCTGAAAACGACAGCAACAAAAGCAAGCTCGTGGATCCAGAAGATAGATTGGCTGTTGCCAGAGGTTGGGGGGGCGTGTCAGAGCGGGTGAAGGGGTCCAAAAGCCAGCAGTGACGGTAGGATGAGTCCTGGGGGCGTGAGCACGCTAAGGTGACCGTGGTGAGTAGTACTGTGCCGTGTATTTGAAAGTCACCAAAAGTAAATCTTCGAAAGTTCTCATCCGTTGGCTGGTGACGAACAGCATCTACACTTGTCCTGGTGACCACGTCACAGTGTGTACAGACGCCAAGTCATTACCATGTACACCCGAGACCGACTCGATGTTATATGTCGATTATGCAGCAACAAAAAATTAAACACAGGAGAGAGTGTTGCCGCATTCGACATGACGTGAGACGAGACAGACTCTGCATCCGTCCCCGTCCTGGGCTGCTCCACGGCACTCTCATCTGTGTTTCTGTCCACCTCCCATCTGTCCGGTCAGCTCTCTGTCCGCACCATCTCTGAATGAGTGAATGAGCTAAAGAATCCCCTGGAGGAGAGAAGCACTCCAAGGCCACAGAGACGGGATGTGATGGCTGAATGGGGTTTAAGAGAAAGGCCTGTTGAACACACCCCTGAATTATGTCCAAGTTGCTAAGTTATAAAGCCCAGAAGCAGAGAATTGAGTTGGTGAAATTTCAAGTAAAAATATGCACAAGATTGTCATAAATCACATATCCCATAAAACGAATGAAAAAGTGGGATTTATCTTTCCCAGGCAGGGCTGGCCTCATTACCCACGCGTGTGTCCCCTTCCCTCCCCTCCTACCGCTTGTGAGTAATGAGGCTCGGAGAGGAACCGCGCGTCCTTGGCGATGCCCACACACGTTCTCTTCCCGCTATCGTTTACTGGTGCGTGTGGTCTGTGGCTGGGAGCGCTGGGAGCCAATGGACGATGCCCCTCACGTCTTCACAGCACCAAGCTCGGCGAACCGACGCATGCTCGGCCAGTGCCCTGCCACCGTCATGCTCTCCTACCCAGGAACACAAGCCTGGGCCATAAAAACTCAGGACCGGGCCCTGTCCTCAAGGAGTCACACTGTGAGGTTTCACGTTGCTTTGCCCTTCAGGTTAGCCCGCTTTTCAGTTTCGGTGTAGTGGGCCTTCCAGAGAACCCTTCGGGAGGCCACATTCCCCGGACTGTCAACCTCCTCCTTTATACCGAACCCTGATAAGATTCACAAACAGGAGTCGTGCTCATCAAAGTGAAGTCGCTCAGTCGTGTCTGACTCTTTGCGACCCCATGGACTGTAGCCTACCAGACTTCTCCATCCATGGAATTCTCCAGTCAAGAATACTGGAGTGGGTTGCCATTTCCTTCTCCAGGAGATCTTCCTGACCCGGGGATTAAACCCGGGTCTCCCACATTGTAGGCAGACGCTTTACCGCCTGAGCCACGGAATTTCATGTGTGCTTCTTAAATTTAAGTGAATCGATTTTGTTTAAAGTGGCCTGAATACATTTTTAAGATTCAGAAGAGTCCTTTCTCAAGCCCGTATTTATTTTCCAGGCCTTGCTCTTTTGGGGCCCAAGTCTGAGTTGAAGATTCAGGGTCAGGATAGCATCAGTAAACCAGCCACAGAGCATGGTTGGCTGTTCTGAGATGTGAACTGAGAGGCTCAGGAGCAAAACCTGCTGGGTCACCCAGGATTCTTCCCACCATGCCGGCCTGGCCACAGGGCGGGGGGCTCTGTGGCCCCACCCTCGTGGGGCTCCCGTCTCGCGTCCAGACTGGGGCCCAGACGCTGCGTCGGCTGCCACAGGTTCTGCTGGGCAGCTGGCTGGATCCCAGGCCCGAATCCTCACTCACTCTTACTCTGCAAGGGAGGTGATTATTGCCTGGAAACCAGTCCAAGAAAGGCTCAACGCCTCAATTCTCTAAAAATATGTATCTCAAAAAAAGTTCTGATTTTTTTTTATACCTTCATTTGCTTCCCTTTTTGAAGGATTAAGTGGAATGTAATAGTTGTGATGAGGAGTAACCAGTCTGTAACATGGGATTGAATTCAGAGTACACCTGTGCGGGAATCCAGGCAGTTGCCTCTCTCGAGACACATCCCCAGACAGTTAGCGCAGCTCATTCGTGTCAGCTTCTTGGAGGCACACATCGGCCAACTCAGAACCGGGAGCCAGTGGGGGAGGGAGACCGTGACCCGCACAGCCTCGGCGTCCTTGCCTCCCCCATCCCAGTATACTCTCAGACTTCCTCTCCTGACTTCTGACTTTTCTGTTGCTATGGATAATTTTTTTCCCAGGCACACTCAAGGAACCTGTTTGTGGGTATGTATCCACAAAGGAGAAGGCAAAAGGAGAAAAGAGTGGCAGAGGATGAGCTGGTTAGATAGCATCACCGATTCAGTGGACGGTTTTCTCAATGGAGAAAACTCCAAGAAATAGCAGAGGACAGAGAAGCCTGGCATGCCCAGCCTAGTGTCTGACAACAGGAACAATCTGCAATACGTATCTCAGGTGGTAGACAAGTACCAGCGAAGATTTCGAGTTTGGAGTTTCTGGCTTCTTCTTTTCCCCGACTAAGAACCTCACAGCCGAGCTGGAGTCAGATAGGCACAGTGTTCAGTGTGGTAGGAAGAGCGTTCTGGAGACATAGATAAGCCGAAGTTATAAAATAGACTCCATGCCCCATAGGTTCCGAGCAAGACTGCTCATTCTCAAAGACGTCCACATGTTTTTATTCCCTTACCAATAATTTCTGTTAAGTCTGGGAAGAAATTTCCTGGAAGACTGAATCAGAAACTTGAACACATTCCCAAGGAAATCAGTGCTCTAACTAAAGCAGGAGCTACAGCTAGACGTCGTCCCTGTGTCCCTGCGAGGGACCGCTGGCCAGCCCAGAGTCCGCATGGGCGGACGCTGTCCCCTTCCTATAACATGGGATGACAGTTACCCGCCTCCCTTGTCAAGAGGAAAGAATGGGAGATGGGACATGAAGGCAGCACAGGTCCTGGCTTGCCAACTGACGCACGCAAACGATGGCTGCGTTTCTTCACAGCGAAGGACCTGGCAGCAGACAGGGGTCCTGGACCCCTGCCCCCTCAACGCTCACCGACGGGACCCAGGCTCTTCGCCGTCCTTGGTCCCGCTGCTGCTTCAGGGCCTTGGCACTGACTATCCCTGGGCCCAGAGAGGTCTGCAGGGGGCTAAATCCCAGCTGAGTCCTTCAGCTGCCATCTCTGCTCAAGTGTTGCCTCCCCAGTGAGGCCCACCGGCACCCACTACTGGGGGTTGCAGCCCGGCCCACTGTGGACATTCCTCGCCCTGCTCACCAGCGCTCAGCCGTCCCACTGACCCATCGTGCAGGCCACTGGTGTCTTCTGTTTATCATCGGTCTTGCCCCACCTGGAACGGAAATTCTGCTAGGGTGGCCGCTCTGACACCCAGAGCAGTACCTGGCATGTGACAGGCACCCACCAAGGCTTCGTCAGGGAGAATGGAGGTGTATTTCCCATGTCTGTGATATCACTGTATTTTTAAATGCTTCGCTCCATTTTTAAAGTACTCATTCTAGTAAAAAGCCAAGGTTGTAATTTCTCTAACATAGTTTTGCTGATAATAATAATAATAAAATGATAATGATGATTTTTTTTCCCGAGTACCTTTCAATGTATGTATTATACCAAGGCTGCAAAGCATCTTCAACAATAGCTGGTAGATGAATCATCAGATCATCGCATTAGAATGATCGTGGAGCTCTTGCTCCAAAGAAATTATTGGTTTTCCCTGCTGGAGTGTGTGTGTCTCAAATGCATTCTCTTTCAGGGATAAACTTAAGGACCACGATCAAGATATCAGCAAAGCACTTGCCAAACTAGATAAATCCAGAACTGGCTACATATCCTTGGGCAGGCTGCAGAGGCTGCTGCAGGAGTGTGGCTGTTCTCTGAAGGAAGAGGAGCTGATCGATCTTCTAAACAGGTTTCCTTTGAGCAAGTTACCTATGGTTCTCACAGCACTGAAAATCAGGCTGGTCATGTCACTTTCATGAATTTTTCCTTCCCTGTTCACTCAAACAGCCTTTCGGCATTGAAGTAACCCCCATGCCACCAAAAATTGAGTTTCAACCTGTGTTCAGAAGTAAAACTATAATGTTGTACTCCCAGAACATTTATAAGCCAATGTGACTCAGTTAAAAAACAAAAAGAATGAGCCTTCTAATAATCCTCTGGTCGGGCTATGTTCTATTGGGTTTGAGTCAACCCAAAGAAAAAAGAAAGCAACTTGACAAATACATAATTTTCCTGCAGGTGTGTCCAGCAGCACAATCATCATTTTTTCACGTTATTTTTCTTTCACCCACGTTATTCATACACTTGGGCAGGAGTTAAGTCATCCTGCAAGGCTTATTAGAAACAGCAGCCCTCTGCCCTGATGTCCCCTACCCCCACCTTCTCCTCCCTAGAGTCAATAACTTCCAATGCTTTAAATGCCTATTTTTGGTACTTAAGTTAATAGTCGTAAGTGACAAACTTAAATAGCTACTTATTGATTTTTCACTTTTAAGGCAGTGTCTATTGGCTTCCTATCAGGAAAATGTGGGTTTAACTCTTTTTCACCCATCGCATAACCACCAACCGCCTCACCACCGCCAGCCTCCCCGACCCCATGGAAACCCACGCACGCTTACCTGCATGGGCTCCCCGTCGGCCGTGTCACCTCCACGGGCTCCCCGTGTGCCGTGTCACCTGCACGGGCTCCCCGTGTGCCGTGTCACCTGCACGGGCTCCCCGTGTGCCGTGTCACCTGCACGGGCTCCCCGTGTGCCGTGTCACCTGCACGGGCTCCCCGTGTGCCGTGTCACCTGCACGGGCTCCCCGTGTGCCGTGTCACCTGCACGGGCTCCCCGTGTGCCGTGTCACCTGCACGGGCTCCCCGTGTGCCGTGTCACCTCCACGGGCTCCCCGTGTGCCGTGTCACCTGCACGGGCTCCCCGTGTGCCGTGTCACCTCCACGGGCTCCCCGTGTGCCGTGTCACCTGCACGGGCTCCCCGTCTGCCGTGTCACCTCCACGGGCTCCCCGTGTGCCGTGTCACCTGCACGGGCTCCCCGTCTGCCTTGTCACCTCCACGGGCTCCCCGTCTGCCGTGTCACCTCCACGGGCTCCCCGTGTGCCGTGTCACCTGCACGGGCTCCCCGTCTGCCGTGTCACCGTGTGCTGTAGCTGAGTGTTCGGGGTTTATATTACTGTGACGGAATGATCACTTTTCTTTTCCTGTGTAGCATTTGTTTTCCCTGGAGTTAATCGTTATTTTTTGTTGGCTTCGTTTCTATGTACTTCTTATCATTAATTAAACCCCAGTTCTCTCCCATTTGTGAAATCTCTTTCTAGTGTGTTCAGACAACCTCAACTAATCTGTCAGCTTCATCTTCTCGGATGTCCCTTTTCAAGTTCCTCAACTCTCAAAAACTTTCTTGATTTGTTTCATTAACGAGCTCCTCTCTTGTTTGTTTCTTTCTGAGCCTCCTACTGTTATTGACTAGTGAGCCACTTGAAGTGTCTCCCAGTATTTTAAACCTTTCCTGTCCTCCATCCCTTTTCCTTCTTGCTCCACCTTCTGGGAGATTTTCTCAGTTTTAGTTTGCAACCCTTCTTTTGAGATTTTTATCCCTGCTAAAAATACTTTTCATATTGTTAATTACCAGCGCATGTTTTTAATTCTCAGAATATTATTCCTTTTCTATAGTATCCTGTTCTTGTTTCATGGATATACTAGTTCATTCCTCTGAAACTATTAACAATAGATTTTTTTTTTAAGTTTTCTTCACTTGAGAAATGTTGCTTCTCTCCTCAGTGTTGCTTTTTCCTTCCATCTTCCATGTTAGACATTTTCCTCAAAAATATACCCCAAATAAGAGTGAGATACTAAGAAGCAGATTAAAAGTTCTACACAGATAGGTAGAGCTAGTCAACTTTGGTTGAACTACTTTGGCAGGATAATCTGGCAGGTAGTTTCCTTGGAAGACTCCCAATGTCAGAATGTTTAAAACTTTTCTTTTGGGCTCGTCAGATTTCCCAGGGACTAAGGTTGCCAGGTAAGACATAACATGCTATGTTAAATGTAAATTTCAGATAAACAGTTTTGTGTGTGTGTGTGTGTGTGTGTGTATGTTCCATGCAATATTTGGTATACATTTATACTAAAGTTATTTTTGTTCATCTGAAACCCAGCTTGCTGGGCCCCTTCCTCAGGCTCTCTGACTTAGCCTGGGCCTTGGGAATCTGCATTCCTAACAAGGTCCTGAGTGACGCTGATGCTGCTGGATCAGAGCATCCTGAGAACCACTGTTTGACACCTTTTAAAAACTCCTTCTGTCACTTTAGGAGGAAGTGAACTAGTTATGTGCTTTGGGGCCACTTGAACTGCAAGCCTTATCCTCTTGTAATTTTGAATCAAAACAGTTCATTTGCTTGCCCCTCCTCAAACTGCTTCCACATGCAGTTTCTAACTTGCCACGGCCCATAGCTGTGCAGGTTGGCAGTTCTATGACTGAGCACCTGGATCTCACGTTCCTCTCTTTGTGATGTGAGGATATTAGCATTCCCTCTCTTCCCACTAAAAAAAATGTGAGCAGTTGCTCTAGATTTTGCAGTCCAAGTGGACAAGTAGCCTAAGTCCCATGTCAAGTAACACGTCACTACTTCACAGGAGGTGCAGGTACCTTATTACAGAGAAGTGTTCCCAAGTCCTGTCTCCTGTTCCTTAGGGGTCCACAATCCCTGGCCACAGACTGGTACTGGTCCACATTGCACAGCAGGAGTTGAGCGGTGGGCGAGCTAGCAAAGCTTCACCTGCCGCTCCGCATCACTCACATTACCTCCTGAACCATCCCCGCCCCCCATCATCAGTGGAAAAATTGTCTTCCACAAAACTGGCCCCTGGTGCCAAAACGGTTAGGGACCTCTGCCTTATAACTGCTGTATCCACCTCACCTGTCCGTTTGCTATAATCACCCAATACATTGTTATTGTAACATTGAGCAAACAGTGGTTTATTAGACCAACTAAGAATAAGAAAGATAAAAGATATTATTGTTTTTAGAATATTTGTTTATTTATCTGGCTGTGCTGGGTCCTCGTTGTGGTACTTGGGATCTTCTATCTTCATTTCGACATGCTAGAGCTTTAGTTGCCACATGTGAGATCCAGTTTCCTGACCAGGAGTTGAACCTGGGCCCCTGGCATTGGGAGCATGAAGTCTTAGCCACTGGCAGCCTGGAAGTCCCTCAAAGATATCATTTTACCTTCATTTATTCCTTCTCCCATGCTCTTTCTTCCTTCAGGTAGATCCATGTTTCTGGCTCTTTGATTTTCTTCTCTCAGAAGACAACGCTAACGCGTTTTAGCGTTTTTGACGGCCAGGGTGGCTGTGATGAATCCCCTCAGTGATTGTTTGTCAGAGAAGGTATTTATTTCTCCTTCACTTTTGAAAGATAAGTTTCACTGAATATAGTATTCTAGGGTGGTGATTTTTTTTTTCCTGTCAACACTTTAAATATTTCAGTCCACTATCTTCTTACTTGCATGATTTCTGATGAGAAACTCTATGTAATTCTTACCTTTGTTCCTCTATAAACAAGATTTCCGCCCTTTCTGGCTTCTGTAAAGATCTTCTCTTTGTCTTTGATTTTCTACTGTTGTCCAAGTTACCACTTATGTGTTCCTACTGGCTTACAGCTCCAAAGGTCTTTGTTCCAGGAAAGCAGATCTTGGCTGTAAGTCTCTGTGTTCACCCATCTCTCCAGATTTGGAGGTAATGTTTTGCCCTGTGACCTCAGTTTTCTGATGGGACCAAGAAAGGCCATTGGTTTTCAGTCTGTTGGGCTTCCTTCTTGTCGTAAGAATGAGAGTGACCCTTCCAAGCTCTTAGGCACAGAGCCCCGCTACCCCCTTCCTGTCACCTTTTCTCTCCATGTCCCACCTTTTGTTGGCTATGACATTTTTTTTTGCAAAAGCTAGTTAACTTTTACATGGCCTGCAGCCCCAACCAGATCCTCTTTGCTTGATTCACAGGTTGATTATAAAACTCAAATGCCATTAAACAGCATTTCATAATTATGACTATGTACATATTCATAATTCATAGTATTCAGTGTCCAAGTAATGAATGAAAATTAACTTTCTTCTCAGTGGGTCTACCCCTGGGCCTCCGTGCCCACCTCATCGTCGGCAAACCTAGGGACACCGTGCATGTTTCTTAAGCCATTTGCGGAAAGGCTGTAAATGAATATGTACAGTGTCATAACTATGAAATGCTGTAAACTCTGCTGTAAACTACTTCCTAGAACAAAGAGAACAGGGTGTTTTCTTTAACTATCGCTGTTTCCTAAAGTGGGGTTCAGGTTTGGAGTTGAACATCGTCAGCCTTCAGCTCCCCCAGCGTCTGCCCTAACTTTCTCTTGCCTCCAATTTCCCCTGGGCTCCCTCCACCTGAGAGCCTGGCTCCTTGCGTCCTGCTTCCAGGTCCCCACCAAGAGCCTCCCGGACTGTCCAGGGTTGGAGCCCCTGTTGCTTAAGCCCACATCTTTTTATCTCTGAATTTGCATTCTTATTTTGCTGGAGTATTTCCTGGAGTAATTTCCTAAGAAAAAGGGGGACAGGAAAACAATTTTCTCAGTTCTTTGTCTGAAAGTGTTTTTTGTTTTCCTTTGCACAGATTGATAGCTTGCTAGAACATAGACTCCTAGAGAGCAAGTCATTTTCCCTTAAAATTTTAAAGGATAGTGTTCTATTGTCTATATGTGTACATGTATGTATATGTCTGTGCACGTAAGTGTATGAGTGTGGATGTGTGTGTGTGTTTGCATAGAGAAAAGAAGGACCATTTCATCCTCAAATGCCTGTATCCTCTTCTTCCTTAAATAGGGTCTCCTCTCACTAAATCTATTTCCAGCTGAACATGAATTCAAATGCATTCAGTGAATAAATCACAAAAAATAGCACCAGATAAATAATCAACTAAATGATTACAAGAGACTCTTGTTAAAACGTAGTCAGGCCTGATACTTTCGTAAACACCACAAGGGCTGTGGAATTTCTGTAGTCCACCTGTCAATGGGGTGATCAACTTTTTTACGAGTTGAAACCTTAATAAGGATCCATCGCTCAGTTGCTTGTTTCTTCTCAAAGACCTCTTGATGATAAACATCTCTGTTATTTATAATTATATGTAGATTATTCTTTTCTAGATCCAAAATAGACTTTTCTAAATAATACTGAGATTAGCATATGCATTTGATTTTATTACTAAATTTTAACACCAAGTTGGCAATTTACCCCGCCGATGAAACGGAGCTGATTATCCTCTTCCTCGGCATCTCGGCCGCGCGAGCCAGAGACGCGGGGCCGTGGAAAGCAGCTCTGCAGCTGCGGTTGGAGAAACACGGCTCTTGGCTCCTTCTCTTTAGAAGCTGCTATTCCAGTCTCTGGAAACCTTCCTCTCCACTTGCTGGCGTTCCGAGCTATTCTTTGACACACACTCCATCTTGCGAAGGCGCGCATAGGGGTTAAGATGCCAGTGATCCCCAGGGAATCTGTTACAGAAACGTGAACTTTGAGTGCCATCAAGCTGTGTTTTGCGTTATTTTACATCTTTAATAAATAAGCTCTATAGTCTCAGGAAACTTGGATTTGCTCTTGCAGAGTCTTCTTTTAGAATTGAAGGTATTTTTCTGTGTGTTGGAGTGGAGTGCAGGAGCCTCTTTTTTCCGCATGGATGTCCTTGTTGAGACGCACACCCAGATGGAATGTCTTCTTAAAACATGTTTACTTATTTATCTGCCGCGTCGCGTCTCAGTTGGGCCACGTGATCTCCTTCAGTGCAGTACCCAGACTCTCCAGTTGTGGCGTGTGGGCTTAGTTGCCCTGCAGCACATGGGGTCTTCGTTCCCCAACCAGGGATCGAACCTGCATCTCCTGCCGTGTAAGGTGGATTCTGAACCACTGGACCACCAGGGAATTGCCGTTTGAGAAAATACTAAGCTGTGTAGGTTTTGTGAAAAAAAAAAAAAGATGTTTTGGGTGCTCTCAGCTTGCCAACATAGTTTCAACCACTCTTTGAAAAAGAATTTAACATCTATTTTACTCAGCCCGTCTTTTCCTCGTCACTGGCTCTGACGTATTTCCCTGATTTCAGAGTCCTTACCATTTCTCAGTGAGAGGGCCCTGGTCAGCTAAGGTCTCGAGGAACACAGCCCCGGCCCCCACCACTCGAGTCCTTCCTCCATCCCGGCTGTGCCATCACCATCAGACGCATCTCCCCAGATCACGTCTCCGCACATGTCACGTCTGTGCTGAGGCTCCTGCATCCGCCCCCATCACAGGGCCGGATTCCTCCAGCCACTCCTCCTCCCCCACCCTCTGCTCTTCAAACCCTGTGAGCCCGACTGTCCAGCCTTCAAGACTCAGAGCGCCAGCGCTGCATGGTCTGCAGCCCCACCTCTGTCATAGCCCTCCCCTGAGCCCTCGTATAACAGCATAGCTGGCCCATGTGCAGCACCTCCCGGCCAGGAAAGGGCGCCTCTCTTTATCCGTGTCCCCCGCACTGTTTTGTGCTCAGCAGGTGTTTGTTGATTGAGTAAGTGATGGCGTTTTTAACTAATATATTGTGTTCTTTCTTTGGGGACAAGTTGGGGAATCGCCTGGCACAATAACTCCATCAATTACCTTGACTTCTTGCGAGCGGTGGAGAACAACAAGCTGACAAGACCTCAGTCCCAGGAGAAAGAGGAGAGCGTGCCGATCAATTTTGCAGCCCTAAGTCCAGAGGAGGTTCTGAAGAACATCCAGGGAGTCATCGCCGCCTCCAGTCTGGCTTTGTCAACGGTACGGCAGGCCACACGCGCCTTTACTGAGGGGACCGAAGCCCTGGCACCATGCCAGCTCCTGAACACCACCTCGCAAACTGGCCCCTCCTCCTGGGCCCCTCCCCCTCCCTCCACTCTCCTGGGGCATCAGAACCCGATGGTGGGTCGGCACCAGACTGTTTGTGTGAGCACATGTGTGTGTCCATTTTTGCTCCATGCAAAGCTGCCATGATCACAGCCAGCATGTGTTGCGTGAGGCCGAAGCACTCGCCTCCAGCAGAGGCTGGATCTGCGGTGAGGGCAGGGGTTTCTGGGCAAAGAGGGCAGAGGATGGAGGCCTCAGGTGAGAGTGGACTCTCGGGCCCATGGGGGTGGGCGATGCCATCTCAAGGTGGCCTTGAAGAGGCTGCCCAGGGCAGGGCTGTGGCCAAAGTCTCACTGTGACCAGAGTCCCAGGAGTGTGAGAAGGGAGTCCCCTCAGTACGCTCACATTGAGGCTGACATTTCTTGACCCCGTGGGGTATGTCAAGACCCAGACTACATGGGGATAGTGCCATGGGGCGCATCCTCGGAAGACAGTGCCCGGGCCATGCTCCTGGCGAGGGGCTGGTCCCCCTTGAGGGTCCCCACGTGAGCTGCCCCCTGTAACAGACATGGGAAGAGGAGATGCCGTGTGCAGAGGGCAGGCCTTGCTGCCTGATGAGACGGCGAATCCAGAGCTGCCCGTGCAACGCCAGGTGCACGGTCCAGACAGCACAGTGGGAGCAGGGCTGTCTCTGTGACTGTGATACACAGACCCACGGACCCGCCCAAACACCCAGGCCTGGGCTTTTTAACCCCCTCGGCGCCGGGAGGCAAGCTGGGCTCCTGAGTCCAAGCCTCTGGGGTCAGAGGGAGAGACGAAAGGCCAGGGGCAGCCCAGCCAGCCCGTGACTATTCTGGAATGCCAGTGAGTGTGGCCTTCCTCCCGGACAGCAGAGATGGTCTGCGTGTAGGAATTCACAATGAGGATCTGACACTTTTGTGTCTTTTTTTTTTAATGACTATCTGAAGATCACAGATTAGTATGACCTCGCTGCAGGTCAGCTGGAATCCCGTCTATACACCCTGTCGACACCAGGTTGCCCAGGCCCAGGGGTCGCCTTGTGAGGTTTGCAGACTCAATGCTCACGGAGGAGCCAGGAGTAAGGAAGTGCCGCAGGGGTTGCGGGCGGCCGCAGCAGGCCGGGGGGCACAGCCCTGTCCAGAGGGCAGCTTCTGCTCAGCACTTCCGCTGACCGACCGCTGCTGAGCTGAGAAATGGTCCCAGCTCAGCTAGATCTTTGCGTTTTTTATAAGCAGCTATGAAACCTCCTGATTTCTCAATGTCAACACATGTTTCAGATCTGTCGGAGGCACCGTGCAGGCCAAATAAGTCCAGTGCAGGGCGGCCCTGCCCTCTCCCAGCTCAGGGTGGCTCTCAGACTGAGGTCCGTGGAAACTGCGGGAGGAGCTACGGTTCTCACTCCCGAGAAACACTCCTTAGGGGGCGAGGTTTTAAGCAGGAGAGTGAAATTCTCTGGCCACGAGACTGCAGGTGGCCTGTAGGGAGGGTGGCCTTTGTGGCAGGGAGGGAAGGAAGGAATGACAGTGTCTGGGGAGAAGGGTCAGCAAGGGGACCAGAGACACATAAGGCGTCTCCTCAGGTCATGGGGGACCCGTCTCGATGCAGCCTCTTATTTCTGAAATGATGCAGCAACACCTTGTATATCTGTGCAGAGTCTATAGCTCCCTGCTGCTGCTACTGCTAAGTCGCTTCAGTCATGTCCGACTCTGTGCGACCCCATAGATGGCAGCCAACGAGGCTCCTCTGTCCCTGGGATTCTCCAGGCAAGAATACTGGAGTGGGTTGCCAGTTCCTTCTCCAATGCATGAACGTGAAAAGTGAAAGTGAAGTCGCTTAGTTGTGTCTGACTCTTCGTGACCCCATGGACTGTAGCCTGCCAGGCTTCTCCGTCCATGCCTTTCATATCTGAGCCTCCCCGCCCCCAGCCTGTGTGTGGCTTGTCAGGCTGGACTGATGCACGAGGAAGCCACCTAGCCCCAGGGAAGTGCGGGTCCCATGGCCGCAGTGAGCCAGACCCCAGCTCACCCCTTAGGTCCACGGAGCCTTGTGGCTCCACGGGGCCTTCTAATGCCCTCAGGACAGGATGCTCAGTCAGCGCCCTTCACCTGGAGGGTCGTTCCCCTTAACAACCTGCCGAGATCCACTGTGCGCAGGTACCTGGGACGGATGTGTCTTCAGATTTGCTGCAGTAAAACTTAGACCAGCGCGAGTTCTGAAGTCCCGGTTTTTATACTGAAGACGTTCGGCACAGAGAGGTTGAGGGCTTACGGTGGGTAACACAGCCAAGGTTCAAAGTCTGCCTCCCGGCCGTGGCGCTAGAGGCGTCCCACCGTCCCTGGCTGTGTCATATCGCCACAGGCAAATGCAAGCTCGCAGCCAGACAGCAATTTGAGGTTAATTTAGTGACACGCATAACACCACCCCCTGGACCGATGAGGGTGCCTAATTAGTCCTGAGTGACAATTAACCGCAAGGGAATTTGGGTTTCCGTCTGCAAGCACCTTCAATTCTCACCTAAGAAACTAAGATCTTAACCTGCACCTTGATATAGGTTTTCTAATGCAGGAGAAACAAATAGTTCTGTTTCAACAGATGGGGGGAAACGTGCTTCCTTTTTATAGCAAATGTTTGCACTTTGGTTTGACTGCTGTTCTGCTGGGTTGACACTGTCTTCCGCAGCTCCTCCAGCACAGATGTCGGTGGTGGGGTGTCCCTGGGAAGGAAGGCCGTGTGGGCTCCAGCCAAGGGTGGGCAAAGGACAGCAGCCTCAGGGTTCAAGCCCTGGGGTGGGGATGGGAGGGGTGGTCCCCTGACTCCTCCTCCTGGCCACACTTCTGACGTTAGACTCCTATCACGAGACCCCTGCCCTACATCCCAGTGCAGTGGAATTTTACCTGAGCCTCTAGTTATGAATGATTCATTCAGGAGCTCGAGTTTAATGATGAAGAGACCTCAGACAGGTTCCTTCACCCCTCGGCTGGAGACCAGTGAGGCTGGGGTTCCTCTCACCCCTCTTCCTCTTCATATCCAGGTTGGAGGGAGGGAAGTGAGTTTCCTCAACAACACATCGGCTCCTATACCAGGCGCACCTTCTACCTGCCTCTCAGTCCTGGGGCATTTATTTAGTAATTTAGAATCTACCGGGAACTCCCATTCACTTTATTTCATTTGCATTCCAAAAAGCAATACTTAAGAAAAATATTTTTGAAATATTTGACTGTAATATCTGCTTTTTTTTTTTAAATTGTAGGCATTTTCTGCATTGGATAAAGAGGACACTGGGTTTGTAAAGGCTTCAGATTTTGGACAGGTTCTTAAGGATTTCTGTTACAAACTAACAGATAACCAGTATCATTATTTTTTGAGAAAACTCAGACTTCATCTCACCCCCTACATAAATTGGAAATATTTTCTCCAGAACTTCAGCAGTTACGTTGAGGAGGTAAGAGTGTCCGCAGCACATAAGCATTTCTCTTTGGAAAAGGGCTAAAATTAGTCTTGGCAAAATAGATAATTGATTAAAACCGTGTCACATAAATCGGCAACCACCTGAGTTAATTAGCTTATTATAAATGAAAAGTTGATATTGATTCTACGTTGAGTGTCAGAAGGTACATATGTATCCTTTACTTCACTGAAATGTTATTTTATTTTACTGATTTTCAAAGAAGTTTAGGAGAAGCTTCAAAGTTCTAGGAGTCGTAGATCCCTGAAGATGATCTGGTGTCCGGAGAAGTCAGGCCCTGAGGGAGTTGGGACCCACTTAGGAGACCCTTGTTGGGACCCACTATGTTCCAGGCTCTGGGCCATGCAGCAGCCAAGCCTGGGGTAGGGGTCAACGTGGTTGTAGCAGGGTCCTGGGGGAAGTCTAAGGGGACTTCCTGGAGGAGAGTGGGTGGCTGACCACAGGGCTCTTGTTCATTCCTGGGACCACTTCTCTGGCTGCATGAACTGTTCCTTCTCAGGCTGTTTCCTCCATCTCTAACTGTAAATGGGCCAACATCAGTAGTGAAATCACAGGCTACTTTCAGTGAACTTGGATTTCTTTGGTCGCCATTCTGTGCTGAGTCAGACGGTGCTATGGTCCCTGCCTTCATGGAAGAGGAGATAACAAATAGGAAAAATACAAAAATAATGCGGCAGCTAAATCTCAACAGGCTGTGCTGGGATGTATTTAACTGCAAACCCTACCCCCCCCCCCCGGCCCTGACAACACACACACACACCAGCCACACACACACACACACACACACACACACACACTGTCATAGCTGGATATTCCTTGCCTGGAGAATTCCACGGACAGAGGAACCTGGCGGGCTACAGGCCGTAGGGTCACAGAGAGTCGGACATGACTGTAGCAACTTAGCACACAGGCACGCGTAGCTGGACGCTCGGGTCATTTCCGACTGCACACGTTTGTACACAATCAACATCTGAGTCCATAAATCCTCAGTCACTCACGTGGGATAAACTCTTGGAAGTGAGGTTGCTAGAGCAGATAGTATGAACATTTTTAAGGTCTGAGGCTCCATGCAGTAATAATGACAACAGCAAAGTCTACGTGGGCGAGGCCCTGTTATTAACCCTTTATACGCACGTAATTCTTCTGCGGTCACTGGCGGCACATGCTAGTAATATCCCATTTCATAGACGAGCCCTGGGGCACGGACGTCAAGTCGTTGGCCACAGTCACTCCCGGAGGTGGTGGCAGAGCTGGTTAGTGACCCCCGAAGCCTGGCTCCCGCCTCCAGGCTTCTAAACACTCTGGGGACTGTGAAGATTTTCATCTTTGCCATTTCGATGGTCATTCCTATGTACTATTGTGTTTTCTGTTTTAAAACTATATATATATGTATGACATTATATCAAACTCTTCAGAGCTTTAGGTTTTCTTGCTGTACTATCAGGAATTTAAGATTTATTCATGTCGTTACACTGGCTTCAGTTCACCCACTGAAGCTGCTGTAGAACTAGCCAGTGAAGGGAGACGTGGATACATTCTGCTGAACGAGCAAACCCCATTCAGTTGTCCTGCTGCTCACGGCGGGCAGGTGGTTTGCCGTTTGCACAGTCAGCCTTCTGTGACTGTGTCCTTCGCACACTCAGGGTCACTCCACGGAGACCGACTGGGTCGGGGAGGGGGCGGGACGGCACAGGTTCAGCTCCACAGACACCCCCACAGTGGCTGCAGCGATCAGCGTGTACTCCGGCCGGCCCTGCGGGAGAGCTCCCCACGTGCCATACCCTGGAGCCCTTGGTATTATCCAGATTTATTTTCTGCCGACACTTTCAAATGTTATCAGCCACCCAGGCTCCCTCCTCTGGGAACTGCCTAAAAGGGCCCCACTTCTTTGTTGGGTGGTCGTTGTAAATATCTCCTCCTGATCCATGACTTGTCTTTTCTCTTTGTTTATGGTGACTCTCCCTGTTTTTATGTGACTTACATCTTTTCGCTGATTTTAAAAGAAATACCTGTTGAGAAAATTTTTGAAAATACAAGTGTAAAAAAAAAAGAAAAAGTCATTTAACCCCATGATGATGGTGCAACAGTAACAAGCTCCATCCTGCTGAGCGAGACCTTCTGAGCTCCGGGTCCACCCCGTGCATCACCTCACGTGGGATGAGGGAGAGGATGGGTGGAGCAGGTGGGCTCCGGAAGTCAGGGACCACCTGCCTGCTTCCTCAGCCGGTTGGACGCCAGGCAATTCAGCTTCTGAGCTGGTCTTCTTCCCAGGGCCCCAGGGCTGCTTCGGAGAGCTTATTCGTCTATTTCTAGTGCCTCCCCCCTCCCCAATTCTTTTATCGTGGTGAAATACATCTACTGTAAATGTCACCATCTCATCCTTTTCCAAGTGCACAGCCCGGTGGCATTAAGCCCACTCATGTTGCTGTGTATCCATCTCCAGAACTCTCTTGATGTTGCAAGAGCAAGCCTCTGTCCCACTTAACTCCCTACCCCTCTGCCCCAGTCTCTGGCGAGCGCCGTCCTGCTTTCTCTATGAACCTGACACCTTTAGGTGCCTCCGGTGAGTGAAATCGTACAGTACTTGTCCTTCCGTGTCTGGCCTGGTTCACTGAGCATAATGCCCTCGGAGCTCCTCCTTCTGTAGCACGTGTGAGAATGCCCTTCGTTGATAAGTCTCAGAATATCCGTCGTGTGGATAGACTGTATTTTGCTTACCCATTCACCTGTCAGCTCACACTTAGGCTGCTTCCAAGTTTTAGCTCCTGTGAATAATGCCACCGTGAACCTTAGCATACTAACCGAATGCGTGTTTTTACCCAGTGGAGGTAACGCTGCAGATGTAATCACGTATCTTGCTTTTTTTCTCCTTAACATTCCATGTCACTTCAAGTTCTTCCAAACATAAGTTAAATGTCTGTATAACATTCCACTGACTCTTTGTTTTTAAGCATTTAGAGTTTTTCTCCCAGTTTTTGAGATTGTCCTTTGCTTTTAAGTGAACACTTTCTATGTCTACATCCACATTTTGGATTTTTTCTCCTAAAGAAAGAAACCGAGAAATACAATAACTGGGTTCAAAGGATAGGAATACTTTTATTGATCTTGAAAGCAGCTAAAGAAACTAATTTCTTTTTCTGTGAGGTTGCATCCTATGAAATTGCCATCTTTAGAGCCCTAAATGATTGACTATTGACAGTTTCATATGGTTTAAGCTAATAGTAATAGTTGCCATTTGTATCCATTTGCATGATTTGGAACATAGCAATCATTGTGATGGAGAATTAAAGTCACCCTTCGGGATAAAGTGTTAACATTTTGGAATGGAAGTGTTAATCACTCAGTCATGTCTGACTCTTTGCAACCACATGGACTGTAGCCTGCCAGGCTCCTCCGTCCATGGGATTCTCCAGGCAAAAATACTGGAGTGGGTTGCCATGTCCTCCTCCAGGGGATCTTCCCGACCCAGGGATCGAACCTGGGCCTCCTGCATTGCAGGCGGATTCTTTACCACCAGGAAAGCCCAGTATCTTGGTGTATTCACCTCTGGTCTTCTTCCCTATACAGATATCCTTTGGCGGTGGGGTCAAGGACAGGGAGCGTGTGCTGCTGAGTTGGGGGGTTGTTGGGGATTTTCCTCAACTCTTAAAAGACTCTTTTTTTAAACAAACATTTATTATTTGTATCAAAGTAGTATATGCCCATATAGAAAAAAAAAGGAATTGTTGCCAAAGATTTCAGGACAGAGACCACTTGATCAGCTGTTCACCCCAGTCCCATCCCACAAAGCAGCCCCTGTAAGCCCTGCTGTTTCTCTAGCTATACCTCCCTGTCCCTCAGCTTCTTGTCCCCCCATTTCTTAGCCATCCCCCGCCCCAGAACTTTCACCATTTCCCACCCCTGCCACCTAGCCTCTCCTCTAGGCCCCTGCACATCCCTCCCGGAGCTGCCTCTTCCCCTCCCGTGACATCACTGGCGTTTCCATGTCACCACTGTGTCTCTAAAGCGTGGATCTGGTGGGATGTGCCCCCTCCCACCCACTTTGTCCATCAGCCAGGGCTTCCGGTGGGCCGCTGCGCACCCAGCACTGGGCAGGGTCCTGAGGTCAGCCATTGAGCCAGGCCTGTATCCTAGCAAGAGAGACAGATGAGCAATGAGAAAACGTATCAGATGTCAGCATCTGACCTGTGCTGTGGGGTCAGATAAAGCTGGGCAGAGGAGGGCCTGGTGAGAAGCGGACGTCTGAGCTGAGACCCAGCGGAGAGGAGGGAGGGAGCCGCGTGACCTCTGGTTGTGGGGGGGCACCCTGAAGAGCCCGGCTGGCTTGAGGTTGGGCTGCCTGGGCTGGGGCGAGGGGCAGGGCAGAGAGGGTTAGTAGCAGGCGCCCAGGGAGCGATGGGGTGGGCGGCCTCGTAGCACTTTGAACCGCGTGGAGACCCAGGGAAGGTTTGGGGAGAAGAGTGTCGTGACCATGCGGGGCCTCAGGGGAGAAGACTCGGGCGGGGGCCAGCAGGGAGGCCGGCGTGCCCAGGGGAGGGACGTGCTGGCGAGAGAGAGAGAATAAGTGCTGAGAGAGTGAGTCAGGAGCAGCCCTGTGACTGAGGAACGGAGCAGGGGGACAGGTGTCCTGGGCCGTCGGTGTGACCGACGCCCCATCACGGGACTCATAGTGGCTTCCAGGCCTCCAATTGCTACAGCGTGTCCTTGCCAAACACCCATGAGAACGTGCCCAAACCCTTCCCGCGGGCCCCACTGGCCACGCGGAGTCCTCACGGGCCCCATCCAGAGGCTGCACCATTGGCAGCGGAGGAGGCCCATCCCTGCTCACAGGTCCCTCTGAGCATCTCTGCCGGCTCTGGAGTCCCTGAGCCCAGAGCATGGCGAGGGGGGGCTGTTCCCAGAGCCTCGAGTGTTGCCCCCTGCTTCCCACCATGCTCGTTCCCCCGACCTCATCTCGGAGTCCCCTGCGCCTCCGGAAGCACCTTGCCGAACATTCCTAAGAGGAGGCTTTAGGACTAACTGTAACGCGGGTGACGGCAGGAAGTGTGCTTCAAGACAGATGGGGCCAGGGGGCTGGAGGGGCTGCAGCAGGCACCCGGGCACGCCCCAGCCCACTGCTCGGCCCTCCTGCTCTGCCCGTCCGCGTGCACTAGGCGCCTGGGCTGAAATGGTATCAGCCCTTGAACTGGCTCGGGGAGTGGGTGTGAAGATGGAGGTCCCTTTACCAGAAGAGCAAGTTGAGGCTGGGACTGCTGACCTGAAGGGTGAGGCACAGGGGGACCTTGGATGTTCAGGGCACGTCCATCTGCTGATGGGGAAGGGGGCAGGGGCAGACCGCCTGGGCCCCGCACGCCTCGCTCCAGAATTCAGGTCCCAGACCCTGGAGATGTCTCAGCGGGGACGTAGTCGGCTCCCACGAGGGTGGACTGGGATGGCAAGGCGGCTGTGGACGAGCCAGGACCCTGCCCATACCTGGTGGCGATTTCGGAAGTCTAGTCGCGGACTGACGACCATTCTTGACAGAAGGAAAAGAAGTTAACTAACAACAGGAACAGTTAATGCATCCTCCTCGAGCTCATTAAATACGACACCAGCCATCCCTTCCTCTAGGGGATGCACGGGCGGCAAGTAATTAAAAGGAGATTACCGAAATGTAATTAAGGCGGTCGGGACCTCTCCTTGCAGAGGAAGTTCGCTGTGAATAATCCCCAGCTGCACTGAATCCGCTCTTGGAGCAGGGATAGCTGCAAAGGTAGGGGAGGCGTCGCGAAAGGCTTAAGGGAGCTAGGAGCACCCGGAGCGTAGACGGTGGCTTCACCCGTCTCTTAGATGGGGGCCAAATGCCCCCCAAACCTGTATAGATCCGTCTCCTGTGTCCATCACACACTGCGGGGAAAAGCGCCTCAGCTCCCATCACACCAAATGCTGCGGAACTTTCCAGATCCCAGGGTGCAGCTGAGCCCTGGCGTTTCGGCCCCCGCTGCACCGTGGCGCACCCCTGAAGCGCTCCTCAAAGTAGGGGGGTGCACAGCCAGTACAGATCGACCATCCTAGCATCGGCTCCAAGCGTGGGCCCCGTGTCCCCGCCAGGGACCCTGCACCACCACCCAGCCCCGAGCCCACAAGCTGCTGACCACCGAGGCAGGCACCGGTCAGCTTTGCCGGCCAGAGTCAGGATGAGACGCACTCGCCTAGGTGGCACCAAAGAGGAGCAAGGAGGTATTATCAAAACTGAAGCAGTCCTGAGGCCTCGGTTGCAAAGTAAAGAAAGATTAACCAGGACAAGCCGTGGACCTCAGCACCGACACCTTTCTCGTAAGATTCTCGCAAGCTGGGAGAGATGTCACCTGAGTGTCTGCCCTCAGCAAATACCTCTTTTTCACTTCTGGGAAAAACATTTTACCTTCAAAAAGCTACGTGCGAGCTATATAGAGTATCACCTTGTTTTTAGAAAATCATTTCTGTTTAACATTTAAGTCTTAAAGTGAAATTTCAGCATCCTTTGTGAATATAAAATAATGCTCAGAGCAGACATAGAATTTTTAAAAGACACAGTAGGAACCCGTATAAAATCTTTCTACTTTATTACCATGGAAATAATGGAATTTTTAACAAAGCGCATCCTTATTCAATGCAGAGTAATTATTTTGCCACATTTTAGCTAACCGAGACCCAGTGAGATCAGTCCTTACCTGGTGTTTATAATATATCACCTCTAAACTTATCCAGTGAGAGGTTAAGCAACTTGGAGATGATTTTTTTCCTAAGGGAGAATTTAAGATTATAGTTTTCAACCAAAGAAGAGACCGTAACCCACATCAAAATGGTTGTAATCTTTCATGAGCATCACGCTTATATTAGTTGCCAACAGTGTTACTTTGAATTATTTATCTTTTTATTGTAAGTATAATGGTATCCATGTATTTTTAATGAATATTGTAAAGAATGGGGACATTTCCTTTTCAGGAAAAGGCCCAAAGATTATTGGAAATAAGTTAAAGAAATTATTAAGATATGCCATTCCAGTTATTTACTCTTTCCCCTGATGCCAAAAAAAAAAAAATCCAAGTGCTCTAGATATAATTTTGGGGATTTTTGAATGTTTCCCCTAAATTTCACTCACTTTCCACTTCCAATGGAATACTTGCTACCTGTTGTTATTGTTGTCCTGGAGACGGTCGAGGACACAGCTTGGGAGGGATAACTCAGGTCACTTGGACACTTGGGGTGACCTTGGTGAGAGTGCAGGGTGAGGGGCTCTGGGCCACCGTGCCTGAGCTAAAGGAAAAGAAACGGAGTCAACCGCGTGGAATGAAATGACACCGTCACACCAGAGGAGCAGTCAGGGGCCAACCTGCTCGGGTTACCTGACCACCAGTCAGCGTGACGCACTGTCCTTCTCACGAGGTTAAAATGCATGTGTTCGTGCTAAGTTGCTTCAGTCGTGTCTGACTCTTTATGACCCTATGGACTGGGCTCCTCTGTCCATGGGATTCTCTTAGGCAAGAACGCTGGAGTGGGTTGCCATGCCCTCCTCGGGATCTTCCAACCCAGGGATCGAACCCGAGTCTCTTTTGTCTCCTGCATTGGTAGGCGGTTTCTTTACCCCGAGCACCACCTGCAAAAAACCCAGTTCTCCCAAACCGAAGTGGTTGAAGCACCCCACAGTCCAGGGCCCCACCTGGACCTGGAGCTTCCAGTCGGAAGGAAGAGCAGTGCAGCCCCGCCACCCGCGCCTTCACCAGCTTTCAGGAGGGTGGGCAGTCGGGAGGACTGGGCACCTGCTGCTCTAGCAGCTGCCAGATGGGCCCCGGCTGGAAGCAGGATGGGCTCGCCCGCCAAAGCAAACTCAGCCTGGTCTCCACACGTCTTGCAGAAAAGCAAAGAGGCCGTGCCAGGCTTGCAGCCACCTGAGCCCGCACACCGCAAGCAGGGCCAGCCTCAGCCCATCTCCAGGGGGCCCTGGGCAGCTCCTCCAGTGCCTCACGAGCATTCCCCTGGTATCCGGGCTGGCACTCCCTCCCTATTCCTACCTGGGCGAGACACTCTCTGCCTGTTCAAGTAAGCAGACTGTGGTGTAGCCTGCCCCAGAGACCCTCACTCATTTCGTCCCTCTAGGGATTTGTGATCCAATTCAATTGCCGTGTTTGGATCAGTTAAACACCAGCACTGAGCTGTACTACTGATTCTACAAGGTCGTGACCGTATCAGGAAGCTAGAAGTCAATCCAAGAAGTTGTTGTCCCAAGCAGGCCTTGCAGAGCAAATCCAGGATGGCACTTGTGTCTTAATTGTTACCGTGTACACGCGTGTCTGGCTTAGAGGGGAGCTGCTTGGGTTCTGCCTTTAACTGCCCCATTCAACTGGGAGCTTACCTCCCCACGTTTAGCAAACATGAGCAACGATGTGCCAGGCCCTGGGCCAGCCCTGGTGTCCAGGCTGGTGGGAGGACAGGTGACCACGCACAAACCTCCCCAGGGGCGAGGACTACTCCGGCAGAGATGGCTCCGCCCATTCGTTAAGGAACCAGAAAGCTCCACCTCTCAGCCTTCACTGAGGCCTGAATGTGAATGGTCCCTGATAAGAGACTGGGAGGAGGAAGCGCGCCACCTCCCTGGTGATTCTGCCCGGCCAGCTCCTGCATCTTCTTGCCACCCACAGTCAGATACCAACGTCCAAACAGAGGCTGATACCCACTGGGCATGTGCTGTGAGCCCAGCCCTGTTCCAGGCACTTTACCTGAATTAACTCAGCTCATCCTCCTAAGAACCTTTTCAGTTCAGTTCAGTTCAGTCTCTCAGTCGTGTCCCACTCTTTGCGACTCCATGGACTGCAGCACGCCAGGCCTCCTGTCCATCACCAACTCCCGGAGTTGACTCAAACTCATGAATGAACACCCAGGACTGATCTCCTTTAGAATGGACTGGTTGGATCTCCTTGCAGCCCAAGGGACTCTCAAGAGTCTTCTCCAGCACCACAGAGCAGGCAACAGGAACAGAGAGCTTCAGCATGTATTCCCAGCCGCACAGCTAGAAGCACCAGGGCTGGGATTAGAAATCCAACTAGCACCAGGGCCCCGCTCTCAGCTTGCTGCTGTCAGTCTGAGTGTCTGAGTGTCCACCGTACAGGATTGCTATTCTGGTTAAGCAAGTTAATGTGGAAGGAGCTTTGCATGGTCCTGAACATAGCCAACACCAAATGTCTGCATTATTATTATTTTTCATTCTATCCTCCTTCACTGAGTGCCTGCTTAGTGTACAATGTTCAGTAATGATGTGATTATACAGTGTGTAATTTATTTGGGTGGAAGAATTCATTTTCATAGTTTCATAAATGACTTCAGCCAGGAGTTTATTGAATCATTAAAGGGTCACAGGGGTAGCTCAAGTGTTTCCTCTGTTTCTTTGCATTTTATGGCAATTTCGTGCTACCAAAGGGTCTATGGATTGGGTGTTTGCAGACATATCAAATGGACCCTCTGCGAATGTTGAGCTGTGGAGAGGAAGGGAGCCTGAGCGGGAGGCCCTCGGTCTACATGGTCAGGGCAGAGGAGGCAGAAAGGGCTCTCTAACGAGCTCGCAGTGCGTCTGGACGTCGGGAGATGGGCTTCCCAGGTGTTAGGGTTAGGTGTCAGGATGAGTGCGTGCAGAGACCCAAGATGGGAAACCTGTACTTTGGGAACAGCTGGAGTGTGGGTTTGGGGCCGGGGTGAGGACAAGGAGAGGGAGGGGGATGCGAGGCCGGGACAGAGGGTCTGGGAGGGAGGCCGTGGGGCAGGGCTTTGGGGTGGGTCTCCCCCGTGCTTGCCTCCACGGGCATCCCAAAGCATCAGCTTCTCCAGGCAGGGGCTGGCCTCAGCCGTTCAAGTCCCCGAGCCTGGGACAGGCCCGCAGTAGCCCTCAGTCTGTGTTGATGCCTTTCTCGGGTAGGCTCTGTACTCGTGCGTGTGGTGGGGGCTGGGGTCACGGGAGGATGGGAGAGCACAGCTCTGAAGTCAGGCCATCTTGAGCTCCATCATCAGCTCACAGGGGAGCAGCCCAGGTCCTGATCTCTTCAGGGAGAAGCCCCACTTACTTGTCTAGAAACAGGGATGACACAGCTGCCCCCAAGGGCAAGGAGAGGGTCAGAGGAGCTTCCGCAAGGCTGCAGCTCAGAGCCTGGGTGAAAGAGCACAGCAAAAGGTGGCTCCTAGGACCGGGTCTCAGTAAGCCTCGGTTCAGTTGGCTTGAAGCTTGGCTTGAGTGTAGCCTTTCCAAAGGAAAAGGAAGCTGAAATCTCCAGATCTGCATCTGTTTATCACCCAGAAAGAATCCCTGCTTGGTCAGAGACCCCAGGGTTGGCAGCGTCATGCCCCAGGAAACCCGAGTGGTACCCGCAGTTCTGGCGTATCTCCCTCACTTCTGCACGCAGCGTGCTGAATTGCCAAGGCCAATCCGTCCATCACTAAGGCCTCCAGACCTCCCGATACCCGAGCATCCACCCTTGGCCCTGTGAGCAGGGGTCCCTGGGAGTTGCCGAAGTTGGTTCCTTGATCCAGCGGGAGGCCTCTGTATCAGCACGTTTGCACACAGAGCTTTCACTTTATTTTCATCTAGATTTTTTAAATGTTTTATCTTTTTTTTTGACAGGCAGTTTTGCTGCTGTTGTTATTTTTAGCATTCATTAATTCACTGTAAATACAAATGAAGATACAGTACAATTAATTTCTTTGCTAATCAAAATATTTGATCAAATGAAGCAATTTTTCAATTCTTAGAAGTAATTACACTGTTCTTTAAAAGGAAGTGGAAGAATTCTTTACCGAGTATTTCTAATTAGGAGTTTTTGCTACCTGCTGTGTTCTTATTCTGTATGAAATTTCAGGATTTTTTTTTACCCCTCCTCTAAGGAATCATGGGAAAAAAACTGTTTAATTGTCTCCCTAAGTATTCAGAACAAAACTTAGTAGAAGAATCATGCAGTCTGATTAGCTTAATTATATCCTTCCTAAGAGTTAAATCAATATACTGACGTGATTCTAACCTGAGAGCTGAAGCAGACCTTGCTAAACCATGTGGACCCAGCCAGGTAAAGGCCACCTTGACACCCACAGGACGAATGACATCTGGTGACCATCGTCAAGGAGCAGTGACAGCCAAAAGGCCACCTTCTCTGTAGTCTGAGCGCAGTCCCTTTTATTTCTCACTAACCAGAAATTCAGAACTGAATCAGTCAGCTGTCGCTGCGTAACAAAGAGCCCCAGCGCCTCCAGGACTGTAAACACTTGTTCAGCTTTTGCATGTGGGCTGGCTGGCCCGGGCTCAGCTCTGGTGGCCTCCCTGGGATGTCTCTGCTCCCTTGGACCAGAGTGAAGCAGCTCAGCTCCTCTCAAGACAGCACCACAGACACAGGGGGGCTTGCCGATCACGCAAAGGCTTCTTAATGCTTCGCCCCCATGGCACTTGCTGACATTCCCTTGGCCAAAGCAGTCGTAGGGCTGAGTGCAAAGCTGTGGGATAGGGAAATATTCTCAGCTCTTCGGTGGGAGGAAACCCGGAGCCGCATGGCAAAGGCCGTGGAGACAGGAGCTGAGGAAGCAGGCCTTGAGTGCCCCGTGCCTCCAGGAAGCATACACCCACGTGTCTCCGTCTCCAGCTGCACTGGATTTCGTGACAGTTCGCCCGCCCTCCCTGCCGTGTTCTCGCTTCCCTGTTGTCTGGAGAAGTTGCTTAGATACTGTGTCATGGAAAACTGATAAGTCAGCCAAGACGAGGCTGGATACAATTTATTGACAGGGTACTAGAAGGCTCTTTTCTAAAATCACTCCCTTAATAGAGCTATTGAATGAGAGTACAATGAAGCCGAACGCGAGCTAACAGAGTTCCCGGGTCAGTGAGCCGTCCAGAGCACACCCTGCCCTGTGTCACTGATTCTCGTCCTTGGCTAACTTTCCCCAGCTTTTGTGAACTGCAGGGCACAGGCTTCTCCCTTGGGGTTTCCCCGTGCATGCAAGCTCAGTTGCTAAGTCATGTCCACCTCTTTTGCAGCCCCATGGATTGCAGCCAGCCAGGTTCCTCTGTCTGTGGCATTTCCCAGGCAAGAATACTGGAGTGGGTGGCCATGCCCTCCTCCAGGGGATCTTCCTGTCCCAGGGATCAAACCCACAACCCCCTTCAAATATGAGTTCCCTACAGCAGAGCCAGAGCTAATTCCTGAATCAGTGGGGTGCTCCCTGTTTTTCCCCTATCTTCTGGAGTGATTCTCATGGGGAGTTCCCTCCGACTGGTGTGGCTGGCATGACACTATAGACGGAGAGCCTTGGCCCAGAGAAGTGAGGTGCCTGCATAAGGCCAAGCTGGAAGATGGGAGAGCAGAGCTGTACCCTGGCCATCCCGAATCTGAGCCCACGGCAGGCCTGAGGCTGCTGGTTAGAAGACCAGGTTCTCCCCCGCCTCAGGATGTGTGACCACATCTAGACCAGGCTTCCATCCCAGGCAGGTTGGCTTAACCTGCAGGCAAGAGCAGGCGCCACGTGCCTCTCCCCTCTGATGACTTGTGACAGAGACTGTGGCAGCCAGGAGCCAGGACTCAAACCCATGTCTGCCCCACCTCTTGACTCAGGCCAAAATGTCTCTTTAAAAAAGCGGCAGGAGCAGCAAGAAGGCCATCCGTGTCAGCCAGCCATCGGGTGAAGCACTGCGTGTGTCATCTTGTTGAGATCTGAGGCTGCCCTTGGAGACAGTTCGGGTTTTATCCCCGTGGGTAAAGGGATGGCGGAGGGTGTGTGTCTCGCCCGAGGCCACCAGAAAGAGCCCACGCGGAGCTCCGTTCAGCCCTGGCCGGCGCTGAAGCCCTCGGTTGACCGTGAGCAGTCCTCACCGTCCACCCCGGGCCCCTCCGCTGGACCGGCCCAGCCTCTGACCCCCTTCAGCTCGATCCAAGTCAGCCGAAACTAGGGTTCCTGGTGTGGCTTCCCTGGCAGTGCTCCAGAGGCGTGTGCAACCGTCCCTTCTTCCTGTTCCGTGTCAGGCGCTGAGTGATGATGGCAAGTGCGGCCTGAGCCCCAGGGGGACGGACAGGGTCTGGGGGGCCCTGCACTGAGCCTGTAAGCTCCCCCCAATGGTCACCCAGCACTGTCTGCGCTTGGAGACACCCCAGTTTGAGCAGAAGGCGGCATCAGAGATGTCGGGGTTGTGGGGGTAGCGGAGGGGCTCTGAGCTGGGGCAGAAGAGGGGGCTCTGGGAATTCAGCACAGGCCTCCCTCTGACCCCCCAGTCCGTGCCGCCTCCCTCTGACCCCCCAATCCAGGCTGCCTCCTTCTGACCCCGCACTGGTTGGAGCTGCCTCTTGGGTGAGTCCAAGCAGTAGCAGGATTTAGAACCACTGGATTTCACTGTAAAGCTTGGTTTTTACTAAATGAGCTACGTGGCTACATTTGAGTCCAAGAAAAGCCCCACAGAAGCGCAATGTTATCAGCTGGTTCTTTGCTGACCGTGTGCTTCGTATCTTGGCGCATTCTTCCTTTTCTGTATTGTGCTACTGTTGCTGGGTAGTCACAAAGGGGACCGGGAGTTTTTTTTCTGCACAGGTGGTCTATATTTCTCTGTGATATCAAGAGGGACAAGCGTTTAGTAAAACAAAGTTCTATACGAATACCCTTGAAAAAATGAGAGAGGATTCCTTCCAAACATGGAAATCATCCTGTAATTGGGTCAGACCCGTGTACATAAGATTCCACTATTGTTTGTTTTTTTTTTTCTCATTTGTAAAGTCACCAGAAGAGCCTTGCGAGCATCCAGTTGTCAGATGACGGCTGCAGGAGGAGTGGGCCCACCGCTCCCACTCCACACAGTCATGGGGACGGAAGCCGGCACCCGACGCCCCATCCTTTCCCCAAGCTCTGTCTTGCAGCTGCGATCCCTATCCTGAGGAGGCCTTTTATGTAAAGCGTAGTTGGTTTTGGGAAGTGACATTTGCATCTGAAGATAGTGGTGTCTTTTCTGATGAGGAGAAACACTGCTTCCAGTTATAGAAAAAGCCCTATTTTCCCCCATTCAGATAGAACGGTCATGTGACAAGTGCCAGGGACACAAAAGCGCCAGACCAAGAGCCATCTGTTCCTCCCCAGCGTCTCCAATCACTCGGAGCGCGGCTTTGCAAAAAAGGGAGCAGAACATGGACTCCTGACCGCGTCAAGCCCAGTGCCCCAATGGGTGAGCCGGGAGGCCCTGCCCTCCCGAGGCCAGTGGGTGCCCCGGGTGGCACGGGGTGGGGCGGGCTGGGACTGCGTGCCTGGGGCCCGGGGACCTTCCGGTCCCAGGCTGGTCCCACGGGCACCAGGGCGACGGCCGTGGTGCCGCTGGGGGCGGGGCCCCCACGACCTTTGTTTCGGTTTGTGCCCTGTTTGTAGTTTCCAGGTTTTCTGCCGTGAACACAAGTAATCATCTCTGCTGGCAGCCCAAGCATATTCCCCGACCGGCCGTGAAACCAGCCTTGGGACAAACCGGAGTCGCCCTCCCTCTCTGCGTCCTCAGCCTGGCCCCTGGTGTGGCTCTGGGGAAGTTGGGGAAGAGAACTGGGGGCGCAGGAGGCCAGCGCTGCTCCCCCGACCTTCACGCCAGCTTGCCGCGTGAGGTTCATGAGGATCTGTGCCTCCTTCACCTCCGGGCTCTGAGGCTTCCTCCTCAGGGAGCCATTCCCATCAGCTGTGTCGAGAGTACACGACCCGTCTCATAATCTCTGCTCACCTGTGAAACTGGCTCTCCTCTCTCTCCCCGGCCCCAAGACCCTCCCCTGGCAGAGGCTATTTAAGGATCATCTTTTACTTCCATCTCCCGCGCATCAGCAGAAGAGCCTGGCATGCAGCAGACGCTCCAGGGGTGTCTGTGGATGGCTCGATGCAGCCATTATGGGCGTGCGTTGAGTGTTAGTCCTCTCTGGGTGCATCACCCGCGTGTGGGTCACATGCCTGGCTCAGGTGCTCGGGCGCCCCCCCTCCCGCCCCTCCCCCCGGACCCTCTGGGATTCACTGTGACCCCCGTGTCGCTGTGATTTCCTGCCCAGGCAGAGATGGGCAGTCACACCGAGCAGGGCTCCCGGACCCCTGCCCCTCCTCTGCGTTGCTTGCCACCAAGCCGTCCCTGCCTCCTGACCTCCAGACCCCAACCCGCAGGAGAGGCAAGATTGCAGCTCAGGAGCCCCAGTCGTCTGCCCACCCCTGCCCTGTCTTACTCCTCCTCCAGAGAGCAAGCGTTAGTGCTGGTGTGTGTGTGCACATGTGTGCGTGTGTGTGGTCATGTGGACCAATTTGCACATTGCAAACATTTTACCATACTGTTAAACTATTTCTTGAAGCCTTCTAAATAGCTGCATTGTAGAAGTACTATGGTTTATTTAGCCATTCTCCTGATTTAGACAATTTTGACCTCTAAAGTGTTGCTAATTTTTTGTGAACTGTGTAAATAATATTGTGTGTGTGTGTTAGTCGCTCAATCGTGTCCGACTCTTTGCGACCCCATGGACTGTAGCCCACCAGGCTCCTCTGTCCACGGGATTCTCCAGGCAAGAATCCTGGAGTGGGTTGCCAATTCCTTCTCCAAATAATACTGTAGTGATCGTGATTTCATGAATTCATCTTGTTTACTTCCTTGAGGAGAGTCTTCAAAGGGCAGGTGCCAGGTGGAAGGACAGGCACTTGCGTGGCTCCACCTACCTTATTCTACCTTTCCCAACCCTGATATTGTCACTCCAGAAATTTGTGTTTCTTAGAAGAAAAACAAACGGAACCTTGGTTTCATTTCCATTTTATTTTTAAAGAGTGATAAAGTTTTCTAAATAATTATTTCACTTTTGGCCGCACTGTGTCTTCTTTGCGGCACGTGGGCTTTTCCTTGGTTGTGATCAGCGGGGCTGCTCTCAGTTGTGGTTGCCGGCTTCCTGTAGCAGTGGCTGCTTGTTGCAGAGCGCAGGCTCTGGAGCGCCAGCTCGGCAGTTGTGGCACGTGGGCTTAGCTGCTCCACAGCCTGTGGGATGTTCCCAGACCGCGGGGTGAACCTGTGTCCCCTGCCCCGGAAGGCAAGATTCTCAACCACTGGACCACCAGGGACGCCTCTAGACCAGAGCTTTTTAACAGAAGACCCGGGGTGGCCGTGCAGAGCCATCATTTGATTGATTGGCTGTGCTGGTGACACTGCTGATCCATTCTTTCTTTGAACAAAGATCAAGGCCCCAATGTGTGCCGGGTTCTTTAAAGCACTCGGGGACTCAGCAGTGAGCAAAAGACCGGAGCCCTGGCCTTGAAGTTTATTTTCTGTTGGGATGCAGAAAATTAGGTTAAATATAAGGTGGATCAGAGAGCGGAACGTGGGACAGAGAAGGAGAAAGAAAAGGGAGCGGGAATAAACGTGTCGTTCGGCTCAGGAATGTGTGGAAAGCCTGAGGGGAGGGCAGGAACAGCAAGTGCCAAGGCCCTGAGGCAGGAACGAGCTTGTGTGTATGAAGCTTAGCGGGAGGCTGGCACGGAGTGAGGTCAGAGGTCCCAGTGGGCGGGCTGGCGGCCATTGTGATGCCCTGCCAGTTGCTCCAAGCAACGTGGGGAGCCATTGGAGAGCTGTGCATGATCTGACTTGCACTTTATAGAGATTGTCCTCAGGGGAAAATGATGCTGGCTTTTTGATTATGGCTCGGCCCTCCCCCACCCCTCTGCCCAGAGAACAAGTGCTAACACGTATGTGCATGTGATGCTCATGCGTGTGTACTTTTAACAGATTGAGGGTGGAAGGAAGGAGGCTGTGATTTGTGGCAAGATGATGGGGGCCTGGACCAGGAGGTGAGGGTGGAGCAGTCAGCTTCCAGGTACGCACTGGGCCTGGGGCCACTGGGATGTTGGCGAGGTTTGGACGATAGATGATAGGCAGATTGCATGATGGATGCATCACAGAGGACTCCAGGCAGGCTGGGCCACTGGGCCAGTTTCCATTTGCTGAGATGCAGACCTCGGGGGGATGGTATTCTGAAGCTGTTAACTCAAGAGGGAAGAGAGAATTCCCTTTATGAAACTGGGATGTTCAGTCTTGCTTAGGAGGGCTGCCCTCATCCAAAGGTCTCTTGGAGTCAACCAGACCACACGGTACCCTGCTCCTTTTTTTTTGACTCCACATATGAGTGATGTCATATGGTAATTGTCTTTCTCAGCCTGACTCACTTCACTCAGTGCGACAGTATCCAGGTCCATGCGTGTCGCCTCAAATGGCACTGTAAATGCCAGAACAATGTAAATGTTCCTTTTTATGGCTGAGCAATACTCCACCCTATTACTCCATCGTGTGTGTACCACACCTCCTCCTTCCTGCTGCCTTTGTAAGTTTGTAACAATGGGCTTTGTGAAGTAAGGGCTCAGTCACAGAAGAGACTTCCTTCTCACTCCTGAACAGCCTGAGTAGGTGTCCACTGTTCTGCTTGTATATCCTGGGCCTTACTGATCTCATTCTATTGTTCTGTTTATATCAAGTTTGTGGTGTTTTGATATCTGGTGACTCAGAAACATCATTGCTAGCCTCTTCCAAAAATTCCGTGGCAAATCTCACATATTTATGTCTCTATATTACGTTTAATATCTGTGTCTAATGGGTCTCCCCCCCTCCAAATAGCCATTGTGATTTTTGCTAGAGTTTTATTTATTTATAATTTGAAAAAGGTTTTCTCTTCTGAAATGGAGTCTTCACATCCAGAAACATGGTATGTGTCTGTTTTTAGTCCAGTCTTGCTTTGATAACCTTCAGTAGAATGTGTCTGGCTTTCTTCATATAGGTCTCATGCCTTTCAGATGAAATCTATCCCAAAGTATTCAATAGCTTTGTCATTAATGTGGATTTTTTTATGAGATAATTTCTAACTAGTTGTATTTATTGTATAAGAAAAAAGGTATTACGTTTTCTGCATTTTTTACTTTAATTCAGCCGCTTTCATAATTGTGTTGAGATTTTCTAGTTGTACAATCATACCCAAGAGTAATGATAAATGTTGTTTTTCAACATTTGTTTTCAACTATTTATTTCATCTTCTTGTCTTATTTCAAAGGCTAGAGCCTCTAAAAATGTGACCAGCAGAACTGGCAGTGAGCCTGCCTGTCTTGTTTCTAACTTTAATGGAAATGCTTCATATCTCACCCATGGCACACATTGACAGATAGTGTCTGATTAATACTCTTGTGTTTAAGATGTTCATTTTATTCCTGGATAGTATGTGTGTACTTTTCTATTCTATACCATTTTATCGGGAATGACTGCCAAATTTTGATAGATGAACTTTGCCATGTGTTGATATGTGACCTTTGCTAATTATAAGGAAAACTTCCTAATTCTTGGAATAAACCCTAATTGATTTTGGTGTGCCGTTTTAAAACACAGCACTAAATATTCCTAAAAAAATGGTTTTAAAAAAAGTTTTGTTATATTTGCCGTTATGTCCATAAACTAGATTGGCTCATATTTTTCAAGTGTTTTCTTGATTATATTTTTGTGTTAGGGTAATATACAATGAACTGGAATACTATATATCCCTTTTTGTGTTCTGGAATAATTTGACTAATGTAAAAATTATCTGGCTTCCCTGGTAGCTCAGCTGGTAAAGAATCCGCCTGCAATGCAGGAGACCCTGATTCAGTTCCTGGGCCAGGAGGATCCCTTTGAGAAGGGATAGGTTACCCACCTCAGTATTCTTGGGCTTCCCTGGTGGCTCAGATGGTAAAGAGTCTGCCTGCAAGGCAGAGACTGGGTTGGGAAGATCCCCTGGAGGAGAGCATGGCAACCCACCCACTCCAGGGCTTGACACCTTTTTAGTGATAGATGGTAGCTCTTTTAACAGCTTTTTAAACTTCTTTTTTGATTACCTGTCTATTCGTAATGTTACTTACGTTAAATTTAGTAATCTATATCTTGCTAGAAAATGATTCAATTTCCTCTAGAGTTTAAAGCATATTAACCTAAGATTGCCCATTTTACTTTGTTAGAGTTCTTCCATATCTATTGTTAAAACAGAAGAATTTCTGATTTGTTTTTTGTGTTAACACTTTCAAAGAGCATTCACACACCCCGTCTCGTGGGAGCCTAGATTCCTCCCGGAAAAAATGAGGAAACCCAGGAAAACTTGATTCGGCGGCGTGTGGACGTCACACGGCCAGTTAGAGCCAGAGTCAGAGGGGTCTCCACCTTGCCCCGCGCAACACGACACCCGTGTTCTTTCCAGTTATGTTCACCCGTGGCACGTCCTCCTCAGGCCCCACAGGTGTGACCAGCATAGGGATGGAAACCACCCAGCAAAGATCCCTCTGCTCTCTGATCAATGACACCCCTCGCGGTGTTTAGGGAAAGGCCTTCATACTTAGACACAGGAGGCGTGTTTCCAACTGTTCGAAAAAGTGTAAGATGCATCTGTAGGATCACTTTTTTTTTTCTAGGATGAAAAATGAAAGGCGTTCATTCACTTTGCAGATGGCTCCCAATGGATGTATCTGAAAGCGTCTGTTAACCTTTGGGTGGTCGAGGATGTAGTGGGCTGTGGTATGAGTGCTGTAAGGGTGTATAGCCATGCTTTTGATGGTGTTGTCAGCAGCATCCCGTGTTTGATACAGTTTTGTAGAGGAACGTTCTGCTCTGTCCTGCAGGAAAGTAGCATATACTCCACATACTCCTGTGGAACTGCTGAACTTGAGTCATGACAAAGTTTTCACATGGGTTGTGGGGAATGGATGCGATCATCTGGCCAGGTGCTGGTGCTTTGAAAGAACCGGCCTTCTAGCCACCAGTCACTAATGGTTTTGACTGGAGAAACCCAATGTATCTGAGAGTCCACCCTGGTGTGGGGACAGCCTTCATGCCTTATTACCCCTGGGTTCTCATGGAGCCCAGCCCCGCCCCCAACCCCAGGGCCCCACCCCTTCCTCATAACTCCAGGAGCCCACCTGCTGATGTGGTGACCACAGGTCTGGCTTCTGGGGCCTTTTCCTAGTGGCAGCAAAGAGATGCTGCAGGCCTCGCCCTTCTAACTACCCTTGCAGGAGGCTCAGGACTCAGTCTCTGCCCACCCCGCCCCCTAGCCCCGGCTTCTCCCTTCCAACTTCAGTCTCCTCGGTGCCCAGGGTAGACACAGAAACCCTTGTCATTTCCAGGGCTATTGAGAATCAATCAGTAACTCGACTCACTGCTCTTCCTGTGGTCTCTCTGTCCACCACACTGATCATCAGCAGTTACTGAACGTGGGCTGCAGGCCTCCACAGGCCCCTCTGGCTCACCTGGCCACATGCTCACTGCCAGCCCATCAGCCTGCCATCCAGTAAGAAGATCCTCTCTTTCCTCCTGGCTCACACCTCCCCGCAGAAAGCTGTCCTGTGCCCAGACTGGTCCTATCCCTCCTCAGGGCTCCCCAGCACCATGGACAGCGTCCCCAGGCCCTGTAAGCACCTCCCAGGGGTGCAGAATGAGATCTAGGCAAGCAGGCCAGCTCCGTGGTCCCTGCAGCCTCCAACTGCAGGACTCTACACTCGCCAGGATTAAATCCCTGAGGGTCTCAAAGTCTCAAGGACACTTAACCGAGAGTGGAGCTGCAGCATGATATGGTAGCAGTCAACAAAAAGAAACACCATTTACAGGACTTCCCTAGTGGTCCAGTGGCTAAGACTCCACTCTCCCAATGCAGGGGGCCCGGGTTCGATCCCTGGTCAGGGAACTAGATCCCACATGCCGCAACTAAGAGTTTGCATGCCACAGCTAAGACCTGGCACAGCCAAGCAAATAAATTAACAATGCCATTCACATCACAGCTGTCATGAGCATAAATCAGCCCGTACGGAGGGCTGGAAATGAAAGCAGTCTGGATCCGCATCCCTATTGAGTCCCTCACCACTCAGAGCAGACATTCACAGTGTGTGTGTTCAGCAAACCAGGGGACAGGCCGAGTGAGCGAATGGCTGAGGGTAAGAGGTGTGCCCTCCTCGGGCCCGGCCCTTGCCCTGCCCTGCGGGCTCAGTCGCTTTGCTCCCTACTCTGCGGCTGGTCAGCCCAGGCTCCCACTTTTCAGGCAAGTCTGCACCTGCAGTCCTGCCTCTGGTCTCTCTGACTCCTGGCTCAAGTTCCTCAGGAAGCTGGGCCTCCCGGGCCCCACCCTTGCCTGAGGCTCCCAGAGCTAAGGCAATTCATTATTCACTAAAGGGATCAATTTTCTGTTCTGTTTTGCCCAGACCGCTGTGGAGTGGGCTGAGAAGATGCCCAGAGGTCCACGGCCCTTATCGCCCAAGGAAATGGCAAACCAGGAGCTGCTGGCTCGCCTGCACAAGGCCGTGACCTCCCACTACCACGCCATCGCCCAGGAGTTCGAGAACTTTGACACCATGAAGACGAACACCGCCTCCAGGGACGAGTTCCGGTCCATCTGTACTCGCCATGTCCAGGTTCTAACGGACGAGCAAGTAAGGACTGCGTTCTGTTCAGCCTCCTAAGCAGTGTCATTATGAGCATCAGGCCGGCTGTTTCCCAGAGTATAGAGAGTTTAAGGTTGTTCTCTATTTTTTAAATATGGGAAGGGTTTTTTTTTTTTTTTTTTTTTTTTGGCAGTTTGGGGGAGAGGGGGATTGCTGCTGTTGTTTTAAATCTTACTAAAGAGACACAGGAGCCTTCTGTTCCTGTAACAGGTATGGAATGCACCATCTCAATTAGAGTGCAAATCATGTCACCTTTATTTTTAAAATCGAATTAAACTCAGCTCCAGCTCCCGCTACCCCTCTTACTCCTTCCCTGGATCATTCTGGGGCCCAACTGATCCAGAGAAATGGCAAGTTTCTCTCCACACTTGAGCCGGGGAGGTGAGGCTGGACAGAGCAGGTGCTCAGCATGTCCCGCGGGTGGACCATGTCCACGTCCCCCACCCAGACCCCAACAGCCCAGGCGCTGAGCAGCTAATACCACAGAGCACCAACAATCTGAACACACACGTGGCTGTCCCTTCTCCCCCAGAAAATGCACTGCCACCAGCCCGCTCCTGCTTTCAGACGAACTGAGGCCCCATCCATTCCCAGAGAATAATTCAGATGAAAAAGGAAATCCAGAACACTCACAAAAGCAACCCAGCCTCCCCTCTTCCTCCTGGTTCCACTCAGACCTAGCCCAGGCACTTCCTACAGCTCCCTATGTGGGAATGTCACTCTGTCCCGCTCCCCCCCCCCCCGCCCCCCGCCACCCAGAGCTGGGAGAGACTCCACTCCAACCTCAAGACTCCTAGTCTCAGAGTTTTTAGGGTAAGGACTGAAAATAATCTTGAGTGATCATCACACCCACCCTCCAGCCCTACTCAGGCCGCTGAACTCACTACCCTAAAGAATGAATTTGTTAAAGATATTACTAATACGAACATCAGATCTCACTTTCCTAAAATACCACTTTTTTGGGCATTATGACCATTTTTTTGCTAAGAAAAATTAAGCGCTCTTTCCAAAGAATTCTGTCCCGAAGAACAACCACAGCAAGTGAAGCTGTTTGAAATACGTCTCTCCATTGCTACCAATGGATGGAAGCCTTTCAAATTAATACAGTTGCATTTATTATTCTATGGAGCCAACTAATAAAGGTTTTGCTAATAAAGGTTTTACTAATAAAGATTTTTCATTCCATCTAAATGAGTAAAATTTTACTCTAATTATAGATGTAAATTAATGACATGCTGGCGTATCTGGCATTCTCAACAGAGAATTTGATTTTAATGGTCCACGAAGAAAAAGCTTCCCCATCCCCAGCACAGACACCCCCACCCCCACCCCATATCCCCTGCCACACGATCAAGCACTTAAACGCTGCCTTCTAAAAATACACGGACATATCTCAGAGACAGACTGCATCATCAAAAGCGTCAAAGTCTGGCATAAGTACCGCGGTTTAAGTTGGGTGATGATTAGCAGAAATTGTGCTATATTGGGGAAGCCTGCTTCTAGATACAGGCTGGTAAACAGAAAGCAAAAGCCCCCGAGATCCATATGTTTTCTCCTCGCATGAGCTGCTTAGCCAACGACCTTCTCAGGTGGATGGTCCTGAGTCTGGCAGAGTAAGATACAGAAGTAACGTGCACGCTGGACTGGACACGTCCCAGCAAGGGGACGAGTCCATCGGAGACGCTGGGACAGGTCCGGCCAGGTTCAGTAGCTTGCCAGTACAGATTCTAGGACTTAGTTTATCTACATTATAAACTTATCTCTAAAAGATCCAGTCATCGTGAATCCGAGGGGCCAGCTTTCTTGACTTAACAGAGCTCCCTAAGCCGAGAAGTGCCACATCTTTGGAAAACTTTTGGCACAATTAACCTTTCAGAAAAGGAGAGTGGCTTTCAGAGCAGGTGAAGTTGGACACTGAAGGTCTTCATGGCTCTGTGTAAAGCATGTTATAAAAGGCCATAGAACTGTGTCCTCTTGGATCTGGCTTAAGGAGACGGGCCCCACAGGGAGAGCCTGTCCCAATGAGGCAATTTAGAGCAGCCCATGGCGACTGCCTAAAGACTGTGACTACGCAGCTGCATTAGGGAGAGGAACTCAAACATTTCTGAACATTCCAGATGTGATGCTTCTAAAGCAAACACCTCTAGGAGTGAGAGAAATGTAGGCAGCCCTGCTTCTGCACTCGTCCAGCTGTGTAACCTTGGCGTACTCAGCCTCTCTGAGCTTCGGTGTCCTTCCCTAGGAGATGGGACAGCGCTCCCCAGGCTGGTCCAGGCGCCCTCCACCCAGGCTGCAGTTCTGCCTTCTCCATCTTTGACCCCTGCTGTCTCTGCCTGCCCCCGGCCCACCCCCTTGTATCTCTCTGGTCAAGTGAATTCTTTTCTGACCACGCCTTTCCCTGCTGGAGCTGACCACACCCCGCTTTGCCCTACCCGTCCCCCACCCCAGCTCTCCATCTGCCGACCCCTTGGCACCCTCTTGTGTGTCCTTGCGCACAGCGCTGTCTGTCTTGGCTGCACAGTGAGTGCCCAAAGGCAGCAGGCACCCCCTCCTTCACTGAGGAGTGGACTTCTGGTCCTCTGAGCAGAGTGTTGACATCAGGTCCTGGGGAACCAACGAGGGCCTGCTCCCTGCCTCCCTTGAGTCTGCATCCCGGGAGGGTAGAGAGAGATTAAATGCCTGTGGGAACATCATTTCTGTGATTCCACACCACTCTGCTATAAAGGGAGGCTCGGCATGCTAGGAGAGCAGAGCTAGGGGCTGGTCTGGACCCAGGGGGTCAGGGTGCTTTCCTTGAGGACACAGTGCTGGGATGTGGACCCAGGAGACACACCCTGCTCATGGGGTCTTTGTTCCTTGAGGGGCAGATGGACAGTAAACAAAATATGTTAAGATATGTGTATCTTGGATGGCCATAGAGGCAAAAAATAAAAACCAGGAAAGAGTGCAGTGCTGGGGAATTGTTGTAGGGAGGGGTGGGGGCAATACATTGTGAGGAGGGCAGTCAGGGGAGGCCCCTGGGAAGGAGGCATGTGATTAAAGACCAGGCCAGGTGGATGGCTGGGAGCAGACGAGGTCGAATCACGGATGTGTTTCAGAGCTGGAAGCAACAGGATTTGCTCAGTGAGTCTGGGTGTAAGAGAGAGAAGAGGGGCAGAGGATAAGGAGGCCGAAGGAGCCAGGGGTGGGGTGCTGCTGGGGTGGTGACAGGGAAGGGGGGTGTTGGGTGCCTCACTGATCTGATGTCCACCATCACCCACCCTTGGTCCCACTCCCACTTCCTGTTCACTTCCTCTTTTGCTCAACCGCATCTTTACTTGCCCTTTCAGGGACAAGTAAGCCAGAGAGCTTCTCTATTTCATGCTTATCCTCGAAAGGTAGTTTGGCTGGGGATAGAGTTCTAAATCCAAGATTTCTCCCCCTGACACTTTAAAGCGATCTTTTAGCTGCCTTCCAGCATCTCTCCCTGCAGGTGAGACGTCTGCTAATTATCACATGCTTGCTCCAGGGCCCAGGTCCCAGCGAGGAAGAAAGGCAGGGGCTGCCAGTGCCAGTTCCCTTTTACCAGAGGCCCCGCGCCGAGACTGGGGGTGAGGTGTGAGGAGACGGGAGCCAGGCGGGCGCTTGCGATAAGCCCCAAATGCTCCACACGCAGCTCGCCCAGGCGGATCAACCCTGGGCATGGTCCCCACTTGGAGGTGGTCCCAAAGCTGCCTTGGCTGGTCCTAGAGACTGACTGGGCTCCTCCTGTGTTGGCCTCCAGGCCTCTATCCTCAGTGACCGTGGAAATCCTGCGCCCACTGTCAGCATCAGGCTAGCCGCGGCTCTCCCCAGCTGCCTCTGTTTCCACGTCAGGTGGTGGGCGATGGCCTCATTCTAACTGCCCGTCTCACACGGGGGCCTCTCGTCTGTTCCCGAGAGAGTCCCACCCACCACCTGCGTCACACCAGGCCGCCAATGCCACGCTGCTCGTCTCTGTTTCTGCTTAATCCCATTTCTCTGTTGTGTTTGAACGTAACAGTGCATTTTTAAAAATAGCTTCCACCTCTTGGCTGAAATTCTCCTTCTGTTCATGCACATTGTGCACCTTTTCTATTACATCCACGGACGCATTAGTTCATGGATCTAATGTGTTGTTGTAATGTCCTTAGTTTAATGTCCATAGTTTTTTTAACGTCCTTGTCTGATAATCCCCACACTGGGGGTCATCTCTGAGTCTTACCTGTTGACAGCTGTATCTCTTGGCAATGGGTCAGTTTTCCTTTTGTTTGTATGTAGAACTTTTAAAAAAAAATTGCTGAATGACAGACAGCATGTAAAGGAGAATCGTAGACTGTGGTGGAAATAATATTTATGGCTGGAAACAGGCTCACCTCCTCTCTGTCAGGCTGTGAGTGTGGGGGTTTGTTGAGTCAGTCTGGTGGGTGATCGAGCCACATTTGAATTTTGTTACTGCTATGCTCGCCCCTGGTGTGCTCAGGGGCAGATCCCTCCAGCAGAAGGAGCCCCCCGGGCTTGAGTGGACTCGCTTTGCCTCCCTCAGCGGCTTCGCCTCCCAGGAGAGGGTATCTGGAGAAACGGGTGGTGTCTCACATCTGTCCTCCACCAGTAGCCTCCCCTTCAGGAGCAGCAGCAAAGGCTGAAGAAGGAGGGCTTGTGAGCTTGATCATTCCCTGTGCCCAAGACTCCCAGCCTGAGCGCCAGCCCCCATTTGGCCTTGGGGAATTTGCTAACATCTCAGCTGATTTCTTCCCACACTCCCACTTCCTCCTGAGCCCCACCGGGCATGAGAGCTGGGGTGTCAGGATCTCCTTGGAGCCTTGGGGCTCGATGGAATTCAGTCCTCTCGGCTCCTGCAACCTCGGCTCGCAGACAGGCTCAAGAAGAGTTTTGAGTTCAGATTCCTTTTTCTTGCTGTTAAGATGAGGTGGCGTTCCCTTGCAGCTTGCCACCTCACGAGCAGAAGCAGGACCGAGGTCCTGAGTCCTCATGTTTAGCAGGCCGATGACTGCTCTTCTGCATTCCCAGGGGACCTTTCAGCAGGCCACACTCTGCCACATGACGTGGAAACTCACTTGCTTTTCAGCTTATTCACAAACCACAAGAATTCTGCCCAGGTTTCATGTCCAGCTCACAGGACTGTAATTCTCCAGAATCCACTTTTGGGGTGCCCATTCCCAGTCCTCTCGATGCCTCGCCTGTCCCCGCAGCACCCCCACCCCCAGCCGCCATCCTGCGCTGCATCCCTGGCTCCATCAGTGTCCTGGGCTGTAACCTGTCAGGACTGGAGAACCACATGTGGCCTCCCATTCTTTACCAGCCCACCCAGGCTCCTGTTATCCTGTCGTTGTGTAGTCACTAAGTCATGTCCTACTCTTTTGCAACCTCATGGACCGCAGTAGCCCGCCAGGCTCTTCTGTCCATGGGATTTCCCGGGCAAGGATATTGGAGTGGGTTGCTATTCCCTTCTCCAGGGGAATCTTCTTGACCCAGGGATTGAACCCATGTCTCCTGTATCAGCAGGTGGATTCTTTGCCACTGAGCCACCAGGGGAGCCCCCGAGTCATCCTAGGGATGTGTATTCTTCCCATCGAGTCCCCTTCAGTTACAAGAAGATGAGAATAGGGTTTGCATGGTCCTGCGTTGATCTCACTGCGTCATAGGATTTCATCAGGAAGGTGGTGGGCCCTGCCTCACATGCCTGAGAACAAGCCCCTTTTGTTGTCCTGGGCTGTTTTGTAAATGTCTTCACATCTGTTCTTCAACTCATCGCCGCATCCCATCCTTTGTCTCTGTCCTTCATAGCATGACCTTCTTCCTGCCTGCCTCCCAAGTCTTGCTAAGACGGGAGGGCCTGAGAGCCCCCCGGCAGCCCGCCCTCCTCTTCAGCTGCATCTTCCTTCCGTAAAGCCCTTCCTGATGATGCACTCAGAACGTGGTTGAGCGCCCTGTCCCCTGTCCCTCTTCATTTCTAAAGGGTCTTCCCGTCTGGTCAGTTTTATCATGTGAGTCTTTGGGGGATCTTCAGCCATTAACAAACGTATTGAGACCCCACTGAGTGTCAGCCCCTTTGCAAGACAGTTGGCATTTAAAGATGACTTCAGAGGCCCCTCCAGGGAGTCTCTCGGCCCGGTGAGGTGTCACCTACAGGGGTGGCTCCATCAGGGTGCAGGTAGGAAGAGGAGAGCATCTGGTTTCCTTGGTGGTCCTGGAGAACTTTCCTGGAGGAGACCTTGGTGCCGGTGAGGTCTGTCTGAGCTTCTGTGGCCACTTTCTCAAGGACCCTCACTTCCACTCCATGAAGTAGGTTTCCCTCATTGATCAAAACGAAAGCAACATGCAACTCTAGATGTGATAAATGACACTGAACCCCCCCCACACACACACACACGAAGTTGTTACATAAGATGTAACCTTGGAGGGAAGTTGGGCAGAGGATCCGGGGACCTCTCTGTATCATCGTTGGAACATCCTGCAAACCTGTAATTATTAAAAAATTAAAAGCTTAGCACAAAAAGCTAAGACGAGTCAAGAAGATTGTCCCAGACTAAACTGTTTCTCCTTCTCAGGGCCTGGAACGTTCTCCCACTCTTCCTCAGCCCTCACTGCATCTTGTCCAGACTTTCAAGCAGCGTCGGACATGGCCCCTTTTCATTTGCTCCTGGAAAACCCCAGTGGAGTGGGCAAGCCGAGTGGCTTTCTGACCAAGTTGAGGCACAGGGCAGGAATGTCCCTCCTTGGCCTCAGGGTTGGAGTTGCTGGTTGGAAGCTGGGCCTTAGGGGCTGTAAAAAAAAAAAAAAAAAAAAAAACCGGAAGCTAAATTACCATTCTTCTCAGCTCCCTGAAAGCCCTCGAGCCACCTAGAGCAGCTCACAGGGCCCTCTCAGCCCAGTGACAACAGACGCGCTGACGCCAAGACCATAAACTGCTCCCCGTCCTCCAGACGCCTCTCTCCTCATCTCCTGAGAGGACGCTGTTCGCCCTGAGGGTGACTTCCACTGCGCAGCGGCCCGGGCTGTTCGCAGGGCTCTGGGGCTCTTCAGCAGGAGGGAGCCTCGCCAGGCTCCCCGGGGACCCAGAGAGGCTGGGGTTTGATTTGCGTTTTCCCCTAGAACATTCTTCCGTCCTGCAGCTCAGTCTCTGTGACTAATGCAAGATTTAATGGCCTTAAAGTGCTCGCTAAGGGCCCAATTCAATTAAAAAATGTCCCGCAGAAGCCATGGATAATCTGTGCCCCTCCCCAACCCCACTTTCCCAGGAAGCTGGGGCTGGCCGGCTGGGTGTTTTTCATTTTTCAATTTTTGTTTAACTTGATGTGAGCCCGGGACCCAGCAAAGGAGCGCACCGCCTTCACTGGCTTCTGTTCCCCTTGCCTAGGGTGTGCGCTGACCCAAGGGTGACCTCTGCTGCTTTGCCAGTTTGACAGGCTCTGGGAGGAGATGCCCGTCAACTCCAAGGGGAGGCTGAGGTACCTGGACTTCCTGAGCAGCTTCAACGTGGACAAGCAAGCCACGCCGCTGGCCACGAGTGACTCAGCCAAGGCGCAGAGAGGGAGCAGTGTCCCCGAGGTCTCGGACCGGGGCCGGTCCGCAGGGTCGTCGCCCACTCGCGACCCAAAAGCGGGGTCCAAGCCACGGAGTCACCCCTGCGTGAGTTTCTTCCCATCTCTTGGCATCTCACTGGGTCCACGTTCTCCCCAGGCCAGGGACTTCGTGTCCCCAAGGGTTCGGGTGACAGAGGTGTCCTAGAATGAGCCCCTGGGCCCGGGGGGGTTCTGGAGAGGAGCCACTGGTGGGTCCTCTCAGTCACCTGCCTTGGAGGGGAGGGTGGTGGGCATCAGGGGCAGAAGAGACAGAGGAGAATTGGGGGTGGGGGGCAGGACCTGGGGGAGGGGGCAGGTCAGCCATTGTCAAGGGCGTTGTCACCCAGGAACACAGATGCCCCCAGGGTGGACAGATCTGCTGAGGGCCATGTACCGAGAGGTAAGGCGTGTTAATGCCCATTTTACAGTTGAAGATCCAACACTCTTAAGAGGGACCCGTGTGGGCTCAGGGTCCCTTGTTAGTACAGAGAGGCCCGACGGCAAACCCATCCTGTCTGACTGCACAGCCCTGGTCCTGGGCTGAGTCCCCCAGCCCGGGATGAAAGGAGGGGCTCAGTCTCGCAGAGGGTCTCCCTTCCTCTGTAAGAAGCATGACGAGGGGTGGGGTGGTGTTTGAAGGGATGGCAACTGGGCACGTGAGCACCCACCTCCATGCTCCATGCGTGGTGAGCCATCCGAGACGGAGCTGGTTCCTCATTCAGTCAACATGTGTCTACTGCACACCTACTACGTGCCGAGAATGAACACCGGCTCCTGCACTTGTGGAGTTCATGATCTCCTAGGGGATGATGGGCAGCCAGTGAACCTGTAAGGGGAGTGTTTAGTGCGTTAAAGATGGTGAGTGGATCAGACTCAAGGGGGTCAGAGCACCCCAAGGACATCCACGTCCCAGTCCCCGAAGCCTGTGATGTGCACCTTACCTGCTGAGGGGGGAGTCAAGGTTGCAGATGGAGTTAGAGCTGCTTATCAGCTAACAAGATTGTCCCCGAGTGTCCAGGGGGCCCAACTGACCTTGTCTAGTCAGTGAGGACACAGAGGCACACGGGACATGCAGGAGAGACTCAATTTGAGAAAGACCCACCCACCATTGCCTGGTGGCTCAGATGACAAAGAATCTGGTCTGCAACACAGGAGACTTGGGTTCAATCAGGGGTTGGGAAGATCCCCTGGAGAAGGAAATGGCCACCCACTCCAGTATTCTTGCCTGGAGAATCCCATGGACAGAGGAGCCTGGCAGGCTACAGTCCATAGGATCGCAAAGAGTTGGACACGACTGAGCAACTAACATACACACACACCTATTGTTGCAGCTTTGAAGCTGGAGGACAAATGGGGCCTTGAGCCAAGAAATGTGGGGGCCTCTAGATGCCAGGAAGGGAAAGGCTATATATTTGCACCCAAAACTGTTCTAGTTAAAATGGTTTTTCATTCTACTTCTGAAATAACACCTCCTATGAATTGCGCACCTCAAAACCCGGGTAACATCTGTAGGTTTCTCCTATGATGTCCCTCTAGAATCTCCAGGTACAAGACTGTTTTCTTTCTCGCTAGACCCCCTCGAGCGTGAGCGGGACCCCACCCCTGCAGAACTGCGAGCCCATCGAGACCAAGCTTCGCAAGAAGGTCCAGGGCTGCTGGCGCGAGCTGCTACGCGAGTGCAAGGAGAGGGACTTCAACAAGCAGGGCGAGATCCCCGGCCCCGAGTTCCTGGGTGCGTCCCACTCCTTTCCCCCAGGGTGCATGGGGCCACCTCCCAGCCCAGGTCCCCTCCTCCTGGTGGAGCCTGGGCAACCTGCGGCAGCATCTGGGGGACAAAGGCTCCTGACGCCTCCGCCCTCGCCGGGCAGGTCCACACCCACTGGACCAAGTCAGCACGCGTGACTCTCGGGGCTAGAACCTGCAGGCTGGTCGCGGTCTCTGGGCAGAATATAAACAGGGACGGGCTTTGAGAGCCCAGGGAGGTGGCCTGGGGGCCTGGGGCAGCTGGGGACACAGCTCGGTGCTGTTGGTTCGATGTTTGCCATGTATCACTTTGGTAAACTTCAAATGGGCTTCCCTGGTGGCTCAGAGGGTAAAGAATCCACTTGCAATGCAGGAGACCCAGGTTCAGTCCCTGGGTCAGGAAGACCCCCTGGAGAAGGGAATGGCTACCCACTCCTGTATTCTTGCCTGGAGAATCCCATGGACCAGAGGAGCCTGGAGCGGGCTACAGTCCATAGGGTTGCAAAGAATCGGACACGACTGAGCGACTCATAATTACTTGCTTACTTATCACTTTGGTAAACTTCAAATATTTATGAAAATCGGTTGGATTTACGCTCCCTCTAATTGCTGCATACTGAAAATCCCACGGACCGAGGAGCCTGGAAGGCTGCAGTCCATGGGGTCGCTGAGGATCGGACACGACTGAGTGACTTCACTTTCACTTTTCACTTTCATGCATTGGAGAAGGAAATGGCAACCCACTCCAGGGTTCTTGCCTGGAGAGTCCCAGGGACGGGGGAGCCTGGTGGGCTGCCGTCTGTGGTGTCGCACAGAGTCGGACACGACTGAAGCGACTTAGCAGCAACAGCAGTTGATGCAACCAAAACCCAGCGCAACCAAAAATTATTAATTAAAAAGAAAGAAAGCCAGACACAGATCCTCAAAGTGCACAGTGGTTGTCTCTTCAGGGAGGTCCTTGTGTTCCAGAATGGAATGTTAAGATCTTCATTAGAATGAAAACCCCAAATGCACAATTTGGTGTAGCCTAGAAGACCCCTGAGAGCGTATCTCTGAAGCCCAGTTGAAAACGCTTGCGCAAAGGGCCAAGTCTGAATTCCTGACCCCAGGGGCCCCTGCCAAGCCCACAGCCTAGCACATGGAACCTTCCCTTCTCCCCACCTGCCTGGCCCTGCCCGACTCCCATGCGGTGGGAACCTCGCTCCATGCTCTCGCTGCCTGAGGTCATGGCCCCCCACAATGCTATGTTCCTACTGCTGTGACCGCAGCAACAGAGACCAGGCAAAGCTGGGCCAGCAGGCTAGGCCAGGACAGAGGGAGCCCAGCAGGACGCGGGGTCCCCCCCGTCCCGGCCACACTTAACCCTGTCGCTGCGCCTGCCTGTGTGTTTCCACATCCATCCAGCCAGTGGCCACGAGCCTGTGAAGCAAGGACCGGGCCAGGCCATCTCAGCAAGTGAGGAGTGATGAGTGAGTGAGTGAGTGAAAGCTGTGATCGAACCAAGAGGGAACCGCCCGCCTCCAAGTGAACCGATGTGCTTGCCTTCAGCTCTCGTGGAGAAATTCAACCTGGACATCAGCAGAGACGAGTGCCAGCAGCTCCTCATCAAGTACGACTTGAAGAACAACGGGAAGTTCGCTTACTGCAGCTTCATCCAGAGCTGCGTCCTCCTGTTAAAAGCAAAGGAGACCTCACTGATGCAGAGAATGAAAATCCAGAACGCGAATAAAATGGTACGTGAATCACCAGAGGACAGGGTGGGGCCAGGCTGCACGGGTTTCTCAGCTCCTCCTAAACCCTGTTGTCTCACTTCATGTAAGCAATGCACGTGTGAACCTTTACCAGGCTGGGAACCAGCAGCCTGGATCCCAGGCTCGCAAGCTGGCTGAGCGGCACCTGCCCAAGGGACCTCTGTGGGTTGGAGGGAACAGAGTCGGTGGCTCATAGGGCCGCTGGGAGCAGGTTTCGGTCACTTAACTGGAGACGCAGGTTGGGGGGGCGGCCACAGTGAAGGGAGACGCCTATATCTCACACGTAACTGCTTGCTCGCTCATCAGGCGTCTGAGACGGGCCCAGCTTGCTCAGAGACGCGGGATCTTTCTTGCATAAGCTGCACCCATGATGCATTGTCTGCAACCCTGTTGTTGCTTCTTTGAAGAGGAATGAGACCCTAAAGATGCTTAAATCTTGCAACTGGAGGCCCTGGGTTTTTACCTTTTTTCTGTCATTTGTAGCTATATGATTGTCACCCACACCCATTTCAACCACACTGTTAAGGACACGCTTTTCTCAAGTCTTTCCGAAGCATGAAGACTTTTCCACACTCACGTTCTATCATCTGTAACACTGAATTGAGTTACACTGAATTAAATAAGTATGAACAGGCGTTGCTGACTTGGAGACAAACACAGCCAATGCCAGTCACCCTCAGTCCCAGCTGTGGAGACCAGAGGTGTGGGGCAAGCCCGGCAGCCCCCCACCCAGACCCCCACCCAGGGGCCCGCATCCCAGCGGCAGCCGAGTGATGGTGTGCCAGCCAGCAAACGGTGGATTCCATGCAGCGAAATCTGTCATTTTGTGCAAAATCGGGCCGCATCTCACCATGGTTTCTAGTTTAGACAAGCAACAGCTGGCACCAAAGGCTTACAGCAAACTATGGAAGAAGAACTTAGCTTTATGACAATTCTTTCTGTAGCTCAGTTATTCTGTAAGTAGAGAAAATACTTTCCTCGTTCAATTGTCAGAGGGTCCACCTGTGAGCATAATTGGAGAGCCATGGAGACCCCTGCCCGCTCTGGCCCTCCTCTGCTGCTTTGGGCCTCAGTTCTATAAGTGAGGGGTGGTCTGCTGGCTTTGAAGAGCCTGTGAGGGGTGGCCTGCTGGGAAGAGGCTTCACGCCCCCTTCCAAGCCCCCCGTGTGCAGGGGCCGGCCTGCTCCCAGTGCATTGCCTACCCTCGCAGAGGCGTCCAAAGGCTGCTCGTGGACTGCTTGTGTGTGTGTGGCGGGGTGACTGAGATTGTGTATGGGAAGTGAGAGGCGCTCTGGGATAGGACCCCCCACCCCCCAACCAGGAGCCTGGGCCCCCTGGCAGATGTTCCAGCTCACCTCCGTGTGCCCCTGCCTCGCCCCCAGCTCTGGTCATGCACCCAAACCCAACCACAGCCTCCACTCCGCAGCTCAGGACAGTCCTGCCTTCCATCCAGGAGCCCACCCTGGGCCTGATTGACAGGTGGTGAGACTCCCGGGAGCCTCTCCCAGGAAGGAGTGGGACCAGGGCCTGCCCCGCCCCTGCCTGGTCCCCTCTGCAGGCGGCCCCTGGCCCCACCATGCCAGCCGTCTCAAGGGCCATTTCCTTTTCTAGCGTTTTGAGGCTTTCTTCTGTAGCCTTAACAGCACATACACTCCTCTGAGGAAGTGAGCTGGGGCTTTGCTTTTTTTTTTTTTTAATAATTCTAGTTATTTACTTATTTTGGCTGTGCTGGGTCTTTTTTTGCTGCACAGGCTTTTGTCTATTTGCAGCGAGCGGGGGCTACTCTCGAGCTGTGCTGTGCGGGCTTCTCACGGTGGTGGCTTCTCGTGTTGTGGAGCACAGGCTCTAGGCATGTGGGTTTCAGTAGCTGCAGCTCCGAGGCTCTAGAGCACAGGCTTTCCCTGGTGGCTCAGACGGTAAAGTGTCTGCCTGCAGTGCCAGAGACCCAGGTTCGATCCCTGGGTCGGGAAGATCCCCTGGAGAAAGCAATGGCAACCCACTCCAGTACTCTTGCCTGGAGAATCCCATGGAGGGAGGAGCCTGGTGGGTTACAGTCCGTGGGGTCGCAGAGTCGGGCACGACTGAGCGACTTCACTTTCACCTTCAGTAGTCGTGGAGCATGGGCTGAGTTGCTCCGAGGCACATGGAATCTCCCAGGACCAGGGATCTAACCCATGTCTCTCCTGCATTTGTAGGCAGATTCTTAACAACTGAGCCACCAGGGGAGCCCTCCGGCCAAGGACCCCTGGGTGGGTTGGTGTCCCGGGCTGGGATGGGAAAACCCTTTCTCAAGCCAGACTTAGGTGTGGGAAGAGCAAGTGCTCACAGAATCCCTTCTCTTCCGTGTGTGGGGACCAGCTGATTGGTAAATCAGCCGCTGGTGAAGCTACAGGGCACCTGGTGAGTGTTTATCATAGGTGCTAAAGGATGTAAAACTTGAAAGCAATTTAACATTATGCTAGTGTGTTTGATGTGGTGCCATGTTAAAAATTAAACTTTCCCAAAATGTATTGCAGATTATTGCCTACAGTTCACCTCTGTGATATTCAGACATGTGTTGGGGCTAAATCACGCTAAAATACCTTGTTTTCAAATCTGATAGCACCTAAATGAAATAATCACAGTGTAGTGTGCTGTCTAATTACTAGATATAATTACAACCTTGCGATTTTTAAAAAACTCTGTTCATTATAAGAACCTACTAGAAGATCCAAATCGAACCTCTTTTTTTTCCCCCTCCAACTATTTCGGTTATCTGCCTGGCCATCCCCTCAAATACACAGGGAGGGGTTCCCTGGGAGGTGATCTGGTGGTGTTGGCATCAAACGGAGCCCGGAGGGGTCCTGATCCTGCCCCTTTGCCTCCCTGAGCCTCCATTTCCCGGTCCAGGAAATGGGGATGAAGAGACCTACCTTCCTCCCAGGAGACGCTGTTTGTGCTGAGCTTTGTTTAGTCACTAAATCGTGTCTGAGTCTTTGCGTCCCCGTGGACTGTAGCCCGCCAGACTCCTCTGTCCACAGGATTCTCCAGGCAAGAACACTGGAGTGGGTTGCCATTTCCTCCTCCAGGGGATCTTCCCGACTCAGGGATCGAACCTGCATTTCCTATGTTGGGCAGGCAGATTCTTTACCACCGAGCCACCTGGGATGAGCCTGCAGACTCCCTTCCAGCGGGGAGCCCTGGGTGGGCAGTGAGCCCTGGGGGCCAAGACGAAGCAAGGCCCAGGAGAGGAGCTCACAGCCCCTTCCCTCCGCCTCTGGCCACAGCCTGTCCACACCATCCTTCCCACCCCAGAGCTCCTTTCTCACCTCCTCATGGGTTTTGGCTCTTCTCCCAGAAAGAAGCCGGCGCCGAGACCTGCTCCTTTTACTCTGCCTTGCTTCGGATTCAGCCCAAGATCGTGCACTGCTGGAGGCCGATGCGGCGCACGTTCAAGGCCTACGATGAGGGCGGGACGGGGCTTCTCAGCGTGGCTGACTTCAGGAAGGTGAGCATGGCTCTTGCGGGGCTTCTCCCTCCAAATAGGACGTGGTCGCCAAATGCCAGCGGCCAGAAAAACGTCACCAGGCCCGGAGGAAGGCCCAGGCATGGGCAAGCTGTCCAGACCTCACTTCCTGGGCTCCCCCAGGTTACTGGGGGCCACGTCCACTTGTCGTCCGCAGCCGACCCCAGGCTGTCCCCACCCCAAAGGCTTCTAGAATCCCGCTGGGCCTTCCCAGGGCACCAACACCTGAGTGCAGCCTTCCACTGCCGCTGCTCCTCAGAGCCCTGCCTGCACCCCACACGAGGCCGCAGAGCAGCATGACGACCTCGGGGACTGAAGCACGTCCCGGGCCTGGCTACTCAGGGTCCGCAGACCCCAGCCCTGCCCTGCAAGAGCCCCCCACTCAGCCCTCCCCTCTCCCTCTGCTGTCCTGGCATGGAAGGGCTGCCCACCCTGGTCCATGCAGTCTGGCCAACCAGCTCCCCCGGCAGAGACTGGACTCCGGGGCCTCTCCTGCCGGTCTGGGGGAGCACCTCGCCCGCCCCAGTCCTCCAGCTGTAATCGCGACGGCCCCCACAGCCCCACCTCTGGAACAGAATCTATGCTAGACTTTACCCCGCAGAACCTCTGGAGGTTAACCTTTGGAGGGTTTCCTCCCGAAGGAAAGAAACGGGCCACCCTCGAGGGTGACTTAAAACTCCCACATTTGGAATAACGCAGAACTCCTCAAATTGTCAGCGGGCCTGGTCCCATTCTTTGCTTCTCTCTCCCATCCCGTCCTAGCTAAACACTAAGGTTGAGAAAATAATTGAAGTCTAGAATGTTAGATTAAAAATCAAATATTACAGCCAGGAAAAAAACCTCAGTCAACACATCAAAGCAAGAAAGGGTTATGACCTCTCAGTGCACTTAGGAAAAATGTATTCCTTAGGTTTCTCTGTGCTTCAACAACTAAGACAAAAAAATTTTATGTAAAAAAGCTTTTCTTAAATAGCGATGCAGGCAGATGAGCGGCAGTTAGTGGGTCTGAATTTGCAAGGACCCCATGCAGGGCACTAGAGAGTGAGGGGCCCCTGGAGCAACCTCCCCCCACCAGCAACACACACGAAGAGGGTGGGGCCAGGCCTGTCGCTGGCGGCGGTGAATACCCTGTCACCTCCCCAACGTGGCCTCCAGCTCACAGCGCTGGTTAGTCACTCACTCATGTCCAACCCTTTGCAAGACCATGGACTATAACCTGCCAGGCTCCTCTGCCCATGGAATTCTCCAGGCAAGAATACTGGAGTGGGTTGCCGTGCCCTTCTCCAGGGGATCTTCCTCACCCATGGATCAAACCTAGGTCGCCCGCATTGCAGGCGGATTCTTTACTGTCTGAGCCACCAGAGAAGCCCCGGTCTTTACTTTGGGGTCAAATACAATTCTCAGCCAGAGAAGAGAAGGAAGATAACACCCTAAGAACTTGGGGTGGGTGACAAGCAGGGAGGGGGCAAGAGAAACGGAGACGTTGCCCTTGGCAATGAGACCCGATGGGTGCTGGGCCCTCTGGACACCCAGGTTCACTCCCCTTTCCTGCTCTCAGCCCATCAGCCCCAGAGGCAGGCCAGCTGACCTCAGCCCCACGGGCCCGGGCCAGTCCTGCCGGCCCTGGAGGAAACTTGGGTTCTTCCAACCGCACTCTCTAGCCTCCTCTGAGAAATGAATTATAACACAAAATATACATAGGAAATGTATAACCTAATCTTCATATTTATTTAATACGGTATCTATCACAGTTTGTCTCAGTTGCATGTAACAGAGGTGAAATAAATCACAGCAGCTTAGACATGGTAGTCTTCTTCTCTCTCATGTAAAAGAATCCCAGAGGTAGGAAGTCCGGAGCTGGCATGGTGTCTGGACTGTCATCAGGGACATCTGTATTTTTTTTCCTACCATCCTCAATACCTGGATTCCTTCCCCAAGGTGGCCTCATAAGCCCAAGATGGCTGCTGGAGCCCCAGCATCACTTCAGCATTCCAGGCAGCAGAGAAGAGAGAAGGAGGGCATGCCTGTTTTCTTTAGAGGAGGCTTCCGAAAAGTCCAGCATAGCATTCTCATTTTGTTTTAGTGGCCGGAACTGTGAGAGAGGCTGAGAATTGTCACCTCTCATTTTGGCTGGGCACACAGCAGTCTGGAAGAAAATCAGGGTCTGATAACGGAAGGGGAAGGGCCAATGGGTATTGGTTGGGAAATCAGTAGGCTCTGGCAAGGGATGTATTACTGTTGAGTCATAACTACTCGATGAAGCCTGCACCTGCGGGCCTGCCCTTCTCCCCTCCCCTGAAGCTGCACCCCAAGGCCTCCTACCTAGTTAAGGCTCCGTGGCCAGTCTGCCCTCCAATCCCCTCCGCTCTGTCCATCTTCCTCGTCCTCCACGTTGACCAGCCTCACAACACCTGTGTTGCTAGACAGGGCTGCCTTGTTGGAAGGGTGGTGGGGGTGGGGAGGGGGGGCGGCGAGGGAGGGCGTGACTCTGGAGGTGGGCTGTCCAGGCTCGGGGTGGGAGGAGAGGTGGGCAAGGGCCCAGCCTCTTCCTGGCAGCCAGCCTCCTTGGTCTTGGTCTTGAACGGCTCCAGTACCAGGGGCGGCTCCTCTCCCCTGCAGGTCCTGAGGCAGTACAGCATCAACCTCTCCGAGGAGGAGTTCTTCCACATCCTGGAGTATTACGACAAGACTCTGTCTTCAAAAATCTCCTACAACGACTTCCTCAGGGCTTTCCTCCAGTAGGGGCCCTGCACCGTGAGCCCAGTGCGGACAGACAGGGACCGCAGGGTCCCCACGCCCCGGGAAATCTATCAGCAGAGGGTCTCATGAATGTCCGGGGCATCCCCCCAGGCTCAGCCCACGCCCACACCCACACCCAACCTGCATCTTTGTGAGGTCAGCCCAGGCCTGGGCTCCAGGGTTGGCAGCGGCTGCTCTGGAAGGCCCTGGGCTGCCCCATTGAGCTCAGGACCCCTCTTAGTCTGAGCAAATTAAAATGTTAGCCTTTGCAAGAATGATTCTTGAGACTTTAAAAGAACCACCAACAATAAACTTGGAAACTCAGAATTTCTGCCAGTTTTATTCGTTAAGAGCCTGCTGGGTGACTCAGGGACACCCTCCTCCTCCACACAGGCCCCGGGGCTTCCCCGACATGAGGCAGACCTGCGCCCCTGCCAGGCTTGTCCACAGGGCCACCTCTCTGTCCTGGGGACACAGGCACCAGCCGGACCCCACGAGGAGCGGCCGACATCTGAGTCAGGCCCCATCGGTGCAGCGGGGGCTCAGCCCTTCCGGGCCCAGCAGTACCCGTTTCAGAACACAGCAGGGTCTGACAGACCAAGTGCTGGGCTGTGTGCTTAGTCACTCAGTCGTGTCCGACTCTTTGCAACCCTTGGACTGTAGCCCGCCAGGCTTCTCTGTCCAAGGGGTTCTCCAGGCAAGAACACTGGAGTCAGTTGTCATTTCCTCCTCCAGGGGACCTTCCCAACCCAGGGATCGAACCCAGCTCTCCCTCTTTACTGTCTGAGCCACCGGGGAAGTCACACCAGGGAAGACAAGCCAAGAGAAGTTTTAAATCACCATAATTCTACGTACCCGTCATGAAGCAGATGGAAGGGAAACAGAGCCTGTTTCCTTCCTGAAGGTTCTGGAAGGAACTGGAGAGGCAGGCAAGAGGGCTGCCCCTGAGCTGTGTGACCCCAGCTGTCAGGGAGGGGTGGGGACCAGGACCCTCCACTGTCACCCTGAGTAAACTCAGGAGCACGACACAGCCCAAGGCCCTCCCTGGGGGGGCACCACCCAGCACCCACCGCGGCCCCAGCCACCAGGAGGGCAGGTTCCCCGGGGACCTGGGCAGTGGCCTAGCTTCTCCTCCCCTTTCCTGGGGCCGTCACCACCATGACCATGCCTCCTCCTCCTCTCCATGCTCCCTCTGGACGCAGCCATGGCTGCTGATCAGGGAAGGAGGCCAATGTTCAAACAGAAGCCACAGGGGCTCTTAGAAAGCCAGACCAGCGCCAACCTCCTTTGAGCCCCGCCGGCCACACCACACTCCAGCCAGCCGGTGGGGTCTCCACTCCCACTGCAGAGAGGGAGACACCAAGGCCCCAGAAGAGGGGAAGGATGCCCTGTGGGATGCATGGGAGTGAGGAGGCGGCTCCTGGTGTCCTGCTCAGCCTGGCGAGGGAGGCATCAGCGACCAGGCTGAGGAGGTCTGGCTGGGCCAGGACTGGGGAAACCCCAAGATCCCAGAGAATCTGGGAGCCCTGGGGGAGTTCAGAGGAGGAAGATGCCCACCACAGGGGAAGGGGTGCCCAGGCAGCCTGAGTTCAGGGAGGAGGATGTAGGATGGGGCTGTGGTTCCAAGTCGATGCCGTGGAGCAGAAATGCCCTCCACCCCGGCAGCTCTGCTAAGAGGGAAGGTGGGTGGATGCCCCTGCCCCAGCATTCGGGGCCCCTCCTGTGTGTCCAGCTCCTGCCCCATGTGCCCGGCTTCAGCCTTCCTGAGATGCCTCTCACACAACCTTGCACTCTTCACCTGCTTCTCAGGGAATGCCAACTTGTCCTTCAGCACTCAGTGCAGAGCCACCTCTTACAGGAAGCCTTCCTGACTTCCCCAGGCTGAGCTGGGCATTTCCTTCAGTGCGTTCAACAAGTGGCAAGTGGCTCATCCTGACACAGAAGCAGGACTAAGTGGGGTCATAACTGGCCACACCCAGACCACCAGCCCTCCTGAAATATTCTCAGAGTACCTGTGGTGTCAGTGACACTGGGTTCAAGTTCCAGCTCTACCGTGACACCTAGCCAGGTCACTTTGCCCTCTCTGAGCCTCAGTTTCCACATCTGTAAAATGGGCAATCATCCCCCCGCCCCCCGCTACAATATACACACACATGGAAAGAGCTTAGCCCTGCAGTGGGGTCTCTCTCTCAGAGTTAGCAGGGCTTCCGAGTAGAGGGTTGTAGGTGAGTGGGCTATTAGCCACACCCTCCCTTAACCCCAGGAGAGCTGGGGCAGCTACTGCTTTCCTGACACCTGGACCCTTCAAGCCTGAGTCAAGAGAGCAACGCTGGACCAAGGGTCGGGGTGTCCCGCTGCCCCGCTCATCCCCTGGCCCGTGTGCAGCTCTCCTCTCTGAGCCTCCATCACCACATCTGCAAAATGAAGAGGACCCCTGCTTGCCTCGGGCTCATCCATCCATGGGTCTTTTCCCAGCCCCACGGGTCAAACACACACCTGCCTCCTAGAGCCCCCAACAAGGTAGATCAAAGACGATGAAAAGAGAAGGGATCAGGCCTGGTGGGGTGCCGGGGTCCAGCCCCGGCTGATCCAGGGTATTCGAAGGAGAGACGGCGTCGGCAAGGATCAGGAAACAACTGCTTAATTAAACGTTAATTAAGGATATAAAGAGTAATAGAATGAGGATAGCTCAGTGAGGAAATTCAGTGGAGAAAAGCGGCTGAAATAAGGATAGCTCAGTAGGAAAATTCAGTGAAGAAAAGAGGCTGAATAAAATTCCAAAGCAGGGAATTAACATCACCTACGAAGGCCGCAGGCGTCCTCCCGTTCTCCCGAAGGAGAGGAGACACTAAGGCCTCCCCGGTCGGATCTTAGAAGCCCAGGCAAAATTAGTAGGCTTGACGAGCTTCCCCGCCTCAGAGGAAAAATTCAGCCAGAAGGTGAAAGAAAGAATGACATGGGGAGACCAAATTTCGGTGAACAAAAAGGGGCGTACTTTATTTTCCAAAGTAGTTTATACCTTAAGTTGTGCATAGAGGATAATGGGGGAAGGGGTGGAGTCATGCAAGGACAGCAGTTCCTGGTCCTAATCGAAGCCAGGCTTTCAAACTTATCATATGCAAAAGTTCAGGTGAATTACATCATCTTCTGGCCAGGAGGCCTGTTAACATTTTAAGAAACTTATTTTTCTCTAAAGGTGATTATTCCAAAGTCAGGCACCAGCCTCCAAAAAAGCATTAGACAAAGCTGCATTCCTATAGGGCAAAGGTGAGGTGGGCTCAATCAAGAAAAGAATTAACTCAAGGGTCCAAGGTTACAAACATTGAGGCTACTACTTACATTTCTATACACCCATTCTATCAATCAATACACTGCCAAGGACACAGTAGGTAAGGTGTATGGAGACTTAGCAGCAAACATTGGCCCAATAAGTGAAAAACCCTTCACCAATACAATTTCTAATCAATCTTTTAACTACTCAAAGGAATCTGTGTTTAGACAGTTTAGAACACCTCCTGCCTCTCACAGTTGGGAGGCTCTGAACGATCACATGTGGCCGGAAAAACCTATTCAGGCAGGCTAGAGGATTTCCAAAGGAGTTTGTAGGTTGAAACACTGTCACACCCAGGAATTGTTAACTGGAGCTGTAAGCTAACTCTTTTTTCAGAGAGAGGTAGTGGGGGACAGCCCCCCGTAAAGTCAGAGGTGTAGGTGAAGGCACAAAGCAGAAAGTAGGCAGACTCTGGTTTTGGGGGTAGATGCTCTAGAGTTTCCAGGGGGACTCCTGAGGCTCGATCCCGCCTTTGCGTATGCCGAGCCTCCTTCCTCAAGACCTTTGCCACGGGCGGAGCTCGCTCCTCCCCTGGGTCTACAGAAGCCCGAAGAGCCCTGGCCCCATGCCTAGAGCTGGACCTCAGACGGAACCACAGCAAGAGGTCAGAGGAGGGCTTCAGCCCAGGGCCCTCAGAGTCAAAGCGGGGAGCCTGGGGGCTGGGCCGCTTCCGGAAGGCAGCCCCGTGTTCCCAGGTGGGCTCTGGGGGCCCTCTCCTCTCTTTCCTGGGCCCTTATATCCTGGTCAGGTGTCTTCAGCCCTGGGTGTCCTTCCTAGGGCCTGGCCCAGCTGCGAGCAGCAGCCCCTCTGGATCCCAAGGTGTAGAAAGAACGGAGTGCCTGCTTTCCCCACCACAATAGAACTCACATGAGAGCAAATGGCCCCACCTGTCTCCCCTTCGTGTATCCACGTCCCTCGCTTTTGACCTTGAAGTCCCTGTCTCTGAATAACATCCATTTCCCCACTCCTTGAAGCCACACTCAGCCACGTGACTTGTTTTGGCCAAAGAGCTACAAATCAGCACGATACAACCGAGGTCTGAGAAGCACCTGTGGTCTGGGGCCTTGAGATCCTGGAGAGGGCATCACTCCCTCCTGTACAAGACCAAAGGAGATTAACAACTTTCCGTAAACCCACCCGAGAATGGAGTCAACACAGACAGTTCACTACGGTCTGGAGATAGGTACCTTCAAGGAGATGCCAGACCCAAGCGCTGGCTTTTACGGGCTAGACACAAAATACCATGTAAACCAGCAAGAGGATTCCGCTGTAACATTTCAACAAATTGCCCAAAACCAAATGCAGGCTAGCCTGAGGACGTGGAGACTCGGGGGACTCTGACACCAAGGAACTGGGATCCTCCAGGAACCACCGCAGGAGCTCACGGACATCAGGGAGTCCTGGAGAAAGCTGCCACATTCCTGCACCCGCCGTGGAGGGGCTAGAGGAGGAGCCAGCTGACACTTTGCCAGAATCCACCTCCCTGTCCCTCGAAGGGAGCAGAAAAGCGCACCATGCAGGGAAGAAGACACCAAGACTGTGCCCGAGGGCACTGGTGGGAACCCAGCGCAGGAGAGGGGGCAGAGCAGGCACTCCTCCTGGGGGCAGGTGGAGGAGAAACCCACGCAGGAGCACAGGGGCACGGAGGAAGGCTCCCAGTGCTCCCAGGGTCTGAATCAGAACCACCCCCTTCCCTATCACCACACCAACCATCACGGAATAAAAGGGGAACCAGCTAAGAGAGCTGCAGGAGCCTGTCTCTCCAGGGGGCCGCACAGAGGAAGCCCCAAGGCAAGGAGGGAGCAACGACAATGCAGCCCAAGTTCTGATGAGGTTGACCCGAGCCCCACACTCAACTCCCAACAGAAAGACAAATTCTTCCCCAAGCATAAAAATGCTTACCTCAGTATCTACTGGGCATCCTGGGTGGCGCTAGTGGTAAAGAACCCACCTGCCAATGCATAAGAGAGGAGACATAAGAGACGTGGGTTCAATCCCTGAGTCGGGAAGATTCCCTGAAGAAGGACACGGCAACCCACTCCAGTATTCTTGCCTGAAGAATCCCATGGACAGAGGAGCCTGGCGGGCTACAGTCCATGGGGTCACAAAGAGTGGGACTTGGGGGCACGGGCACCAGCCAGACCCCACGAGGAGCAGCCAACATCTGAGTCAGTGACTCAGTGACTTAGCACATGTGCTCCGTATCTACTGTCCTTTTGTATCAGAAGTTAGCAAACCACAGCCAGGGGACCAAATAGGGCCTGGGTTCCATCCCTGGCTTGGGAACTGGTCTGGCATGCTGCAGCTAAGACCCAGTGCAGCCAAATAAATTTAAAAAAATTTTTAACAGATTATAAATTAAAACAAAATTTTGTAAATATTCTTATATATATGTATGTTTGTATGCTCGGTTGTTCAATTGTGTTCAACTCTTTGCAACTGTATGGACTCT